>NW_026775575.1:99047464-100247464 GCF_030987335.1 Cornus florida | reverse complement strand
CCCAGTTTTCAGCTTCTGTTGATGCTGTAACACCAGAAAAGCCATGGAATCCAACCACTACATCTCTGAAATGGGTGACCAAACTACCACCATATGTGGTTCCCCAATTCAAGAATCAATCCCAAGCTTTTGTGCGTCCATGAATATATATATATATATATATTACGATTAATGAATATATGGAAGTTGTCGAAAAAGAGGAGAGAGAGAGACATTGGTAAATATGGAAGTTACAGAAAAAGAGACCTGCAGAAAATGAAAACAGAGGAGAGGGAGAGGACATTTTGGTGCTTCATTTTTTATTTATTTATTTTATTTTATTATATGGGTATTCTAGACATTTCAATTGTTAAATTGGCATAATATCCTTATTTGTACAATTTAAAATTTAAGGGCTTAATTGAACGTTATATAAGAGGGTATTTTTTACACTTAATCCTTATAACAATATATATGATTTATGGACAGAATTGGACACTTTATTAATATAAATGAGATGATAGGCTCCATCATATAGTATCATTATGAGGTCATTTAATGAGATCCATCCAAGTTATACAGTACAACTTGAATTGAGAAACCATATCACTTAAGGGTATTCAGGACCCAAACTTCCTTCCTTGAAAAAAAAAATTCCAAACTTACCAATATCATAAAAGAATATATTTTACAAAAAACCCCACTTTTTACTTAGGATTTTGAACCATGAAAGCTCTCTACAAACCCAAAGCTCCCAACCTCCTGCACTGAGAAATCCTATTGTTAATCATCTCAAACCTCCCTTTGCCCCACTGAATCATCATAGCACACCCCAAGCTACCTTCCAAAGTCCTCATCCAAGTAAGCACAACACCCAAACTCCACTAACAGGCCTTTACACCATCCAAAAACAATTACCATAAAAGTGCAAACCAACCACAATACACAACCACCTAAACAGACGACACCCAAAGTAATCCTCAAAAAACTACCACCTGCAATCACCTCCCATACACATATTTATCCACCACCAATCCTACCTTCAGCATCAGGTCAGCCACCTTTACATTTTCTTTCCCTTACCACAAAACCAATACGGCCAGTTAACAATGCTTTACATAACAGAAATAAATCAAAGCCAACTCACCTACAGCCACAACAACTAGGTTCTACAGGGCAGCTCCCTAGAAATTTTAACCCTTTGTTGTACTCATCTACAGATTACAAGAATGACTCGAGTGGAAAAATGAGAATTTAGGAAGGCAATGGAAATGTACAACAACCAGAAGAAGATCAATACAGAGCTACAAATTGAGCTTGAAAAGGTTAAGCTACAGATCAGCCACCAATATCAGCCACCTGCAACCACCACTATAACCACAATGGCCACCACACCAACACCAGCTAAATCAACAGCTGTTCCACCTCCACCATCAACCTCCACTGCTACAGAGGCTCTTCCACCACTAGTGGCCGCAGGTTTGGTTTCAAATTTGAATTTCAAATCTCATTTTCTGGTCAACACTTCTCTGCAAGCTCCCTCTTCATAGCATACCCAAAAAGGTAATAACAACACATGCTCTCCATATGGTACTACCCCTGCTCTCAACAATCAGCCTAGAAATTCAGCCCAACCGCTTCCACATTATACACCAACAGACAAAACAGCTGTTTTACGCAAGAACAACACAAACACTACACCAATTATGGTACATCCAACAAATAAAATAGATGCTCTACCAAAAGATAACACAGTTAACCCTCCATTATACCATACCTCTGATACATTGACTTGGTCAAATATGGTACAACTAGGCACAAACAAAATGAAGTTTGAATACTTTGCTCCTACCTCTGAATACTCAACTATCATCGAACCACCAAGAGAGGTTGTTGATGAAGGACTGGCTTTCTGGTCTTCCTACCATTTGGTGGGTTTTCCATCCATAAAAAATTTCCTTTCAAGGTAGTTCAGAATGCGGCAATAAAACTATGGGAAACTTTTGGCCTTACTGATATAATACTTAGGGAGAATAATTTTAATTTTCAGGTTCAAGACTTCATCACAGGTGGATAATGTTCTCTCCCATTGCCCCTGGTGGATAGCTGGGCATCCCTTTTCACTAATGAAATAGAACAGGGTTTACCAACCTCAACCTACACAACTAGGTTGCTTACCTATCTGGATAAAGTTCTTCAATGTTCCACCTAACTATTGGACTGTAAAGGGGCTTAGTCATATTGCAAGTGCTGTAGGGGACGCTCTATATGCTGATGAAGCTACAGAATCAACCAAGCTGAAGTTTGCTCGAATTTGTGTTAACTTAGACCTTAGCAAACCTCTCAAGCAAGATGTTCAGCTTTGAATAGATGATCTGTCCTTGGTGGGCGTTAGAATTGAGTACCAATGGTTGCCAAAAATCTACTCCAAATGCAAGGCCCTCAACCGCTCAGAAGCCAACTATCCTCTTACCAACATCAATCATCCCCATGGGAAGGGTGTTATAAATAACTCATGCCCTTCTTCCTCTACAACTAAGGACCATAGTCATGCAATTCAGCCATCCACTAAGTGGGTTACAGTAAGGAAGAAGATGAACAAAGGAACTGTAAATGTTACCAAGCCCTTATCTCATCTCACAACAAAAGTTTCAAATGTCCACCAATTCTCTCCACTACATCAGCTTGACACCAACATTGAAGACTCCACAAATAATCTAGACTCACTATCCCCATCACCCCAAACCTCATCTTCCAAAAATACAATTGTCAGCAACTCCAATTCTGACTCACAGTCCTACACCACTTCTCCATCCCCATCACACTCACCTCTATGCAGCAGGAGGCTCAATTTCTCCTCACCAAAATCCATTCCAATCACTATGCACAAACAAAACACATTATCCATGCTAGTCCATTGCTCAACCTCCACTGCCTCTCTAACCACATTTCCCCAACACAAGAAGTTCAGGGAACCCAAGGGTCTTAAAATAATAAGCCCTAAGCCTGTCAAGCATACTCAAGCAACTAGCTCTCTATTGACTGGTCATGCCAACAAATACCTCTCCAGTCCATTGTTGCCTACTTCATCTCTGAGTGATCCAGGTACCTGTATTCCACCAACACAAGAAAAGAGAATGTTAGCAAGGAGTTTAAAGAATTTGCAAGAATGAAAGACAACATCTTTCAAGGGTTGATACCAGAGGGTTCTTCAGCAAGCTCACCCAAGGGATCTTGGAGGTCACTTCTCTCCACCCTTCTCATGATTTATCTTCTCACATAGAACATTAGAGGGTTGAATCAACCCTCTAAACAATCAGAAATTAAAAAATTAATTTCTAAAAGGAAACTTGATTTAGTCTCCATAGTGGAGACCAAGGTGGCAATTTCTAATATGGCAGCCACCCATAGATTTATAGCCCCTCAGTGGTCTATCACAGACAATTATCCCTTCTCAGACCTTGGAAGAATTTGGATTATATGGAATCCAAACATCATTAACCTATCAGTCATTCACTGCAGCAGAGCAGTTATACATTGTTACATTTCCATCATTAGTCTTAACATTCCTTCTTCACTACATTCATCTATACAACTAACTGTGTTATTGAAAGACAGATCTTATGGGATGAAATCACTCACCGTGCAACCATTTTTGCTCACTTCCCTTGGCTGTTAATGGGGGACTTTAATGTCATTCCCAACATAGGTGAGAAGCATAGAGGATCCAAAAAGTGTTACACAACAATGACAGACTTTAAGGACTACTTTCAAAATGCTGAATTGGAGGACCTAAAATTCAGTGGCATTCTATACTCTTGGTCAAATAAGAGTATAGGAGATGCATGCATAGCAAAAAAGTTGGACAGAGCCCTGGTAAACCAAATATGGATTTCTTCCTTTCCAATTTCAGAATGCAAATTCCTTATTCTAGGTATCTATGACCATAGCCCCATTTTGGTTACTTTACATCTTAACTCACCAACAAGACATGTTCCATTCAGATTTTTCAATGCTTGGACATCCCCCCAACATTTTTACTCCTCAGTCCATGAAGTTTGGAGTACATATGTCAAAAGAACTGCAATATTCCAGGTTGTTCAAAAGCTCAAACAACTAAAACCTGTTTTAAGGAACAAATGTGGGAAACAATTTTTAGAGATTGACTCTAAAATCCATGCTATCAAACTTGAACTCCAGTCCTGCCAAATGGATCTGGATTCATCTCCCAGTGATCCCACTCTTAGAGAGTTGGAAAGAATTTTTACTACTAAATTCTTGAGATTGGGAAAAATCCAAGAGGATATCCTACTACAAAAGTCAAGAATGGCTTGGTTAAAGCTTAGGGATTGCAATTCAGCTTTTTTCCATAAATCCCTTACTTCAAGAAACAACAAGAAGAAGATTGTGTCTTTAACACTTGATGATGGCCAAACCATCTATGACCAGATGACATTAAATTTTAGGTGGTTAACTACTTTCAATCCTTACTAGGCCACTCCCCTCCTTCTATACACCACTTCTCTGACCTGGCAAAATTTATCTCCAAAGAATTCCCCAACTCTCTACATTCTTATCTAGATGAGATACTATCCAATATGGAAATCTAAAGCTGTATGTTGAACCTCAACAAGGATAGAGCTCCTGGCCCTGCTGGTTTTAATGCATTCTTTTTTCAAAAGGCTTAAAGTATTGTAGGCAGGTCAGTCACAAAAGCAATCTCTGAATTCTTTAGGAATGATAAGCTCCTAGCTAAGGCAAACAATACATACCTTGCTTTAGTCCCTAAATGTCAAAATCCAACCTCACTCCATGACTATAGACCTATTTCTTATGTTAATACCATTTACAAGTGTATCTCAAAGTCACTTGCAGCCAGGTTACAATCCACACTGCCAAATCTAATTGATCAAGCTCAATCTACCTTTGTCTATGATAGAAAAATCTCAGACCCTATCCTTCTTGCACATGAGCTACTGAGAGGTTATCATAGGCATAGTAAACCACCAAGGTATGCTATCAAGGTGGACCTCAAGAAGGCCTTTGATTCAGTGAAGTTGGACTTCATCCTAAGATACCTATCATTGCACAATTATCCTCCTAAATTTGTCTCTCTCATAAAAGCCTGCATATCCTCACCCTTATTCACTATAGCTCTTAATGGTGAATTTCAGGGATTCTTTAAAGGGAAGAGAGGTCTTAGGCAAATGGATCTTATTTCCCCCTTCCATTTTGTTATTGTTATGGATGCATTCTCATCTATTGTTGCCAACTATGTGGGAAATGTGTCTTCATTCAAGTATCATTGGAGGTGTAAAGAGCAAATAATCACTTATTTATCCTTTACAGATGACCTGCTATTATTTTACCATGGAGATGTTTGCTCAGTCTCAGTCTTTAAGTCTGCTCTTGATTTCTTTTACTCAAGACTTGACATTAACCTATCTAAAAGTGCAGTGTACTTCTCTAGAATCAATGATCATACTTAACAACAGATCTCCTCTCTACTTGGCATTCAAACAACATCTCTCCCAGTTAGATACCTTGGTATGCCACTGATTTCTACAAATTTGAAAACTCAGCACTGCAGTTCTTTGGTATGTAAAATCACACACAGAGTTACAAATTAGACTTCAAGGTCACTATTCTATACAGGTAGGCTGCAATTGATCAAGTCAGTTGGTGTAATATTTTCATCCTGCCTAAGAGGGTTGTTGATGAGCTAAACAAGATCTTTAGAAGGTTCCTTTGGTTAGGTCCAGAAATGAAACAATCAGGCTCAATGGTTGCTTGGAGTAAGGTTTGCACCCTTAAACTTGTTGGTGGGTTGGGGATTCCTAACTTGGAAACTGCAAATAGGGTAAGAATCTTGAGGTTTATTTGGGAACTTCAAACAGATCAGTCCAATAGGCTCTGGATCAAATAGTGTCACTCTCGTCTCTTGAAGTTTAGGAACTTATGGACTCTAAGCTTCCCACAGCCTTGTTCTTGGAGTTGGAGGAAAATGCTATAACTAAAGCACACTGCTAGTGTAATACCCCTAATTTTAAAAGGATAGTCTCAGTATTTTATTAATGGTTTTAATTGTGTTTTTAATTCTTTATTTGATTTCTTGGCTATTTGTTTAATTGTTTGTATGAATTAATTGATTATGTGTTTAATTGAAATACTTGTTTAGTTGAATTATGTATAATGATGATGTGTATTTGTTTACTTAAATGTGAGGTATTTTCTTGTAATTAATGGTTAGGAATTAAATGTTTTACATGGTTGTTTTTTTTTTTTTTAATTTTTTTTTTAATTTATTTCATTTTATTTTAATGGTTATGGATAGTAGTCATGGGCCAACCAATTGGGTTCCATGGACTACTTGGATAAGGGGTTTAATGGGTATGGATAATTACCCATGAATAGTGTATATGTATGTATATAATTAAATATATATATATATATATATATATATATATATATATATATATATATATATATATATAAGGAAAGTATTTTAATGATAATCGGATGTATCTATTTTATTTATATAAAAAGAATATACATAGATTATACATAATATATATTTTAGTTACCTTTTTAATATTTTATTTTTACTATTTTTTATTAATTTAAGGTGGATTGGAATAAGGAGTAGGGTTATTTATTTAGCCTATAAATATATAACTATAGGGTTGTTATTTTGGAGAGAGAGAGAGAAATAAGAAGGAAGATGAAGAGGAAGAAGAAGAACGAGGCTAGGGTTTTTATCAAATTCTTAAAGGCAAGTTCTTGTTCTACATTTCTCCTTTGATCTGTGAAATATATATCTCTAGCATAATCTTAGGGTTATGTAAAGAACAATTAAAATTAGAATTTATAATTTAATTGATCTAGAACATAGATTTTATAAATTATATTTCATGGTTGTTCTTGCTGTGAGAATTAATAAATTCAGAGATTTGATTTGATTACTTTATGAATTGTTACATGTTTTAAATGATGTATTTTCATATCTGTATATTAATGGAACCTAGAAACATGCCTTAGAATCCTTAAACAATAAATATTTGGGTTTACAGTAGAATTCTGGGTTGAATCGCATAAACAGGGTTTGAGTCGTTGATACAGTGCTCGAACCTTGGGGGCAAAGCTCGAGCCATGGATGAAAAGCTTGAGCCTGAAAAGAAAAGCTCGAGCAATTAGATGAAAAGTTCAAGCCTGAAGGAAAAGCTCAAGCAATTAGGTGAAAAACTCAAGCCCGAAGCATGATGCTCGAGCCTGAAACAGGATGCTAGAGTAATTGGGACAAAAGCTCGAGCCTTACCTGGGGAAGTTTCGTAAACAGCATTAAGTTACTTTTAATTGAATTTGAGGAGTCCTAAACATCAAATAAGACTAGGAATGAGTTTAAATAAATTTTAAACAAACTTAAATATATTAATGCATGCTATTTAAATTCTTTGAGGAATGAATGGATTTAATCTTTATTTTGTTCTAACAATTAAGATTAAATGTGTAGCATGAATTGTATGTGGAGAATGCTTACTTGACTGAATAGTAATATATCAGCATGTTTAAGATTCAGTTTGTGTAGGATATGTGATGTAGGAAGCTTAAATAAATTATAAGTCGTTCCTATTTTGTGATAACATGATATTATATTATTATGTTTATTTATAGATTATTTGATGTATTTTTTTAATTGTTAGATCAACTATTGGACTGTGTGGATGGTGGCATTTTATTGATAGATTAACTTATCAGTTAAGTCCTACCTATTTTATAAGGGAATTGATTAACTAAAATGTTAAGTCCTATTTATATTTGTGCCAGGTTAACTGAACAAGTTGGATGATACATAGTGGATTACTTTAGATTGGATATATATATATATAGACATATGACATGATATGAGCTTGAGTCTCAGGATCAGTGGATAGGGTGCGTATATTGCCAGGGATGTGTAGCTAGATATAGTGTGGTTGTGTGCTCTGGTAGGTCTAGGTACTTATGCCCACTATATGTGCATTTTGTATGTTGCCTACTATTCAGGTTGAGGCAACCCAATAGTCTAGTGAGGTTCCTTTAGTGTGTATATGTTGTATGGACTATATAGTTATTGCATGGGTTAGCTATAGATATGATATATAGTTTCTCCGGTCTCTGTTTAGGTTGTTGTAGAAAGAACTTGTTCGTGAGCCTGACTCACTATTATTATTTTTTAGGTGTTCGTCAGTTTCAGACATAGGGCTTGTTCGTGCTGAGCAGAGATAGTCCACATCACTCTTCCGATTCTACGTAGGATTCTCTTTATGTTTTAGTGTAGGGATTATATTTCTTTTCAGTTCTTTCAGTTGGGATTATCATTAGGGGTCCACTAGATGGATTCCTGTAATACCCCCTAATTTCGGAACACGGGTTGATCAAGTCCGCGCACAAAATTAGGGAATATCAAAACAATTAAAGTATTTAAACAAGCACAGATTACAAAATGAAATAAAGAATAAAATAAAACGCTGAAGAAATCTAATTAATAGTAAATCCATTAATAACTTCCAAATGGTTATAGTTCGGGAATCCCGTAACTCAAGGACCCCTTAACCAAAAGTTACTATGTAGAATTCCAACCAAATAAATACTAATCTCAACTGTAACAATAATAATATCCTACTTGTAAATAAATAGAAAGAATGGATAAGTCCTCCAGCTGCGGATCCTCAACCTTGAGACTTGACCTTCTAACAACCTGAAAAATAAATCGCGGGTTAAACCCTACGAACAAGTTCCCTCTACCAAACCTCTGAAAGCCAATAAACAAATCATCTATATCAAAACAAACCCTGATAAAGTTTAAACTTTAATATACCATGCTATAAATATATATAAATACTTTTATACAATACAATAATCCTATCTATTAATAGGTGCAATTAAATTGTTAAATCCATTTACCAACGATTAATTAATAATCAGACCTAGACCAAAACCATCATTTATAAGTTTCCTATAAATTAAACTCCACTCACCTTAATTCCAACCTAACCAGTAATTTAACATTTTAGCTATAAATTACATTTAAATGAATAATCCACTAAAATTCAAAACCTAGTAATACTTTTGATTGTTTAAATTCCATGTTCAGAAATTTAAACTTTCACAAATCATTCATGTCTCCACCCACAATATTTTATTAATATATACCAAGTAATACACTAATATGTAACCACTAGATTATTCTAATTTAAGAATATCTAACTTAAATCCAACTCGTACCTACCGTACACATAGATGAATTTAATCATCTAACATACATAGCAATTTAATTTTGCTATAGCAATTCAACCATGCTATTATGAATATATTTATCTATATATTGGCAACTCAACCATGCCTCCTCAAGTATATATACTTATACTTTTAATTAGCAATTCATCCATGCTTTCCACGTATGTATTTTATCTATACGAATAATAAGGCAATATATTTAAGCCTTTGGCAACTCATCCATGCCTACAATTCAACCATGTACCAACCTTAAACTTAACTAATAAGCTAAATCACACATACACATCTCATGCATATAATAAGCATGTCAATAATTAATAACCCACATATTCAGATACACCAAATAAGACTTATAATAATAATTATCTTAAATGATATCCATATACAAATATATTATGTAATATATACGTATATAATATCTTTCATACTATATATACATATACAGATGTATATATATATAACTACTTCCTTCCATCCTAATCGCAAGTTAAATAAACCATATACTCATGTACAATTATAGATAAATAACTAAATAATATATATATATATATATATATATATATATATATATATATTCATTTCCTTCTATAATAATCATTAATTTATTCTGTTACACACGCTAAAGGCTACCACATATCTTAGCAACACTCTACAGCCTTTAGAAAAACTAGAACACATCGAGACTTATTCTAGAACCTCTCCGGACTTTACCGGACCTTTTTGAGACACCAAATACCTTACCACGCGCCTCTACACTCTCCGAAGCACCTTGCACGCGCTTCCACACATCTTTCCACGCACGCACGCGCTCACACGCGCCCTCACACGCGCTAGAGAGTGAGCGCACGCTCACACGCGCGGCCACGCGCTGCCACGCACGCTGGCTATTCCTCTTGCTGACGCGGCGCGCTCCTATTGGTTAGTTGTACCGCGTCCCTGCTGGTGCGCTGCAGCGAATCAATCCACCATCATCCACCTCATCCAACGGTTTAGATCAGCGTAGCCATCAACATATTATACACCCTAATGCACTGAATCAATCTATTATGTATTTCAAAATTCAATGCCCCAGATTCACATGCACATACTTTTAGCATAGGCCGCACCACACTGGAATATCGCCTTTCTAAACTACCATCAGTGCGTAAACATATACAGTATATATATATATATATATATAATTAATTTGCACATATATAATTATATATATAATTCTAAATATCCGAATTTTTCAAAAAAAATATCAAATCAGTCCAGAAAATTCTAGGAAAAATCCACAAGCTTAATTTATTAATTTTGGCCATAACTAAATATATGTAATTATATTTTGGTCCATTTAATTTAATTAATCACGCTACATAAAGTTAAAACAAACTATAAGAAAATTTCAGAAATAATGTTTAGTTAACATTCCCTCACATACAATATTTAAACTATCCGAACAATTCATACCTATATTCACATGTTTAAATCTATAAAAAAAATTTCAAAAAAATCAACATGCTCATCTAATTCGATTAATAATTTAATTCAATACAATACAATTATTATTTCAATAATCAAGGTGATAAGTTTATGAGTTCTAAGAGGAGAAGTAGAGAAGAACTCGCCTTTTCTTTTCCAGATCCGGTCTCCTCTTACGTTCTTTGATCCGGCCTCCTCCTCGTTAGCCCTTCTTCTTCTCTCTCTAATTCTCGTATTTTTCTAACGTAGAAAAACTCCTAACCCTAAAGTCTTATATGTCTATTTATACACATCCAAAAACCTAAATCCTTTTCCCATTAGGATTATCATATAAAATAAATAATATTTATCTTTTAAATAATATATATACATACATATATTTTAATATAAATATATATATATTACCTTCCATATATAACCATTAGTTAAATAAATTATATATACCTATATATATCAATATATAATTATATTGACATATATGCCCCTACACATGATTTAATAATGAATTAATATACACATGTTATTATATAGGTATAATTATGCAAAGATAATTGTTAAATATCCTCCCAACCACGGGCCTTTACCAATTAACCCAACAAGGCTTCCTTCAAGCCCAATACCACATCCGTTGGTCCAACTTCCTTTAATCCCAATCCAAATAACTTAAATACCTAAAATAATGAAATTAAATTTAATAGCTACCAATAATTAACAATAAAGTTACACCAACATAAAATCACGCAAATCAAATAAACACTTCACTAACTAGCATTCCACAAATCAAACACCATATAAATTTAACAATTAAAATTACAAAATATATAATCTAATTAAAACAATACAATTTACCTACGCGCTTAATTAAATAAAACAAATCACAACTATCAAGCACCTAATTAAATAAAACAAATCACTTAAAAATAATAATAATAATATAATATAACTTAATTTAATTAATAAATCCTTTTTAAAATATCGGGGTATTACATTCTTCCCCCCTAATAAAAGGAATTTCGTACTCGGAATTCACGAATCCATGAAATGAAATTTTGATTATTTGTCCCAAACTTTCATTTTCCCTTATTCCACTGTTTGCCATGTAAGATATTTAATATGCAAATATCTATAATAAAATGCTCACAATTGTGTAAATTACTTAAACACTTAGTGGTGTAAGTCAATGATTTGTATATATATGTATAAATATATATCACCATCATAAGCCAAAACCATCCAGATACTAATGAACATGATGCACTTATATCTACTAAGTCATTTCTACATCTACCTTGAAATGAAAAAAAAAAAAACATACCTCAATTCTTTTGAGGTACCCATGCATTGCAAGGTATGGCATTGTACACCATACCCTGATGTAACTGCTGTATAGGCTGTCCCTGCGGTGGCGGTGGTGCTGGTAAGGCCGGAAATGTCTGAGCCTGCACACGTGGAATCTGTGGAGTAGGTAATGGTTGCCACTGTCCCTGTTGCCCATGCTGTTTCTGAGCCAACCCAGGACACCGTTTGGCTGAATGCCCATAATCTCCACACTTATAGCAATGACCCCTAAATATACTTGACTGCCCCTCCTGGTGATTACCCTGTAGCTGTCCCAGTCCAGTCTGAGGTGCTCCAGTCTGCTGAGTGGAAACTCCCTCTCTCTGAACTTCTGAATTACCCTTGTGCTTCTTCCAAGGCTGCTGGCCCTGGAATCTGCCCTTGTCATTCTGTCGGTTCCCATTATCATTCACTTTCGCAGCTGGCTGGTTAGCAAAATCTTTGCCACCCCGCTTCTCAGCCCTAGTCTGTCTGAAATCCTCATTCAGCTGATAAAGCTGCAAAGCTGCGTCCACCACTTGAGCATAAGTAGTGTAGGCTGGACTACTAGTAATAGCTCTCTTGATAGACCACATCAGTCCCTTGACAAAACTGTTGCGCTTCTTCTCCTCTGTATCCACCTCCTCCGGTGCAAAGAGAGATAAGCGTGTGAACTGCTGTTCATACTCCGCCACTGTCATGTTCCCTTGCTGCAGATTAAAAAATTCAGTCTTCATGGCTGCCCTAACTGCATAAGGGAAATACTTTTCTTCAAAGCGTGCACTGAACTCATCATAAGTCAATGCCATCCTCTCCTCTATGGTGGTAACTGACTCCCACCACTGCAGTGCATCCCCAACTAGCTTGAAGGTAGCAAACATCTGCTTCTGAACCTCCGTGCACTGAACCAAGCGAAGATGTCGCTCAATGTCCTGTTTCCACTGGTGAGCTGCTCTCGCATCCGTGGAGCCCGTGAACTCAGGTGGACTCCCTTTTGTGAAAGAACTCCTGGGCTTCTCCCAAGTATCAGTCTGAACAACCGGTGCTGGTAACGGTGCCGGCTGTACCTGAGGCTGATTCCGAAGTACAGCTGCTACCCCAGCTTCTATAGCCCGAGCAATGAGGTCATTGATGTGAGGAGGATACTCTGGATCCCTGCCCTGAGCCGGAGCCTGAACTTCCTCTTGCTCCTCCTGAAGCTGACCCTCATCCTGAAACCCAAGTCGTTGCTGCTCTTCCTCCATTTGCTGACGTTGCAGGTGTTCTTGCTGCCCACGTGCAGCTCTCCTCTGTCGACGGTTCAGATTCTGTCCTCTTCCAGTGTTAACCATGCTGTTAACATAGAACGACAGCCATCAGTACGATTTTAACGGACCGTAAAGGAATACAATGTATCCTAAACTTAATCTCTAAAGAAAAGAGTACACAAAGCGGAATTCACATAACGAAAGACACCCTAGGGACACTTGAACCTGGAGTGCTCTGATACCAACTGTAATACCCCCTAATTTCGGAACACGGGTTGATCAAGTCCGCGCACAAAATTAGGGAATATCAAAACAATTAAAGTATTTAAACAAGCACAGATTACAAAATGAAATAAAGAATAAAATAAAACGCTAAAGAAATCTAATTAATAGTAAATCCATTAATAACTTCCAAATGGTTATAGTTCGGGAATCCCTTAACTCAAGGACCCCTTAACCAAAAGTTACTATGTAGAATTCCAACCAAATAAATACTAATCTCAACTGTAACAATAATAATATCCTACTTGTAAATAAATAGAAAGAATGGATAAGTCCTCCAGCTGCGGATCCTCAACCTTGAGACTTGACCTTCTAACAACCTGAAAAATAAATCGCGGGTTAAACCCTACGAACAAGTTCCCTCTACCAAACCTCTGAAAGCCAATAAACAAATCATCTATATCAAAACAAACCCTGATAAAGTTTAAACTTTAATATACCATGCTATAAATATATATAAATACTTTTATACAATACAATAATCCTATCTATTAATAGGTGCAATTAAATTGTTAAATCCATTTACCAACGATTAATTAATAATCAGACCTAGACCAAAACCATCATTTATAAGTTTCCTATAAATTAAACTCCACTCACCTTAATTCCAACCTAACCAGTAATTTAACATTTTAGCTATAAATTACATTTAAATGAATAATCCACTAAAATCCAAAACCTAGTAATACTTTTGATTGTTTAAATTCCATGTTCAGAAATTTAAACTTTCACAAATCATTCATGTCTCCACCCACAATATTTTATTAATATATACCAAGTAATACACTAATATGTAACCACTAGATTATTCTAATTTAAGAATATCTAACTTAAATCTAACTCGTACCTACCGTACACATAGATGAATTTAATCATCTAACATACATAGCAATTTAATTTTGCTATAGCAATTCAACCATGCTATTATGAATATATTTATCTATATATTGGCAACTCAACCATGCCTCCTCAAGTATATATACTTATACTTTTAATTAGCAATTCATCCATGCTTTCCACGTATGTATTTTATCTATACGAATAATAAGGCAATATATTTAAGCCTTTGGCAACTCATCCATGCCTACAATTCAACCATGTACCAACCTTAAACTTAACTAATAAGCTAAATCACACATACACATCTCATGCATATAATAAGCATGTCAATAATTAATAACCCACATATTCAGATACACCAAATAAGACTTATAATAATAATTATCTTAAATGATATCCATATACAAATATATTATGTAATATATACGTATATAATATCTTCCATACTATATATACATATACAGATGTATATATATATAACTACTTCCTTCCATCCTAATCGTAAGTTAAATAAACCATATACTCATGTACGATTATAGATAAATAACTAAATAATATATATATATATATATATATATATATATATATATATATTCATTTCCTTCTATAATAATCATTAATTTATTCTGTTACACACGCTAAAGGCTACCACATATCTTAGCAACACTCTACAGCCTTTAGAAAAACTAGAACACATCGAGACTTATTCTAGAACCTCTCCGGACTTTACCGGACCTTTTTGAGACACCAAATACCTTACCACGCGCCTCTACACTCTCCGAAGCACCTTGCACGCGCTTCCACACATCTTTCCACGCACGCACGCGCTCACACGCGCCCTCACACGCGCTAGAGAGTGAGCGCACGCTCACACGCGCTGCCACGCGCGGCCACGCGCTGCCACGCACGCTGGCTATTCCTCTTGCTGACGCGGCGCGCTCCTATTGGTTAGTTGTACCGCGTCCCTGCTGGTGCGCTGCAGCGAATCAATCCACCATCATCCACCTCATCCAACGGTTTAGATCAGCGTAGCCATCAACATATTATACACCCTAATGCACTGAATCAATCTATTATGTATTTCAAAATTCAATGCCCCAGATTCACATGCACATACTTTTAGCATAGGCCGCACCACACTGGAATATCGCCTTTCTAAACTACCATCAGTGCGTAAACATATACAGTATATATATATATATATAATTAATTTGCACATATATAATTATATATATATAATTCTAAATATCCGAATTTTTCAAAAAAATATCAAATCAGTCCAGAAAATTCTAGGAAAAATCCACAAGCTTAATTTATTAATTTTGGCCATAACTAAATATATGTAATTATATTTTGGTCCATTTAATTTAATTAATCACGCTACATAAAGTTAAAACAAACTATAAGAAAATTTCAGAAATAATGTTTAATTAACATTCCCTCACATACAATATTTAAACTATCCGAACAATTCATACCTATATTCACATGTTTAAATCTATAAAAAAAATTTCAAAAAAATCAACATGCTCATCTAATTCGATTAATAATTTAATTCAATACAATACAATTATTATTTCAATAATCAAGGTGATAAGTTTATGAGTTCTAAGAGGAGAAGTAGAGAAGAACTCGCCTTTCCTTTTCCAGATCCGGTCTCCTCTTACGTTCTTTGATCCGGCCTCCTCCTCGTTAGCCCTTCTTCTTCTCTCTCTAATTCTCGTATTTTTCTAACGTAGAAAAACTCCTAACCCTAAAGTCTTATATGTCTATTTATACACATCCAAAAACCTAAATCCTTTTCCCATTAGGATTATCATATAAAATAAATAATATTTATCTTTTAAATAATATATATACATACATATATTTTAATATAAATATATATATATTACCTTCCATATATAACCATTAGTTAAATAAATTATATATACCTATATATATCAATATATAATTATATTGACATATATGCCCCTACACATGATTTAATAATGAATTAATATACACATGTAATTATATAGGTATAATTATGCAAAGATAATTGTTAAATATCCTCCCAACCACGGGCCTTTACCAATTAACCCAACAAGGCTTCCTTCAAGCCCAATACCACATCCGTTGGTCCAACTTCCTTTAATCCCAATCCAAATAACTTAAATACCTAAAATAATGAAATTAAATTTAATAGCTACCAATAATTAACAATAAAGTTACACCAACATAAAATCACGCAAATCAAATAAACACTTCACTAACTAGCATTCCACAAATCAAACACCATATAAATTTAACAATTAAAATTACAAAATATATAATCTAATTAAAACAATACAATTTACCTACGCACTTAATTAAATAAAACAAATCACAACTATCAAGCACCTAATTAAATAAAACAAATCACTTAAAAATAATAATAATAATATAATATAACTTAATTTAATTAATAAATCCTTTTTAAAATATCGGGGTATTACAATTCCCGAGTTGTAATGATATTAAAGGTTTTGGATATTTCATTTGAAGGATTTATTATTTAATTTTCTTTCCTGCTATTTATTTATTCTTAGTTATTTTCTTTTGTAATCAAATGCTTCTTTATATACTTAATTGTTTGGTATCCCTCGGATCTATGCTCGGACTTTATCACCCGTGGCTCTAGAATCGAGGGGTATCACAACTAGGCTCGTCATTAAACACTCTATTGGCAATGGAGCTACTATATCTTTTTGGTGGGATAACTGGGCTACAGGGGGGCCTCTATGCTCTAGATTCACAACAAATCTTCTATCAGAGAATGGATTGAATGAAGGAGCAACAGTGGACAATTTTATTGTCAATAACTTTTGGGTTTTCCCTACATTCCTCACCAATGCCATTCTAGAACTACTCACTCTACCTACCCCTTATACATCTAGAAGTGATACTAAAAGGTGGATTCCATCCCCTACTGGCAACTACTCTTTTAGCCACATAGTTGCACAATTAGTTGAAGCCCTTCCTAATGTTCCATGGCACAACCTAGTTTGGCATTCCCCATCCATCCCAAGAATGAAATTCATTCTTTAGTTGGCTGCTCAATCTAAATTACCAAGCACCAAAACATATGTTCTTTGTTTAACACGTCACTTGAATCTCATGACCACTTACTTTTTAATTGCTCATTTATCTCTCCTATATGGCATTTTATTAAAGATTAGTGTAATATTCAGACAGCTATTTCCAATTGGGAGAACTTTGTACAGTGGTCTAATACTCAGTGGAATGCAAATACTCCTAAAAATTTACAGAGGAAATTGGGCTTATCAGCTATGGTGTACCATACCTGGGAATAAAAGAATGCCAAAATCTTCAAAGGAAAGAAAGCTTCGCAGAGGGTTGTCTGTGCCAAGATCTCTTCCACCGTTGTTGCTATCTTGAAGCTTGGCTATTTTAAGGATTGCTAGGCAACTAGATTTATCCTCATAGACTGGAACATCTCATCGTCTTCTACAAGACCTCCTCCGCGCCCTTCAGATTGAGTTACGGCGGCTCAGACGCGAATTGATGTCACCGGATTGAGTTTGGACTCTATTGACGGCTGGTGCCGTTAATAGTGGTTATTCATTTAGGATTGGATATTCCCTTGTTGGGCTGGTTTTTGTAGCTTCATGCTGCTTTGGGCTTGTTATGTTTTATTGGGCCCTAAGGCCTCTTGTACATATTCTTAATCTATGAAAATTGCATAAATTTTGGAAAAATATATATATATATATATTTTTATATTACAAGTGGTGATCATACATACATTGTTATCAAAAGTTAGGTTAACCAACTATATTTATATGCTGAACTAACCACATTCAAATTGGATAACTTTAATTTACATATTGTTCGGCTCTTAAAAACCGTGGTCCTCTCCAAGTGTGGAAAGGAGGGTGAATATCGGGCGTGCCAAGAACTGCTGTCTTTCCAAAATGGATATCAGAACAATTATCCAGCAGGAGATCGTATGGATCAGGTTATTATACGAAGGACTGGAATTACCACCTTCGGAGGTTCTTTTTGCCTTGAAAAATGACTTTTGGACTATTCTATGGCTAGTAGGAAGGAAAGCAGTATTGAAAGTGCAGGACTTTAAAGTAAAGTGCTAAAAAGTAGGAATAATAAGTGCAGGACTTGAATTAAATATATTAAAGGTGCATTATATGAATGTAAAGATACATAAATGTAAAGAAATTGAAGTGCTGTTAGGCTATTCGATTTGAACAGGGTTTGCAAACTAGCTCTAAGTGCTCTATTTATAGAGCTTTCCATGCATGTAGCAGCTTGATGTGGCAACTCTAGCAATTTCCACATGGCCAGATTTCGGATTGCCAAGTGCCCCATGTTCTCTTGGCAGTTGTAACTTTTTCCTTCCATCTTCTCCCTCTTCTATCGTAGACTTCTTCCCCTCTTTAAACACAATTTTATGATCCATAATCTTGTCACCCACGATTTCTTGTAATTCTCTTCAGTTAGTGATAGTTAGCATATAAGGTACTACCACTTTCAACTGATATGTTTATATTTGGCCAAGTGTCCCACGTTCTTTGTAATCTTTTTCTTCTACAGAATTCATTTTCCAGTTCTATATATATATATATATATATATATATATATATATATATATATCATACATGTATATATAAGTTATTTGCAGACCATGTTCTCTTTGGCTTTAGGTAACTTCCTTTCAGTTGAACTTTCCTTTCTGGCCTTTGTTTCATGACGTCATGGCCCCAAGACTTCAATGATTTTTCTTTTATAGGTTATATCTGATATATAAATATATATTCATAGATATATATATCCATAAATAAAGACTATTCCTCACACCCCTTTTCTTCTGTAAACTACGTTTCCATGATTTTGGTAACTTCTATCTTGAGATTTTCCTTCTGGGCTTTGGAGTTCATGGCGCTATGACCTCCTTGATTTTAGGAGCTTCCTCATCGTGGTTAGTTTCCCAGAATATATTTATATATTCATCCAACCTACTTCCTTTTTCTTCTACAGACCACGTCTCCTTGAATTTTTAGGCAACTTTCCTTCCTTCAGACTTTCCTGTTTGGTCTTGACTTCTATGGCGTCATGCCCCATGATTTTAGGATTTCATGAGCTATATTCCAGAAATATACATGCCTCTCTAAACCGTTACCCACTTCCCTCTTCTTTAGCAAACACAGTTGACTTAATGAATTAAATGTTGAAGCCTCCTAAAAATAAGGAGAGAATCCAACACCACGTTCTAAAAATAAGAAGAGAATCCAACCCTACATTGAGATAGGAGGATTGCCAAAGAGTTTGTGAGAGAACTTGTGTACATCAATATGGTAGGTTTGGTTTAGAATGAGGAATTCCCAGGATAGAACACTAGTCTAAAAATGGGAAGATTGCGGAGTATTTCGTTTTACCTTATGTGTTCTGATCTACGGAGTTTTCAGAAATAGGGGATTTTCATGGATTGGGTGGTGATACACGTATGCAATAGACCTTAGGATGTTTGTACACCGTTAGGCAATACTGCCATTTTGTTTTCATGAGAGTGATGGGCCTGCGACACTAGATGTTGGAAGACTCAAATTTCTAGCCAATCTTCTAGTCCTGGACATGCACACTTATGACCTGATACTAAGGATGGATTGGTTATCACTGCCATGCTCAAGTTATTTGTTTTGGATGGGTCTATTGTGTGCACCATACCTGGTCAGGATAGGTACGTCATTACAATGCCGCATTCTAACGAGGTCATTAGCACCTATTGGTTCATATAGGGGAGAAAACGGGGGAGGGGACTACTGTATCATTAGATAACATACCAATGGTGTAGGGTTCCCAGATGTATTTCAGGAGATTCCAGGGTTGCCGCCTAGTCGCGAGATCGACTTTGTGATAGACTTAGCTCCAGGCACTACGCCTATTGCTAGGGCACCGTATAGGATAGCACCAGTGAAAATGCGTGAGCTGAGGGATCCGATTCAGCAGCTACTTAGTCAGGGTTTTAATCACCGAAGTACTTCACCTTGGGAGCACCGATTTTATTTGTGAAGAAGAAGGATGGTTTACTTCGCCTGTGTATAGATTACAAGGAGTTTAATAAGGTTACATTTCGTAATAAGTATCTTTTGCCTATGATTGATGATTTATTTGATCAATTGAAGGGAGCTACCTATTTCTCTAAAATTGATCTATGGTCTGGATATCATCAACTTCGGGTTCGGGAGCAGGATGTTCCGAGGACAGCATTTCTCACTAGATATGGATCTTATGAGTTTCGGGTGATGCCGTTTGGGTTGACTAATGCACCAGCAGTCTTTATGGATTTAATGAACAGAGCCTTCAGGGCTTACTTGGATCAATTTGTCATCGTCTTCATTAATGACATTTTGATTTACTCGAGGTCAGAGGACGACCATGCTAAACATCTACGAATTGTGTTGCAGACACTTCGTGAGCACCAGTTGTATGCCAAGATTGAGAAGTGTGAATTTTGGCAACGGGAGGTGAAGTTTCTGGGTCACGTGGTGTCAGAAAGGGGAATAACGGTGGATCCAGTCAAGGTTTCAGCGGTGGTTGAGTGGGGGCAGCCTACATGACCTACTGAGATTCGGAGTTTTCTCTGTTTGGCAGGATATTACAGGAGGTTCATCCAGGGGTTCTCAAAGATAGCGGGACCACTCACTCATCTGACTAGGAAGGGTGTACGGTTCATGTGGGATGAACATTGTCAGGAAGCTTTTGATGAGCTGAAGACTAAGTTGACTTCTGCCCCGGTTTTATTTACCCTATAGAGTGGAATAGAGTATATGGTTTACACAGATGCTTCTTTGCAGGGTCTTGGATGTGTTTTGATGTAGGAGGAGCGACCAATTTCGTATGGAACTCAAAAGCTTAAGCCTCACGAGCTTAATTATCCAACACATAATTTGGAGTTGGCAGCTGTGGTCTTTACCTTACGTATTTAGAGCCATTATCTATTGGGTGAGTTCTTCAGATTATTCAGTGATCACAAGAGTCTGCAGTATTTGTTCACTCAGCGGGAGTTGAATATGAGATAATGCAGGTGGTTGGAGTTTGTGAAAGACTATCACTTTTCTATATAGTACCATCCAGGGAAAGCGAATGTGGTGGTGGATGCACTTAGTCGCCGACCTGTTGGTAGTCTTTCCACTCTATTCACTACTGAGTGGAATGCGTTGAAGTAGGTGGATGAATTGTCGGATGCTTTCATGGCTTACATAATAGTTACACCTTCTATCATTCACAAAGTTTTGAAGGCACAACTCACCGATGAGCAGTGCATTGAAAAAGTTGCAGAGATCGCTTCCGGAGAGGTTCCATTCTACTATGTTGGGACTGATGGAGGTTTAAGGTGCAAGGGCCGTTTGGTGGTACCTTCTGCTGATGATTTGAGGAAGGATGTGATGACTGAGACTCACCACTCCGAGTTTTCTATTTATCCAGGAGGCAACAAGATGTATCAGGATATGAAGCGGCAGTTTTGGTAGGCAGGTATGAAGAGGGACATTGCTCTTTTTGTTTCTCGGTGTAGTACTTGTTAGATGATCAAGATTGATCATCAGAGGCCACCAGAAGCTCTACAGCCATTGCCGATACCGAAGTGGAAATGGGAGAGCATTTCTATAGATTTTGTGGAAGGGTTGCCAAATTCCTTCAAGGATCACAATTCCATTTGGGTCATCGTAGATAGATTGACGAAATCAGCTCATTTTTTGCTTATTCGTACCAACTTTACTGCGGAGCAGTTGGCGAGTCTTTACATTACCGAGATTGTGAAGTTGCATGGCATTCCATTGTCTGTTATATCGGATAGGGATTCGAGCTTTGTGTCTGGATTCTAGAAGAGTTTTCAGTAGGTTTTGGGTACCAAATTGCACCTTAGTACTGCTTATCATCCTCAGACTGATGGACAGACTGAGCGAGTTAATCAAATCATGGAGGTTATGCTTTGGTCATGTGTTCTTGATTTCAAGGGCCACTAGGAAGATTATTTACCGCTTGTGGAATTTGCTTATAACAATAATTTCCAGAAGACTATTGGGATGGCACCATTTGAGGCATTATACGGCCGATCGTGTCGATCGTCTGTTTGTTGGATGGAGGTTGGCAAGAGTAGATTTTTGGGTCCTGAGTTCATCAAGGATACTTCTGAGAAGATAGCTCTTATTCGGGATTACATGCGTATTGCCTAGAGTAGGCAGAAGAGCTATGCTGATCGTCGCAATCATGCTTTAGAGTTTTAGGTTAGGGAATCAGGTTTTCCTTAAAGTGTCTCCTATAAAGGGGGTAATGCGCTTCGGGAAAAAAGGGAAGTTGTCTCCGCGATTTGTCTATCCCTTCATGATTACGGATCGAGTTGGAGCTGTCGCTTGTCGGTTGGCACTTCTGAATAATTTGGATTGCGTACACAATGTGTTTCATGTTCCCATTTTGTGGAAATTTCTGCGGGATGAGGATCGGTATCAGAGTATCGATGTTGAAGAGATTGAGTTGCAGCCGGATGCAATTTATTTGGAGCCACCGTGTCGTATTGTTGACCGTCGGGATCAAATCCTTCGTAATAAGGTTTTCCTTTGGTACGTGTTCAGTGGAGTCATCACAATGAGGCTGAGTCCACCTGGGAACGGGAAGATGTCGTTCGCTCGCAGTTTTCCTGATTTATTGAAAGAAGGTAAGAGCAAATTTCGAGGACGGAATTCCTTTTGTTAGGAGGGAAAAATGTAATACCCCTAATTTTAAAAGGATAGTCTCGGTATTTTATATAGTTATTTTATTGTATTGTTGGTTGCTTTTTTTGGTAATTTTGTTTGTTTAATTGTTGGTTTACATTTATTATTTGGTTTATTTGAATTTAATTTATTATTGGATTTATAATTTGATATTTGGGATATTTAAATTATATGGAATAAATTGTAGGCTTTATTTTAGTTTCCCTAAATGAATTAAATGTTTTATTATTTAATTTTCATTAAATGCATTAAATGTTTTATTTTTACTTTGAAAGTGGTTTCATTAAATTATTCTTATTTGCATTCCTCATGTGTGTATTTGAATTAAATTAGAAACAATTTCAATGTTAAATATTAGGGTTTCTTTTCTTTTAGACTACACAGATGGGCCGACTAGGATTGGATTTGGGGCTTAGTCTCTAATTGCACATGAACTAGGGTTATTGTTTTCACCTATAAATATACGCAGTACTGTGGTCTAGGGTTTTAGAAAAATAAACGTAAATTCTGTAGAACAAAGATACAGAGAGGTACTGAGAGAAACAGAGGAAGATAAAGAGAGAAGGGTTAAGTTTTGGTCTAGACCAAGGTTAGACCAAGAAGGAGGAAAGAGAGGTTGTTCGTAGGTGAAACCAAGAGCAACAGAGGGGGAATAATAGTCGAGAATCTAGTCGGAAAATTCAGAGATGACAGTTTAGAGTTTCAAACTGAAACTCAAAGGCAAGTCTATGTTCTTCTCTTTCCCTTAAACTTGTGGTCTGTGCATTTTAGATGGACTCCAGGGTTTAAAAGAATGCTTAAATAAATCTTTTATGTATGCTTGGTTGGTAATTAATCTCGTTTGTTGAAACTGCGTTGCAAGTTCTTTAAGTTTCTATTAACTAGTTCATATTGTTTACATGTGCTTAAGTCTGCTTGTTTGAAAACAACGATACAAATAGTTGCCTTATAATTATTCTAGGATGATAATTGAACATTGGAACAAGGATTTAAACATACTACAAAGGCCAGGTAATCACCGAAATCGGAGACGACGAAGATAGAACAGACGAGGGCTGCTAAGAGGAGGGAGAGAAGGCTCCCAAACCTCTTAGAGCCGGCTCCCAAAGAGGAGAGCCGGCTCTAAGGCTCTCAAGGTCCTAGAGCCAGCTCTAGGTGAATTGGAGCAGGGTCCAATTTTTAAAAGAGCATGCTCTCACTTAAATGGTCCAGTTTTTTTATTCTTAGGGGCTGTTTAGGCTATTTAGTGTATCTGCCCCCATTTTAAATTGTTTAAGTAATACCTAGGACTGTAACAGACTGGTATGATGATGTAAAAACATTATTTCATAATTGGACTAAGGTTTGGAACAAGTGGAAGTTAGGGAAAAACTGTAAATTTCTTACTGTGTCGGAGATTTCAATTACTTGCGGATACTTGAAGCTTTTGATATATATATAATTTATTTCTGTTTAACTATAATTAAACAGCTTTACAGGTATAGTAAATCAGTGAAACCATCTATGCTTGGTTTGGAACAAAATTGATATGTATGTTGTATTAATTGTATCAATTTATGGAGTTTGTGGAGGATTTAAATGTTATGTCTGGTGGTAGCAATTTAGATAGTTGGAATGTGATTTTTAGAATCTATAATGATTGTCTAATATCATGATATATGTATTAAACTGTATGATGCATATTCTGGATAGTAGAGATAAATAACAAATATTGTTTTAACAATTATGTTATGTGGAAGTTTGTATGCACCGGTATGGGTAGGGGTGGGCAAAAATTCGCCAATCCGCGAACCCGATCCGATCCGTACAGATCGGATTGGATTACCAAACCCATGGATCGGTGGTGGATTCAAAAAAATTGAATCCGTAGTTCACGGATTAGGCTGTCAAAAATTCGATCCGATCCGTGAATCCGATCCGTGGTAATCTGTGGGTAATCCGTAAAATATATATATATATATATATTTTACGGATTACCCACAGATTATATATATATATATTTTACGGATTACCCACAGATTATATATAATATAATATAATATAATATAATATAATATATTAATATATAGCAATCTACTCTATCCGTGACAATTCGTGTGCCACATACTTGATACCTTACTTTTTTTATTTTCTTTTTTTTGGTAAGTATTATACATATTACACACTGATACCACCGACTTTTCTCATTCATAAAACATTAAAACCTAAACCTAGCTAAAGAAGAAAAAGCAGCCACCTCAGTGAGCTCCTTTTCAGTTCTGCACTTCTGCTGCTGTCTCCTTCACCGAATCAAAACGGGCCAGGATAGAGCAAATCAAAGCAAGTCTTGGCTGATCTGGATTCTCAGAGAACGCTTACGCCTTACGGTACTCCTTTTATTCTTTAGATATGATCTGGAATCTGGATTAGAAAAAAATTCCTCTTATCAATCTCTGAATTGATTGCCTTTTCATGTATTGTTTCTTGGTGTAATGTTTGCTGTCACATTGATGAACTTGCTAAATGTTAAAAAGGCTTTGTGTGGCTGGACTTTTTTCTATCCTCTTGTGAATTTTTTTTTGCTTCAACTCACTTTTTGGTGTTAACAGTCCCTTGGTCCTTGGATTTGCTACTATAAATGACCCATATATGTTTTGTTTTTGTTTTTATTTTTAATTTTTTTTCAGCGTACGTACTATCTATATACTATAGATTTGCTGAAAAAATTAAAGATGTTTTATTGAATTTTCTGAAAATATAATCTTAAAAACTACAAGGCTACCATTGTTAATTCATAAACTAATATTTAGAATTTTAATACTCTTGGTTTGTCCGGATTAGAATATTATTTGTTCATATTTCTTGTAATGCAAAAGATAATTGTTATGGTAATCCGTGAGTTAAAACAGTAGATGTAGCTATTCATAATTTCTGTTTTGTTTTTTCTCTATTTTCTTAAATTTCAGACCTTAAATTTTTTTTTTTCCCTTTTCTTCGCAGATGACAAGTCCATAAGAGTCCAGAAGATACAGTCCGCGGATTGGATCCGATTCGATCCATTATTTTAGAGATCCGATCCGATCCGATCCGATCCGTGGACTAACAGATTGGTGGCAGATTCAAAATCTCCCAATCCGTTACGAGCGGATCGGATTAGAATTGATGCCTAATCCGATCCGATCCGATCTGTGGCCACCCCTAGGTATGGGATGGTAGTATACTAGGGATGGATTAGTAAAACACTAAATCCTACCTTACTTGGAGTGAGTTGGATTAACTATAAAAAGTTAAGTCCTACTTACATGGATGGATATGCACCAGTATGGGATGGTGGGATAATAGGGACGACTCAGTTCAAAACACTGAGACCTACCTATTTTAGGGACGGATTAGTCTAATACTAAGTCCTACCTATATGGAAATAAGATGGATTAACTACATAAGTTAAGTCCTACTTATAACTATATGTCAGGTCAATAAACCTTTTGAATGACACACCTGGAACGGACTTTATATATCTATATTATGGTGCCGTGGTATGAGCTTGAGTCTCAGGACCATGGTTAGGGAACGGACTTTATATACCTATTTTAGGGACGGATTAGTCTAATACTAAGTCTTACCTATATGGAAATAAGATGGATTAACTACACAAGTTAAGTCCTACTTATAACTATGTGTCAAGTCAACAAACCTTTTGAATGACACACTTGGAACAGACTTTATATATCTATATTATGGTGCTGTGGTATGAGCTTGAGTCTCAGGACCATGGTTAGGGTGCGTATATCGCCTAAGATGGATAGCTGGACAGAGGTGTTATTCCCTGGTAGGTCCAGGTACACATGACCACATTATGTGCAATTTGCATGGTATCTCTACTCAGGCTAGGACAGACCTATTGGACTAGTGAGCATCCTATAGTGTGTACTTATACATATATGGACTACTCTAGTTATTGTTGAGTCTATCTAGGATGTATCTGCGTATCGGATTTCTGTTAGGATTGTAGTATAACAGGATTTGCATGTGGGCCTTACCCACTCTCTTATTTTTCAGGGGCTTGCCAGTTCCAGGGATAGAGCCGGGTCGTGCAGAGCAGATACGGATATTCATTCCTCCGACGATGTAGGATTGCTTCCTTATTAGCTTTGGTTTTTATTACAGTTAGTTAATTTTACAGTTGGGATTTTGATTAGGGGTCCACTAGATGGATTCCTGAGTTGTAAATAAATAGAGGTTTTGGATTATGGGTTTAACAATAATAATAACCTTTATGGATTTTGTAATTAGAATTCTTTTAGCTTTAACATTTATTTTTACATTCAGTTTTGTATTCTGTGTTCGATTTAAATATTAATTATTTGATATTTCCCTCGGGTTTGGGCCTGGGCCTGATCAACCCATGTCTCGGATCCGAGGGGTATCACATAATAGGACTTACCTATTTCCTTTAAAAATAAAACCCCCATATAGTAGGATTGTATTGGTCCATTTTCAATTACTACGTAACATTACTTAGCTTCCAATAATAATTTATTAGAGTTGCGATCCAGCGTGGTAAGTTCCATTGGAACTCGCCACATGTCACACTTCTATTGGGCCAAGAATAAATAAGTAAACATATGCCCCCCAAATTCCATGCCTAGAATAACTTAATGATAAGGCATGGGATTTGAATTCCGCCATCATGAAGAAGAACAAAAAAAAAAAATTGAAGAAGAAGAACTGGAAGTACATGTAATGTAGCCTCTTCTCAATGAAATGCTCCATACTTAGGAAATCAGCTGATCTTGGAAATTCAGTTAAGTCTGCTTTATAACTTTAGCCAATGTACTTTTCCAAGTACTTAGCTTTTCTTCTTTTAGATGAATCCTTCATATTCAACTATCAAAAATGGCCAAAATATGGCCATTATCCTTCATTTCCAACTTTCCTGTTTACTTGGAAAGGAAGCTACCAACCAAGTTACGTGGCTGGTGGAATGATTGTGGATTTCCAGTTTTCATAGATGGAAGGGTGATACTCTTTTAAGTATACCCCATTCACATGATGTTTGTTGGATCCTCCATCTATGTCCATCAATCTATAAGCCCGTTTTCCAAGGACGTAAGGACCCTTCCAATTAAGGGTCCACTTTCCATATTCCTTGTCTTTGACTCCTGGTGGAAATCTGACTTGCCATACCAGGTCTCCTTCAATAAATGTCTTTACCTTAACCTTCTTATTGTATGCCTGCATGACTTTCTTCTTTTAAGCAATAATATGGTCTAAGGCATTAAGACGGATTTCATCAAGGTCTTTCAATTCCACCAACATGGCATGGTTGTAATCTGCTAGAATGAGCCTGTTTTGGAAAGCCACCCTTGCAGACCTTATGTCATTTCCATTGGAAGAAGGCATCATGTCCATATGTAAACATATATGGTGTGACACCCATACTTGATCTTTTTGAATTCTTCTAAGCCCAAAGAGCCTCAAAAAGTAGGTGATACCACTCCTTTGGATGATTCTCAATCATTTTTTCAAGGATGTTGAGAATTACTTTGTTGGAAGCTTCTGCCTGTCTATTTGCTTGGGCAAAATATGGAGTAGAACTGATCACTTGAATGCCACATTCAGCATAACAGTCAATAACCTCACTTCTAACAAAAGAAAGACTTCTATCTATGGTGAGAGTCTCTGGAATTCCAAACCAGTGTACAATATGTTTCTTGATAAAATTAATTACTGTTGACTGCTCACAAGTCTTTAATGGAATGACCTCTACCCACTTTGTAAAATAATCCATTGCAACTACCATATAAGTATGACCATTTACAGATGTTGGCCTTAACTTTCAATGAAGTCCAAAGCCCATCATCTGAATGGCCATATTTTCACTATTGGTTGCATATTTATAGTTGGAACTCTTTGGACTGGGCCATGTTCTTGGCATGTAGTATAAGTTTTTGCAAACTCTATGTAATCTTTCAATATGCCTTTCCAATAATAACCGTACCTTCTCAACAGCCATCTCATTTTGATTCCAGCTTGATATGCTCCACATATTCCAAGGTGTGATTCTGCCATCACTCTCATAGAATCATTCCTACCCAGGCAGCTTAACAAAAGTCTATCTTCTTTACTCTTTTTATAGAGATCTTCATCGATCAAAATATAGTGAGGTGCCAAAAGCTGAACTCTCTTATCCACATTTGCACTAGGATCTTGCAAGAAATGAATAATTAGTGTTTTCCAATCATCCAAGTCTAATCCATCTATATCAACATTGAAAATCTACCATGTCTTCTTGGCAGGTTTAATTCTTTTTGGCTCGTCAACTTAGAAATGACTTGCCATCTCAAGCCGTAACTCTATAGAAGGGAGAGTTCTTCTTCTGATTATGATCAAGGTCTCTTCTACACTCAGTGGAACTTTCACTCGAGAGGCTAGTTGTGTTAGATCATCAGCCTTTGTATTCAAATGTCTTGGCCAATATTTGAGTTGCAAATCATTAAACTGACAAAGTAATTCCAAGGCCAAAGAGTGGAAAGGCCTTAAATGCCAATTGAGACATCTATATTCTTCAAAAAGTTGGCTAAGTATCAAATGGGAATCTCTAATAATCTGGACCTTATCCACCTTTAGCTCTAGTAGGATTTCCAGCCCAATAATTAGTGCCTCATACTTAACTTGGTTGTTTGTACACTTGAAATCTAAGAAAAAAGAAAATGTCATTTTTCTTCCCTTTTGTGAAATGATGACTATTCCAGCTCCTCCTCCATCCTGGGTGCTCGATCCATCAAACATGAGAGTCCAAGGTGTATAGTCAAGGTAGAGATTACCCACCTCATCACATACTTTTGAATCAATCTTGGTGGAAGGATGATCTGCTAGAAATTCTGCCACCGTTTTTCCTTTGATTGCCTTTTGTGGAATATACTTGAAAAAAAACTCCATTAAGGCCAATGACCACTTTCCAATACGTCCAGTGATCAAAGGCCTCGAAAGCATATACTTAATCAAATCTGTTTGAGAAATGATATACACAGCTATTGGTAACATGTAGGTTCTTAACTTCATAGCCGCATAATATAAGGAAAGACACAAATTTTCAATGGAAGTGTACTTACATTCCACTAGAGTGAGCACCCTACTTAAATAATAGATAGCTTGCTCATTTCCCCATTCATTGTTCTGGGCTAGAAGGGTTCCAATTGATTCATCAGCAGCTGATAAGTATAATCTTAAAGGTCGCTTCTTGATTGGAGGCATCATCACTGGAGGGTTAGCCAGGTAGCTTTTCAAACCTTTAAAGGCTTGCTGGTGCTGTTCTGTCCACTTACATTCTTTAACACCTTTCAATTTCAGCAATGGGGAGAAAACATAAGTCTTTCCAGCATAATTAGCAATAAACCTCCTTAAATATCCAACCTGGCCAAGAAACCTTTGTAGTTCTTTCTTGGTGGCTGGTGGTTTTGCTTTAATAATTGTCTTTGCTTTATTTTGGTCTACCTCAATACCTCTTTGATAGACCAGGAAACCCAAGAAGTTTCCAGCTTAAACTCCAAAAACACACTTCAAGGGATTCATCTTCAACTTGTGTTGCCTCATTCTTTCAAAAGCCATCTTCAAATTCAAGAGATGTTGAACCTTGACCAAAGACTTGATGACTACATCATCAATGTATACTTCCAAAAAATGGCCGATCATGTCATGAAAAATGGCATTCATGGCCCTTTGATATGTTGCTCCGGCATTCTTCAACCCAAATGGCATGACAACCTATTCAAAGGTTCCAATGGAACCTGGACATCTGAAAGTCGCCTTGGCAATGTCTTCTTCCGCAATATAAATTTGGTTGTACCCGGAATGCCCATCCATGAATGAAAGAATTTCATTGTTGCAACAGAATCTACTAACTGGTCAGCAATAAGCATGGGGTATTCATATTCTTGAAGTTGCAAAGTTTATATTCCGGAAATCCACACATACCCTTAACTTGCCATTTTTCTTAATAACTAGAACTATGTTGAAAATCCAGTTAACATACCTGACGGATCTTATAAAACCAACCTTGTGTAGCCTTTCTATTTCTTCTTTGACCTTTAGAACAACTTTTTGGAACATCCTTCTTGGAGGCTGCTTGAAAGGCTTGAAACTTTCCTTGATTGGCAGCTTATGCTCTACCAGTTCTCTAGAAAGTCCTGGCATTTCCTCATATGTCCATGCAAAGCAATCTTTGTATTCATGAAGTAAGGAAATCAATTCTTCTCTAAAGGTTGGTTCCAGAAACTTATTGATGTAGGTAGGCCGAGGGTCTTGCTCAGTTCCAAGATTAACTTCCAAAAGTGGATTTTGTACTTCGGCCTTGAAATCATCTAACTTCATTGGTGCTACCTTTAAGTCTGTCAGTTAGATAGCATCCAACTTGTCTTTAGTATCTTTCATAATCTCCAAAACATTTGTAGAAAATGAGGTACTGGCAGTTGTAGTCCTTTTCAATCGTAGTTCGGCTAGGTATGTTTTCAACCTAGCAAGGCAGCAATTAACCGCCTTGCCAAGTATTCTATTGCTGCCTTGCCAGTTTGAAAACATACTTAGCCGAACTCTTCCATTTTAGGTTTCTCTTCCGTAAAAACTTTTGTTTGAAATGTAGTGTTGAACACCGGCCTTAGGTAGAATTATTGGCCTTGGTGTTTCTTGGAAAAACTCTCTTACATCCTCTTTTGTGAGATTTCTCCTCATGGTGGCCTTCCTTGGACGGCCCTTGCTATCATTTCCAATAAATCTGATTGGAACGAATTCTTCGCTATGCAACTCAGCATCCGCATGGTTTACCCTTGCCACAAATAGCCGGTTATCAGCCTCCACTACTTTTACCTCATCTCCATCCTAAAATATTGGTATTTGATAGAGTAAAGATGGAATGCAAAAGTTTGGGTGAATCTATTCGCGGCCTAAAAGCAAGTTATAGGTCGTTGTGGACTCAATAACAAAGAAAGCAATGATGAAAGTTCTATCTCCCACCGTTAATTCCAACGGTAGAATGCCTTATATCTTCACTACTCCTCCCGCGAATCCACTAATGGAAACATCAGTTGGAATGATATCTTCAGGCGACTTTCCAAGCATGCGCATGACATTGACTGGAACAATGTTTAATACTGAACCATTATCTACCAGAACTCTTACCAAAGGTCTCCATTCCACTAGTACCTTGATATATAGAGGCTTGAGCTGTTGAGTCATGCTTTATGGTGGCTTTTCCAGAACGATCTTCTTTGGTTTCGTGGGGTTGTTTTCTTTAATCACAACTCCCTTTAATTTTTAAAGATGCTCAGCTTCATCTTCGAAAACCTCTTCTATATGAATACCATTATTAGGTTCCACTACAAATGGCCCAGAGCTAGACTGTCCAGGGCTTTCCAAGGGAGGACTTGTTTCTACTACATCTCCTTCCATTGAAGTTAGTTGATTTGACTGTGGCTCAAAAAATAAGGGAAGAACCACTACCATATTACTAGTAAATTCACCTAGAAGGCTCCCAAAACAGATCTTCTTGTTGCAGTAACTATTAAAGATTTCCAAGTCTATTTTATCTTTTGTAGGAAGGACGTCTGCAGTCAAGGAATTTCCAACTTCTGAAACCAAGTCCAATAAATCATCAGGATCTCTAACTCTTCTTTTAACTGGAAGTTCTGATAAGTCTGACGGTTTAGCCATCTTCTTTAGCCAGTTGGACCAGCCATAGTCTTTCTCCCATAATTTCCTTTTATCAACCCTCTTCCTTTGCTGCCTTCACTTTTGTGTGTGGGTCATATAGGAATCATTATGAATAGGGAACTTGGGATGATTAAGCCTCTTCTACCTTTCATTTTGCGAGGAGGGGGTCTTAACCATTCTTGGACGGAGATGATCATTTCCTTTTCTGATCCATACTTCTGAGGCCATTTTTGGCCTGGAATGCCTGTCACCTTTAGAGCCTCTGCCTTGCCAACTGCTACTTTAATACTTTCTGCTAGGACGGAAACTTGCCTCATAAGGAACTATATTCCTTTCCAAACTCCTTGGAAAGAATTCTGGTTTCCTTGCTACTGACCTTCTTTCTGTATAGACCTAGCTTTCCTTCTCTGGAATGGTCACAGTAACTGAGTTTTCCATTTTCTGGAAAGTTAGCCAGTCATAGACCTTCCATTTCTGACCTCGGTCGCCATTGGAGAGATTTTCTTTCTGCTTTTCTTTTGGAAAGTCTCTATGGCAACCTTCATTTTGAATTTTACATTTGGGGCAATAACCCTGCTAGATTAAGGCTATCTAAGCCTCACGGAGTTATTTTTCCGACTCGGCTACTGTTTTTTCCATGGATATTGCAGCTTCAGGAATTTCCAGTTTTCCACTGAACCTTGGATTTGTCAAGTCCACCTTTTTCCTGGGTGTTCTGAGGTAAGAGAAGTAACATTTGTGGCAACGACCTTGGGGAAAGGATTTCCATCAATACCCATGACTTCTGTTTTTTCTGGAATCTTCAACCTGCCATCTTCAATTGCTTTTTACATAGTATTGCGAAAAATAACACAATTGTTAGTGGAATGCTTCCACGAATTGTGAAACTTGCAATAGTCTTTCTCGGCCATTTCAGAGGCCGTTGGCATCTTATGGCCTGCTGTGAAGATCAGTTGTTTGTCAGCCATGAGCAAATCAAATATTTGCTCGGCTTTAGAGTTGTTAAAAGAGTAACTTCTGGAAGGGTTTGCCCCCTTCCACTTGGAACCAGAGGCGGCCTGCAAGTTGGCAGTGGCTGATTTTGGTTTTGCCAAAGCCTCACAAGTATAGGCCTTCTTTATGTTGAGCTCAGCTACATTTACTTCCAACTCCCCATCAGTTTCAGTGGTGTACACCTCATAATTAGGATCATAATAGTAGGTGCCCTTGGAGGAGCTCTTTCGGTCTTGCTCCTCGTAAAGAAGCTCTTCATACTTAGCCACTCTGCCGGCCAAGTCAAACAAGTCATGAAATTAGACACCTTCAAAATTCTTACGAAGTTTAAATTTTGGGCCTTTCACAGCCATCTTCACATATTCTTCAGGTGGCAAAGACAAATTATATTTGTACTTAGCCCTTCTGAATCTGGAAAGGAAGCTCATAACCGACTCTCCAGGTAATTAATGAAGTCTGGAAATGTCTGTCATGGACACTTCAGGCTCAACTCTATAGAACTGAGTATGGAATGAATCTTCAAATTACTGCCAACTTTGGATGGAGTTGGCTGGTAAGTTGGAATACCACCTGAAAGCATATCTAGTCAGTGTATTTGGAAACAAGCATACTTTCAGCCATCGATTGGCTACTGCTTCTCCACATTGGACAGTGAACCGACTGATATGTTCCAATGTAGACTGTTCGCCCTTTCCATTGAACATTGCAAAGTCTGGAATTCTGAAATTCCTTGAAAATTTAACTTCATCAATGAACTCTGGATAGGGATTTCTGTAAGTTGGCCTTTCACCCCTTCGAGTTAGGCCAAATTCCTATTGAAGGAATTCTACAAATTGGCCTCTATCAAACACCACAGGTTATGGAAGGTTGTTGTCTGGCCAACCTTGAGGTTGATTTGCCACTTAATGCCCCTCACTCGCCATTAGCAGTGGGTTGGCATCTCCATAATTATTCTTACCACGGTTCTTTCCTCCTTAGTCAAGAAGTGGCTCCCTTGGAAAAGGTTGCCTCCTAACCGCCATAGGAATAACCATTGGTGGCCTTGCTAGAATAGGTGCGGCTGGCTGAATGTTCATAGGTGGAATATTCTGTTGTGCTTGTGGTATGGCCATGGTTGGCCAGGCTGATGATGCCAAGTCTTCTGTGAAAATACCACAGGTGGAGGATTCTGAACTTGTTGTATAGTTGGCATGGGCGCCACTTGTGGAACAGTCATCTGTGCCACTGGAGCTATCACAGGTGCAGCTAGAATATAAGTCTGTACCATTGGAAAGGACTGCACCTGCTGTTGAGTTGGAGGGAATGACCTTGCTTATTGTTGAGAGGAACTTCCTTCAGCAAATATGGCCGGCCTACTAGCTTGGAAGGCCGACTGTTGAGACCCTTCAGAATTGTTTGGCCAAGGGGCCAAACCTTGGTTTGAGCTTCCAAAGGTCCGTTTCAACATAGACTCAAACCTTTGAGAGATTTGGTCTACCATTTCTTCTAACTTCTGCTCATTAGCAAGAACGGCTCTTGCATGATCTTAACTAGCCTTAGATTGGTCTTGCGCAACTCTGGGTAAGTCTTAGGTGACTCTTGCTTGGTCTTGCACAAACCTATCTTGCTGCATTGCCATCATACGAATGTTGTCCATGATGGGTCCATTTGCCATTGATTGAGCAAAATTTTCCACCATATTATTTTCATCAGGTACAAATCGTGAACTTTCCACTGGAAGTTCACTGGCTTACATCTCTTCTAGTTCGGCAGGGTCTTGGACAGACTTGCCTTGCTTTTTTCCACCGGCCATTGAACAATCTGTTGAGATGTCCCGTCGGGCGTGCCAAGATGTTCAGCTCCTAAAAACCGTGGTCCTTTTCAAGAGCAGAAAGGAGGGTGAATGTCAGGCATGCCAAGAACTGCTGTCGTTCTAAAGTAGATATCCGAACAATCATCCACTAAGAGATTGTATGGATCAGGTGATTGTACGAAGGACTGGAATTACCATATTCGGAGGTTCTTTTTGCCTTGAAAAATGACTTTTGGACTATTCTATGGCTAGTAGAAAGGAAAGCAGTATTAAAAGTACAGGTTTTCAAAGTAAAGTGCTGGAAAATAAGAATAATAAGTGTAGGACTTGAATTAAACATATTGAAGGTGCATTAAATGAATGTAAAGATACATAATGTAAAGAAATTAAAGTGTTGTTGGGCTGTGTGATTTGAACAGGATTTGCAAACTATCTCTAAGTGCTCTATTTATAGAGCTTTCCATGCATGTAATAGCTTGATGTGGCAACTCCAGCAATTTCAATGTGGCAAAATTTAGGACTGCCAAGTGCCCCATGTTCTCTTGGCAGTTGTAACTCTTCCTTCCATCTTCTCCCTCCTCTGTCGCAGACTTCTTCCCCTCTTTAGACACGATTTCATAATCCATAATCTTATCACCTGCGATTTTTTGTAATTATCTTCCGTTAGTGGTAGTTACCATATAAGGTACCACCACTTTCAACTGATATGTTTATATTTGGCCAAGTATCCCATGTTCTTTGCAGTCTTTTCCTTCTACAGAATTCCTTTGCCTGTATAATTCTATATATATATATATATATATATATATATATATATATATATCATGCATGTAAATAGAAGTTATTTGCGGACCACGTTCTCCTCGGCTTTGGGTAATTTCCTTCTAGTTGAACTTTCCTTTCTAGACTTTATTTCATGATGTCGTGACCACAATACTCCAACGATTTTTCTTTCATGGGTTATATCTTATATATAAATATATATACATAGATATATATCCATAAATACAGATTATTCCCCACGTCTTTTTCTTCTAGTAAACCACATTTCCATGATTTTGACAACTTCTATCTTGAGATTTTCCTTCTGGGCTTTGGAGTTCATGGCGCCATGACCTCCTTGATTTTAGGAGCTTCCTCATTGTGGTTAGTTTCCCAGAATATATATATATATATTCATCCAACCTACTTCCTTTTTCTTCTACAGACCACGTCTCCTTGAATTTTTAGGCAATTCTCCTTCCTTTAGACTTTCCTGTTTGGTCTTGACTTCTATGGCGTCATGGCCCATGATTTTAGGATTTCGTGAGCTATATTTCAGTACACACACACATATATATGTACACACACACACATATATATATCCAGAAATATACATGCCTCTCTAAACCGTTACCCACTTCCCTATTCTTTAGCAAACACAGTTGACTTAATGAAATAAATGTTGAAGCCTCCTAAAAATAAGGAGAGAATCCAACCCCACATTCTCCTTCTTTTAACTTGGTCAACTTCAGTGCTACCAATTTTGGTGAATCTCCATGTTCTTGGGATTCTTTTGGAAATACAACACCTTCTATAGTAACAATTTCCTAAGGAATTAACAAGTCTCGTAAGTCCCACAGAACTCGCCATGTATGGCCAAACTCATTCATATAGGAAGATGTGGACCCTTGATTTTAAAGAAGGCAAGTCCTAATAGGGCTCACCACTTTCTTTAAAAACAGAAAAACCCCATATAATAGGATTGTATTAGTCCACTTTCAATTATTACGTAATATTACATAATTTCCAATAATAATTTATTAGAGTTGTGATCCAGCGTGGTAAGTTCTATTGAAACTCACTACATGTCGTACTTTCATTAGGCCAAAAATAATGAAGTAAACACATATATACAACTTTCGTTTCAAATTTCAATATACTAATAGATGGACATTAGGTTGTCGACTCGGTATGATTTCTCCTAGAACAATATTGTGAATGTGCTGTTTTGTTTGAACTTTTACACGTGTGTGTGTGTGTGTAATTAATGACGAACTAGCCACCGGTGGGACTTACATGTAATGGTATCATCGCTTGGTAGCTAGAAAAATATGTGAGTGTTAAGTGCAGTGAATAGCATTAAAACAAGGCACACCAGAGCTGAGAGTGCCGATAGCACGATCATTAGCACACGAGCTTCGCTGCTTTTCACCTCCTGTGCATATCCTATTGAAGCAATTGCTAGTACTGTTAAAGGGAAGGAATAAGCCCACCATGCTACATTGAACTTCCTCATCGATTTCCTGTATAGGGTTGGCCTACACACCTGTTTCACATGAAAAATGACAAATTTTAACATTTAAATTTTTATTTTCCGGGAAAGGAATCAACATATAAAAATATATAAATTAGGATAATAATTCTTAGATCTAACGTGGAATGTTTTATATATCCATTGAATAAGACCAGAATCTCATCCAATATTGATTTAATAGTGTCACTCAACCAACGAGTCAGTAGTCTAGCGGTATCACCCTTTTATCTCGCAAAAAAAGGTAAGGAGTTCAAGTTCCAGAGACAAGTATATGTGAGTACTAACTAAACAAAAAAAAAAAAAAAAAAATACTATCACTTAGATTCCTTCTCTTAGACTATTGTATTAGATTCCACAAAATTATAACAATATCTTAATAAAAAGTACGATTTTCTTTTTTTCTTATTAATTAGTTACTTTTTAATGTACAGTTGAGATAGTTACAAACATGTATACTGTGTCCCTAGCTTTGTAGACTTAAACCGTGATTAAAAAGACTAAGAAATTTTTTTTTTAAGTCAAAATAACTTTATAAGTACTGTATAATTTTTTTGTTAGACTTGGGAGACTATTTGATTCAATTTTCTGATAACACTAATCTATTTTTTTGAAAGATGTACTAAAATTAACAAATTATACAAATATTCTGCTTTATTTAATATTTAAAAATATTTTTAGAAAACTGTTATATATATTTCAGAACTGTTTTCAACAAATTAAAGCGAGAGAGTCCAAAAGTCCACACTGCCCTTTACAATATAGGAAAAAGTTACGATGACAATTGACGACATGAAATCTGAATAGAAGAATATTCTGGACGAGACCAAATTGAATACGAACAAAAAGACAACTTAAATACTTTTCTACTAAAGACTATATCACCATCAATTCCTAACTATATTTTGAGTGTGGCGTGCTGTCTGACTGGTAAAGGACAAATGTTAAGTCCTCCCACTATCTGTTTTGAGTGTCCAATGCTCTCTAAAATGTCTTCTCAAAATTAAAATATAAAAAATTTTATTTTTTAATACATTTTATTGATATGCTGTACAATCCCTCAAAATATGAAATTCTTAAAACTTTTTTCATATATAACACGTGGTTATAAGTTGAAAACTTGATATACTAACCCTTTTTTTTTTTTTAAGATTTTTTGTGTAGATATGGACTGAAAAGTCACATGAAAAAGAAATAAAAATGCATTGATTAAAATAAGAAAATTAATGGTCAAAGTGTCAGCATAATTAGAACATAATTGCTAAAATATAATATTTTAGATAAAATGCACTATTGAAACAGAATTGCTAAAATATAACATTTTGACACTTTAATTCCTTTTAAAATATAAATTTACCATGAAGAATAGCATTTTGCATTGGAAATTCTCTTAGCTCTGAATTACAAATATATATATATATATATATATATATATATATATATTAATATTTTAGTGAAAACAACTCCTTAATTTGTCTAATCCAAAAACAACAGTAGGAAAAATGCTAGTAGTTCTTACCAGGGACATGAAGAGGAAAAGTGAAAGAAAGAAGAGCATCTTCGACGATTTATCGAAGTTCCCAGAGATGGAGTCCCAAGCTAAGCTTGCCATGCTGGGAGCCGCGAAGAACAAGAAAAGAACTGGCCTGAGTATCACCGGAAGGTTATTACTACCAGATAACCTTTGATAAAGTGTGACAAAGAGTACTAAATAATGTATCATCCCCAACGAGAACAAGAAGATGGCACTCTCTTTCCATCCCATCTGAGCAGCTGCGCGTGCACCAATCAAGTTTCCGATCACTGACAACTGGCTCGCTGGATTCGCGACGGTGGAAAGAAACCGCTTTCCTTTGGTGAACCATTGGCCATAAATCTTGACATCAAGTGCCACTATTGGGATGACAAAAACCCACCAAAGCACTAAATAATTCGTGGTGTTTGGAGTAAAGAATGGCGATGATTGAAGCAAGAGAAGCCAAGAAATCCATGGAGCAAACAAGTAGTTCACTCCTACGTGGTGCAAGAACTCTTCTTTCACTGCATCAAACTGTAACAAACACTTGAGGACGTAGAGAATGGAGAGTGTGACAAGTGTGAACAAGGCAAGTGACCATAGAAGAGTGAAAGCTGCGGAGGGTAACATGCTAAGAACGCGTCGAAAAGCATGCGCATCATCTGTTGGCTCGCCTAGTGTCTTCCATAGCAAGGCTTGGCTAGAAAGAGAGAGGCTTATTCTGAAGTAACCGGAATGAAATTTGGCTAAGATGGTCGATATCACAGCCTTGATCATCATAAGGATGCCATAACCATGTCCATGTGTTTCAGCTGCGACAATGGATGCATTGACAGTAAGCTCAATATGGGGTTGGGTTTCTTTGGAATGCATTGTTACATATGGTGACACCTATCGCAACAATTTTACAACAATTCTACTGATAAAAGTGTTTTTTCTAGTACAAGAACCTCAATATCTGCAAATGGCTAAATGATGATGATGTGGGAGGGAATGTGATACACATATTAATGAATGCTAAGTATGTGTCTTTCAATATATATATAGATGTGTGAATTTGAAAATTGAAAAGAATGGTTGCTTGGAAGTTGAAGGCGGCTGAATGGGTTGGGTTTTTTGGTCTTTGATGAGTTGTGGTTCTTTCTTTACAGCTAATTCCATGCGGGGTGGGACCCATTGGAAATCCAGACAATCGTTGGTTCCGCACCGAGTTGTACGTATACTATCCACTTGAATAGATTTTGGTTGGAGGCAGCTAAGGTTTTCCTTTATTCCCTAGTCGGCTGCTAAATGTTCTTTTTTCGAAAATCTGCACGCATGCATGTTTCATTTGACAAGTATACTTAGAATATGTGTCCCATCATTTCTTTGGGTTTCATTTTTACCAACCACATCTGTAAGGTGTCGTTTCAGTGCATAACTAGTGTCGTTTTAGCACACAACATGAATTGTGGTGTCGTTTTAGCGCACAACACGAATTGTGCGAGCTCCACACAAAGCCTATGCACTGAAATGGCACCATTTTGATACACAGGATGCGTACAGAATCACATCCACACAAGATTCTTCATGTTACTTGCGTACATAATTAACAAAGGAGTCATCCAATGGTCTTTATATTGATTCCTTGTGAATCCTTCTTCTAAGGAATGGATTAGTTAAGCCTCAATATCAGCAAATGTAAAAATTAAAGCAGATGAACAAACTCATTCTATCAGTAGTCCTTTAAAAATCATATTTGGAGATTAAGGGACAACATGATTCAACTTAACATGTACGTACAGAGATTAGTGATAATATGTACGATCTATTAGAAACTAAATTGTTGAAATTTCAAACCCAAAGTAGCTTTTCTTTCAGGTCTTGTATTAGAGCATTGAATGTTCATAATTCCATTTTCGGCTTCTTCTGTTTTTGTTTTGTTCTCCCTCTTTTGGGGTCTTCTTTGTGCACGCGAGTGCATATATGCCCCACATTGATTTCTGTTGAAATTTCCTATGTATATAAATGTTAGGGGACCAAAATACGTTTCAGGTCCATAAGATTGTCTTCCACAACAATTGTCACATATAAGTAGGATGGTGTTGGAAGCTGAATCTAAACTTGTCTAGATTCATTTAAGAAGACCAAGTGATATTTTGGAAGGTATAAAGAATCTCATTATAATTGCTGGTACATGGAACATTTTGGTTTATATGAAATATTTTGGTTCATTGTGTGGTTAATTGCATGCATTTAATTCATGTACGAGAAGTATCCATTGAGTGATATAAAAAGGTGAGTCATGTATGCCCCACATTGATTTCTGTTGAAATTTCCTGTGTATATAAATGTTAGGGGACCAAAATACGTTTCAGGTCCATAAGATTGCCTTCCACAACAATTGTCACATATAAGTAGGATGGTGTTGGAAGATGAATCTAAACTTGTCTAGATTCATTTAAGAAGACCAAGTGATATTTTGGAAGGTATAAAGAATCTCATTATAATTGCTGGTATATGGAACATTTTGGTTTATATGAAATATTTTGGTTCATTGTGTGGTTAATTGCATGCATTTAATTCATGTACGAGAAGTATCCATTGAGTGATATAAAAAGGTAAACAATTGAGCAATATAAGATAAAGAATTCAACTTTATAGAAGTGAGTGTTTCTGAATTTTGTGTTTATTAATTCAGTTGAATATATGTGAGTGTATCCTATTTGTGTTCATTTGCCCACCAACTCCAACAGATGAATATACTATGTTTCGTGGTCTGGTCTGGTGCTCAAAAGGCTTGGAATTCTTGTTAGTCCAAAAAATTTCATAGCACTCTATGTTCTTTGAAACTTTTTATTTTTTATTTTTTTAGGTTCATAAAATAAACTTGTTTTCAGATAAATGTATACACGATAGATAAGTATTACTCACTAGAGAAAGAAGCATTAATGAAAGGCAAAAGCAATTTTTTTTTTTTATTTGGTTTGGACCAACCCAAATTCTGGTCATTGTGTTGGGGTATAAGCTAACTCAATTGCTCAGCAGCCAAATCATTGGTGCATAAAAAATATTCGAGGCGTTCCATTTTATGACCCAATCCAAACCCGTTGATTTGTCACCCCTAGTTTTCTCTAGCAATATTTCTGTGATACTTCTCAATTCTAGAACCATAGATGATCAAGTCCAAACAAAGAATATAAGGGATATTAAACAATTAATATTTAAACAAGCATTTGAATTCAAAAAGAATAATAAATAAATAATAAACTGAAGGAAACTAAATAATAAATCATTATTTAAAAATCCTCAAATAAATAATAATTAAAAATCCCATATTAAAAACCTTCAATCCTCTGATACCAGTAATTATTTAAACTACAACTCGAAAATCGATACTGTGGACCCCTAATAATATCCTAATTGAAATAACTGAACTGAAATAAAACTAATAACTAAAATATGAAGAAGAGTCCTACGTAGAGTCGGAAGAGTGAGTGACTAACTCTGCTCGGCACGAACAATGTCTAAGACTGGAACTGACGAACTTTTAAAAAATAATGGTTGGTCAGGCTCACAAACAAGTTTTGAGAGCATCTACAATGCTCTCTCATGTGGGCCTCTCAAACTCAGAGTCTCCCCAATAGGCTCTTATTTGAGCTCTCAAAATTTGAGATTCTCAAATTTCTTCTCATATATGGCAGCTGCCAAATTTTTTTAGCAAGTCTCTCATTTCCTAAAACGGTGTCGTTTCTCACCCGTCATCCCCCACTTGCATCTCTATATGTATATTATATATATAATATATTATATATAATATAATATAATAGATAATATACATATATATTATATATAATATATATAAATTTTCGAAAAAAAAAATTATATAAAAAAATTAATTCACAAATAGTGGTAAAAAAAATTATAAAAAATTTGTTTTTTTTTTTTTTGTTTTTTTTTTTTTTGTCCTTTTTTTACCAGATATTTTAGATTTGTACTTCTTTTTAATTAGGTTTAATTTTAGTTTCCTTCTAATGTCTACAACTTGACTTGGAATTTGCCTAATATTAATATTACAGATGCAAATATGAATGGTGAGAATTGTAGTTGAAAATGAATAGTAGTTGTGTTAAAAAATAGCATTTTGCGTGAAATGTACCATTGGAGCAGAATTGCTAAAATGTAACATTTTAGCACTGTATCACCTGTCAAAATATAGATTTAGCATACAAAAATAGGTTTTAGCATTGGAGATGCTCAAATCTACTACATCCCAAACTGAGACTCGATACACGTATACATCCTAGTTAATTCAATAATAACTAAATAGTCCATATATAGATATATATACATACTAAAGGAACCTCACTAAACTATAGAGTTGTCTCAACCTGAATAGTAGGCAACATGCAAAACACACATATAGTGGGCATGAATACCTAGACCTACCAGGACACACAACTACACTATATCTAGCTATACATTCATAACAATACACGCACCCTAACCACTGATCCTGAGACTCAAGCTCATATCATGGCATAATTATATATATATAATCCGTCCTATCCAACTATCCAAATATTATTTTAATAATATGTCACCAACTGTTTCGTTGACCTGACAGGAAAATAAGTAGGACTTAACTTTATTAATTAATTCATTCCCTTATATGCCCCCATCCCATAATGGTGCCCCGTCCCATGATGGTGCACTTTTCGACAATATAACCACATAAAGGCTTCTATGTCCATATAAAGATGCAAACAACATCTACATCTAATAATTCACACAAACGTGATATATATATATATATATATATATATATATATATATATATATATATATATATCATTTACATCTAATTGAGCAAAAATAACAATTCTAAATATCATGCAATTAATTTACCTTATAACAATTCTAAATTAACATGCATCTCAATTAATTGTACTCCTCCACAATCTGATTAAATTCATTTAAATCCAAATAATTGATTTAAATAATTTAATCCAACCATATTTAATTAATTTAACCTTTTAAATTAAATTTCATACTTAGCATAAGTACTTTAAATCATGCAACCCAATTCTTAATAAATCTATTTAAATTAAATAAATATTTAATACAAATCCATTAATCAAAAATAATAAATATTAATTTAATTATCAATATCAATCATTACTTACTTTAGAAAGAAAAAAAAAAAAAAACAAAAACAGAAAACAAATCATGATATCAATCATTAGATCAATCATTACTTGCTTTAAAAAAAATCAAATCATGATATCAATCATTGCTTGCTTTAAAAAAAACCACAATTTGAATTCACATTGCACTGATTCACGCCAACTTATAATTTGCCTCGTTCGGCATGCTTACATATATATATATATATATATATATATATATATATATATATACACAATTCTGATTTCCCTCACACAACAATAAACTGATTCATGTTTATAGAAATTTCTCGTTCGGCGTGCATTGAAGAAAACACGCACTAATTCCATCTAATATATATAAACTGTTTCATGCTAAAAAATAATCCCCTCGTTCGGTGCGAACACTATGAACCAAATTTAATTTCATCTAATTTATACAAACTACTCCATGCTAAACCCATAATATATTACAACACAATTAAAACACAACATATTACAACACATAAAAATTTAATTTATCAAAATATGAAAATTATCACAAACCCATTATTAAAATACATGAACTGAAATTTCCAAATAAATCCATGTAATTAGATTCAATTAATTTATTTAAAGAACTTATAATTAATCGAGCATGCATAGGGTAAGAATCAAAGGAGAAGAGAAGAATTAAAACTTGTCTTAACGGTTTTGATAAAAGCCCTAACCTCCTTCTTCCTCTTTCTCTTCCTTCTTTCTCTCTCTAAAATATATTAAGTAATTTATTTTCTAACCCCCTTTACAACCCTATAGTTATAAATTTATAGGCAAATAAAATAACTCTAATCCTTTTTCCAATCTAATTATAATTAAAAGAAAAAGAAAAAGAAAAATATAAAAGTTAATCTAAATAAAATATAAAAAAGGTAACTAATTAAATAGTGTATATATATATATATATATATATAGACATATACAACTATCCATGGGTAACTATCCGTACCCATTTAACCTCACATCCAAGTTGTCCATGAAACCCAATTGGTTGGTCCACTATTACTGTCCATATCCAATTCCTTTAAAAATGAAAAATAAAATATATAAAAATAAAATAATTAAATAATTAAATTCCTAAACAAATACACATCATCACATACAATTTAATTTAAACAAAAAAAAATCAAATACACATAATTTTAGCACACAATTTAATTTAAACAAATAACTCAATTAACACATAAACAATCAAATCAATTAAACAACTAAACAATTAGCCAAGAAAAAAAATAAAAATAAATAATAAATAAATAAATAATAAAAATGCAATTAAAATAATTAAATAAATACTGAGACTATCTTTTTAAAATTAGGGGTATTACAATTTCAAACCTGAACTTCTTTATTGCTACATCACTCTCGTTTCTTGAATCTTGCTTCTAGCTATTACGAGCGAATGGACTAAAGATTAACTCAGTACCAATTATACCAGACTTCAATGATTGAAAGAGGGCATTCTTTGATGTTTCGTTTGAAAACTTGATCGTCATGTAGAGTTAATGCATGCTTCGACTTCTCCAACAAGGTTAGCAGGCACATGACGTCTAAGAGCTTAAATATGGCTGGAAGGCATCGATGATACTCTATCACCTTAGCAAATAGCAACCTCAGGAAGATATGTAGCAGTTGCGCGCTGTCTAGATGGTGGAGCCGGCAAAAGCAAATTCTTACCTTTAAAAACAATGATTTCATCATCAATCCACTCGTATCCGTGCAAACGGATCTCAGATTGATTACTCTAACTAAGAAATTGTGCAAGTGGAGGAATGAGAGCACCACCAGATCCCCAATTGCCTTAAGTTCACAAGCCACAACTTCTGAAGCATTGTGTGCTACTTTTTGAATATCAGCGGTTGAAGAAGAGACAGGAAGTGACTGCATTTCTTCAAGATATTTGCGTTGGAGTACTAATGCAATGGTTTCATCTTTATCAACATCTGACATTATTTTGAGTCTAAGTTTGATAAACTTAGACAGTCCACGCTGTCCATGGCGCGTTGGAATATCAAGTCATTCGGTAAACTACACAGTTCACCGACTAGTTTCCAAGCCGCCGTCTATCCACCATACCATCCTTCCTCAATGGAATATCATCATAATGTGCTCTCAATTTTGATTCAGATAGTATTATGCCCTTAATATTACCAAAGACATCTGATTTCACATAGGTGAAACCCCATCTATGTAGAATAAATGATTGTTATGTTAAAATTAAATTAATGCCATTTTCATTGTGCATTTTGGGTTTATTCATGTATCTGTTATTGTACATGTATCAAGTGAGTAAACGTATCAAGTGAGTGGTTGAGAATTGTCTTGAAAAGTTTAAAGGTCTACGATAGATTAGTATATAGAGTCTAAGGGATTTGCTATTAAAATATATGAACACAAGAAAGAATTCAATACAATACAGAAAAATATTTGTTTCTTCATTCTTTTCCATTCTTCACATAGAAATTATTTAGTTGGTTGAAACTATAGCCAACATAAGTGGTATCAGAGCTTGATTTCGATTAAGAGCAAACTGGGCGTGAAGCTTATTGACGAGAAAATAAACCCCGAAGAAGATCGATCGTGATAGCGACTACAAACAATCAAAACCAAGGTGCCCATCAATCAGCACTTCCCATTTTTTATGGGGAAAATTATGATTTTTGGTATGTGAAGATGAAGACCATTTTTCTCTCATATGATTTATAGGACTATGTCGAAAATGGGTATGATGAACCGGAGGATACAACAACTTTGACGAATGCCCAAAGACAACAATTAAAGGATCATAATAAGAAGGATGCAAAAACTTTAGGCTTGATTCAACAAGGAGTTGCTGATACAATCTTTCTCAGAATTATCAATGCTTCTAAAGCAAATGAGGCATGCGAAATCCTTGAGAAAGAGTATAGAGGCAGCACGAAGGTAAGAACTGTAAAACTCCAATCTTTGAGAAGAGATTTTGAAAATATGAAGATGAAAGAAATGGAGTTATTAAAAGATTATTTTTCTAAACTTATGGAGGTGGTAAATCAAATGAAGACCTATGGGGAAAATATTTCTAGTCAAAGAATTGTCGAAAAAATATGACCCCATTGTTGCTGTTATTGAAGAGACTAAAGAGCTTGAAAACTTGAGTGATGAAGAATTGATAGGTTCCATAAAAGCGTTTGAGCAAAGGTTGAGTAGGCACTCTAAAAAGACAATTGAAAGTGCCTTTCAATCCAAGCTCAATGTTAGTTTCAAAAATCAAGAAAAATACCCATCAAGTTTTGATCGATCCAAAGGTGAATCTTCTAGAGGTAGAAGACACGAAAAAGGAAGAGAAAGAAATATTTTTGAGAGAAGTGGAAATGTAGAGTCCACTGAACAAAAATATGGAATTTGCAAGAGAAGTAGCCATGTTGACAAAGATTGTTGGTTTCAAGTAAAACCTCAATGTTTCAATTGCAAGAAATTTGGACATGTTCAAAAAGATTGCCGGTTGAAAACAAATCAGCAAGCTAATTTTTTCGAAAAGCAAGAAAGTGAAGCGAGCATGTTTTATGCTTGTCACACGGCATCGAAACAAAAGGATGATGTGTGGTTTCTTGATAGTAGGAGCAGTAACCACATAACTGGAGATAAAAAAATATATTCTTGGAGATTGATTCTTCATCAAATTCTCAAGTGAGGATGGGAAACGGTGTCTTGGTCCAAGCAAAGGGATATGTACTATTTATTGCCATATAGACAAAGAAAGGAATAAAGCATATTCGGGATGTGTTACTTGTTCCGGATTTGGAGCAAAATTTGTTAAGTGTTGGACAGCTTGTAGAGAATGGATACTCTATTCATTTTGATGAATACTCTTGCAAAATTTATGACAAGGGAGGACAAAATCATATTGTGGCAAAAATCAAAATGGGGAAAAATAGAAGCTTTCCTCTCACTTTTTCATGTTCAAAAAAATGGCATTGAAGATGGATGTTGTTGATGAGTCGTGGCTTTGGCATAGAAGACTTGGGCATTTGAATTTCCAAAGCTTAAAGAATTTACAACAAAATAACATGGTGTATGGGCTGCCAACAATATAAGAAGTTAAAGAAGTTTGTGAAGGTTATACTCTTGGCAAGCATCACCGAGAGTCATTTCCGAAAGAAAAGGCATAGAGGGCTAAAGCACTATTGGAACTTGTTCATACCGATGTGTGTGGACTAATGACAACACCAACTCATGCGGGTAACAAGTATTTTATTATTTTCATTGACGATTTTTCAAGAATGACATGGATTTATTTCATGAGACAAAAAATCAAATGTCCTATCTGTTTTTAAAAAATTTCAAAAGCTTGTTGAAAGGCAAAGTGGCCCATCTTATCAAAGTGTTAAGAAGTGATACAGGTGGAGAGTACAACTCAAGTGAGTTTGAAAGTTTTGTGAAGATATTGGCTTGGAGAGACAATTAACGGTTGGGTACACTCCACAACAAAATGGAGTGGCAGAAAGAAAAAAAATATAACAATTGTTGAGATGAGACAATCAATGGCTTATGAGAAGGGGCTACCTAAATCATTTTGGGGTGAAGCCGTGTATATGGCTATTTACTTGATGAATAGGATTCCAACAAAAGCGGTGGAGAATAAAACTCTATTTGAAGCATGGAATTGAAGGAAGTCATCATTGAACCACTTGAAAGTCTTTGAGTGTATTTATTTTGCTTATGTTCCAAGAGAAGTGAGCACAAACTTGATGAAGCTAGTGAAAGATGCATCTTTATGGGTTATAGCCCAAAATCAAATGGCTATAGACTCTTTAATTTGAAGAAGAATAAATTGATTATTTGTAGAGATGTTATCTTTAATGAGAAGGCTATTTGGGATTGGAAAGAGAAGAAAGTTCAAGATCAAATCACCACTTTCAATGAAGAATCAGGAAATCAAGAAAATGAAAATGAAGATATTCTTGAAGTTCCACAAGAAATGTCTCCCGTATCTAACTTACAATCAGTCCCAACTTCTCCATCAAACTCAAATTCCTCATCTCTAAGTTCAACTCCAAGAAGAATGAAAAGTCTTCGTGATGTGTATGCAAGTTGCAATTTTTGTGTTGTTGAGCGGAGTAGGTTTGAAAATGCAATTAAAGAAGTGGCAAGGAAGAAGTTTAAGAAGAAGAGGAAGAGGATGAGATTCAACTCAAGTATTACAAGACCGAAGACCAAGATGCGGACATCTTCACCAAAGCACTTCCGAGAAATAAGTTTGAATACTTTAGAGAATTGTTGGGTGTCACAATATGGCAATAAGGGGGTTGTGTTAAAATTAAATTAATGCCATATTCATTGTGCATTTTGGATTTATTCGTGTATCTATTATTGTATATGTATCAAGTGGGTACATGTATCAAGTGAGTGCATATATAGTCTAAGGGATTTGTTGTTAAAATATATGAACACAACAAAGAATTTAATACAATACAAAAAAAATTTTGTTTCTTCATTTTTCTCTATTATTCACATAGAAATTATTTAGTTGGTTGAAACTATAACCAACGTGTCAGACAAGCGGTATATATGGGCCCGATATTTCCATTCACTTTGTATTGATCGCTCACTATGGAAGAAACCTGTTTGATTGTAACCTTCACATGAACATGAGAAATTTCAGTATCTTTAAGCACAGCTAATAGACATTCATGCGTTTTGACAACGCAAGAACGGAACGTGCAGTGTTAACCTGAAACCCGAGTGGTGTTTATACCAGAACGTGCACAAGTGACGAGTACAGTAAATCACCAGTCTCAATTAAAAACAAAGCTAACAAATGGGTCGTCATGTAGGAGATTGAAGGCATTCAGATGGAGAATATATGTGCATGATAGACTTGACAGTTTAACAACTTCCCACAAATGTCTGCATATATGTATGATCTTAATTCTTTGAATCTAATTAATATGGGCTACAACAAAAATTTGAACTCTCTTTTGCCTCGTCTTCGAGAAATTTATCCCCCCAATTGTCACACACAAAAGGATGCACATTCAATACGTGTTTCCGGAAATTTTCCGACAGCACTCTGGCTTAATTCTTTGAAACTTTGTTTTAGGGTTCTTGAAATTAACTTGTTTTCAGATAAATATATACGCGAAAATAGGCATTGCTCACCAGAGAAAGAAGCATTAATGAACGGCAAAAGCATTTGATTAATCGCTTTTTCTTCTTTCCACAATTTAAATAAAATAAAATAAAAAATCAACGACAACTGGAGAAAAGATAAATTTTGTAATCGATTTTTTTTTTTGGCTACAAATGTACTTTTTTTTCTATTTTTTCTAGCTACAAATGTATCAAACACTAATTAGGATACTTTAAAAGGTGAAAGATTATATTTTATTTATTGTTGACATAAAGTTCTTCTTGAACTCTATCCATTAAAATCAAAAATCAATCTGACACCATAGCAGTAATCACACGTGCAACTAGCTTTATGGAACACAAAGCCAAAAAAAAAAAAAAAAGAGCATAGAAGTGGGAGTCAAGCCATGTGGTTCCACAATTTTCTCTTAGTCCTTCAAAATTGGTTCCTTCTTGTCGTCCCAGTTATCCAATCTCTTCAGAGCTGCTTCCACCTGCAATTCACATTCGACAACAACAAAGCCTCAAATACAAATACATTCAACTACCAATACCAATATATGCTTAACACCTACTTTACAAAGAAGAGATTGAGTGTTTGGGTCGTATTAAATATAATATTGCAGTATGTTCATGACCATAAAACTCTAGCTTATCTAGATGACTTCCTAGTAGCATATGCCTAGCCTAAAAGTAATTTTGAGAAAATCGGGGATAAGAGATCAATATAATTTACATGAATTAATTTACCTCTTTATTCCAATCTGTCCGATAAGTAACCCATATCAATATGATAGTCTGCATCAGTGTACCGCCTATCATCCCTGACCATATTCCCTACAAAATTAAACCACACAAAATTTATTCAAAATTAAAAGATGACCTAATAAAAATTAAAGTATTCTACAACTTTATCCACATAATCTCGATGATAAAATTAAACGGTTATAATTAAAATTCATAAAGAGAGTAATTTCATGATATTATGATAATGAGAGTAATTTCATGATATTATGATAATGAGATGTGATGTAATGGGGTCCCCATAATTAATTGTCATAATTAAGGTGGTTACATTAAACATGTAAAATATTTTTACAAACCGAATTATTACTTTTACAGTAAAAATGGTTTTACCTTGGCGCCCAGATTGAAGTAAAATCCAAGCACAGCACCAAATGGGATTCCAACTACATAGTAACAACCAACGTTCACGTAGGCAACGAATGCTTGCCATCCGCAGCCAACAGCAACACCTTTATGGTGAGAATTGAAATAAATCAACAAATCGTGCAATTCATGCAAATAAAAATAATACTAAAATGTCATTGTGTTCATGTAGCACTAGAATAATGGTTACCGGACAGGACGGGTTGAATTCCGTTGAGAATGAGGGTAACAGCAAGAAGAGGACACATATCGGAAACAGCCTCCGCCACAATTTCACCGTCAGTAAAAATGTAGCTGATACTATGTCGAAATGCCATCACCATAATTGCTATTACCACCGAAATTATGAAAGAGATTGAAGTCACCATCACTACAGAAAATGCAGCTGCCTTTGGATGTCCCGCTCCAAGTTCATTTCCCACTCTCACACTGCTCAATCAAATCATACATATATGTAATTCATACGCACACCAAAATCATGTATCATGTGTGAATATATTTTTTTTAAAAGAGCCGTTCTATTTAATTGGCCACACAAAAGGTTGTCACACCAACTTGGATTAATTGATCAAATTTTAACTATTTTTATGTTTGTAGCTGGCATAACCTCCTTAGAAAAGAAAAGTAAAAGAAGGGGGCAAGAATGAACTCACCTCGCAGCTGCGTTGAACCCAACAGAGATCATAAGGACCCATCCCAAAACCGAGGTGCTACAATTATTATCAAAAATCAAATATTAGTGTAATCAATTAATGTAAATATGGATTGGTGCGCATGACATGAAAAAAGAGCTAAGCCACCTTTACATGATTGTAACCAATTCGACACAAGACACACATATAACTACGTCAATATTGTTTTTATCTGTCAAATTATGATTGGTTAGGATAATGTAATTTCCTGTATAAAATTGATCCATTTGTATAGCCCATAACTATCCAATGACTCACTGCAAGCGTAACACACTTCAGCGCGTGCATATCACAAACGGCTCTCGGTGCTCGGTGCATCAATATTTATTCCAAATTAGCCTAGGTCATATGCATAAGAACAAAACAATAAAGGGAGATTCTTTTCTATTCTTACCAAATAGAAAGAGAATCCAAAGCAATCTCGGGATTCTCAAGCAGACCAGCCAACAAAACCAGAATCTGGAAGTACCAGGCCTCCAAGCAAAGCATCACAGCCGATGCAGCCGATAACTTAAAAAAGCCCCATAGCCCAGAAAAGGCCTGTACACTGAATCCGGCCCATGTGTACTTGCAGTGTTCACTCTTGGCAATGTAAAGGACTTGGCCCACCACTATTATCCACCAAGACAGGCTCAGAACTAAAGAAGCACCCAAAAGCCCAAGCCCAAATTTGTATATAGCAAGCCAACTCAATAAGAGGTGCACTGCTATGGTGGCTGCCGAAATGTATGCACTCGGTGCAACTATGCTTTGAGATTGCAGGAATTTTTGTATGGGGAAGTTGACAGCATATGCAAATATCTGAGGGATGAGGCCGTAGACGAACAATGCCGCGGCCGATGCGATCTCGACCGACTCGCCAAGAAGTGTGAGGAGGGGCTTGCAAAAAACGTATATCAAAGTGAGGAGGACACCGGTTATGGTGAGGAGGATGGTTGATCTTTGAAGGTAAATGCCTAGCATGTCGTATTTTTGGGCTCCATATGCTTGCCCACATAGAGTCTCCACGGCACTTCCCATTCCAAGCTGCAAATAAACATATACATATGCACTAAAAATAATTAATAGTTGTGGGCCGCAAGTACAAAAAATTATAAATTGCTGTAAATACATGCAAGTAGCTGGATCCGCACTTAAGTGAGCAGATAACCTGAGGGACGGAAGAAAGTGACAGATAAAAATGAAGGGATTATAAGGGAGAAATCATTACATAGTCCGAGATCATTGGTACAGATCAATCATGTATTGAGACATAAGAAAAAATAATAATAATAAGTTGAAATTGACATAAATTTAACATATTTACTTACGTGTCAGTACAGTACGTGTCAGTACAGGATTGGATAGTGATCAATGATTCTGAGACTTGTATAATAATTTCTCGATTAAAAGGAGCTTTTATTATTTAAAGATTGATTATATTTGGACGGATTTCTCATGCCTATGGCCCTATGTGTTTAGTAGACGGAATTTTTATTTTTATTTTTATTTTTATTTTTATTTTTTTTTTGTTTTGTTAAAGGTGAAGAAATTTCTCAGTATAGGTAGAACACAGATGATCAGAGACTCACTTTAGTGTATCCCTCGCATGGAAGGTATTTTAAAATATATATGAAGAAGCTTGAAGGGAAATGAAAAGTGAAGGAAAGTAAACTCCACCATATATATCAATAAAAATTTCTTATCATCATTTATTTTATTATTATTATTATTATTTTTTTTTTTTGAAATGTACGTTAAGCAAATGTATTTATGTAAACATAATTACAAAGAAGCAGTGGCCCAAAAGAAACAACAAGGTCAGGTCAGTGACCCAACCCAAAAGTCTAAATGACTCAACCCGATACTGTACTTGTCATTTCAAAGCACTAATCTACAACACGTCAACATAAAACGAGAGGATATGAACAAATCCCATGGTTATGGCAAACCCCACATGTTCTCCCTCTTTTCTGTCAACTCTCACTGCTTCCAAAAAATTAAAATCATGTTTTTACTTTAATAAAACGTGGATAGAATGAAGAAAATGGAGCTTCTACTTCTAATTTTTTTTTTTTTACCTTTTACAAACATGATAAATTATTATATATAGGACTATATAGTCTATATGATCAAAGTCAATACCAACTCTGAAAAAAATGAACAAAGCGAACTAGAAACCATTATATGGTTTTAAGCAATCATTATTTAATATGTAAGCAAAAAATTAAATAAAACTTACACATTTTTCGTTATCAAATGGTAATTGGCCCAAGTTCATATAATAAATTTTTAAGAAAACGGTGTTTGTAAATACGTGTGTGGAAAAAAATAAATAAGTAACTTTTTTCTTGGCAAGAAAGTGATCATACCCATCTGGAGTGATCGGAGACAAAACTGACCTTTGGTGAAAAAGTGGGAGACAATTGATGATGAGTACATACCATGAGGCCAAAGGCGAAGGTTTGGATGCCATTGTTGCCGAGGGAGGCTGCGGCGAGCTCAAGATTTCCAAGATGGCCGGAGAAGATCTGCGTGGACATCGACATCACGTAGTTGATGGAATAAACAGCAGTAGCTGGAGCAGCCAGCACGAGCAGCAGCTTCAGTTCTATCCATGTCCCGGCCACCGCCCGCTGAACCAGCGTTTTACTTGTGTTGGACAGTACCCTTTCCAGCTCATTGCTTAACTCGTAGTGTTTCTCATCGTGTGACAATGATGACGACGATGACAATCGCGGTGGTCGTGGTGATGGTGTCGGTTGTAACAAAGGTTGATGAACGTCTTCTTGTCCAGACCCCATATATATATATATATATATAGGTAAGCTACGCGCGCGTACTATATATATATCTCAACAAAAGGAACAGATAGATCACAAGTTTATATAGTCAAAAGAGTAGAACCACTTCACCACCAGAGAAACTCCTCCGCCGGTACGTCCACGGCGGTGGAGTGGGGTGTGGTGGTGTGAATGAACTCGATCAATTGGTACAACACCAGTCGATGTAGTAGCATCAGCTTTTAAACAAATGAGTAGGTGAAGCGAGTCCAAATCAAATTACGCGCATTCGACGGAGCCCTTTTCCGAGATGTGGCACGTGAAGCACGTGTTACCACCAATCACAATACATGTGCCACGTTCATTATAGACGTTTCTTTATTTTTTCATTGGGTTAATTATAAAAAATTATTTCCGTATTATACAAAAATACAGTTTAATGGTACTTTTTCTTGGTGGAGGTTCAAATCCTGAGATTATGAGGGTGTAAGTATATTTTAAAATATATATATAAATAATGATAAAACTGTACTAAGTTTTTTACGTTATTCCAATACTTGGCTAAACCTTAAGACAGTGATAAAAACTGTCTTATTATAGTTTTCATATAATTTTTAGTTACAGTCAAATAGCAGTGAGATACTGGCCCAACTCCCGAATATGATAATAATACTTTTGTGCAATGATTGTATGGTTCCTGTTGTGGAGCCAATTTTTACAAATGCTTGCTACTTTTTTTTTCTTTTTTCTTTTTTTTGGACTCGGGTGTCACTTTCTCACGGTAAAAAATAATTTATATGAGCGTATAAGTATATTTACTACTATCTTTAATTTGGATAAAGATATTTAAATTTTGTTTTATCACTTTTGTTGACTCACATACCATCTTTTTCTCATATATCACATTTTTGTACATGTGATGAAAAAAAACATATTGCGTCAACATTTTAAAGAATCAGTCTTTTAAAATTAAAGAATTTTGAATTAAATTATAAAATGACAGAAATTATAAACATCCTTGATTTGTAACTCTAAAAATAGTTCTCAAAAATTTAGAAAATAGATAACAATTTTTAGAGAATTACAAAAGACTGTTATCTGAAAATAAATATTTTTATAATTGAATTTTCAGAAAATAATTTTTAAAAAACTTAATCAAGCAAAAAATTTTGTGTGTTTTTCTCTTTTCAATTTTTCGAAAATAAAAAACTATTTTTATAATTACAAACCAAGAAAGTCATATTACTCTCGTTATTTCAGTTTAAGAGTACAGGACTTTTAATATTTTCTTTATTAGAATGAATTTTAAAATTTATCTTTATTTTGAATTGATGTAGTTTACAATAATGTTTATGTTTTTCAAGATAATGAGGATAAATTAAAATTATAACAAAATATAGTGCATTTTTATGGAGAACTAAAAATTAGGTTTTGAAATGAAACAATTATCATGGAGAACTAAAAATTACAAAAGATAGGCAATTAATAATCCCACCAATCACAATAAAAAATTATTATTATTATTATTATTATTATTATTATTATTGTGATTGACTCGAAGACCGTGTAATAATGTATCCCAAATTTTTCGTTGTAATAAAAAGCTGACGTCTATTCGGAACTCATCAGTAACAATGAACAATCACGTGATCGGTGATCACGAGAACAAAGGAAAGGACGGTCAGGATCAGTTTTATATGAATGCGCATGCACCTAAGCCTTTCTTTCATTGCTTTTTCCTTTCTTTACCGTGTTGTCTTTCAACGTACAGGATCAGTTTTATTCTGTCTTTCACCTCAGACCTTCCTTGACAGAATGACAATTTTTCTATAAAAAAAATTAAAATAATGCTACTTCATGCAATTATTACCAGTCCACCTTTATTTTATTTTTTTTCAGTATTAATGGTACATACTAGTACTTTTTAAAGCAAATTGCAAAAATCTCTCAAATTATCGATATATTGCAATACAAATTCTTGAAACAGAAAAATTTAAGGCCGTTTGGCAATCAGAATTGTTTTGTACTTGTACTTTTACTTTAACATGTAGTAGAACTAATATTTCTGTTCGATTTGTGTTCAATAGTATTTGAAACGTTTAGTAACATATATTCGTTACAAAATTTTTGTACGCAAAAACATGTGTTTCTAAAAAGTGTTCAAGTTTTAAAATTTAAATGGTTATTTAAAAATATTATTTTAGATTATTATTTTTTGGTGAACCAGGGCACTTTGTAAGAAATCGAAAGTATTTATTTAGTGCTTTTTATTTTGGCCTCTTTTTCGAAAACACTTTAATATTATTCAAATTACAACAAACGTTATCAAATACGTTTCGTAATACATTTCCATAAACAAAAATATACAAAGTAGAAGCAGTTGTTCCTTTGGAAAGTGAGAGACTAATATTTCTAGGTCACTGGCTTGTTGGTTATAATATTATATTTAATTATATTATATATTTATATTTAATTATATACCGTCAATAAAGTAATTAGTAAGTATACTACTGAAGTCAAATGGAACCTCTAAAGCTAGAGGGAATGCAATTTACCGAATAGTCTGCATCTAAAATATATTTTGGTATTTATATTATATAAAGTATAATATTTTCTTTATCTGTTTTATTTTTCATTTTCTAACAGTTCAAATCCTGCTATAATATGATAATATACTAAAATATTATTTTTGTGTACTGATTTTTTAATATATACCAAGGTTTATAAAAACTATAATACCAAAATTTTATACTCATGCTGATGATATTATCTTATTTGCTCGTGGAGGTTTATCTTCTGTCGACATCCTCAAAAGAGATTTGCATATCTTGAAGTCAGTAACAGTACAACACGGCTCATCTTCTTCAGTTAATGGTTTCGTGGAACCGAACTGTGAATGTCCGTTCGACTCCATATACACACGGTTCTGATTTCGGTTCTATTTTAAAGAAACTATTGTAACCAGTTTCGATTCCTGACAAAATCATACCTAACCAATCCGTGTACACCCCTAACCCTGACCTCTTCTCCAAAATTTCAGGTGTAAAAAACATACTCAAAACTACATAATTTATCAATTAACTTGAATCCTCTGTCATATAATACAAGTGTTGTATTGCACTTAAGAGTTTATGCAATGCCTTAATATAAGAAATGTAATCTCTAATATTTAAAACAATGTTGCAACTGTACCTGATCCAAGTCCTTTATAAAACTATTTCAATTGATAGAGAAGTATTCGGTGGATTAAATGCCAATTCCTCTGATACAGAATCCATTAAATAACAAAGCTTGATACTTACTAAATTTGTTGAATTGCATGTCAATTTCTTTACTCCATTCAATTACAAATCTTGAGACTTACTAAATTTGTTGAATTGTCAATTTCTTTATTAATAGGGCCAAATTGTCACAAAATGGTGGTACAAACGACAAGTGAATCGCTGAGAATCTGAAAAATGTGTGAACAAACTATTTCCACACATCCCAATTTCCTTTAATAATTATTAAATCTGAAAAATGTGTGAACAAACTATTTCCACACATCCCAATTGCCTTGAATAAGTCTGAACCCATACCAACCCACAATTTTATTATATATATATATATATATATATATATATATATCTGTGTGTTAATTACACTTTACACTCATGTAGTATGTGTAACTTGTACGATGATTCTTTATTTTTAAAATAGATTGTCTTATACTCTTAATTTTGAAAAAAGAGTGTCAAGTATCCACTCAAATAACTTTTTCATAATATGTGACATAAATTTAAAATATTATTTTGGTTTTGTCCTTCTAACATTCCGAAATATTAAATGTTGATTTGGTTTGTTTTGTTAGGATATTGAAACTCGTTATATATTGTTGAATTCATTTTCTAAATAGTTTCAACTCAGAGAGCAAATAACATTTATTATAGTATCAAAACTTTGCTTCAAGTCCAAAGGTTTAGCTCAAAAGTGGTAAGTTATTTAGACAAGGTGTTTTGTAAAGCTTTGAGTACATTAAAAGTTCGAACCCCTTGATTGCAAACAAATCCTTGAGGTCGCATTAGTCATTGAAAACTCGAATTTTACTCTATTCTCATGAAGGGTCACTTTACACCATGTTCGGACGATTTAGTCGGACTTACTGTACATTGACCCAATTTATGGGCAACTTTCGTAGAACATGATCAACCTGTTTCACTAAACATGGTTTAATGTTCTCAGGCGTGTGATGATTTTGGAACGTGGAATATTTTTCAGGAAGCTGTAGAATACATGTCTGTGTGTGTGTGTGTGAACAGATCATATATAGAATGGGACCCTATTGATAGATATATTCCGGCAATAATTTTAAGACACGCACTCTTACATATGCATGTTCTTTAATGTCCTAAAAAACAAAAAAAAAGGTTAGATGACAAAATGTAGGCCCTAAAAAAAATATATACAAAACAAAAGTGAAAACGCACTTACCTTGATAGTTTCAATTGATAAATTAATATTTTTATAAATTTTAGTGTGTCAAATTTTGACTTTAAATAATTATTAATTTAATATTTAATATTTCTTGTCATAAAATATATATATATATAAATATATAAAGATTTAACAATTATTGGTGGTGTGTTTGCCGGTAAGATTGCTAACTGTTAAAGTCCACCGGATACTGTTTGCATTTATGAAAGATGGTTGCTAGCCCATGCATAATTAATGAGATTTATATATACCGGGTCCGTTATATTTATTTGTAGTTATCCATTCATAATTAATGAGGTTATTTATTTATTTATTTTTTAATTGGAGTAGTTGCTAAGTTGGACCGTTTACGTTAAATTATTGATTAATATAAAATTCAGTGTATTTCGTTTTAAAATATTTTATACAGACACATGTATCTACTAAAGTTGAATTTGTTTAAACTACTCTGAAATTGAAACCATGAAAAGTTGAGGTGTGTTATTTTTTACTTATCCATGTTTTTATAGCACTTTGCATTAACAAATAAAAAAGAATTTTATAATGTGATGGTGTTGGGTAGAAATATCACTGCTGACTTTTGTAAACGCGTTACCAATATTATACAAAATCTCAAGTTACCTTGAATAAATCGAGATGAGTCCATAAATTTATATTTGTGATTTTATATGGAATTAGATGGTTGCTTATCTATCAGCTTATTTGGATGTTCTGTGTATTTTAAAAGTAATTTTTTAATAATTGAAATATCTTAATATATGAAAGGGATAAAAAAAAAAAATAACAAAACCTATCATTCTAGAATCCAAACTCTAATATAACTCAATAATTTAAATTCAATTCTGCCTAAATATCTTCATTTTGGAGATCCTTTCTATTAAAATCTTCAACAAACAAAAATTAGAAGTACAAGTTTTTAAATTAATTTTTTTTTTTTATATATAATGAATGCGTGATCTATTTCTTGTAAATAAGAATCCTAATTTACAAAATTGACTTACAATTTTTTGTAATTATATTTTGATTTGATATAAATTTTAAAGAAATATTCAGCAAAAATAAATTTAGTGTAATTATCTGTTCTCACCTTTTCCAATTGTCAATTTGTTTACTTTATTAAAATAGAATACACAAATGTATAAAAGAATAAAGTGTAATATGTATTAAAATAGACGACATTCATGTCTTTATGGTTATGTTCACATTAGATTCAGGATAAAATTTCAAATTAATAATTGAAATGTGTAAACCTGTTCTTAGTGATTTAGGAATCGAATTCAATTTATGTAAAATAGATGGTGAATCCTATCAGATGACATCAAGATACAACATATGGGTGAAGCACACACAAAAAACAAATCCAATCATTCATATATTATTTTTCTTATAAATAAATAATAACAAATTTCAAATTTCATTAATCTCCTAAACCACATGTTTGTCACCCAGTATTTTGATCCATACAATTGATGTGCTGATTGAATTGAATTGTCAATTTGTCTGCTTGGCACACCATTGTTATTCAATTGAATTGTCAATTTGTCTGCTTGGCACACCATTATTATTCAATTGAATTGTCAATTTGTCAGCTTGGCACAGTATTATTATGATGGCCTACACACATGGCTCAACTATAAAGACCAGTCTTCTTTCATCTAAAAAAACATAAAAAAAAAGTTTATCCAAAAAAAAAAAAAAAAAAACAATTAGCCGGCGATATCAACTTTTTATCTACCAAAAGAAAGTTAAGATTTCAAATCTAATTGATCATCATAACCACGCAAACCACTATCTTCTGCAACTTTTATTGGGCTTTCTTGAAGAAGGTGGCAGATGTGTCTTTATTGTCCGCACATATTATATCTGGTTTCACATTTTGTATGCATTTTTTTAAATTATCAGGACAACGATAGAAACCCATCGGATTGGAATACTATATATAATGTTTAATAATGTAGTAAGATCCAAGATCATGAAAGTAGTGTCAATGACAGAAGAACAGATTGCAAGGTTGACTGATATAATATAACTAACCCAAAAAAATAAAAATAAAAACAAAGAAAAATGAATATAATATCAATAAAATTACCAATATCTATATATATAATATTACCAAGATATATATACACACAATAACAAATGGATGATATTTTCATCTTGTTTGCCCACACAAGTTAAATAAAACAACCACACAAATTATGAAAATTTCGCAAAACTATTGCCACCATCTATGCAGGATGAACTAGGCATCTTTTGGTCAAGATTCTATCCCTATTTTTTTATTTTATTTATATTTATTATTATTATTATTATTATTATTATTTTTGGGTGGGACTCTGTCAAGACTGTCATGTCCATGTATCTACCTAACTTACCAACGAGTAAATAAATGAAGCTTATAGTTGTGGCAGGTGGGAGTTATTAGTTGTTTCTATTTTTCAATTCTTCTTCATGCCGTATGGCTCTATGTATGGGGCACGTGACGTGACTCTGCTTGGTTTATTTAATTTTCTTTTATTATTAAATTATTCTGGTGGACCGGATTCAGGCCGGGTCGGTCCTCCAAATTGGACTCCAGGCCTGCCCAACCACTTGTCCTAGCCCATAAGAATTTGATTGGTAAATGGGTCAACCATGTAAGCCTTGGAATAACGGGCCGTGGGCCTCTTAAAATGTCAGGCTACGAGTTTGGAATAGCCTCTTAAAAAGTCAGGCTACTTGTGTACCATATAATGCTTCAAACTCTCAGACTTTGTGTTTGTTTCTTTTTTCTTTCTTTCTTTTCTTTTTTTTTTTTTTTTCTTTTCTTTCTACCTTTTATTTTAAAATTAATAATAATTGAAGCCTGTTGTACATTTTTATTTTTATTTTTATTTTTTTGCATACTTTACTAGTATTTTTACTATTTTATATAACAACTTTTATAAATAACTAATTTAGTTTAAAAGAAACCAAGTATTGAAAACATATTGGGGTGTCTAGGAAATGGGCTAACATTTCTGCCGTATGCGGGCTGAGTCGGCTGACGAGCTCAAGCCCCCTATGTTTAAGCCTAAGAAGAGGTGTCGTTCTTACGCTTTGCACTCGAATTGACTCAATACTGTGAGGACAAATTCCTCCATGATTCACGAATTCAATTTTGACAAGTCCCGAAAAGATGTCATCATTATACAAACATTCATCATTAGCCTATACAAGATTTTGGAAGAATAAAAGATGCATTAAGGTGGTGTTTGGGGGAGCTTTCCAACATCCAAAGGCCTTTCTCGATGAGGGTTTCCTATAAGTAATTTTTTTTTTTTTTGGGTAAATGTTGGGGGTTAGTTGGTGCCAAGACTCGAACCCATACGCTAGAGCCAACGATAGGCATATCAACTAGGCTAGAAGACTTTGGCTCCTATAAGTAATTTTGCTAGAAGGATTTTTTTTTTTTTTTTTTGATAAGTAAAATAAAATTGAAGAACCGCTCAAAAGGGGAGCGAAACCCAAGTACAAAAACCAGGCCAAAGCGCCTCAAGCCTTCAAAGAGGCCAAAAAGACAACCAACTCCTCAATAGATTGAAAATCCCTCCCTGAAACCCAACAAAAAAGAGTGGAAAGAATAGAGAACTTAAGTATAGAGATAGACTTTTCCTTTCCATCAAAGTAGCGCCCATTTCTCTCAAGCCAAATACACCACCAAACACAAAGAGGCGTAGCCCTCCAGGCATCCCGAATAAGAGCCCCATTGAAAAACCTCTCCAAGCCTCAATCAACCCTCTAATGGATCTAGACACCACCCACGGGATCCCAAACAACCCAATCATCAAGTCCCAACATCCCCTAGCCATGCTACAATGCAGCAGAAGGTGATCAACAGTCTCCTCGTCACGCAAACACAAATAACATCTATTAATCATCACCTGGTTCCTTCTCCTCAAATTATCCAGGGTTAAAATCCTACCTAAGACAGAAGTCCACGCGAAGAAGGCCACCTTGAGAGGGGTTTTGGAACGCCAAATAGACTTCCAAGGGAAGAAGCCTCCAACGCCAACCATAAGACACTTGAAAAAAGACCTCAACTCGAAACGCCTCTGAGGGTTGGGGAGCCAAAGCCAACAATCAGAATCCCCAGCTATGATCGTCTGATGGTACAAAAGGGCCAAAAACCGGGTGACCTCCTCAATCTCCCAATCCTGGAAATGCCTCCTAAATTGAACATCCCAAGTTAGTCTCCCATTATCAAGATGATAACAATCAACCACCAAAGCCTGCTTATGAGAAGCAATCCTGTAAAGCCGTAGGAAAGCAAGCGCAAAAGGGGAAACCCCACACCAAAGGTCCTCCCAAAATCTAATCCTCCTACTATCCCTGATTCGAAAGTGGACATGCTTATAGAAATCCTCCCACCCCTTCTAAATGCCAATCCAAACCCCCACTCCCCTAGGACCACGGCCCACGAGAGAACACCACCCTCTATTACTCTCCCCAAATTTATGAGCTATAACCCTCCTCCAGAGCCAACTTTTTTCCACCCTGAACCTCCAAAGTCATTTCCCAAGGAGAGCGCATATTGAAAGGCAACAACCTCCTAATCCCTAAGCCACCCCTTCGAATATGACAACAAACTTGCTCCCAACGCACCAAGTGAAACTTGAACTCCTCCCCTCTTCCCCCCCAAAGAAAATTGCGCTGCAATTTTTCAATCCTCTCTGCCACAGAGGAAGGAATATGAAAAAGAGAAATGAAATAAGTGGGGAGACAAGAAAGAGTACTCTTAATCAGAGTGACCCGACCCCCCTTAGAGAGATACTGTTTCTTCTAACCGCCAATCTTTTCTCAAATCTATCCACAACTGGGTCCCAACTTGTAATACCTTTAATTTCAAAAGGATATAATTGGGATTTAATTTTTATATTTTTGAATTTAAGATGCTTATGTGGTTATGTGTTTAGATGATTTTATGGTTTGTGTTGAATTTAATTAAAGGTGTGTTTAACTAATTTGTTTAAATTACATTTTTGTTTTAATTATTGTATTTAAATTGGGTGGTTTGTTTAGTGATGTTATTTAAGAGTATTTTATTTATTTTAATTGAATTTCTTGTTTTAATTGTTTTAAATTGTTTATTGGTTTATTAGTTTTTTTTTAAAATGATTTAATTGGATTAAATTAGAAGTTATTGATTATAGTGTGAACTTACAGTTATATTCTTTTAGGAATTACGGTTTGGCCGACTGGGGTTAATTAGGGTTTCTGTCTCTAATTACAATTGGACCTAGGTTTTAGTATTTCCTATATATATACTGTTATAATTCTGTATGAGGGTGGTAGAACTCTGCTTCACGAACAGTGAGTTTTTGAGGGAAAACAGAGAGAATGAGCATTAGGGTTTTGGCCAAGAACCAAGGTTGAACCAAGGAGAGGAAGAAGAGGTGTTGCTCGTGGGATGAACCTAGGGCAACAAAGGAGTGGACGACAGTCGAGAGGTCGCCAGAAAGTCTGGACAGAGGACGATTAAAGGTTTCAAACCAAAACTACAGAGGCAAGTTCTCTCCTTTCTCTCTCCCGTTGGCCTGTGTTCTCTGCATCCTAGATATCTCTAGGATTTTAATTGGATATTAAATGGATCTTACATGCTTTATATAGGTTAAATTAAGTAGCTATATGTGTTGAAATTAAACTGAAATCGTTCTGGAAAGTTTGGGTCAGTGGTTAATTTGTAAGCATGTTTGAATCGGTAATAGTTTATATGGTTCTTTTTAATGCAAATTGTTTTAACTAAATAACTGGAATGATGTAAGATGAAATTTAGACCCTTAGGTTCAGTTTAAATAAAGAATAGAGGAGGTGGAAGCGGCCAGAGACGATGCCAAAAAGCCGTAGAAACGGCAGAAATGCAGACGGTTCTCAAAGAGGGAGAGAGCCGGCTCCATGGAAGAGGGAACCGGCTCCCCCCAAGAGTGGAGCCGCCTCTAGGGAAAGTGGAGCAGGCTCTACCCTTCTAGAGCCGGCTCCAATGAATATTGGAGCCTGCTCCATCATTTTTTGGAGCCTGCTCAACTAGTTTAAGAGCAGGCTCCCCTTTATGCGTGAAATCTGATGGTTTGGGCACTGTTTGGAATTTTAAATTGTCGCAAGGACTGAAATAAAAATTTTAAGAGTAATTTCAAGGGGTTTTAAACTCTCTAGTTAGGAAATTTGGTTTATAGAGCAATTAGAATAAACAGTGTAAAAATAAGCAACTTTGCACGCTCAAACGAATAGGAAGGACTAATTTGTTAAATCTTGTTTTAAAAATTTAACGGATTGTAGTGTAGACTCCAAAAAATTATAATGGGTTGTTTTAGAGCCTAATATGCATAATTAGTGTCCTTGTGCTCATGGATTTAACCGTAGAGAAGTATACAACGGTGTAGGCTGCTAACGGATGAAGGGGGTTTAATTGCCTAAATTAGTTTTAGCAATTTAACGCAATTTAACGGAATATGTATATATTTATAAATCTTGTTGGGGTGGCATGCTTGGATCATTTAATTAACAAGTTTGATCTAGGCATATCCTGGATGTTAATTGTTAAAATACTAAATACTTTTCTGGAATGCATGGATTTAAGCTTGGAACTTTAGTTGCGGTAATTTTAAGCATTACACTGCAATTATTTGGATTAGAGTTTGGACTTCAATTGGATGTTGGCTTGGAATTAATTGAAGAATTAAATATATATTTTCTGTCAATTACATAGATAAATGCTGGAATTTAACTTGACGAATTAGTAAACTTTGTCTTGTTTGATTTCATGGATGGATTCTGGATTTGTAGTTGATAACTTGTTTAAATTATGTGTTTATCAACTATATGGATAATGTGGACTTTATTTGATGTACTGCTTATATTGTTGCATCATTTACAGATCATATGCATGGTATGTACCGGTATGGGACGGTGACATACGGAGGGACGGATTAGGTCACAACGCTAATTCCTACCCATTCATACATACGAAATAGATTAACTAAAACAGTTAAATCCTATATGGTTTCATATCCTGTCAACTAAAACAGTTGAACGACATACTGGATGGTTGTTTATATTTCTGCGTTAGGATGGATAGGGTTTTAACTAAAACGTTTAAATCCTGATTATATGTTGTGTCTTGACCAATGAACTATTGACCGACACAACATTGTATTTGGAAGGAACTTATATATATATTTGGAGTAGGGATTTAATTAAAACATTTAAATCCTAATTTTATGTCGTGTTATGGCAACGAATCAGTTAAGCGGCACTACATTGGTTTGGATGGGAATTTATATATATAAATTATGGTATTGCGATTTGAGCTTGAGTCTCATAGTCGACGGTTAGGGTGCGTATATGCAGTAGGATGCGTAGCTAGCTATGTTGGTTGAGGTATACCCTGTTAGGCTTAGGTAGTCATGCCCACTCAGGTGCGTATTGCATGTTACCTTCTATTCAGGTTGAGACCCTCAGCATAGTTAGTGAGAGTCCTGTAGTGTGGATATATATTTATCTATTACGGACTATATAGATATGATTGAGATGTCTAGGATGTATCTGCGTATCGGGTCTCTGTTTGGATTATAGTTAGGATAGAACTTGTTCGTGGGCCTGACCCACTATTATTTTTCAGGTAACGGACGGTTCCAGGTCTTAGATTTTGTTCATGCTGAGCAGAAACGACTTCTCATTCTTCCGACGACGTAGGCGGTTCCTGTATGGTTTAGCATTGGACTTCTTTTTAGTTGTTCGCTTTCCAGTATTACCTTTTTATTAGGGGTCCACCAGATGGATTCCCGAGTTGTATTAGAACTGGGGAATTTGATTGTATCAGAATAATTCTTTATTAATTTAATTTTATTCTGAGGTTTCAGTATTTGGTTTATCATTCTAGTTTCTTTTCAGCAAATTTTTATTTATTCCTGTTTCCTTAATTGTATTCTGTGTTCGTTTATTGCTAATTTGTTTGATATCCTCGGGTAGTCGGGCGTGGGCCTGGCCAACCCGCATCCGGAAATCCGGGGGTATCACACAACTCCCCACACATCTCGAAGGGGCGCCCAGAGGTAACCCTAGGTAAGAAATAGGAAAAGAGCCAGTGCGACAACCAAGAATCTACGTCAACCTCTCAATCTCAGGGACCTCCCCAACCAGCACAAGAACACTCTTACCCACATTCACCTTTAGCCCAGAAACAACTTGAAACCAGACTAATACACATCTCATATACCTCAATTAATCTGCAACAGCATCACAGAGCACTAAGGTATCATCAGCAAACATCAAATGGGGAATTTCCAACTGGCCAGCAGCATCCCTGCCCACTCTAAAACCTCTCAAGAATCCCAACTCCACCGCCTTCTGAATCAATCTACTAAGGGCCTCCATCACAAAAAAGAACAAGAACGGAGAAATAGGATCCCCTTGTCTCAATCCCCTCGAACTGGAGAAAAAACCGGTCGGAGCTCCATTAACAAGAACTGAAAAACGAGCACAAGAGATGCAAAATATAATCCCTCTCCTCCACCTCTCCCCAAATCCCATCATTTCCATCAAATAGAGAAGGAAACTCCAGCTCACATGATCATACGCCTTCTTGATATCCAACTTGCACAAAACACCCGGATTCTCACTACTCAATCTGGAATCAACACATTCGCTAGCAATAAGAACCGAATCCAAAATCTGGCGATCTCCCACAAAAGCATTATGAGAATTAGAGATAACGCCGTCTAAAAGCTTCCTCAACCTAGAGGCCAGGACTTTAGCAATCAACTTGTAAATACACCCCACTAAGCAAATAGGGCGAAACTCCCTGATATCCAAAGCCCCACCCTTTTTCGGAATGAGAACAATAAAAGTGGCATTCAAGCTCTTCTCAAAAGAGCCCTGGGCGTGGAAGGCATGAAAAGTACCCATAATCTCCTCACAAACCACCTCCCAACTCTCCGAAAGAAAACTCATGGAGAAACCATCAGACCTGGGGCTTTATCCCCATTACAGCTCTTCAACACGGACAACACTTCCTCTTTAGTAAATGGCTCCTCAAGAACAAATCTCTCTTCACCCGAAATAGAGTCAAAATAAATCCCTGCAAGCAAAGGTCTCCAACCATCTGATTCTGTGAACAATCTCGAGTAGAAATCTGCAATACCCTTGCACATCTCCTCTTCATTACACAACACCTCCCCATCAACTCGGATCCTCCCAATAGGATTGCTCCTTCTATGAGCATTAGCAAATCTATGAAAAAAATTTGTGTTATTATCTCCTTCCTTGAGCCATAAGGCTCTAGACTTTTGCCTCCATGAAATCTCCTCTAAAATAGCAATCTCAGCAAACTCCGTCGGACACTCCATCCTCCTACGTCTCAAGGAATGCGGCAAAGAACCCTAACCCTCCATCCGATCAATATCGGCAATCTCTGAAAAGACCCTATTCTTCCGCCAACTTAGATTACCGAAAACCTCCTTATTCCAGACTTTTAGATTGATCTTCAACAGACGAAGCTTTCCTGCGAGAGAATGACTAAGGGAGCCACTCACACAATAACCCTCCCACCAGGATCTAACCCTCTCTATAAAACCTTCAGCTAGAAGCCACATATTCTCAAATCTGAAAGGGGAACGACGATTACGTAACCCACCACAATCCAACATTAAAGGAACATGATCAGATAAGGGGCGTGTAATACCTCTAATTTTAAAAGGATAGTCCTGGTATTTAAATTATTGTTTAAAATTGTTTTTGTTTATTTCTTTGGTTTGTTTACTTATTTGTTTTAATTATTGTAATTGTTTTAAATTAATTTGGTTATTTGTTTAATTTACTTAAATTTAATTGAGTTAATTTGTTTTAATTAATTGTCTTATTTAAGGATTTAATTGTTTTAAGTGAAATTAAATTTAATTGTTTTAAGTGAAATTAAATTTAATTGGATTAGTTAAATTATAGTTAATTGGTTTCAGTAGGTTGCAACGTGACTATAGTTTATGGGGTTTATAGTTTTTATAGACAGCAATTTAATTATTTTAAGTGAAATTAAATTTAATTGGATTAGTTAAATTATAGTTAATTGGTTTCAATAGGTTGCAACGTGACTATAGTTTATGGGGTTTATAGTTTTCATAGACAGCCGACAGTGTATAACTTAGGGTTGCCTATGGGCCGTATTATACATGGATTAGGGTTTAAAGTTTAAGGTTATAAATAGGCTTATACGGTGGTTTAGGGTTGAAGGAAAAATAAAATAAAACCATGGGTTTTCTGTGGAGGCATAGAGGAAACAGAGAGGGAGAGAGCACACAGAGGTTCACCGGAGAACTTGGGAAGAACCGTCGGTGTAAGGTAAGTTTTATATCTAACTCAATCTCTTAGGTTTCGTGTTCTTTGCATCACTAATTCAGTTCCAGGAATTAATAACGTTCAATTAATATAGTTGCACAATTAGTTGTTTCAAAACAGTATGTTTTCATGCCTGTGTTTTTCTTCTGTCTGTAAACTGTTTTGCTTGTTCTTATTTTGGATGAATTTTGATTAACAAAGAATGATTTTAAATAACTTTAGAGCACTTTGGGGCTTAGTTTTAATCAGTAGTGAAGTTGGTTTAGAGGATCAAAGCAGTCTAATACTGCCGGAGTGGAATGAGAGGATGCACAGAGAAGGAACTAGGTCACCAAAACGCAGAGCAGGCTCCACCTTGAGTGGAGCAGGCTCTAGGATTAAGAGGAGGTGGCTCCACCATCATTTAGAGACGGCTCCACTTTGTGTGGAGCCGGCTCCTCCAAGTTTTTTTCAGTTTTTTTTTTTTTTTATTTTGTTTTGTTTTCTGCGAACCTAGGCTACTGTACATGGAGGTTTGAAGTAATTAGTGATATTTAAACTCTTGGTAAATTTTCAAAAGGCATGGAAATTCATAAATTATCATAAGAGGCTGAAACAGGAATACAGTCTGAAACTCATTAGGGAAGTTTTCAGGTTTATTTTGATGGGAATGATCAGAATTGCTTAGTTTTGAATTAGCAATTTTAAATTGGAATTTTTATGTTTAAATCATGTAATAATGATCTGAGATTAAGCATGTCAATTAATATAAATTCGGTTAATGCTTAAGGTTAAACTAGTTGATATTTTTCAAAGAATTATTTATATCAACTTATGGGATGTTGCGGAGTGGTTATTAGTAAGCATGTTAATTCTGTTCTAATTATTACTATGCTTATTGTGGATTACAGAATGGTTACAGTTATTCTCGGACATTTATATTTGTTAGAGAATTAAGTACTGGATGTATTGAAACAAACATGCTAATTATAGATTCTTGTTATATGTTTAGATAGGTTGATATTGATATGTGTTAATGTCAATGATATTACCAACAATTGGATGGATGGTGTATACTTATTATGGATTGGTTGATTAGTTGATATTGAAATGTTTATTGTCATATACATTATCAACACTGGATGGATGGATTGTATACACCAGTATGGGTACCTACTCTGGATTAAGGAATGGATTAACTAAAAAGTTAATCCTATTTTATTTGTAGTGTCAAGGCAACATATAGTTGAGCGGCATTACTATGGATTTTGGAATGGAATTTAATTATATATTTTATGGTGCCACGATGTGAGCCTGAGTCTTAGAGTCGTTAGTTAGGGAGCGTATATGCATTGGGATGCATAGCTGGCTACGATGGTTGGAGGTGTACCCTGTTTAGGTTAGGTACACATGCCCACTTTGTATGCGTTTTAGCATGTTATCTCTACTCAGGTTGAGACCGACCTATAGGCCAGTGAGAGTCCTTTAGTGTGATTATATATATATATATATATATATATATATATATATATATATATATCTGCGGACTATTTAGTTATTATTGGACTGGTTAGGATGTACATGCGTATCGGGCCTCTATTTGGGTTGTAGTAGTATAGAACTTGCGCGTGGGCCTGACTCGCTTCTATTTATCAGGTATATGACAGTTTCAGACTTAGACGTGTTCGTGCTGAGCAGAGGTTTCTATTCACTCTACCGACGATGTAGGACTTCTCTTCGTAGCTTACTTCTGGATGTCATATCAGTTATTTTTATTACTGTTTGGATTATTATTAGGGGTCCACTAGAGATGGATTCCCGAGTTGTACCCTTAGAGGTTTTGGAATTGGTTTATTCGAACTTTAAGTATTTAACTTTTAAGGATTGTCTTTTAGTTTTCTTTCAGCTATTAAATTTTTTAATTCTTATTTCATTTAGTAATCTGTGTTCATTATAACATATTAATTGTTTGATATCCCTCGGGTTTGGGCCTAGGCCTGATCAACCCGTGTCTCGGATCCGAGGGGTATCACAGTTGGTATCAGAGCACTCTAGGTTCAAATGTTTCTAGGATTCTATCGTATAAGACTTCCGCGTAACGTTTTTTCTTGAGTAGAGCTTAAGTTTAGGATTCATTGTATTCCTTACGGTTCGTATAGAAATGGTACTGATGTCTGCCTTTTCGTGTTAACAGATGGTTAACGCTAAAAATGGACAGAACATGCAAGGAACTAGGAAGGAAAGAAGAGCGGCACGTAGGCAACAATATCTCCTACGGCGTCAGTAAAGAGAGGAAGAACAGCAAATGCCTGGGTTTCAGGATAACATGGGTCAGTTTCAGGAGGAACAAGAGAATGTTCAGCAGACTCTGGACCAGGTCAGAGATCCAGAGATTCCTCCTCACCTCAATGACCTCGATGCTCGGGCTATAGAAGTAGGAGTTACGGTTGCACTCCGGAATCAACCACAGATTCAACAGGCACCTGTACCGGCACTAGTGGTTTAGACGGATTCTTGGGAAAAGGCCAGGAGCTCTTTCACAAAGGGGAGTCCACTTGAGTTCACGGGTTCCACCGATGTGAGAGCAACTCATCAGTGGAAACAGGATATTGAGCAACATCTTCGCTTAGTTCAGTGCACGGAGGTTCAGAAACAGATGCTTGCTACTTTCAAGCTAGTTGGGGATGCACTATAGTGGTGGGAGTCAGTTACCACCGCAGAGGAGAGGATGGCATTAACTTACGATCAGTTCAGTGCACGCTTTGATGAAAAGTACTTCCCTTATGCAGTCAGGGCAGCTATGAAGACTGAGTTTCTAAATCTGCAGTAGGGAAATATGACAGTGGCGGAGTATGAGCCGCAGTTCACACGCTTATCTCTCTTTGCACCAGAGGAGGTGGATACAGAAGAGAAAAAGCGCAACAGTTTCGTCAAGGGACTGATGTGGTCTATCAAGAGAGCTATTACAGGTAGTCTAGCCTATACTACCTATGCTTAGGTGGTAGACGCCACTCTACAGCAGTATCAGTTGACCATGGACATCAAACAGGCTAAGGGTGATAGTGGGGTGATAGAGACTCTGTTAACCAATCAACTAAGAAAGAGAATGGGAATGGATACCGACAAAATGACAAGGGCAGATTCCAGGGACAGCAGCCTTGGAATAAGCACAAGGGTGGTTCAGATGCTCCCAGGGATGTGGCACCTGTTCAGTGACAGCAGAATGGGGGACCACAGGCAGGATAGGGTCAGCCACAGGCTAACCGACTAAGGAGGCCATTCGATACTTTTCAGGGTAATTGCTATACTTGTGGGGAGTATGGTCACACTTCCAGGCAGTGTCCTACAGTCAGACAGGGACAGGGACAGGGACAGAGACAAAGACAGGGACAGCATGTGCAGTAGGGACAGGTACCACAACAGTTACATTATGGCAGGGTATATAATCCCAAACCATAGGATATACAGACACCTCAGGCTGTTGAGGGTAAGTTTCCTATACATGGTTTTCATTGACGTATTTTATTTGATACGGGTGCTACACACTCATTTGTAGCTAGGACTTTTGTTATTTTATCTGGGATGAGGACGAGGGTGTGCACTAGACCTCAGGGTATTTCTACACCATTGGGCTATACAGCTATTATACATGAGAGTGACGGGCCTATGACACTAGATATTGGCAGACTCAAGTTTCTAGCCAATCTATTGGTCCTGGACATACACTTATGATGTGATACTTGGGATGGATTGGTTGTCTCACTACCATGCTCAAGTTAATTGCTTTGATAGGTTTATTGTGTTTACCATACCTGGTCAGGACATGTATGTCGTCGCTATGCCACGTTCTAGCGGGGTCATTAACACCTATTTGTTCGATGTGAAAGAGGAAATGGAGGAGAGGACTACTGCATCATTGGATAACATACCGATTGTACAGGATTTCCCGGATGTATTTCAGGAAATTCCAGGGTTGCCACCTAGTCGCGAGATCGATTTTGTGATAGACTTAGCTCCAGGCACTGTGCCTATTGCTAGGGTACCCTATAGGATGGCACCGGTAGAGATGAGAGAGCTGAGGGATCAGATTCAGCAGTTACTTAGCCAGAGTTTTATTCGTAAGAGTACATCACCTTGGGGAGCACCGGTTCTGTTTGTGAAGAAGAAGGATGGTTCGCTTCGCCTGTTTATAGATTACATGGAGTTGAACAAGGTTACTATTCGTAACAAGTACCCTCTACCCAGGATCGATGATTTGTTTGATCAGTTACAGGGAGCCACATACTTCTCCAAGATTGATCTGCGTTCTGGGTATCATCAACTGCGGGTTAGGGAGCAGGATGTTCCTAAGACAACGTTTCTCACGAGATATGGTTCTTATGAGTTTCATGTCATGCCGTTTGGGACGACTAATGCACCTGCAGTGTTCATGGATTTAATGAATAGAGTCTTTTGGGCTTATTTGGATCAGTTTGTCATTGTCTTTATTGATGATATCTTGATCTATTCTAGGTCTGAGGACGACCATGCTAGATATCTTCACATAGTCTTGCAAACACTTCGTGAGCACCAGTTATATGCCAAGTTTGAGAAGTGTGAATTTTGGCAGCGGGAAGTGAAGTTTCTAGGTCACGTAGTGTCAGAAGGGGGGATAGCGGTTAATCCAACCAAGGTTTCAGTTGTGGTAGAGTGGGGACAGCTTACTTCACCTACCGAGATTCGGAGTTTTCTCGATTTGGCAGCATATTATCGTCGATTCATCCAGGGGTTCTCCAAGATAGCAGGACCACTCACTCATCTGACCAAGAAAGGTGTACAGTTCGTGTGGGATGAGCACTGTCAGCGAGCTTTTGATGAGCTGAAAAGGAAGTTGACTTCTGCACCAGTTCTGGCTACTCCACAGAACGGGATAGAGTATCTTGTCTACACGGATGCTTTGTTGCAGGGTCTTGGATGTGTTTCAATGCAGGAGAAACGACCGATTTCTTATGGATCTCAGAAGCTTAAGTCTCATGAGCTTAATTATCCAACGCATCATTTGGAGTTGGCAGCTGTGGTCTTTGCTTTACGTATTTGGAGGCATTATTTGTTGGGTGAGTCTTTCAGGTTATTTAGTGATCACAAGAGTCTGCAGTACTTGTTCACTCAGCGGGAGATGAATATGAGACAGCGCAGGTGGTTGGAGTTTGTGAAAGACTATCATTTTTCTATAAAGTACCATCTAGGGAAAGCGAATGTGGTGGTGGATGCACTCAGTCGCCGACCTGTCGGTAGTTTTTCTGCTCTATTCGCTACTGAATGGAATGCGTTGAGGACGGTGGATGAGTTATCGGATGCTTTCATGGCTTGTATGGTAGTTACACCTTCTATCATTCACAAGGTTTTGACGGCACAACTCACGGATCAGCAGTGCATTGACAAGGTTGCAGAGATAGCTTCCGGAAAGATTCCATTCTACTATGTTGGGGCTGATGGAGGTTTGAGGTACAAGGGACGGTTAGTAGTACCTTCTGCTGATGATTTGAGGAAGGGTTTGATGACTGAGACTCACCACTCTAAGTTTTCTGTTCATCCAGGAGGCGACAAGATGTATCAAGATATGAAGCGACAATTTTGGTGGGCAGGTATGAAGAGGGACATTGCTCTATTTGTCTCACAATGTAGAACTTGTCAAATGGTCAAGATTGATCATCAGAGGCCGCTAGAAGCTCTACAGCCACTGCCGATACCGGAGTGGAAATGGGAGAGCATTTCTATGGACATTGTGGAAGGGTTGCCAAATTCCTTCAAGGATCACAACTCTATTTGGGTTATTGTGGATAGATTGACAAAATCAGCTCATTTCTTGCCTATTCGCACTGACTTCACCTCGGAGCAGTTGGCGAGGCTTTACATCTCAGAGATTGTGAAGTTGCACGGCATTCCATTGTTTATTATATCAGACAGGGATTTGAGCTTTGTGTCGGGATTCTGGAAGAGTTTTCAGCAGGCTTTGGGTACAGAGTTGCATCTTAGCACTGCTTATCATCCTCAGACTGATGGACAGACTGAACGAGTGAACCAGATTATTGAGGATATGTTTCGGTCCTGTGTTCTTGACTTCAAGAGCCATTGGGAGGATTACTTACCACTTGTGGAGTTTGCTTATAACAATAGTTTTCAGAAGACTATTGGGATGGCACCATTTGAGGCATTATACAGCCGACAGTGTCGATCACCTATTTGTTAGATGGAGGTTAGTGAGAGCAGATTCTTGGGTCCTGAGTTCATCAAGGATACTTCAGAGAATATTGCTCTTATTCGAGATCACATGCGTACTGCCCAAAGTAGGCAGAAGAGCTATGCTAATCGTCGCACACATGCTTTGGAGTTTAAGGTTGGAGATCAGGTTCTACTCAAAGTATCGCCTATGAAAGGTGTCATGCGCTTTGGGAAGAAAGAGAAGTTGTCACCGTATTTTGTCAGTCCATTCATGATTACGGATCGTGTTAGAGCTGTTGCTTATCGGTTGGCACTTTCGAATAATTTGGATCGCGTGCACAATGTATTCCATGTGTCCATGTTGCGGAATTTTCTGCGAGATGAGGATCGGTATCAGCATATCGATGTTGGGGAGATTGAGTTGCAGCCGAATGTAACTTATTTGGAGCCACCATGTCGTATTGTAGATCATCGAGATCAGATCCTTCGTAATAAAGTTAGTCATTTGGTACGTGTTCAGTGGAGTCATCACAATGAGGCTGAGTCCACTTGGGAATGAGAGGATGTCATTCGCTCACAGTTTCCTGAAATATTGGAAGAAGGTAAGAGCGAATTCCGAGGACGGAATTCCTTTTGTTACGGGGGAAGAATGTAATACCCCTAATTTTAAAAGGATAGTCCTGGTATTTAAATTATTGTTTAAAATTACTTTTGTTTATTTCTTTGGTTTGTTTACTTGTTTTAATTATTGTAATTGTTTTAAATTAATTTGGTTACTTGTTTAATTTACTTAAATTTAACTGAGTTAATTTGTTTCAATTAATTGTCTTATTTAAGGATTTAATTGTTTTAAGTGAAATTAAATTTAATTGTTTTAAGTGAAATTAAATTTAATTGGATTAGTTAAATTATAGTTAATTGGTTTCAGTAGGTTGCAACGAGACTATAGTTTATGGGGTTTATAGTTTTCATAGACAGCAATTTAATTGTTTTAAGTGAAATTAAATTTAATTGGATTAGTTAATTATAGTTAATTGGTTTTAGTAGGTTGCAACGTGACTATAGTTTATGGGGTTTATAGTTTTCATAGACAGCCGACAGTGTATAACCTAGGGTTGCCTATGGGCTGTATTATACATGGATTAGGGTTTAAAGTTTAAGGTTATAAATAAGCTTATACGGTGGTTTAGGGTTGAAGGAAAAATAAAATAAAACCGTGGGTTTTCTGTGGAGGCATAGAGGAAACAGAGAGGGAGAGAGCACACAGAGGTTCACCGGAGAACTTAGGAAGAACCGTCGGTGTTAGGCAAGTTTTATATCTAACTCAATCCCTTAGGTTTCGTGTTCTTTGCATCACTAATTCAGTTCCAGGAATTAATAACGTTCAATTAATATAGTTGCACAATTAGTTATTTCAAAACAGTATGTTTTCATGCCTGTGTTTTTCTTCTGTCTGTAAACTGTTTTGCTTGTTCTTGTTTTGGATGAATTTTGATTAACAAAGAATGATTTTGAATAACTTTAGAGCACTTTGGGGCTTAGTTTTAATCAGTAGCGAAGTTGGTTTAGAGGATCAAAGCAGTCTAATACTGCCGGAGTGGAATGAGAGGATGCACAGAGAAGGAACTAGGTCACCAAAACGCAGAGCAGGCTCCACCATGAGTGGAGCAGGCTCTAGGATTAAGTGGAGGCGGCTCCACCATCATTTGGAGGCGGCTCCACTTTGTGTGGAGCCGGCTCCTCCAAGTTTTTTTCAGTTTTTTTTTTTTATATTTTGTTTTGTTTTTTGCGAACCTAGGCTACTGTACATTGAGGTTTGAAGTTTCCAGAATATATTAGAAGTGGTTCTAGGGGAAATTAGTGATGTTTAAACTCTTGGTAAATTTGCAGAAGGCATGGAAATTCATAAATTATCATAAGAGGCTGAAACAGGAATACAGTCTGAAACTCATTAGGGAAGTTTTCAGGTTTATTTTGATGGGAATGATCAGAATTGCTTAGTTTTGAATTAGCAATTTTAACTTGGAATTTTTATGTTTAAATCATGTAAAAATGATCTGAGATTAAGCATGTCAATTAATATAAATTCGGTTAATGTTTAAGGTTAAACTAGTTGATATTTTTCAAAGAATTATTTATATCAACTTATGGGATGTTGCGGAGTGGTTATTAGTAAGCATGTTAATTCTGTTCTAATTATTACTATGCTTATTGTGGATTACAGAATGGTTACAGTTATTCTCGGATATTTATATTTGTTAGAGAATTAAGTACTGGATGTATTGAAACAAGCATGCTAATTATAGATTCTTGTTATATGTTTGGATAGGTTGATATTGATATGTGTTAATGTCAATGATATTACCAATAATTGGATGGATGATGTATACTTATTATGGATTGGTTGATTAGTTGATATTGAAATGTTTATTGTCATATACATTATCAACACTGGATGGATGGATTGTATGCACCGGTATGGGACGGTGTCATACTAGGGGGATTAGCTCAAAAATGCTAAATCCTACCTACTCTGGATTAAGGAATATATTAACTAAAAAGTTAATCCTATTTTATTTGTCGTGTCAAGGCAACATATAGTTGAGCAGCACTACTATGGATTTTAGAATGGAATTTAATTATATATTTTATGGTGCCACGATGTGAGCCTGAGTCTCAGAGTCGTTGGTTAGGGAGCATATATGTATTGGGATGCATAGCTAGCTACGATGGTTGGAGGTGTACCCTGTTTAGGTTAGGTACACATGCCCACTTTGTGTGCGATTTAGCATGTTACCTCTACTCAGGTTGAGACCGGCCTGTAGGCCAGTGAGAGTCCTTTAGTGTGATTATATATATATATATGCGGACTATTTAGTTATTGTTGGACTGGTTAGATGTACATACTTATCGGGCCTCTGTTTGGGTTGTAGTAGTATAGAACTTGCGCGTGGGCCTGACCCACTTCTATTTTTCAAGTACACGACAGTTCTAGACTTAGACGTGTTCGTACTGAGCAGAGGTTTCTATTCACTCTACCGACGATGTAGGACTTCTCTTCGTAGCTTACTTCTAGATGTCTTATCAGTTATTTTTATTACTGTTTGGATTATTATTAGGGGTCCACTAGAGATAGATTCCCGAGTTGTACCCTTGGAGGTTTTGGAATTGGTTTATTCGAAATTTAAGTATTTAACTTTTAAGGATTGTCTTTTAGTTTTCTTTCAGCTATTAAAATTTTTAATTCTTATTTCATTTAGTAATCTGTGTTCGTTATAACATATTAATTGTTTGATATCCCTCGGGTTTGGGCCTGGGCCTGATCAACCCGTGTCTCAGATCCGAAAGGTATCACAGGGCGAGCCAAAGTAGCCTGAACCACATCCGAGAACTTCTCCTCCCAATCGCTCGACACAAGGAACTTGTCAGGACGAGATAAGGTATGAAGAGAACGACCACTAGACCACGTAAAAGAACCACCCACCAAAGGCAAATCAATCAATCTCCACTCATCAATGAACTCTGAGAATGACTCAATTTCAAATGTCCATATTCCCCCTGTCGACCTCTCAAAAGGAGAGCAGACAACATTAAAGTCCCCTGTAACACACCAAGGTAACTCCCATCGACTACGAACCTCTCCCAACTCCGTCCAAAACAAATGTCTCACACTGTCTTCTGTAGGGCCATAAACTCCTGAGAAGACCCAACGAAAACCATCCTCTATCAGAGAGAGAACGTAAGAGACCGAGAAGAGCCCCACCAGAGAGTCCCCCAACGAGATCCAACGGTTATCCCACATGATAAGAACGCCACCTGCAAAACCAATCGCATCCAAAGCAATCCACTCCACAAATCCCCCCCCCCCCCCACAAACTTCTCAGATCAAGTCCGTCATCGATGCAATCTTCGTTTCTTGTAAACACACAACATGCCCACCCTCTTTCCGAATCACCGACTTCGCAACTTTTCTTCTCTGCGGGTCATTGAGACCCCAGACGTTCCATGAAAAAAGGCGTAGCTTCATAAGGAGACAGATGAAAAATCTCGCCCACTCTTCCTTTCACCGTCCCTCTCCCAAGATCACCTATTCCTTTTTTCGTAAGTGACGACATCAAAGGGACTCCTCTCCTCCCTCACCCCCTCCTCCATCAGCAATCCATCACTTCTACCCGCCCTCTCCAAAATCTGAGCGTCAATGACCTCATTAAACAACCTCATCGCCTCATCCAACCTACCTTCAAACGACACACCCAAAAGAGAACCCACCTCTCCACCCTTCTCTCTCAACTACTCCTCTTCCAAACTCACCTTACCCACACCAACAGTTGCTGCTTCCATACACTCCCCCTCCGGCCCTATCGCAGCCAAAGGTACAACACAATCAAAAACATCACCACTGCCTTCCCACTGAACCAAGCCCAAATCCCCTTCTAAGAAGGAACCTGAACCTCCCTCCCAAGCATTGGAAAAGTAAGGGGAACCACAAGTCAAAGGCGTCCCAGCCTCCTCGTCAATCACAGAAAATCCTAAACTGTTTTGTAAGCCTTTCAATGCTAAATGGTCACGCAATTCCTTCGGAAACACGTTGGTTGTAATGTCATCCAGATTGATTTTCACATCCCTTCCTACACAAACAGTAACTCCCTCGCTACTAAAATCACACATCCGAGAGGAGCCAAGCCCAAAATCATAACCTTCCCCATGACAATCAACCCCCGGCTCTCCCTCAAAAACTAGGGATAACCATGGAGAACCCGACTCCCCCACGCCTTTATTCAACCCCACACACCTTCGTAACTGAGAAGAAAAGGGAAAGCAAGGTTGAAAAGACTGTAATCCATGTGAAATACTTGACTTACCCGGAACAGAGTCAACCGTCGTTCTCGGAACCCACTTCTGTTTCTCCTTCCTTGACCATCTTCTACCAAAGGAAAGAATAGACACCTTTTTCTTCAAACTGTGACCTTGAACACATCCCTTAGCTCGTCTTCCTCCTCTAATCCCGTCAGAGAAAACGCCGTCTGGAAGAGCACCATTGTTAGTCACGACATTAGCAATGGGCTCAAAACGGTTGCCCAACATTGGCCCATTAGCTTCCTTAAGTGACCCCGGCCTGCCCTTCAACTCGCGACCCAGACCAACAAGCCCACCTTCATCATGAGCCGTCTTCATGGCTTTCACCCTTCAGCAGGTCCAGTAGGACAACAGATCAATTCCGTAGGCTAGGCCAGCCCACATGGGGGTAAAACAGTTATTCCCAAAGACATTGCCAATGGCTTATCCTTTGGCCCATCAGCACAAGCTTGCATTCTCGCCTTCGGAGCCCAAACCTTTGAAACATTTGAAGCAACATGAGAACCAGCTATATGCAACTTAAAACGGTCACTCCCTGTGCGCCACCCACGTGTATGGCCAGCAAGACTCATTTTTCCACGTGCTTGCATCGCGTGAAAGTCACCTCTCTGTCTTCCTAGATTCCACATCTGTACGAATGCCGAACGGCCAACCATGGTGAAAGCTCGACCCTCCCTCTGAGTTTCCTGTAAGCCCATCAGTCGGCGATGATCAGACCCACCCGCCAAACCTTCGTTCCTTTTATGAGTGAACATCCGTCGAAAACAATTAGAGTTACAAATCCAAAGGGCGTCCCTCCACTCCATCCATCGTTGAATCTCTGTCAATCCCTTTTTTCCCATAGCATTCCACCTTAACCATTCGGCCTCTGTAAGAAAGTGTGAACCATCCCCTCCTTCAAGACTATCCGTTGTCCGCACAAGTTCCGGCGACTTCTCATCCCAAACGGCAACCTTAAAACAAAACCAATCATCGTGGATGAAGACAAAAGAGGGACAAACCTTACCATCCGCCACTGTGATACGAACCCGTTCAGCATCCACGACTTCATCGGCATCCACCCAAACAAAACCACCGCATAAATCCCCAACCGTCACGAACAGGGCATGACTCCAAAGATGAAGCGAGAGCCTATAAAGTGTCACTATCTTCAGCCCTTTTCCTTTTAACACCTCCGAACACCCAACTCTGAAATTCCAATTGTCCACCCTTAAAGTGGCCGTCCCTCAATCACGGCGCCCCTTTGGGAACCCTTGAAGCTTCTGCCGAGGATGGAAAGTGAAACAGCAACAATGAATCTGGCAAGGGAGACACCACAACTCCAGATGAGACCTTCTAAGCACGAGTCGCCCAAGCCGTGATTTGAGCCCTGTCTCCTACTTCCTTATCAAACCTACCTACCAAACACGAAAAAATGGGAACGTTTGTGTACTCTCAAAAAGATGGGAACGTTTGTGGTCATTTAAGAGGGTTCTAAACTTTGATGCCTTACAAACAATTTTTGAACTAGAAGAGTTTTTTAAGAAAAAAGATGTTTGATGGATATGTTTCATCAAGTGTCTTTAATTTTTAGAGTATTTTTTAATGACAATATTACCCATCTTTTGTATGCCTTATTTTCATGCATGTACCACATTTCCATCTAAACCCATCTCTTCTCTATAACCAATTTCCATGGAACTTTTAAATTATCATCATTATTTGCAACATAAAAGAGTGAGATACAGAAAATACGAAGAAAATCAATTAAATGAGAATTAAGTAAATAAAAAATAAAAATAAAAAATAAAAAAAAAACTATATAAAGAAAGAATAGAACCTCCATTCCATTGCAGTGAAACTTGATTGAAGTTTGTAGATTCATTTTCATCCTTTTTTTTCATTCTCTAAACGAAATTTATTTGACCATAAATTTCATCCAAATATACATTTACTCTCTACCCACTCTCCACCTCTCTTGCTATATATATATATATATATATATATATATATATATATATATTCTTATATTTTGTGTATAGTTGTTGATTTAATTGATCAGATCAAAGACCAAAATCACTGTCGTGGATGACAAATAATTTAACATTGACATTTTTGCCATAGAGAAACCACCACTGAGTGGTCAATGGTCACGCGATGGATCAGCAAGTCGCCGATGAACAGGGACGGAGCCAGTATAGGACCAGGGGGGGCATGTGCCCCTCCTGGATTTCTTCCTATCCTTATTTTATATATATATTTTTCTATAATAGGTATATATATTTTAAAAATGTGTAAAAGTGCCCCCCTCAAATTTCTCCTTCCCTTGTATACTTTATATGCTTCCTTAAATTTTTTTTCTTAAATTTTTTCATTATATTCTATATATGTAATTTATTAATTTACCTCATTCCAAAAATATAAATCTCTATCTATATATATATTCACTTATTTCTCTTTATCAATATATACTCCATAAATATTAATTTATATGTATTTAGTGTATAATGTCCCCCCGCCCCGGCGAACAAAAATTTTGGCTCCATCCCTGCCGGTGAATGTCTTCCGGGTACTTTCAGCATTGCTTCTCTTTGACCTTGTGGAAGAGATCAATGTCGTGATTGTGAGTAACATGTGTTTTCCAGGTGATGCTTGAACCAAAATGGAAGACCCTTCATGTCAACATATTACCGATTACCCAGAGATGAAAAGTGTTAAAGAAATCTATTTTTGCCAGTCGATGATATGTTAAAACAAGGGTAAAAATAAATTTCTCACAAATCAACAATCTGTTTTCCAACAAAGATCCCAACTACGAAGGAGCAGATGACGCAGATTGTGCCCAAAAACTTTGTTCAACATTGATTGATTTTTTTTTTTTTTTTGGGGGGGTGGGAACGAACATAAGAAGATGATATGATACAGTGAGAGGAGTTTGCAAACCAGAAGAATTAGGTTTAAATAATGGATAATATAAGACTTTTGTATTTATTACTTTAAAAAAGTGTCCAACTTGTGAGAAGAAGCATGTTTTATTGGCTTTGGTCGATAGGCCTTTCAAACCATTAAAATTCTAAAACTTTGCCAAACACTCATATTGTTGGCGAAGGACTTTCTGATCTTATAAGCCCGTTTTGAGGCTTCAGGACACCCAGCCAAACAGGGCCTAAGAAAAAGTCTCAAGAAAAAAGTTCGAATTCTAACTTCGAACAGAAAAAAGCCATGAATTTTGAAATGCTTTGTTCTCTATGTAAATGTGATTTCCCCTGCCTAATTGACTATCCAGTACTATCAAATATATCTATCTATCTATATATATACCTGAAGAAATTACACTTCCAGCTCAAATAAAAAGATACTGATAAACTAAGAAAATTCATGATTTGTAACTCAACGAGGTTAGGATCCAAGTACAAAAATGAAGACATACAATGCACTAAAATTAGTCATGTGATGAATCTCTATTGATCTCCAATATTCACAAACAGAATCAATTAGTTCATCCTAATTCACTTAGTCTGAAAATGCAAAGCTGATAGGCAAGCACTATGAACAAACACTCTAATTACTTATCAGTATTGTTCAAAAAAAAAAAAAAAAATTACTTATCTGCACCAGTAAAAATAGCAAGCAGAGAAAGGAAAAGGTTGATGATGTCTAAGAAAAGAGCCACTGCAGCCGGGACATATTGATCATAGTTGTAGCGTTTGATCAAGTTGTCTGTGTCATATAAAATGAAACCAGAATATACTATTGCTCCCACACACCCCCATATCATCAACCCTAATTTCCCCAGAGGGAAAAAGATCTGTCCATCGCGGGATAACGAAGAATGAGACTAAGAAGCAAATTCAATATCGAATTTTACCTAAAGCAGAGAGAAAACAATTCAATATATGTACCTGCATGAGAGAAAATGTGAGCATCACTAGGACAACTGCGAACAAAAAGGGCCCGAGAAAGTTGAAGTCCTGGCCTCTCTTTACTGCCCAGAATGTGTTGAGGGTTAAGCTAACAACCACAACCACTGTTAGAATCGCAGCCTCCAAAATTATTTTCCCTTTTGGCAAAAAAAAAAAAAAAAAATCATCAACTTGCTGAAATCAATAATCGAATTGCCATGAGATGCACAAATTAAACAAGAAAATAATGATACCAAAGATTATCAGGAGCTTGTATTTTCATTCATTTTATATATTTTACAAGTACTCGACAATTGATCATAGTGCAACTATTTGGCATAGTTAATTTAATTTATTTTTCATTTCTAAAGCTGAAACAAAAATTACAGAAAACATATGGCATATAACTTTGTGTACTTCTCTTTGTCTCAGGTGTGATGACAGCAAAACATACAGGTTTCTTCATTACTAAAATAATCCAAGATATATATACAAAACCCAAAGATTATATATTCATACACAAACACAGATTTATTTATCAGTCCGTATGAACAAAACAAAAAATAGAAATTTGTTGCATACCCTTTGAAAATGAGCACGACAATCCCACACTGAACGCCATCAGGACGGTGAAGGTCACGAGCAAGATCAAGTTCAAGGGATGACGAGTCTGATACATATGCAATAGAACAATAACTACAGCAAATTCATGAACACAAAAAAAAGTCAGTTATAGTTATATAGAGAGAGAGAGAGAGAGAAATTAGACATAGTATTGAAAGTCGTAAATTTGATTAAAAAAATTCTTACGTATAACGGTAAGGATAATAATGGCGACATAGGTGGTGATGCCTGCAGTTGTGTGGCGGATGAAGTCCGAAATGGGGGTGGTGAAGACGACGGCGGAGGCGACACCGACGGTGATAAACAATTGGATTGAGATTATAACGTAAACTTTCCGTATAAAAGCCCAACGGTGCTCTGGTTTTTCCATCATATTGGGATAGAGTTGGTCATTATTGCCAGCTTCAATGTCATCATTCTTTTCAGCGCCAGATTTTCCCATTGTAACAGAATGAAACAGAGAAAATTACAGAAACAAACAATGGGTATTCAAGCTTTTTACCAATGAAATTATATAGACTTTGAAATTTTTGTTTTTGTTTTTGATTTTTTTTTTTTTTTTTTTTTTTTTTTTCTTTTTGAAAGGGACAAAATGAGAAGAAAGTTCTTACATTTAGTGATTTAGAGGGGTTTTACTAATTTAGGTGATGCTTGAAGTTTATATTTGAATTGTGTGATATTATTAGTTGCAGCAAAAATATAGGTAGATACGGTGTGTGGAAGCGTAGGAGTGAGTATACAGTTAGATATACATAATTATATATGGAATGTATAAATAGGCAGGTACGAGATTTGCGGTCTGAACGGCTTCTTCTTCATCTCTGGTTTTCTATGATTTCTTTGCGTTTGTTTTTGGAGGTTTCTCGAACTCACTGTTTCAGTTATGATTCACTGACTTTCGGAGGAAATAGAAAAATTTTAAATTTTCTCAAATTTTTTTAAATAATTTTTTTTCTAAAAATACAAACAAAAATTTTGATTTCTTGACAAAATTTTATTAAACTATAATAATACCATTTATTTTCTAGTAAGTTTCTTGTTATTAAAATCATAAATGGTAATTTCTTATAATTTCTTGAAAAAATATAATGGTATTTAAATAAACAGAAAATTAAATTTTCTTTTGTTCACTTTAGTTTCTTTTATTTTCACTTTTCGCTATCAATTTACATCTAATTAAATACAGCCTAAAAGATTTTGACATGAGTATCTTGGGGAAAAATTTTAAAAAATCACAAACCACCAATAAAGATTTGTTCTCTATTCGATAGTAAAGAAAAAAATTGAATGGAATGAGAGAAGAAGGGATTGATGAGACACTCTTATTGTGGAAGAAATTGTATATTTCATTCTTTTTGTTCCGTTAGATAAAAGATACGAGATTAATCTCATAATTTACTACGTTGGTTAAGAAAGAAGGAAAGATAACATTTTAATTATTTTTACCATTATATCCAGTAATATTTATAATATTATAATTTATAGAGTATGGTACTGGTATTTAAAACTTTTATAATTTAAGATAATATTTAATTTAAAAATTCTATAATTGTCCAATTGTCTTTCCTCCTTTCTTCCGCCTATTTTTGAATAGATGAAAATTTGTAAAGATATTCTCATTTCTTTCCTTGGTATTCTCATTTCTTTCCTTGTATCATTTATACTGAAGAAAGAAAGTTGGTATCTTCCTTCATATTTTTTTCTCCACGCCTCTTCCTTCCTTCTTACTAAACATTGCATTGGGCTTATTTGGTATACGTATTGTTTTTGCACTTTTATTTGGGTTAAAATCAGAAAACCCTCATTATTTTCAAATTTTGATAATAAAATCCGGATAATGCTTAACTACTCGCCGGTGAGTAACTTCACCGTATTCACCTCTTATGTGTTCCAATAATAAAATAACACATCACCTTTAATAATAACATAACCTATGCCCTCCTCTACTTTCTCGGATCAATCATTGAATAAATATGCAGGGCTTTTTTTACTAAAGCTAATGTGTTATTTTGTTATTGAAACACATAAGAAGTGAGTAACTAAGCATTGTCCATATAATCCCAACCTGTTTCAGAAAACCCCGACATTTTTAAAAAGTTATCTCATTACCCTAATATCGGTATCCAACCTGTTAACCAAGCTATGAAATGACAAATTTAACCTTACTATTTAATGTTAAATTAAAAACTAAAAATTATTTTTTAAAACTACAAAAATACCTTTTAATATTAAAAAAATTATGTTTTAGAGAGAGAGGGAGAGGAGTGGGAATTTTAGAGAGACAGAGGGTGAAGAAGAAGATTAAAGGGAATTTTTAGCCACTATTAACTAAATGTTTCAGCACTTTACAAAATAAAACACTTTTTACCAAATGCACTCTTTAATATGTACCAACTCTCGCATTGTTTCTTTTTAAAACTAACAAATTGTCATTTTTATTTTAAATATGTATATTACTAAGTTAAAGATTTTTGAAAATTTAAAAGACAATTATGAAAATTTGGCCTTTTTTTTTTTCTTTTTTTTCTTTTTTTTTTTTTTACTTTTCAAATGGGATAACTAATTTGGACCACGTTGTCATTTTCTGTTTAAATAAATATGTTATTAAGTGTTGAGATTTTTTAAAACTTAAAAGGACAAATATGAAAAGATAACATATTTTTTTTTTTTTACTTTTCAAATGGATAACTAATTTGGAACATTCACAAAAAAAAAAAAAAAAAAAAAAAAAAAAAAAAAACCTATTAATATGAAACTGAATAAAAATTTGAAATTTGTCCCCTGTAATTTTGGAATTGGATGTGGTTTTTCAATCTCTCTTTACATAAACTGTAATCAATATTATTTTATTCTTTAATAATAAAAAATAATTATTTATCATTCGCGGAATGACTGTATTATAGGTTCATGTGCGTCGACGTGTTGCTATAATCAAATTATAAGTCAAGGTTGCCCAAAAAAAAAAAATTTAATAAATAAAATAAAGGTATTTCAAAGACCTGTGTGTCTTGTGATCTTATCACTAGGTCACTAAACCAGTTGCTATGATTTACAATTTTGCAAGACCGGAAGAGCTGGAGAATCTTTGGACATGAAATTGTAGTTGCAATCGCAAAAACACTGACACACTACCCACCAACATATTAACGCCCCAAATAACCCTAAAAGCTCAAAGATCATTGCAATGCACTGTGCTCCCGAGTAATGCTATCATTAGGATAATATGATGTTGTCGCCTTTTTATTATGATAGCGTGCAAATATGAAAACATGCATTTAGCTGTTTGAAAGAAAATTATAAAAGTATTATATCTTTAAAATTTTGTATCAAAATTTCATTTACAATAAATCACACTAATCAACCAAACTTTTATATTCACTTCCTTTTAATTTTATTTGATTTTATTAATCTATATTTATGAAGACTTTAAGTATTTTACAAACGTTAAACTTAAAAGTTTTTTACCTAATACATTTAATCTATTTTAGTTAATATGTTATTTATGAACCTAATGAATATATGTTCATTAATACCAAGTTAATTACATTCCCACTTCTACTAGTATAAATATACAGTATGTTTACGAATCCTACAAAATATACACTCTCGATACAAGTAAGAGAGAAAAGGAAATTTGAAAAAGTGTTTTCAAACTATTGACTTTGAGTGTGTGAGTTTCATACTTCTAGTTGATCGAATGAAGATAAATACACAAGTTCATGAAGAAGAAATGCAATCTTCATGAACACACGGATTTGATATCCGAGCTTAGTTGAATCTCGAAAATAGTGTTACCATTTGGCTTACGTTGGATGTGGGAGCGGCTTTAACTATCTTCAAGAAACGATTACGCACCTCTAAGCCTGAATACTCACCGTTTTAATATATTGGTTCCAACAATTTTTTCACCGTTATGTATAATTTTATTTTATGATATTTTTAGTTTTTTTTAGTGGGTTCATATTAATACTCACTACGTGGTAATATAATTTGTGTAATATTTTTTTATATTCAAAATATGCTAATTTAAAGGAAAGCTAATGACAACTACTTTAAAACGATGTCATGATTGTGTTACTGTATTCTCTCCTAGTCCGGCACAACAATTCAAAGGGAGCTTATAGTCATACGGGCACTCTCCACTTTAGCTTTGATTTCTTATACCAACCTCTTATATAAGTTCAAGGTTTTCGTGATTGTTGAAAATTATAGGCAGATTTATTGGATCTTCATTAAAGGCTAATGTTTGAGGATTTGATTTTTATTTTATTTCCATATTTGTAATTTTCCTCTAGCATATAATGATAGTCAGGCTCTCAAATTGAGCACGCCAATTTTATCAAATTACTTTTTGGTATCAGGGCCACTGCCAGAGATGGCGGCATCAAGGTTTAGCCACCACGCCATCTCAACGCATCATTTTTCAAATTTCTCTTTCGTAGTTTGATTTTGTTGGAGCTCTTTGTTTTGGCCCAAGCTAATATTGCATGGCCTTTTTCCTAACATTGTTCAGATATTTTTAGCTTTGTTTCAGATCTTTTTCATCTCTCAAATGGATCCCTCTGGTGTAGGGAGGCTCTCCTCCCAGGTTAAGACTCCTTTTAGGGGTATCCCCTTAGCATTTGACATGTGCTAAGGGTCTATCGGTGCTGTTTATGCCTTGTTTAGGCTGTCGATGTGTTCAATAGCATAATTCTTTACCTTGTTAGGCTACCGGTGTATTCAGTAGCATCATTCTTTGCTTTGTTAGATTGTCGGTGTGTTCGGTAGCATGTTGTTCGCCGTTTCCATATCTCCAACAGTATTTATTGCCATATTTGGGCTATCGGTGTGTTCGGTGGTATAGCAGTCTTATTGTGAAAATAATACGATTGTTTCACGTCTTGATTGTCTTGATTGATATAGTTAAGCGGAGCTTGGTTGATATCTTTCCTATCATTTGAAGGGGAGTGTTGGAAATTATATCTATAAGTTGATTTGATAATTGTTCTAGATTTATTGGATCTTCATTATAGGCTAATGTTTAGAGATTTGATTTTTATTCTGATTTGATTTTTATTCTCTTTCCATATTTGTACTTTTCCTCTAATATATAATGATATTTATAATTTTCCTCCAATTTTACCAAATTACTTTTGTGATCATACCTGGAAGACGTGATATTGCTAAAATATAAACAATGCTGGCTCCGGGGGGAAGAAGAGATATCCATAGACATTGCCACTTGTGCAATGGCATTTCGGTTATTGCGCCTGCATGGATACGATATCTCTTCGGGTATTTATCCTTTGACGTGTACTTTCCCTTTTAGGATCAATAAAAGTTTGATCCATTTGACATGTGGTGTAGATCCATTAACCCAGTTTACCAAAGAAGAGTATGACTTTGATTCCCATGGGGACGAAGGATATTGGTGCTGCCCTTGAATTATGTAAGGCTTCGCAGATCATTATATATTGTAGGGCACTGTGAATCCTCTTGTGCTTATGTGAACCCACAAGAGGATTCACAGTGCCCGCTAACACCACTGTGAATGATTGTCAACGTAAATCAAATGGCACCCATTTAAGCAGCAAGTTTGATCAAGCAATTAGTTGGCCACACTAAAAGTTTCAGGCTATGAGATAAGAGAATATTACTTGAAAAACAAATATAATAGGACAGGAAAATGTCTAGAAAGGAAGAAAAAATAAATAAAAATTAGGTCGATATGATTCCATGTTATGCTTTTCTAGCACCCATAGATTAAAAGGATGTTAATGTGAAGGACATATAACATCTTTTTGTATGTTTTATACACAGAGAGACGTGTACATGAATACATTAATACACATGAACATAATTGAGCTTCTGAAAGGGTCAGTATTGTACATTTACTGAGTTACCACATCAACCTTAAGCGCATTTCGTTATCATATGTTTACATGTATCTTAAGTGCACAGTATATTTATGAACGCCTATGTGCATAGATAACTCAAAATGCATTCTAATTATAGAACATTATGAGTCATTAGTTGAAATTAATATGTATCACTTAATTCTAATTTCTAACCTCAAGCACAAGGAGAAAGAAACCATAAAACCACCAAAGTCTTGACTAGAGTGGTATATCCTCCATCCCCCAAGGGAGAAGTTGAGGGTTCAAGTCCCAGTGGGGGAGGCATATGCGTGTAAGTTTACTTCCCTATCAAATAAACTAAAATAAAAAAAACGAAACATAACATACCAGGCAAAATGTTCAGTGTGGACTCAGCCAAGATAAGTTGATGTCAATTGACTTAGAGAAACAAACGCAGAAATTGGAAGGTTGAAGTGAAATTGAAAGAACCCCAATGGGTTTTAAATTAATATGTATCACAGCAAGTTCACTGCTTTAGTTCAAATGTTTTCGTATCACTAAAGGCTCCGTTTATTTCAACGTAAAATATTCTTTTTAGAAAATATTTTTCTTTTCCAGGTAAGATATTCTTTTATTTTTACTTTGTTGGTCTTTGACAAAAGTCTAAGTCGAAGTTGAGATCGAGTCTATCGGACGAGACATGTAATATAATTTGTTAAAAATTGATGGATAAGTTATTTTTGTAAAATTAACCAAACACTAGAAAATAAAAAAATATTTTCTGAAAAATATTTTACGTCCAAACAAACGAAGCCTAATGTAATATATTCTAATAGATTTTTAAGTTTTGAAGTTCCCAACAAATGACTAACGCTCGAGTTATTTTTCATGAGTTCTAACACTCTCAAGAGACAGTCCTAATAAAGAATTAAGGATCAGTTTGTGTACATTCTTAGTTCCAAGATGCACACAAAATGTTAAATAGGTACAAGATCGAACTGTGTCACTCATTTCCCAAGAGGCACACAAAATGTTAAATAGATGGTAGAACTCTGTCGCTCATAAACTTCCCAAGAGGCAACAAAAGTGAAATATAAAGACAAAAATTGTGGTTTGAACAGACAGACAGTTACCAAACTCATCACGCTTTAAGCACACATGTTCGCTATGCCACATAATCATATCTTAAGAAGTGCATTTAAACAAAGCATAAAGTAAGATTATGTTCTTCTAAAAAAGCTACTTCCATTTTAAGAATTCAGTCAATTAATCCACTTAACTAAAAAATATATATAACAAACAGGGAAATAATAAATTTTAGAATTTCTCAGAATATGCAGGTAAAAAATGAAATCTTAAACTCTGAAACTTTCTTCAGATAGGAATAACAAAAGTACAAAACTAAAAACAAAACTCAGTTGAGCCCAATTCAACCACTTGACTTAGTTTAGGTGCCTTGTTTCACATTACTTGGCAATCAAATCACACAATATTAAAATTTCTTTAGTTCACGAAGAATTAAAGCAGGGGAAAGAAATAAAAGAAAGAAGGGTTAAGGGTTACAATTGCACACCTTACGTTGGAGGAAGCGTCGAGAGATTGAGAGGGCCAGCTGAAACCGGCGAGAGGCGGTGGCGGCTCCTAGAAGCCTCCGCCGGAGACGGCGGCGATGCCTTCCATTCTTCCATCAAGCCATAGTCAAAAAGCCACTTAGAATTCTCCGCAGAATCAATTTCCATTAAACTTTGACTTGAAATTGCCGGAAAATATGTGAAGTGGCTTGTTTGGTTGAAAATATAGGGAAGAAGAAAAAAAATAGTTCTGTTTGGATGATTTGAGAGTGAAGGCGATGACAGCGTTGAGTGTCCCACGGACTTAGAGGTGGCAAATTACATTACTCGGACACTACGAGATAAATAAATTTGAATTGACTTTAAACGGGTTTAAGTTATAAAAGAATCAACACGATTAACTTATTTATTTAATCGTGTCGGATTAGAGTTGAAGGGTTCAACTCGTATGACCCGTTTAATTCAACATGTTATAATCGTGAATATAACATATTTAATATGTTACTTGTTTAAAACCAATTACTATAAATAGTTAAGTCATTTCAATATAAACATTATACATTTTTTATGATTTTAATATTTGGGTTAATTGTGACAATTTTTTTTATATTATTTATTATTTGATTAAATATTAAATGTTTCTTTTTGATAAACGGGACATTAAACGGGTTAACACGTTTATCCGTTTAATAAACGGGTTGGATTAGTGTTAAGGATTCTTGACACGATTATTAAATGGGTTGGGTTTGAGTTTGGGTTTACCTATTTAGTATAATACCCTTATATCAACATGATACGATTATGACCCACGAACACGAATTGTCATCCCTACACACAGTGTTGCGTACGTCACCAAAGTAAACGCTTCAAGTAATGAATGGCCCACAGGCCTTGTTTGGAGACATAGAGAGCTGCTGAATATTGGGCCTTGCCTTGACTTTGGGCTTAGGCACTTGATCAATGGATTATAATAGTTTTCAACCGCCCTTCCAACCCTTTTTTAATTCTTCTTCTTCCAAAACAAATCCGATTAAATAAAATTGATGTCATCATGACTTTAGAGATATTCAATTGTCATTTGAAAACCGGTATCAAACTTTGCTACGATGTTGTGCTTTGAAGATGAACTTTCGGTCCTTTAGGAACTGGTTCTAACTTGGTTACCGGTTCAACATGTTTGATACAGTTTAAGATTTTTGTTTCATGTTCTGTCTAAACTTTCTATTTGATATAGAATTCTTTCCAAAAGCCTTATACACGAAATTTACCTTTTCCTATGCATATCTAAGTTTTTGAAGAGTCTATATAAACCTTGATTTACATCTAGGTTGATATGGCTTTTGCATTACAACTTCTGATTTTTTAAAAGTCATCTTGGGAGATATTTTGCAGAAAATCAAATCTGATTTTTCTGTTTTTATTTCTTGAAGTTTAAATCCTGATCGTGTTCAAAGTTTATTGAATATTGCATCAACAACAATCAGAAAAGCAGATCTATTTCTTCTACATCAAATTCAGATCTTGAAGAAAAGGGGTAAAGCGATTACACTTTGGAATGGTCAAAGCATTTAAGAAATGTTGTTTAATCTATCAGCAATCCTTTTACAGAGATCAAGTATATGCATGAGGTGAAGAGTTATTAGACGGGATGTCGCAAAACCAGAAGATTGTCAGTAATTGATTTTTGGTAGAACGATAGGGTGTAAACCTGAGTCAAAGTATATTGTACTTTGTTTCAAACATAATGAATCAATTTTCTTTAAACTGCACAGTTCACAAGGTTTTTCCCACAACAATTGGTCTATCATACCAATTGGGATTTTCTCACTAAAAATCCTAGTGTCATCTCTCAAATTCTATTTGTTTTACTTTACTTTTATTTTGCTTGTAATTAATTGCTAAAATAAGTAAAGCTAATTAAAATAGAAAGACACGTGATTTAAATTTTTCACAATTATCTTCCGTTGTACAATTCACATAATCCACTCGTATCCGTGCAAACGGATCTTAGATTGCATACTCTGACTAAGAAATTGTGCAAGTGGAGGCCGAAGTGAGAGCAACACCAGATCCACCTATTGCCTTCAGTTCACGAGCCATAATTTCTGAAGCATTTCATTTCATGCTGCTTTTTTATTATCAGCTGATGAAGAAGAGCCAGGAAGTGATTGAGAAGATCCAGACAGACTGCATTTCTTCAAGATGTTGGCATTGGAGTACTAATGCAGTGGCTTCATCATTATCAGCAGCTGACATTATTTTGAGTCCAAGTTCGATAGACTTGGACAGTCCACGCTGTCCTGGAATTTCAAGTCTGTAAACTACACGTACAGTTCACCAACTTGTTTCCAAATTATCGTCTATCCATCATACCATCCTTCCTCAATCGAATATCATCATAATATGCTCATTCAGATAGTATTATGCCCTTGATATTACCAAAGACATCTGATTTCACGTAGTTGTCTTACCAGCACCAGCGGTGGCAGTCATCCAATAAACATTCCTGCGTTTTGACAACGCAAGAACAGAATGGGCAAGCGTTAACCTGAAACCTGAGTAGTGTTTATACACTATGGCCACATTTTGAGGTGTGTAGCCATGCATAAGTGACGAGTATAATAAATCACCAGTCTCAATTAAAACCAAAGCTAACAAATAGAGAGTGAAGGCATTCAGAGAATATGCGTCAGGAAACAAATCAATTTGTATCATCTCCATAGAAAGGCCAAAGATATAGAGTAAATTGGGGATTCTAACCGGATTATTCTCATCCCACAAATGAGATGAACTCTGCATGAAAATAATTGAAGAAAATAGAAATGGGAATGAAATTAAACCCCAACTTCCTATCATAAAATGGATTAAGGTGACAACGGGATAAACTGGATGTAAATTGGACAATTTAATGGCACTGCAAAACACCGACAATACAAGCCACAAAATTGGAGTTTGTCCATCGGATTGGGATAGTGTTGATCCAAACTCCAAAAACCAGACTGGACCAACATATATTAGAATGCAGATGGATATTACAACAATAGCAATTACAAGCATTCTGGTTCGTCTAATAGTGAATCTAGCCATGTAAAATGACCACCTCAAGACGTTTGACTGCAACCAAATCAAACTCCATGGAAGGGCAAGCATGGCAGTAAGACATGAGTCTAACTTGTCCTCCATCAGACATGAGTCTAACTTGTCCTCCATCATATTTGAAAACCAGAACGCCAGACCAACATTGTACAATATTTAAATAATCATCAAGAAAGGGAACATTAACTAATCAGCGCACTTCTTGATGCCCCACAAGAACTAAGAATATATGTGCATGATAGACTTGACAGTTTAATAACTTCAATAAATGTTTGCATATGTATGATATTTATTCTTTGAATCTAGTTAATAACGGCTACAACAAAAATTTAAACTCTCTTTGGCCTCATCTTCGAGAAATTTATCCCGCCATTTGTCACACACAAATAGGATGCACATCCAATATATGTTTCTGGAAATTTTCCGACAGCACTCTGTCTTAACTCTTTGAAACTTTGTTTTAGGGTTTTTAAAATTAACTTGTTTTCGGATAAATGCATATGCGAAAATAGGCATTGCTCACCAGAAAAAGAAGCATTTAATTAAAGTGTAATAATAGGAAACCGAAAAGGAATCACCGAATTAGTATCGAATTTGACGTTGGCCATTCTTATCACGTGTTAAACAATTATTTTTGGAAACTGTTTAAATAGATGTGGTGAACAAAAACACGTCAGATTGGATACTTATTCGGGATTAATTCATCAGTCTCCCTATTATTATTCTTAATTAAAGTTGGTTAATCACTTTTTCTTCTTTCCACAATTTAAATAAAATTAAAAAATCAACAACAATTAGAGAAAAGATAAATTTTGTAATCGATTTTTGTTGCTACAAATGTACCTTCTTCTTTTTTATCTATTTTTTCTAGCTACAAATGTATCAAACACTAATAAGAATACTTTAAAAGGTGATTATATTTTCTTTATTTGAAATAAAGTTCTTGTTGGACTCTATCCATTAAAATCTCAAAAAAAAAAAAAAGCATAGAAGTGGAGTCATGCCATGTGGTCCCACTATTTTCTCTTAGTCCTTCAAAATTGGTTCCTTCTTGCCGTCCCAGTTATCCAATCTCTTCAGAGCTGCTTCCACCTACAACTCACATTCGACAACAACAAAACCTCAAATTCAAATACATGCAACTACCAATACCAATATATGCTTAACACATACTTTACAAAGAAGTGATTGAGTGTTCGGGTCGTATTAAACATAATATTGCAATATGTTCATGACGAGCACAGCTCGAGATTTTTAAATTGTGAGTTGTGACCATAAAACTCTAGCTTACCTAAATGATTTCCTAGTAGTTTATGCCTAGCCCTAAAGTAATTTTGAGAAAATCGGGGATAAGAGATCAATGTAATTTACATGAATTAATTTACCTCTTTATCCCAATCGGTTCGATAAGTGACCCATATCAATATGATGGTCTGCATTAGTGTACCGCCTATCATCCCTGACCATATTCCCTACAAAATTAAACACCACATAATTTATTCAAAATTAAAAGATGAACTAGCAATGAATAAAAATTAAAGTATTCTACAACTTTATCCACATAATCTCAATGATAAAATTAAATGGTTATAATTAAAATTCATAAACAGAGTAATTTCATGATAATGAGATGTGACTTAATGGGGTCACCATAATTAATTGTCATAATTAAGGTGGTTACATTTAACAATTAAAATACTTTTACAAACCAAATCATTTTTTTTACAGTAAAAATGGTTTTACCTTAGCGCCCAGATTGAAGTAAAATCCAAGCACGGCAGCAAATGGGATTCCAACTACATAGTAACAACCAACGTTCACGTAGGCAACGAATGCTTGCCATCCGCAGCCAACAGCAACACCTTTATGGTGAGAATTGAAATAAATTAACAAATCGTGCAATTCAGCATGCAAATAAAAATACTAACATGTCATTATGTTCATGTAGCACTGGAATAATGGTTACCGGACAAGACGGGTTGAATTCCGTTGAGAATGAGAGTGACAGCAAGAAGAGGACACATATCGGAAACAGCCTCGGCCACAATTTCACCGTCGGTAAAAATGTAGCTGATAACATGCCGAAATGCCATCACCATAATTGCTATTACCACGGAAATTATGAAAGAGATTGAAGTCACCATCACTACAGAAAATGCAGCTGCCTTTGGATGTCCCGCTCCAAGTTCATTTCCCACTCTCACACTGCTCAATCATATCATATTCACCAAAATCATGTATCATGTGTGAATATTTTTTAATTGGCCACATAAAAGGTTGTCACAACAACTTGCATTAATTGGTCAAATTTTAACTATTTTTATGTTTGTAGTTGGCATAACCTCCTAGATAAAGAAAAGTAGAAGAGGGGGACAAGAATGAACTGACCTCGCAGCTGCGTTGAACCCAACGGAGATCATAAGGACCCATCCCAAAACCGAGGTGCTGCAATTATTATCAAACATCAAATATAAGTGCAATCAAACATTGTAAAAGTAGATTGGTGCGCATGCTAGGAAAAGAGAAGCTAAGCCACCTTTACATGATCCTAGCCAATCCGATTATTCGACACAAGACACACATATAACTATGTCAATATTTTTCTTGCGTGTTGAATTATGATTGGTTAAGATCATATAATCTCCATCGTATAAAATTAATCTATTTGAATGCGGTATGTCCCATAACCATCAAATGACTCACTGCAACGCAACACATGTCAACGCATATACAAACGGATCAAATAAGCCCGGTGCACCAATATTTATTCCAAATTACCCTAGGTCATGTGCATAAGAACAAAACAATAAAGTGAGATTCTTTTCTGTTCTTACCAAATAGAAAGGGAATCCAAAGCAATCTCGGGATTCTCAAGCAGACCAGCCAACAAAACCAGAATCTGGAAGTACCAGGCCTCCAAGCAAAGCATCACAGCCGATGCAACCGATAACTTAAAAAAGCCCCAAAGCCCAAAAAAGGCCTGTATACTGAATCCGGCCCATGTGTACTTGCATTGTTCACTCTTGGCAATGTAAATGACCTGGCCCACCACTATTATCCACCAAGACAGGCTCAGCACTAAAGAAGCACCCAAAAGCCCAAGCCCAAATTTGTATATTGCAAGCCAACTCAACAAGAGGTGCACTGCTATGGTTGCTGCCGAAATGTATGCACTTGGTGCAACTATGCTTTGAGATTGCAGGAATTTTTGTATGGGGAAGTTGACAGCATATGCAAATATCTGAGGGATAAGGCCGTAGACGAACAATGCCGCGGCTGATGCGATCTCAACCGACTCGCCGAGAAGTATAAGGAGGGGCTTGCAGAAAACGTATATCAGAGTGAGGAGGACACCAGTGATGGTGAGGAGAATGGTTGATCTTTGAAGGTAAATGCCTAGCATGTCGTATTTTTGGGCTCCATATGCTTGTCCACATAGAGTCTCCACAGCACTTCCCATTCCAAGCTGTAAATAAACATATACATATGCACTAAAAATAATTAATAGTTGTGGGCCGCATTAATTTGCAGTACAAAAAGATTGTAAATTGCTATAAATACAGGTAGGTGGATCCGCACTTTGAGTGAGCAGATAACGTGAGGAAAGGAAGAAAGTGACGGATAAAAGTGAAGGGATTATAATTAAAGGAAGATCATTGGTAAAGGTCAATCACGTATTGACATATAAGCAAATAATAATAATAATAATAATAAGTTAAAGTTGACATAAATTTGACACATTTACTTATATGCCAGCATAGGATTAGGGGAATGATCAATAATTCTAGAACCATATAATAATTTCTCTATTAAAAGAAATTTTTATTATTTAAAGATTGATTATATTTAGGCGGATTTTTCATGCCTATGGCCCTATGTGTGTTTAGTAGAAGGAATTTTATTTTTTTATTATTATTATTATTATTATTATTATTATTATTTTTTTTTTTTTTTTTTTTTTTTTTTTTTTTTTTTTTTTTTTTTTTGAAGGGTGAAGGGTGAAGGAATTTTTCTCTCAGTATAGGTAGATCGTAGATGATAGGACTCACTTTAGTGTATTCCTTGCAGGGAAGGTATTTTAAAATATATATGAAGAAGCTTGAAGGGAAATGATAAGTAAAGGAAAGTAAACTCTACTATATATATATATATATATATAGGCAAATGGTGTTTGTGAGTGTGTCTGGTTAAAAATTAAAAATTAAAAACTTTTTTCTTGGCAAGAAAGTGGTCATACCCTTCTGGAATGATCGGAGACAAAACTGACCTTTAGTGAAAAAGTGGGAGACAATTGATCATGAGTACAACATACCATGAGACCAAAGGCGAAGGTTTGGATGCCATTGTTGCCGAGGGAGGCTGCGGCGAGCTCAAGATTTCCAAGATGGCCGGAGAAGATCAGCGTGGACATCGACATCACGTAGTTGATGGAATAAACAGCAGTAGCTGGAGCAGCCAACACGAACAGCAGCCTCAGTTCTATCCATGTCCCGGCCACCGCCCGCTGTACCAGCGTTTTACTTGTGTTGGACAGTACCCTTTCCAGCTCATTGCTTAACTCGTAGTGTTTCTCATCCCATGACAATGATGACGACGACGACAGTGATGGTGTCGGTGGTAACAAAGGTTGATGAACGTCTTCTTGTCCAGACCCCATATATATATATATATATATATATATATTGGTAAGCTACTATATATATCTCAACAAAAGGAACAGATTACAAGTTTATATATAGACTATATAGTCAAAAGAATAGAACCACTCCACCACCAGAGCAACTTCTCTGCCGCTGAGTCGAATGCGGTGGAGTGGGGTGTGGTGGTGTGAATGAACTCAATCAATTGGTACAACATGGATTTTATAGCCAGTCCTAATCAAATTACGCATAACGGAGCCATTTTGCGTGATGTGACACGTGAAGCACGTGTTACCACTAATCACAATACATGTGGCACGTTCATTATGGACTATGCTTTGTTTCTTTATCTTTTCATTGGGTTAATTATAAAAAAAAATAATTCTATACTATACAAAAATACAGAAATAAAGAAGCAAAGCATCTAACCTTTTTTTCGAAAATTTCAAGGCATCTAGCATACCAACAAGTAATAAATGAAGTTTATGGTTGGGCAGGTGAGGGTTACCAGGTTGCTTCTATTTTTCAATTCTTCTTCATGCCGTATGGCTCTATGTATGGGGCACCAGCCACGTGACGTGACTGTGCTGGTTTATTTAATTTTCTTTTATTATTGAATTATTCTGGTGGACTGGATTCAGGCCGGGTCGACCCTTCAAATTGGACTCCAGGCCTGCCCAACCAATTGTCCTAGCCCATGAGGATTTGATTGGTAAATGGGTCCACCCTCTAAGCTTTGGAATAACAGGCCGTCGGCCTCTTAAAGTGTCAGGCTACGAGTTTGGAACAGCCTCTTAAAGTGTCAGGCTACGTGTGTACTATGGAATGCCTCAAACTCTTGAGACTTTGTGTTTGTCTTCTGTTGTGTTTTTTTTTTTTGTTTCTTTACGTGTATAGAGTTACGAGGCTTTGTTTGGTTAGGTGGAAACAGGTAGAAAAAAAAGGAAAGAGAAAATATTTAAATTTTTTTTAGAGTTTGGATGGATAGAAAGATAAACCTAATGAAAAATTTAGTTTCCCGAATTGAATATTTTTCTTCAAGATTTTTCCACCAGAAAACAAGTCGAAAATTTTTCCTATTAATCATATAAAGTTCTTCTCAAAAATTTTCCATCAGAAAACAAGTAAGAAAATTTTATTTTCACGTAAAAGAACTTTTATTTAAATTCTCTCCAAAACAACAACTTATATTATAAGTTAAGTTCGCAACGCAAATTATACAGTTATATATGCATAATATCAATGATAATTTGGGTAAAATTGATCAAAATAGTCCTAATTCTAAATAATTTTTTTTTATTTTTTTTAATTATTACAATTCTAGCCACTCATAACCCATGTCTATATATATATATATATATTATATGGTAAAATATTTGACTTTTGTGTAGTATTGACCCTTCATCTCTAATTTTTTATTTTTTTTAATTTGTTTATCATAAATTAATAATTAGTTTTACTTAAGAAAATATTATGAAGTCTTATTCTAAATATAAATAATATAAATAATTATATATTTGAATTTAATAATTCGTCATTTTACTTTATAAGGTTAGTTTTGGTATGCATAATCACTTTCTTTTCATTTTCATATTATCCAAACTAACAAATTAATATTTTTTTACAATTTTCTTGGATAAATTTTTGTACTAACCAAATACATGCTAGAAAATCTCTTTTCTTTTCATTCACTTCACTTTTATTTCACTTTCTATTTTTTTTTTTTTCTTACTTATTTCCATCTAACCAAACGAAACCTAACATACTGGCATTCCTGGGGGTGCAAGTTGACTGGCTCAAGGCCCTCATGTTTAAACCTAAGTCACATAATTCACATAATTCTTTGGAAGGAGTGCCTCTCTTACACTTTGCACGAAAAATGAGAATAAATCCTTTTATAATTTAGGAATTCAATTTTGTCAATTCATGAATAGATGTCTTTTTGATGTTGCCCAAGGACCTGTGTGTCATAATACAAACGTTCATCATTAGCAGATATAAGATTTTGGAAGAATAAAAGATGCATTAAGAAAAAAGTCTCAAGAAAAAAGTTTGAATTCAAACTTCGAACAGAAAAAAGCCACGAATTTTGAAATGCTTTGTTCTCTATGTAATGTGATCAGCGCCAGATTTTTCCCATTGTAACAGAATGAAACAGAAAATTACAGAAAGAAACAATAGGTAATCAAGCTTTTTACCAATGGAACTAAATAGACTTCGAAAATTTTGTTTTTTTTTTTTTTTTTTTTAATTTTTTGAAAGGGACAAAATGAGAAGAAAGTTCTTACATTCAGAGGGGTTTTACTAATTTAGGTGATGCTTGAAGTTTATTGAACTATAATAATACCATTTAGTTTCTGGTAAGTTTCTTGTTATTAAAATTATAAAAGGTAATTTCTTATAATTTCTTGAAAAAATATAATGGTAAATAAATAAACAAAAATTTAAATTTTCTTTTGTTCACTTTAGTTTTTTTTTTTCACTTTTCACTATCAATTTACATCTAATCAAATAGAGTCTAAAAGATTTTGACATAGGTATCTTGGCCAATAAAGATTTGTGCTCTATTTTGTAAGAAAGAAAAAAATTTGAATGGAATGAGAGAAAAAGGGATGAATGAGACATTTTTATGGAAGAAATAGTGTATTTCTTTCTTTTTGTTCGATTCTAAGTCACACAATCATTCTCAACAGGTGTCGTTTTTACGTTCCACGCACGTTCTCGTTCAAATTTTTATTATTTATGACTTAATTATGCCGCTCTCGCGCTCCCGTTTTCGAATTCACTTTCACTCTCATTTTCGCTTTATGTGACTTAAGTTTAGTTGGATAAAAGATAATAGATGAACTTCATAATTTACTACATTGGTTAAGAAAGAAGGAAAGATAAAGTTTAATTATTTAAAGCTTCTATAATTTTGGATAATATTTAATTTAAAACTTCTATAATAGTCCACTTGTGTTTCCTCATTTCTTTTGCTCATTTTTTGGTGGATGAAAATTTGTAAAGGTATTATCATTTATTTCCTTGTATTATCTTTACTAAATAAAGAAAGTTCGTCCCTTCCTTCGTATTTTTGCTCCACACCTTGTCCTTCCTACCAAACACTGCATTGGGCTTGTTTGGAATACATATTGTTTTTGCATTTTATTTGGTTTAAAATCATAAAATCTCCGGTACTTTCAAATTTTGATCATAAAACCCCAACATATTTCAAAAAACTCCGATACTTTAAAAAAGTGATCACACTGCCCCAATATTCGTACCCGACCGGTTAACCAGACTATGAAATGACAAATTTAACCTTATTATTTAATGTTAAATTAAAAACTAAAACTTGTTTTCAAAAATTACAAAAATGCCTTTTAATACTACAAGAATGATGTTTTAGAGAGAGAGAGGGAAAGGAGTGGGAGTTTTAGAGAGAGAGAGAGAAAGAGAGGGGGGGGGGGGGGGGAAAGGAGTGGGAGTTTTAGAGAGGGAGGGGGGGGGCGGGGGCACGGGCCACTGTTAACAAAACATTTTGACACTTTACAAAATAAAATACTTTTTACCAAAGGTGCACCTAACAGGCCTTAATACCTACCAATTCTCGCATTGTTCCTTTTTAAAATTATCAAATTGTTATTTTTATTTTAAATATGTATATTACTAAGTTAGAGATTTTTGAAAATTTAAAAGACAATTAAGAAAATATGGTATTTTTTTTGTTTTAACTTTTTAAATGGGATAACTAATTTGGACCAAGTTGTCATTTTCTGTTTAAATAAGTATGTTATTATTAAGTTGTGAGATTTTTGAAAATTTAAAAAGACAAATATGAAAAGATAACATTTAATATGAAACTTTTTTCTATTTTTATTTTATTTATTTACAAGGTAAGAAATGTTAGAAATTAAATTAATAGGTACAAAGAGTCGAAATCTGATATTTTCAAAATCCACCAAAAATACTAACCACTGAAGTATCAAGGCATCTGCGCTAATATAAAACTAAGGAGTAAAATTTTGGAATTTGTCTCTACAATTTTTGAATTGGATGTGTTTTTTCAATCTTCTCTTTACATGTAAACTGTAGTCAATATTTTATATTTTTTAATAATAAAAAATAATAATTTATCATTTGCGGAATGACTATATTATAGGTACGTGTGTGTCCACGTGTTGCTATATTCAAATTAAAAGGCCACGTTGCCAAAAATAAAATAAAATAAAATAAATAAAGGTATTTCAAAGACCTGGATGTTGACTATATTATATGTACATGTGTGTCCACGTGTTGCTATAATAAAATTAAAAGGCCACGTTGCCAAAATTAAAATAAAATAAATAAAGGTATTTCAAATACCTGGATCTTGTGATCTTCATCACTGGGTCACTAAACCAGTTGCTATGATAATTAACAATTTTGCAAGACCAGAAGAGCTGGAGAATCTTCAGACATGAAATAACCCTAAAAGCTCAAACATCATTGCAATGCACCATGCTTCCCAGTAACACTATCATGAAGATGATATGATGCTGTCACAAACGCTTTTGCCTTTTTATTATGATCGCGTACAAATATTAAAACATGCATTTAGCTGTTTAAAAGAAAATTATATAAGTATTATATGTATCAAAATTTCATTTACAATAAATTACTTGAATCAACCGAACTTTTATATTCTCTTTCTTTTGATTTTATTTGATTAAATTAAACCATATTCTTTGACCGTTATATATAAATTTATTTTATGATATTTTGAGTTTTTTTATTTTTATTTTAGTGGGTTCATTTTAATACTCACTAAGTGGTAATATAATTTGTGTAATATTTTTTTATATTCAAAATATGTTAATTTAAAGGAAAGCTAATGACAAATACTTTAAAATGATGTCCTGATTGTGTTATTGTATCCACTCCTAGTTGGACATAACAATTCAAAGAAAGTTGATTCGATTATAGAGAGGAACAAAAAATTCGATAACCCGTCATGATCCGAATATAATAACGTATTACCTCTATAAATCAAATATAAATTAAATGTAATCATGTTTGGAATAGTAATCCAATCCGATTAAAATATATTACACTGATATATATATATATATATATATATATATATATATATATATATATAAAATTAAATTACAATATACTATTGATGCTTTTGATACGTAGGAATGGAATAACCATTCCAACTATTTCATTCCATTCCTATACATTTCATATTTACAACTAAACAATAGAATGAGAATGGTCATTTCATTCCCATTCTAATTTCATTCCCACTTGCATTCCATTATATTCATGCACATCAAACATAATATATGTATGTTATATATATTAGTTATTTATCATTAAATTTACACATATATATTAATTATCTAGTTAGATTCATTTGGTTTGCATAATTATATATCCTATATATTAACAATTTTCTACTCCATGTAAGCTTATAACTAAACATGTCAATGAATCCATTTTAACCTTAACCAAAATAATTAAGATATGAATTGAAACATTCGTATCCAATGACCGATCAACTATTCAAATTCAATAATTTGTCAATTAAATAAATTAAATATGAATTATAGTCGATCTAAAATCCCTAATTCTAGGGTACATTTTTTTTTTCGTTGACCAACCCGTCCTGCTTTGAATTTCTAGTATGGTGGTTGCCTCATTCGATCATTCATTTGGGCTGCGTTTAGTAACGAAAAATATTTTTTGTTTTGTTGTAGTTCCTAAAAGGGCAAAACAAAAACAAAAAGCATGTTTAATAATATGTTTTTGTTTTTTATAACAGAAAACGTTTTCCATTTTTGTGAAGAAAGGAAGAAACATAAAAAAGATATTTTTCATATTTTCGACACTATTGAGCAAAAACGGTTTCACTATTATCATTACATATACACTGTTCATTTCAAATAAAATGTATGTTATTCATGTTATACACTAATGCTTCATATTAAATACTAATAAAATATTTTTTTAATATATATTTATATTATATTATATATTAGTGTAAATTATTTTTTATTTAACAAAAGTATTTTTTTTAAATATAATATATTACATAATAGTGTAAATTATTTTTTAGGACAAAAAAATTTATGATTTATTATATATTTATTATTTATATTTATATAATATATTATTATATACCATATCTATATTATATTATAGTTATATTATTTAATATTTTTTATTTATTATAATATAACATATGTTAAATATATTATATATTTTATAATAAATATATAGATGATGCATATGCATGCACTTATATACATAATTGGTGAGAGTGTTTTTATCTTTATATATCTTATTTTGTACTTATGTATCGGGTATTATTAGGATTTGTGATTTTAAATTTAGTATATTGTATTATTAGGATTTGTGATTTTAAATTGAATATTATATTTTATTATTTGTATTGGATATTTTTAATATTTGTGAAATAATTGAATTGCATAAATATTTTTTAAAAAAATGTAAAAAAAAATTAAAATTAAAATAAAATAATAAAAAAATGTTATGTAAATCTGTAACAAATATGTATTACTAAACACTGTTATTATTTTTTGCTTTTAAAATTGTGACAACAACAAGTGTTAATACACGTCATTTTTTATTTTTATTATTAATCAAGAAAACAAAATTATGTTTCTACTTTCTTAAGACTGCAAAAATAGAAAATAAAAACGTTACTAAACGTACTTGATTGTGGGCTTTGTATCTTTGTTTTTGTTTTCTTCCAAGGGGTATGAATATCGGGCAGTAATCCTCTCCGTGGCACCTCTCACTGAGGGTGTCCATGGCAGATCCAATGGCTGGGATGAAACCACGTCAGCCTATTTTGCCATGTCGTTGCCTTGTCAGTAATGACGAAGCGCTAAGTCAGCAGTAATATTTAAACCTTACTTTTTTTTTACCATGTACAAATACTGCAAATAATATACATACTTACTGTCATAGGGGTAAATTTTGAACACGAATCTAGTGGTCTGCGAAGGCACTAAGCCAGAAATATGAACATCTTTTTTCTGAATTTATAACTTAGCTCAGCCAACTCACACTTGATGCCTAGAACACACAGCAAGTAAAACACTCTCTCACACAAGTATAGTTGCAAGAATGTAAGGACAATAGCACTCACGAATTTACTGAAGTACAAGACTTCCAACCTTTTACTATTATTCACAAAACAGTACAAGGAAAGACCTCAACCTGCAGAAGCATACAAGAGTTTCTCACAACACAACTTTATGTCTCACTCGCAATCTGCCCTCTCTACAGAACCCACATTAGCAATATATAGGTAAATTCTCAAAACCGCCTACTAAAGTGGTGAATGACACCCCCATCCACCTAGGGTCGTGCTGGCACCCTCTAAGTGTGTTAGCACTATATATGCAGTTGACAAGCCCAACTGCTAGCTTGTTGGCACGCTCTGCTCATGCCACATGCGTGGGAAGTTACTCAGCACACCCCCACTCCCTAAAATGAGTGGAAAGTGCTAGTAACTTCCCCCAACCAACTGAGCCAACTTTGTGAACCTAGCTCATGCCAAGCCCACTAATCTACACCCACATATAAATGTTTCAGAATGCACGGCGTGCCAAGCCATGCACGCCCGTGTGCACACCCAAGTGCACACCTAAGTGCACGCCCGGGTGCACACCGTTAAGCGCATTGCTGCATGCTGGCGCACACGCTGGTACTCATCTGCTCGCGCCATGCCTGAACGCCCATGTGCACGTTGCTGCACGCCCGCACACACACCGGGTTGGACGCTTGCCCATGCGCCAGCCTGGACGCCCGCGCACGCCACCGCTCACTTGTCTGTCATTCGGTAGTTCAAATGCTCCCCTCTTGTATAACTATCTTGAAGTGGTGCAACACGTGCCCATACACGTTGGCTAAGCCCTGTAAGCAAGCCATGCCATAGCCCAACTGATGTGCTCAACAGACCCCTCCCTAGTATAGTTTTCAGGAAAATCAGCACTCTGACAGGAGTAGGCATCACCTATGCTTGAGGAGTCATAATGGCCTTTCAGACCCTTCCCGACATCCAAATCGAATGCCGCCTGCGCCAACCATCTTCTATAAACTCTAGGTACCTCCTATAAAGATCTCGAGCCAAAACTCCAAATTTCACTTTTTGTCATATTAACGAAAATACCACTGGGCACCAGTATCCCATGACTGTCGTGGGGCTTGTCAAGGTCCCAACCCCATAACACTTACCATATACGAATACAATATACCAAAACCATTCTCACCACCGGTCCTCCTCCACCACCACCGTAACCGCCGGCAACACCATTGCACCACATAAAAATTTTCCAATCCCCAAAATTTTCTGGATCACCACCGTCCATTCTCTCTCTCAGGAACTCCGGTATCATCCTTACTCCTCTTTTTCTCTCTACCCTTACTCCATCGTCATATACACACAGATACATAGATACATATATACACAGACACATACACATACATTACACGCAGGTCTGACTCCGGCGAGCTTCAGTCAAGTCCGGCAGAGTCTGGGGTGAGCCGCACCATGATCTTCTTCACGCCCTCTGCCTCAACATCAACTTTCTGTTGCGGTGCTGCGACGTACACCACAAACCACCATCACTACTGGACTGAACACCACAAACCACCATCACAACTGGACTGAACACCACAAACCACCATCGCCACCAAACTGAACTTCGAGCCGTATCGTGATCTTCTTCACGCCCTCTGCTTCAACATCAACTCTCTGCTGCAGTCAAGCACTGGGAAGGAACGGAGGCTGATTTGGGCGAATTCGTCGTCGTTACGAAGAGGAGAGGAACGAACACCAAACACCACCTAAAAATCCGGCCACCAATCACCACCGGTGCTTGTTCAGCTGGTTTTCAGCCATTAAATCCGGCCACCAAACACACCAAAAAAAAGAAAAAAATACATATATCTGGATGGATTTGCTTAGTGATTGTGAAAAAATATTTGTGAGGTATCTACAGGCATAGTTGAGGGGTTGGTTGAGCGCGCGGCGGATGAGGTATCTACAGTCGTAGTTGAGGGGTTGGTTGAGCGCGCGGCGGATGGAGGCGGAGATCTTGCCGTGGACGAGGTTGGTGTCGAAGTGGTAGAGGCAAAAGGTGAGGTAAGGGAAGGTTGTGAGAATGGTGCGGCGGAGGTCGGCCCGGCGGTGGGTGGCGAGGAAGTGTAAGACAATGTACAGATACATAGGTACAAATATATAGCCTTATTGGTACAGATTATAGACCTACATAAGAAAAGTAAATACCATTTTTACCCCTGCCACGTCACCCATTTACTGGCCTCCATGTCAGCAATGGACACCCTCCAGTGAGAGGGTGTCTGGAGACGATTTTTCCCCATGAATATAACTCACTGATGACTCATCAGATGCTCTTTGATAGCTACCGCTTGTCTTGGAATATTTCTCGTTTTAGATCCATCCCCGTTACTAACCCGATGAGTATATTCCTTCATTTACATTCATTATATATATAATGTTTTGTGATTCCCCAATTTTCAAACTCTCTCATAAATAGATCTACCATGCTTCTTGCTGCTACATCATCTCTGCAACACCACAACCTCTCCGGCTATGTCTCTCTCACAACCCAATACTATTCTCCTTCCATATAATTTACCCCAGACCCACAGATGGTGCTCCAACTCCTCCTCATCCGTCACAATCACAGGTGATCTTCCTGGGCATTTCTCATATGCTTTTGGATTTCCAATTGTTTTCATGTTTCTATATGCATTCTGCTTTCGATTGTTTCTAGATTGATACTGCTATACTTTATTTCTTGTGATGATTTAGTTTTGTTTCCTCGATCAGCTTGATGCGGAGCAAATGAACACCCATCCTATCCATAGGCCAACATCCTTTCATAATCCACACAAATGTCATCTATCCAACGGTAGGGAGAATTCTAGATTAGGTTCTAGAATGCTCCAAAGAATGTAGACAATTCACATATTGTCATTTAAAGAACTTTGCCCATTATTTATAATAGCTGGGATAAAAAAAGGGATGAATTTTGCATTGGAGAATTCTAGAATTGGGTTCTAGAATGCTCTAAAAGAATTCAGATTATTCCCGTTAGTTATAATAGCTAGGATGAAAAAAAGATGGATTTTGCCCCAATTGCAATTTGATGGCCTTTTGTTTACTTAGACTCATCTGATCACCATCTATTTTCTATGTAATTGGTGTCAATGACTGAGTTTCTATTGTATCATTGTGGGCAGACCATTCAAGTTTTGAGATCTTGGTATGGTGGTGTGCTTTGTTTGTCAACCTTGATGGCAAGGTCATTTTATGGTGGGGTGGGTTGTTACCCATCAATGATGTGACATCATTAGTGGGATTCATTGAGTTCTGTAAAAACAAGTACAAGGCTAGGGATGCAAACTAGAGTGGATTTGATTTATAGTTTTAATACAGAATTATATTAATTTAATTTCCAATAGGTTTTTGTAATATGTCGAGTATAACTTTTAGTGGGGCAATCTCTCTGAGTTAGTTAGCCTAATGGATTTGTAATTTTGTATAGAGGAAGAAATTAAAAATTGATCTCATCTTTTAGTGGGATTTTGTACAATTTAGTTAGCCAATATAACATTAATAATTAATTTTTGCTTTGGAGAAGCTTGTGTACACACCGGTCGTCTCTTCTCCCTCCTTACTCACATTAATATCTTTATTCGCAATCTGAATGCAAAAATTAGTTGGACTTCTGAATTTAAGTAAAATTTAAAATCAAGCCTTGTTCTATACTTCTGGCATTCTCAGTTTACCTTTTTCTCCTTCTCTTGAATATATATAGTATAAGAATTTTATTATGAGTTATTTTCATTTCCTTATCTGATAAAATTCTCTTTTCTATAGCAGCTTCTCTGGACCCTGGAGTTAAAATAGTGACAGACACTAATGTTGCTGGTCTGGTATGATTATCCTGCAATTCATACTATTACTAATTCGTTCAGTCACTTATTTTTCTTCTCTACTTGTCCAAAGAACAAATAAATTAATATGGTGTGATACTATATGTAGTGTTTTCAGGAAACTAAAGAAAGAATTAGAAAACTGTTCGATAAGGTAGAGCTTTCTGTATCTTCGTATGACACTGCTTGGGTAGCAATGGTCCCCTCTCAAAATTCTTCTCAGGCCCCGCGTTTCCCTGACTGTGTTAATTGGTTATTGGATAATCAGTTCTCTGATGGCTCTTGGAGCAATCCGCATCGTCATCCCCAGTTACGTAAAGATGCACTCACATCAACATTAGCATGTGTCCTTGCACTCAAGCGATGGGGTGTTGGTGAAGCTCAAATCAACAAGGGTATTCGCCCTGTTCTTCTCTCTCACTTTCCTACAACTATGTAACTATTTCACTATATATATATTCCTTGTTGCAGGTCTACAATTTATCGAGTTAAATTTCACTTCAGCTACTGATGACAATCAACATCATCCAATTGGATTTGACATCATTTTCCCTGGATTGCTTGAGTACGCAAAAAATTTGGACTTGAATCTCCCTCTGGAACCAACAGATTTAGATGCTATGTTTCACAAGAGAGACTTGGAGCTCAGAAGGTATATTTTTTATTTTATGTTTTGGTACTGCTTATGGTTGTGATATTAATATGTTCAACAGTGATTGTCATGAAAAGAACTGTGATTGCTAATTACAAATGTGAAACAAGTGGGCTAAGCCTGGTTGAACTAAGTATTATTGTACAGCATTTGCCAGTCTAGCTCAATGTTTGGTTAGGTTGGAAGGGCGGCTCAACGTTAGTCAAAAACAAAGGTTGTAACTCGATTAGAAATGATTATAGAGATATATTAATAAATTTATAATTGTACGGATAAAAAATTATACTCAGAACTAAAGCAAATCTACAAGGTAAAATTATTTAATTTCACTGTGGTTTCAAAAGCCTCCAACTTATTTACTTATCAAAAAAAAAAAAAGACTCCAACTTATTTTTTCCATTTCGTCTTCATGTAGATGCTATTCTGAGGGGAGAAAAGCTTACTTAGCATACGTTTCAGAAGGAATTGGGAAGCTAGAGGAATGGGAAATGGTCATGAAATATCAGAGGAAGAATGGCTCAATCTTGAATTCGCCATCCACTACAGCAGCTGCTCTTACTCATGTTCAGAATGATGGTTGTCTGAATTACCTCCACTCACTCTTACTGAAGTTCGGTAATGCAGGTAGTTCCCTTCACATTTGTCTATGGCCTATGTATCAGTTCTATGTATTTTTAACTTGTTTATGTTCAATTTATCTTTTCAGTTCCAACAGTTTATCCTCTGCATATACATGCGCGTCTCAGCATTGTGGACAGTCTTGAAAGGCTGGGAATTGAGCGATATTTTAGGAAGGAAATTAGGAGTGTGTTGGATGAAACATACGGGTACTCTCCACTTTAGCTTTGATTTCTTACACCAACCTCTTATACAAGTTTAAGGTTTTCGTGATCATACATGGAAGACTTGATATTGCTAAAATGTAAACAGATGCTGGCTACAGGGAGAAGAAGAGATATTCATGGACATTGCCACTTGTGCTATGGCATTTCGGTTATTGCGGCTGCATGGATACGATATCTCTTCAGGTATTTATCATTTGATGTGTACTTTCCTCTTTAGGATCAATAAAAGTTTGATCCTTTTGACATGTGGTGTAGATCCATTAACCCAGTTTACCAAAGAAGAGTATGACTTTGATTCCCCATGGGGACACTTGAAGGATATTGGTGCTGCCCTTGAATTATATAAGGCTTCGCAGATCATTATATATCCCGATGAATCAGATTTGAAGAAACAAAACTCATGGTCCAATCATTTTCTGAAAACAAAATTATGCAATGGTTCAATTCATTCGGATAGACTCGATAAATATGTTATCCAAGAGGTAGCTTTTTGTGATATTGGTATTTGGTAATATGAAAATGTTTAATTAGTCTATAGAACATTCTCTGTTTATTCATCTGAATTCTGATATAGTTTCAAACAATTATGATTTTTCATTTGCAGGTGGATGATGCTCTTAAATTTCCCTTCCATGCTAGTTTAGAGCGCATTGCAAACAGGAGAAATATCGAGCATTATAATGCAGATAGTTCAAGAATTTTAAAAACTTTGTATTGGTAGACCTCTGGTAGATTTTTAAAATTTCTCTTAAGAAGTATGTTATTTTTGCATTTTTTAACAGTCACTTGAGTTAAATATTGATTACTTCTACTTCTATTGTTCTGATTCCAGTTCATCAAATGTTAGCAATGAAGATTTTTTTAAACTGGCAGTAGAGGATTTTCACATCTGCCAGTCTATACACCGTGAAGAAATCAATCATCTTGAGAGGTGCGCATATGTACATTGAGGATGATGATTTTGGTACAAAGCATTTTCATGGAATATTTTATGAGAGGAAGGTCAAGCAGTAGCATGGAGCCAACTGTCTGCTTGAGCTCTTTGCTCTCTAAAGTAGATTGGTTGGTTCTAAAGGTATATTGCGCTTGAGCTTGGCCTCCCCTGTTTAACTCTAGCCTCTGCTTGGCCCCAATCTTTGGTTTTGGTCAGTCAGTAGAAGTCCCAGCCCTCTAAAGCTATGATTCGTTTTACCGTTTTTTTTTTTTTTTTTTGCATTCCTTTATTCTATTGGCACGTTTTGATTGATGAGCATCAATCAAAAATCCAGAAAAAAATAAAAAATAAAAATCATCGGTCATGGTGTTATTCATGTTTTGATTGATGTAAGAACATTACATATCAGTATTGTAAATGAGGTGTTGTGTCCTCTCTCCATGTGAGCAGGTGGGTTGTCGAGAACAGATTAGACAAGCTAAAGTTTGCCAGGCAGCGATCAGCATACTGTTACTTTGCCGCTGCAGCAACCATTTTCTCTCCTGAAATGTCTGATGCCCGCATGTCATGGGCCAAAAATGCTGTGCTCACGACAGTAGTTGATGACTTTTTTGACATTGGAGGTTCTATAAAGGAATTAGAAAACCTAATTCACTTGGTTGAAAAGTAGGTTTCCCTCGTCCTTTGCTTATGCTCTTTTGCTTGCATTGTCCATTGGTTCATGATTTCTGCAGACTTTCTTTATTACATTTCCCATTACAGAAGTGATGATGTGATGCAATATTGACCACAGATGGGATGTAAATTTAGGCATCGACTGCTGTTCAGAGCAAGGTCAAATCATATTTTCAGCACTTCACAGCACAATCTGTGAGATTGGAGGCAAAGCACTCACATGGCAAGGACGTAGCATGACAAGCGACATAAAAGAGATTGTGAGATGAAATTTTCGCTTTGTGCATCCTTTTTATTTTAGTTAATTAAATTGAGAAAGAGATTTTCAATAGCATTCTGATAAAACTATAACATTCTACAAATGAGAAAATAATACCTACTAATATTTGTGCATTAAATTATGCTAAAAAAAATACACGAGAAAAAAAAACATAAAACTCATGGAAAAAAAATGAAAAGTCTATTTTACATGAGAAGTGTAATTTGAAAGGAATGAGAACCATGGGAAATTGTTATGTGATGCACTTGAAACCTACACTAGTCTCTAACAATTCACAAACCCTCAGATGTTCTGCAAAAATAAATCTTCTGACCTTAATGTAAATGTTGGGTTTCGGAGTAGCAGTAACGCTTGTTGGGAATAAAGTTATATTTTAATTTCATATTAACTTTGCAGAGTCAACATTGAAAGGGATATTGGACCTTGTTTATTTTGTTCAGCCAATGGTGATGTGAGTTATGTTTGTGTGCAGTGGTTGGATTTGCTCAGCTCTATGATGAGAGAAGCTGAATGGGTTAGAGACAAGTCAGTGCCAACAATGGATGAATATATGAGAAATGCATATGTATCCTTTGCCTTGGGACCAATTGTCCTTCCAGCTCTTTATTTCATTGGACCCAAGCTCTCAAATGAGGTTGTTTGCAGTTCCGAAATCCACAATCTATTTAAGCTTATGAGCACTTGTGGACGTCTTCTCAATGATATCCAGAGCTTCAAGGTAGAAACATACACACACGGGCTGGCATGTTTATACATGCACATACACCCCTTTGATTGATGGTTGTGCATCGGTTTTTGAGTTGATGATTCCTTATGGTTTATATTGCAGAGGGAATCAAAGGAAGGTAAACTGAATGCCGTGTCATTGCACATGATTAATAGAGGTGCTATCACTGAAGAAGAGTCCATTGGAGAGATGAAGAGGTTCATTGATGGTCAGAGGAGAGAATTGCTGAGATTAGTTTTGCAGAAAAAGGATAGCATTGTTCCAAGAGCCTGCAAGGATTTGTTCTGGAAAATGTGCAAAGTGGTGCATCTATTTTACGCGAAGGATGATGGTTTCACTTCACATGAGATGATCAGTGCTGTGAATGCAGTCATTCATGAACCCATTGCTTTGGTAAAAGTGTAAGTGTTAGAGAAGCTCCAAAATTCTGTGATTTTGCTAGCTGCTACTGCTCCTTCTTTTTTCTTTTCTTTTTCTTTCCTCTCTCTCTCTCTCTCTCCCTATATATGTATGTCTATCTATCTATCTATCTATCTATCTATCTTTTGATTTTTAGATTGCATGTTGACTACGACTTTGATGAAATTTTCATTCTTAAAAAATGTTTCAAGCCCTATCATTCTTTTTGTGATATATTGGTTTCCCTTGACTAGACTTATTTTTTCTCTACCATGGGTGAATCTATTGAGAATGGTCAGTTAATTTATTCTGTGTAGCACATACGAATCATAGTGTCCGCTGGTGAAAATGTGATTGAAGAACCATTTAAGCAAACTATGAAATCTGATACAGATTCCTCTTCATGTGTGAATCTATTTTCTTGGGAAGATGAGGAAGAGTGGAATGGTTTATCACAAGTCCCTTCCTACTTGGTGAATTCTGAATTTTTGGCAGTAAGGCTCCCTTTGTTTGAGCGAAAAATATTTTCTTTGTAATATGTTTTCTACGTAACACTTTTTCATGTAAAGGTTTTCTATGTTACACTTTTTCATGTAAAAGGTTTTCTATGTAACCCTTTTTATGTAGAATGTTTTCTTTATTTTTTATTTTTCGGTGTTTGGCAAAGGTTTTGAAAATATTTTCCAGAAAATATCTTGGGTGTCTCGCTTCTAAAAAATTTTTGAATTAAAATTAAAATTCTTATTTGAGTCATTGGATTAATCAATTTTTCTCTTACTATCAGTTGGTCCAATTATTTTTATACTAACAATAATAATTATTTGACAAGAAATATAAAAAAATAATCAATTGATTTTTTAAAAAATTATAAGGAAGCTGAAACAAATCTATCTATCATCGGATGCAGTGGGCCCCTCTCTCTCTTTTTTTTTTCTTTTTTTTTTGTTACATGTCACTTTTTAAGGTTTTAGAAAGTAATATTTCATGTTAATCCAATAATGATGACAAAAAAAATATAATAATAAAAGTAAATTGAAGAAACCAAAAATAGGAAATTGTATAATTGTTGTTAAAGAATAGATTGGCCTTGTGCCTCTCACTCCACAATAGGTATTAGGCTTATTGGCTCTTCTCTTAAGAGTTGTTGTTTTTTTTTTTCTGATCACTATAGCACATGTAAGAGAGATCATCTATTTCTCACTCTAAAAACTCTATTTATTAATGCTTTGTCCGGTAAAAAGAAATGAAGAGGGGTGGAAAGAAAATAGGAAGGAAGGAACAAACTTCCTTCGTTCGGTAGAGATGATATAAGGAAAGAAACGATAATAGGATGGCTGAGTTATCCTTCCTCCTTCACAAATTTTCATTCGTCTAAATATGGGCGGAAGAGAGGAGAGAAGACAAGTGGGCCTATTATATAAGTTCTAAATTACTGTATCATCCTTTATAAATACTCTATTTAATATATCTCACAAATAAAGAAAGTGATAGGTTTAATGGTAAAAACAACTTAAAAATCTCTATTTCCTTTTATCTTACCGATCAAAGTAAATTGTCAGTTTCTTCTCTTCTTTTCCATCGAACCAAACAAAAATAGGGAATAACATAATCTCTTCTTTAGGGATGTGTCATTTATCCCTTTCTCTCTCCCTTTCATCCAATTTTCTTCCTTCCTACTGAACGAAGTATAAAGGACTCTTTTCCTGTTCTCTTTCTAGACGCTCTCTTTCTCTCTTTCTAAAGAGCTTTTTGGCCACTATGTAACTCTTCTATATACTTGTGACCTTTTAATTGGTAAGTTATTTTGGTTAAGTTTTGAAACATTATTTTCCTCTGTAAAAGATTTTTTTTGAATTTGAGACTACCAAACATCGGAAAATACAGAAAATATTTTTCAAAAAAGAAAATATTTTCCAAGGTTCCGTTTGTTTGAGCTTAAAATACTTTCCGAAATATACGTTTTGTATTTTCTGGTGTTTGGTTGTCGTAAAATATTTACAAATAAAAAGAGTATTAAAACCTAGCAAAAATAACCTATTCATTAATTTTTAACAAGTTATTTTACATTGATCTCAACTTGGACCTAGATATAAAATATTTCCACTTGATGGACTCGATTTAAATTGTAGAGACCGCGATTTTTTTATTATTATTTATTTTTATTTTATTGTATTTTCGGGTTCAGTTCATGTGGGACTGGATCGGGTCAAGTATTTGGGATTGGTAGGGCCTAAATGAAAGATCATTTGGAACATAATTGATATGGTTGATGTTACCTTAGTGTATCTAAGTGGAAGTTGCTTGGAGGAAGGGAGTGATTACTTGAAAGTTTTGGGGTTAAGTTGTGTGGTTACACATTGTTTTGTGGTGTACTATAAACAGGGGATGGAAGATATCTTCTTCATTGTCTTCCTCATTTTCTCTCTCTATATCTACGGATATATCACTTAGGGCCATAGGTTAGGATTTTGGATGTGGCCAATAAGAGAAAACTTTTCCTTTCTTCTTCCTCTTCATTTCTAGGGAAGAAGATTTGACTTTGAAGCATCTTAGAGATTCGGGTTCCATGAAAGTTGGATTTGTGTCATGACATTTTGTATCAAAATTTCATTTACAATAAATTACAAGAATCAACCAAATTTTTATATTTTCTACCTTTTGATTAAATTAAACTATATTATAATTTTATTTTATGATATTTTTAGTTATTTTATTATTTTTAGTCAGTTCATTAACTTCATTTTAATACTCACTCCGTGATAATATAATTTGTGTAATATTTTTTATATTCAAAATATGTTAATTTAAAGGAAAGCTAATGACAACTACTTTAAGGCTCAGTTTGGTAGAGTGGAAATGGGAGGAAAAGAAAAGAAAAGAAAGGTTATGGAGGGTAATAAAAAAAAAAAAACGTGTTTGGTATTGAAAGTTGGAAGGAAATGAAAGGGAATGGAGGGATAGAAATAGGCTCAACAGTGACTTTTGTAATCTTCCCAAAAATGGGAGGAAATGGAAGGAAATGGGAGGACAGAGCAGGAAAGAGCAATGTAATACCAAATTTACCCTTGATTCTAGGGCGCCAAAATTTACTGCGTTGAGGAGAGGCTGGAACAAAATTGCAGTCGCTGGAGACGAAGGGGCGCGTGACAGCAAGTGGGCGGCGAAGTTCAGTCCGGCGATGAATCAAGCATGGCAGATAGGTACATGGATGGAGCTAATTTCAATTTTGTGGCTGACCAAACCTCCTCACCGCTCATGGAAGCCGTCGGACCTAACTACTTCACGATTGGTTCTGAAATATATGGGTTTTGAACTTCTGATTCTTGTAGATTTTGTAGTTTGCAGTTGCAGAAAGAGAGAGAGCGAGAGAGAAGGCAAGTTTAGAGTTGAGAACAAGAATAGAGATGGAGGCGAAGGTTGAAATTATTTGCCCTAAAAATATATTTATTTTTCTGGTGGCCCATCATCCATGGGCCTATAAATTATGAGGCCCATAACTTTATTTTTTATAATATAAAAGCGTATAATAGTAAATTTACAAAAATACTTTTCTTCCCTTTCTTTTCCCAAACATAATTATTATCCTTTCCTTTCTTTTCTTTCACTAATCAACCAAACACAACAGAGGTTTAAAATTATCATTCCCTTCCATTTCCCTCATAACTAATGTTATCCTCCCCCTTCAAACCCACCGTACCAAACATAGCCCAACGATGTAATGGATTGTGTTACTATATTCTTTTCCTAGTCCGACACAACAATCCAAAGGGACCTTATAGTGCAATTTTGAGTTGGTAATTTTTTTTTCCCTAATTAGCTAGTCGTTTAATTGGAATTAGAAATTTTGACTTGACTATCCGAGTAAGGAGGAACAAAAAAATTGATAACCCGGTGATGATTCCGATATAATAAGACATTACCTTAATAAATCAAATATAAATTAAATGTAATTAGGTTTGGGATAGTAATCCAATCCGATTAAAATATATAAATATATAAATATATATATATATATATATTATTAAATTATTATATGTATGTTATATATATAATAGTTATTTATCATTAAATTTACACATATATATTAATTATTTATTTAGATTCATTTGCATAATTATATATCATATATATTAACAACTTTCTATTCCATCTAACCTTATAACTAGACATATCAATGAAGTCAAAAATAATTAGGATATGAATGGAAACATTTGTATTCCATTCAAATTCAATAATTTATTAATTAAATAAAATAAATATGAATTATATTCTATCTAAGATTCCTAATTCTAAGGTAACTCTTTTTTTTATTATTATTATTTTTTATCAACCTGCCCTGCTTTGAATTTCTAGTATGGTAGTTGCCTCATTCATTTGATTGTGTGCTACCGTCAGTGCCTTGAAACTTTGTTTTTGTTCTCTCTCAAGGAGTATGAATAGACAATATTAGCCTACTCATCATTGAGTAGAAAGTTCATGTTTAGCATTGATGTGGTCCAACAACAAAATGACAAGTGTCCTACAATGTAACCAAAAAAAAAAAAAACACTTAGTAAAAGATTTAAGGAGTTATTTGGATTAAATCTAATATGATCCATACCAAACCCATATTTGATTATCTCTTTCTTAGGCTACTCTATTGCCCTAATCCCTAAGTCATAAAGAATCACAACTATAAGTATCTTGTTCAAATCAAATTCATGGAAGGAATTGGATTACGATTTTCGATTGTGGGTGATAAGATTTCATGTGTGAACTAATATATATATGTGTGTGTGTGTGTGTGTATTGATGTTCTTCTTTTGAATCGGGGCTTGTGTTAATTAAGTTGCCTTCTTGTTGAGGAAAGAAATTAGGAAAAAGAAAAACCAAATTGTTTGTTTAAAGGTTGATGCTTGCACTTGTTAATGGGGTCTTGTCCTACCGGTAAAAATAAATATGAATCTATGATTGTCTTATAACTAATCAACTAAAAAAAAATTCTTAAGAAAACAAATTTTATTTTTATATCAAATCATGACTAAAGACTTTCTTTTATTTATTTGAATAAAGTTAATAAACCTATTTACAATTGAACACTTAAATCTTAATCCAATTCCTTCTACATAATTTTGTTGAGTTTGATTAAGATTTTATGAGAAAGAGAATAATCAAATTAGGATTTGATTCAAATTTTATTGGGTTTAACCCAAATAACTTTTTAAATATATTTTTTTTTTATTTTATATATTAGAGGGACACTTGTTACTTTGTTATTGCGTCACATGAGTGATAAGCATGATGTTTCTACTCACCGATGAATAGACAATATTGTTCGCTATAAATATCTTGTATAAAAAAAAGGATATAATCAGGAACGGAGTCAAGATTTTAAGTCAGGGAATACTATTACAAATATAAAATACAAAAGAAGAAAAAATATATATATATTCAAATATGCACGTTAAAAAGATAAATTTTAAAAAGTAGAAATAGAAAAAGAAAAGAAAAAATGAGAAAAGTTTAAAAGAAAAAAGTTAAGAGTTTCAGTTGAGTAAGAAAAATTTAATTTTTTCTTTGGAATAAGTACAGAAAACACCCCTTAAAAATTTTTTTTGTAACACTTTTACCCCCTATTTGATTGCAATAAACACCCTTAATATTTTGAATTTGTGCAAAATTATCCCTCTGTCGTAAATCTGACATAAATTATTACTGTAATACCTATTTTGCCATTTTCTTCTTCTGAAAATGCTCATTAAGACGTGTCATTTTACAATTTAGCCTTCAATTATATATTAATATTTATAAACAATAATAATGAAGGTGCGGAATGTGCAAAGATCGCCGGACCAGTTCTGCGGCCATGGCTCTTTCTCATCTTAAGTCCTCACTTCGCATCCACTTCACCCCCCAATCAAGACCATAGCTCCTCTCATCTCAAGACCACAGCTTGTTGGCCAAATACTCTCCTGGTGTCAAACACCGGAGAAAAACCCAGGTTGATCTCAACCAACACTTCATCGTCTGTTATGAAACCGTTGTCGATAGAGTCAACGACGAGGACGCGATCAATGACTACCTCGCAGAGTTGGTAGTGTCGACGCTTAGCTTTGACAAGCCGCTATGGGAAATACACCTATTGATTGCCCACAATCGTCTTTGTCGACGGTGGAAGCGCTACCACCCCCACTATCCCCAAACCCACAATCGGGCAACAGAAATCAACGGAGAGAGAGAATGGAGGCGCCGCCGTTACCACCACCACCACCGATTCCTCCACTATCGAAACCCCTTCCTCCGCTGATCCCCTTCTCTCCAAGGGTCGCGATGCCTTCAATTCCCCAAACCGGCCATCATCCACGCCCTCGAATTTTCACATCATTGGCAGAAGCTTGCTCAGATCGTGGCGGCGTTGGTCTTAGCTTAAGGATGATCTCCGCAACTTTTCATCTAGCCGTAGTTCTCGTCGACGATGGCGTAGGTCTGGGTATGGAGGCGGCGATTCACCGATACAAAACAGATACCTCTCCGGCAGTACAAACCACGTCTTTCTTCTTCTTCCCCAACCAACCCTCCGCCTTCTATACTGCCGCTTACCACCACTAATTTCATACCCATGGTCGCCACTCTTTCCTCTGCCATCTCATCGCCGCCGTCTTCACCGTCGTCCTCATAATTGGAGTTCACGATCGCCTCCGCCATCTTCTTCATCGCCTGGCTCGTCCTCCGCCCCCGCTTCCCTGAGTTTACAATCGCCTTTGCCACCGTCTCCCCCATCAACACCACAGCCCGAGTTCACGGTCGCTTCCGAGCTCACTGTCTTCTATGACAGTATAATTTTGTATTTTTATATATTTTATAAAATTGTTATACATTTGTATAATAAACTGTGTCATTTTACAATTTAGCAATAAACTGTGTATAAATTGTTTATAAACAAATTGTTTAATATTTAAAAGTGTTTTACATTTGTATAATAAACTGTGTCATATATATAAACAAATTGTATAATAATTATTGTCCTTTTTGGTCTTTTTACAAAATTTTGTATTTTTTAATATTTTAAAATTGTTAACTAAGGGTACTTTAGTTAAATTTGGTTTTAAATGTGTCAGAGGGACTTGATTGCACCAAATTAAAATTTAAAGGGTATTTTTTACACAGGAGGGGCGTTATATGCACCGTAAGTATACTTGAGGGGTGTGATATGTATCGTAAGCATACTTGAGGGGCGTTATATGCACCGTAAATATACTTGAGGGGTGTGATATGTATCGTAAACATACTTGAGGGATGTTTTTTGTATTTGACTTTTTTTTTTTAATAAAATTTTAAAAATTTGAAGAGTAAAAGAAAAAAAAAAAGAAAAAAAAGAAAGAAATAATTTTAGAAATCACACTCACTGATGACTAATCAGACGCTCTTTGATAGCTACTGCTTCGACTATGTTCTTTGACAAGTACCACTCTAGTTCCTCTCATGCTTATAAAATTTCCTTAACAGTTTGTCTCGGAATATTTCCCGTTTTGGATCCATCCCCGTTGCTAACACAATGAGTATATTCCTTCATGTACATTTATTATACTAATTGGATGAGTAGCTGGGGATTCCCCAATTTTCAAAAAACTCTCATAAATAGCTCTGCCATGCTTCTTGCTACGTCATCATCTCATAAATAGATGGTGCTCCAACTCCTCCTCATCCGTCACAATCACAGGTGATCTCATCTCTCTCTCCCTGTCATTTCTCGTATGCTTTTGGGTTTCCAATTGTTTTCATGTTTCCAAATGCATTATGCTTTAAAACCACCTTAAATTATTGCATGTTTGCAAATTATTTCCCTAAATTATTAATTTGTTGCAATTAAGAATGAATCAATCATAAAAAATTATTTTACCTTTTCTCATTAAAATTTTTATTTCTTACTAAATTATTTTTATTTTTTTTCTTTTATATAAATATTAATTATACTATTTATCTTAATTTTATTTTAGTATCAATTTATCATAAAAATGAAAAAAAAAATAGATAAAAAGATTGTAATTATCATTTTCTAAATTGACTAATTTATTATTAAAATTTTATTATTTATAATAAAACTTATTATAACAAATTTAAACATTTTTATCGTAAAAAAATATCATTTTTTTAATACAATATATTAATAAAAAAATTAATAAAATACTTTTGAAAAAAAATACCTTCTCTTCATTAATACATGCATTTTAAATTAAAAAAAAAATAATTAATTAATTAAAAAAATTCTACTAAAATTTTTTATTTAAATAATTTATTAAAAAAATTAAAGATAAATTTATGTAAATTTAATGAAAAATATCTTATCAAATTAGTATTTTTTTTTTAATTTATTTAAATAAAAAAAATATATTAAATGTAATTCTTCAACGGGTTAGTTAGTCAAATGGATTTGTAATTTTGTGGGATAATTTTGTACAAGTTAGTTAGCCAATATAACATTAATAATTAATCTTTGCTTTGGAGAAGCTTGTGTCCGCACCGGTCGTCTCTTCTCCCTCCTTACTCACATTAATATATTTATTCGCAATCTGAATGCAAAAATTAGTTGGACTTCTGAATTTAAGTAAAATATAAAATCAAGTTTTGTTCTATACTTTGGCATTATCAGTTTACTTTTTTCTCCTTCTCTTGAATATATATAGTATAAGAATTTTATTTTGAGTTATTTTCATTTCCATATCTGATAAAATTCTCTTTTCTATAGCAATTTCTCTGGACCGTGCAGTTAAAATAGTGACAGACACTAATGCTGTTGGTCTGGTATGATTATCCTGCAATTCATACTTCTACTAATTCATTCAGTCACTTATTTTTCTTCTCTAATTGTCCAAGAACAAATAAATTAATATGATGTGATACTATAGTGTTTTCAGGAAACTAAAGAAAGAATTAGAAAACTGTTCGATAAGGTAGAGCTTTCTGTATCTTCGTATGACACTGCTTGGGTAGCAATGGTCCCCTCTCCAAATTTTTCTCAGGCCCCGTGTTTCCCTGACTGTGTTAATTGGTTATTGGATAATCAGTTCTCTGATGGCTCTTGGGGCGATCCGCATCGTCATCCCCAGCTACGTAAAGATGCACTCACATCTACATTAGCATGCGTCCTTGCACTCAAGCGATGGGGTGTTGGTGAAGCTCAAATCAACAAGGGTATTCGCCCTGTTCTTCTCTCTCACTTTCCTACAACTATGTAACTATTTCACTATATATATATATATATATATATATATATATATATTCCTTGTTGCAGGTCTACAATTTATCGAGTTAAATTTCACTTCAGCTACTGATGACAATCAACATCATCCAATTGGATTTGACATCATTTTCCCTGGAATGCTTGAGTAGGCTAAAAATTTGGACTTGAATCTCCCTCTGGAACCAACAGATTTAGATGCTATGTTTCACAAGAGAGACTTGGAGCTCAGAAGGTATGTGTGTGTGTGTGTGTGTGTATTCCTGAATAGAAGGTATATTTTTTATTTTATGTTTTGGTACTGCTTATGGTTGTGATATTAATATGTTCAACAATGATTGTCATGAAAAGAACTGTGATTTCTAATTACAAATGTGAAACAAGTGGGCTAAGCCTGGTTGAACTAAGTATTATTGTACACCATTTGCCACTTGCCAGTCTAGCTCAATGTTTGGTTGGGTTGGAAGGACGGTTCAACGGTATTCAAAATCAAAGGTTGTAACTCGATTAGAAATGATCATAGAGATATATTAACAAATTTATAATTCTACGGATAAAAAATTATACTCAGAACTAAAGCAAATCTACAAGGTAAAATTATTTAATTTCAATGTGGGGTTCAAAAGCCAACAACTTATCCAGCTTTTTTCCATTTCGTCTTCATGTAGATGGTATTCTGAGGGGAGAAAAGCTTACTTAGCATATGTTTCAGAAGGAATTGGGAAGCTAGAGGAATGGGAAATGGTCATGAAATATCAGAGGAAGAATGGCTCAATTTTGAATTCGCCATCCACTACAGCAGCTGCTCTTACTCATGTTCAGAATGATGGTTGTCTGAATTACCTCCACTCACTCTTACTGAAGTTCGGTAATGCAGGTAGCTCCCTTCACATTTGTCTATGGTCTATGTATCGGTTCTATGTATTTTTTAACTTGTTTATGTTCAATTTATCTCTTAAGTTCCAACAGTTTACCCTCTAGATATACATGTGCATCTCAGCATGGTGGACAGTCTTGAAAGGCTGGGAATTGAGCGACATTTTAGGAAGGAAATTAGGAGTGTGTTGGATGAAACATACAAGTACTCTCCATTTTAGCTTTGATTTCTTACACCAACCTCTTATACAAGTTTAAGGTTTTCATGATCATACATGGAAGACATGATATTGCTAAAATGTAAACAGATGCTGGCTACAAGGAGAAGAAGTGATATTCATGGACATTGCCACTTGTGCAATGGCATTTCGGTTATTGCGCCTGCATGGATACGATATCTCTTCAGGCATTTATCATTTGATGTGTACTTTCCTTTTTAGGATCAATAAAAGTTTGATCCTTTTGACATGTGGTGTAGATCCATTAACCCAGTTTACCAAAGAAGAGTATGACTTTGATTCCCCATGGGGACACTTGAAGGATATTGGTGCTGCCCTTGAATTATATAAGGCTTCGCAGATCATTATATATCCCGATGAGTCAGATTTGAAGACACAAAACTCATGGTCCAATCATTTTCTGAAAACAAAATTATGCAATGGTTCAATTCATTCAGTTAGACTCGATAAATATGTTATCCAAGAGGTAGCTTTTTGTGATATTGGTGTTTGGTAATATGAAACTGTTTAATTGGTCTATTAGAACATTCTCTGTTTATTCATCTGAATTCTGATATAGTTTCAAACAATTATGATTTTTCATTTGCAGGTGGATGATGCTCTTAAATTTCCTTTCCATGCTAGTTTAGAGCGCATAGCAAACAGGAGAAATATCGAGCATTATAATGCAGATAGTTCAAGAATTTTAAAAACTTTGTATTGGTAGATTTTTAAAATTTCTCTTAAGAAGATTGTTATTTTTGCTTTTTTTAAGAGTCACTTGAGTTAAATATTGATTACTTCTACTTCTATTGTTCTGATTCCAGTTCATCAAATGTTAGCAATGAAGATTTTTTAATACTGGCAGTAGAGGATTTTTCACATCTGCCAGTCTATACACCGTGAAGAACTCAATCATCTTGAGAGGTGCGCATATTTATGTACATTGAGGATGATGATTTTGGTACAAACATTTTCATGGAATATTTTATGAGAGGAAGGTCAAACAGTAGCATGGAGCCAACTGTCTGCTTGAGCTCTTTGCTCTTTTAAGTAGATTGGTTGGTTCTAAAGGTATATTGAGCTTGAGCTTGGCCTCCTCCGTTTAACTCTAGCCTCTGCTTGGCCCCAATCTTTGGTTTCGGTCAGTCAGTAGAAGTCCCAGCCCTCTAAAGCTATGATTCTTTTTTCTTTTTTTTATTTTATTCTGTTGGCACGTTTTGATTGATGAGCATCAATCAAAAAACAAGAAAAAAATAAAAACCATCGGTCATGGTGTTATTCATGTTTTGATTGATGTAAGAGCATTACATATCAGTATTGTAAATGAGGTGTTGTGTCCTCTCCATGTGAGCAGGTGGGTTGTCGAGAACAGATTAGACAAGCTAAAGTTTGCCAGGCAGCGATCAGCATACTGTTACTTTGCCGCTGCAGCAACCATTTTCTCTCCTGAAATGTCTGATGCCCGCATGTCATGGGCCAAAAATGCTGTGCTCACAACAGTAGTTGATGACTTCTTTGACATTGGAGGTTCTACAAAGGAATTAGAAAACCTAATTCACTTGGTTGAAAAGTAGGTTTCCCTCGTCCTTCGCTTATGCTCTTTTGCTTGCATTGTCCATTGGTTCATGATTTCTGCAGACTTTCTTTATAACATTTCCCATTACAGAAGTGATGATGTGATGCAATATTGACCACAGATGGGATGTAAATTTAGGTGCCGACTGTTGTTCAGAGCAAGTTCAAATCATATTTTCAGCACTTCACAGCACAATCTGTGAGATTGGAGGCAAAGCATTCACATGGCAAGGACGTAGCATGACAAGCAACATAAAAGAGATTGTGAGATGAAATTTCACTTTGTGCATCCTTTTTATTTTAGTTGATTAAAGCCAGAAAGAGATTTTCAATAGCATTCCGATAAATTGTGGCATGTGATATGACACATATACGGAATATATACATGAAGGAGACGTATATAACAATCTACAAGGTTTTCAAAATCAATATATGTTTGAACGACTTAGGGTTTTAGGATTGGGTTGTAGGATCGGATAAAGAACTGTTAACATTCTACTAATGAAAAAATAATACCTACTAATATTTGTGCATTAAATTATGCTAAAAAAGTACACGAGAAAAAAACATAAAACTCATGAAAAAAATATGGAAAGTCTATTTTACAGGAGATGGAATGTGTACTAATAGATAAGCATGAGAATTGTAGTTTGAAAGGAATGAGAACCATAGGAAATTGTTACGTAATACACTTGAAACCTACACTAGTCTGTTCCGATTCACAAACCCTCAGATGTTCTGCAAAAATAAATCTTCTGACCTTAATGTAAATGTTCGGTTTCGGAGTAGCAGTAACGCTTGTTGGGAATAGAGCTATATTTTAAATTCATATTAACTCTGTGGAGTCAACATTGACAAGGGATATTGGACCTAGTTTATATTGTTCAGCCAAAGGTGATGTGAGTTATGTCTGTGTGCCAGTGGTTGGATTTGCTCAGCTCTATGATGAGAGTAGCTGAATGGGTTAGAGACAAGTCAGTGCCAACAATGGATGAATATATGAGAAATGGATATGTATCCTTTGCCTTGGGACCAATTGTCCTTCCAGCTCTTTATTTCATTGGACCTAAGCTCTCAGATGAGGTTCTTTGCCGTTCTGAAATCCACAATCTATTTAAGCTTATGAGCACTTGTGGACGTCTTCTCAATGATATCCAGAGCTTCAAGGTGGAAGTATACACAAATGGGCTAGCATTTTTATACACGCACATACACCCCTTTGTATCTATCTGTTTTTGAGTTGATGATTCCTTGTGGTTATATTTTAGAGGGAATCAAAGGAAGGTAAACTGAATGCTGTGTCATTGCATAAGATTAATAGTGGTGCTATCACTGAAGAAGAGTCCATTGGAGAGATGAAGAGGTTCATTGATGGTCAGAGGAGAGAATTGCTTAGATTAGTTTTGCAGAAAAAAGATAGCATAGTTCCAAGAGCCTGCAAGGATTTGTTCTGGAAAATGTGCAAAGTGGTGCATCAATTTTATGCGAAGGATGATGGTTTCACTTCACATGAGATGATCAATGCTGTGAATGGAATCATTCATGAACCAATTGGCTTCCATAAAATGTAAGTTTGTTGGAGAAGCTCCAAAGTTCTGTGATTAGCTAGCTGCAAAAAGAAGTTGTACTGCCCTTTCTGTTTTCTTTTCTTTTCTTTCCTCACTCTCTCTACATCTCTCTCTCTCTCTCTGTTTAGATTTTGAGTTTGCATGTTGACTATGACTTTAATAAATTTTTCACTCTTAATAAAGTTTCAAGCCTTGACATTCTTTTTGTGATATATTTGGTTTCCTTTTACTAGACTTATTTTTTCTCTACCATGGTTGAATCTGTTATATCTATATATCTATTTTTGAGAATGGTTACTTTTGTGTAGCACATATGAATCATAATGTGTCCTGGTGAAGATGTGATTGAAGAACCATTTAAGCAAACTATGAATTTGATACAAATTCTTCTTCAAGTATGAATCCCTTCTGGTGAATTCCGAATTTTCAGCATTAAGTGACATCAACTCCAACTTCCTTTGACCTAAGCTGATTCTTCAACTAGGGAACTAAGCTCTTCATTTAACTTTTTCCGTACCACGCCTTTATGGAGTAAAAGGTTTTTAAAATGTTAGGAAGCTTTATGCTTTGACCATAATCATTGCCTCATTGGACCAAAGCTGAGGTGACAGACGCACCTTCTCCAATAAAAAAAGATGGTGCTTCCAATAACAATTGGAGCTTAGAACCTTTGCTCTGTTGTTTAGCTTTGGTTTGGTAATAAAATTTTGCTTAGGAAAAGCTTAGAACCTATTGTGTTGAGAATGCCATAAATTAGACTATTCTAATGTGCTAGTACCACAAGCTCTCAAATTCTAAGTTGCCCCACCTTAGTTAGAAAAGGAACAGTATTTGTTCCTTGCAATAGAGAATTGAAAGAAAGCTCTTTGGTGAAAGCAGTAAATACTGCTGGAGATAGAAAACTGTTATGGATTCTATAACGAAAATCGTTTGTTTTAGCAGAAGTGGGTGTATTATAGTCCGGAAGACCTTTCACTTTGTTCTGATAATTATACATGTATGGTTCCTTGTATTTCTTAGAATATAAAGATGGCATTGTTTTGTCATATGTCTTTAGAACATTAAACCAAGTGGTGCCCTATTAACTTGAGTGGCTATGGAGGAGAGTTTGAATATGTTCAATCCACTGGAATTTTATGCTTCATTTAGTGCTAGGATAACATTTTGAAACACTGAACTTTGTAAAGTTGACCCTTTTCTTATACATAACTATTTGTGAATTTCATGATGCCAGCAATGTGAAAAAGCCAAAAACGTGAATCCCATGAACAAAAATGAGGTAGGTCCCATATATACAGGAAAGACTCGTTTTTTGGATGTCAGGCCATTATCTTAGATATTTTGCATCTTGGATTTTAATTTTAGTTGCCACTTTTGAGCTAAAGGTTTTTTGCTTTCTCCAATGTGCTAAAAAGCGCATATTGCTTTGTTATCATGCAGGGTTTTCACAAATTTAATAATCATTATATTTTGATTCCCCTAATCTCCACTTAAGATGTTGGAATTGAGATATATTGTTATTGATTTGCATATATCTACTGCCAAAAGTGAAGAAGGCTTTTTGATGAGAACTGCCATGTTATTTATAATATATGTGTGGGCAAAATAGATACTTTGTATAACATAACAGCCTTAGATCTAACCATCTGTCAAATAGAATGTTTTAGGGCCAATGATTGAGGACAATGTAGGGGTAGGACTAGTGTCTTTTCTGTCGTTTTCCCTAAATCTTTTTAAATGTTATGTAGATTATGAGGAACTTATGGAAATAGATTACTGATTAACTTTGGGTGACTTCTAGGTATATAGGTTGGTCCATTGCTTGTGGGCAATGGCCATCTTTGGCAACTTTGTAGAAGACATGGTTTGTGGACATTTTTAATGGAGGGGTTCAAACTTTTATGAGATATTTTTGAATGTTAAAGTTAACGCGCACATACCCACAATATTACCCCTAATATATCTCGCACACTCAACCTTTCATTTGGAGAGGAGAGATCATACCACCTGGGTTAATGCCTATTGGTTGGGCAAAGTTACTTTGGTCATCGTTTGATTGATATTAAATTCGAATTTCATTTTTATTCCTTATATATTTACTTGAAAACAGAGATGGAGGAGTCCTTTTGAATGTAATTGATAGATGAGAACCAATATTCTCTGTGGTAAGTATGTGTTGTTAAGCAACCGTCTATTCTAAAAGCTTAAGTTATTAGAGGTTGTAACTTTTATGTATAAATCTTTAAACACGCACCCTCGCGTGAGGCCTTCTTTTTGGTCCAACACATGTTTCAAGTTTAATTATCAAGGTGACAGTGTGGTTTGAATACAGGAGTTTGCCTGCTTTGATACCATGTTAACAAGGAGAGAGAAAATGAGAGCACTTGACTCAAAAATTACATATTTTGCTCTGAGTATTCAAGCCCATTTGGCTAGAACAGACATACAACCAGCTCCTAGAAGAAGTGAAATATTTGCTCCTAGTTGAAGCCTTCTGTTGTTTTGCATCCTTGGGTTCATGAAATCTGCTGCTAGTAGGTCAACAAGTGCCATGTATATCAAGATCCCGGCCGAAGCAGCATTGAACATCCCTTCAACAATTAGGGCAGTTGAGCTTGTTTCGCTGTAAACACTTGATACTCCGATACCAATCGCAATCCCTACTGGAGTGGTGAGGGAGAAGAAGAGTGCCATAATCACCATGGATAGGGACTTGAATTTGGCCTACACATACATGCCACCAGAAAAATTATGCTTCCTTTTTATCTTTTTGTTCTGAGAAAATGCTTTGTATATTATACTACATATCTTTTCGGAAATTTATATTATTATACTATATCAGTAAATAGAATGGGGAGAAAAGTGTCCTAATCACCATGGAGGCTTGAATTTGGCCTACACATACATGCAACCAGAAACATTGTGCTTCCTTTTATCTTCTTTTTTTTTTTGTTCTGGAAAATATGCTTTGTGTTTCTTACCATATATCTTTTCGGAAATTTATATTATTATACTATATCAGTAAAAAGAATGGTGAGAAGAGTGTCATAATCAACATGGATAGGGACTTGAATTTGGTCTACACATAAATGCAACCAGAAACATTATGCTTCCTTTTATCTTCTTTTTTTTTTTGTTATGGAAAATATGCTTTGTGTATTTTACCACATGTCTTTTCGGAAATTTATATTTTGCCATATCAGTAAATAGAATGGTGTGAAGAGTGTCATAATCACCTGGATAGGGACTTGAATTTGGCCTACACATACATGCTGTTCTGGAAAACATGCTTTGTATATTATACCATATATTTCTCGAAATTTTTATTATTAATAATATTATACTATGTCAGTAAATAGAATGGTGAGAAATAAATGGTGTTGTCATGTAATTGTAAGAACAATTTAAATTAATTTTGTGTATTTAAGATGACAGCATACCCTGCTTTGGCTGAACCTTCCTGCTGCTTAAAATCCTGCAATTTATTACTTGCTTGTATGTTTACTAAATAATGTTCTTCATGATTCCTTATCATTCTTTCAATCTGATTTTTAGGATTTGGCTAAAGAAATGAAGAGGTTTTACCTGAGAGATGCAGCCGCCTAGTCCCATGCCCTCGAAAAACTGATGGAAAGACAGTGCTGCTAACAGAGGCTTTATTGTTTCAGGGCTTTCAGAAGCTCCCAAGGAGATTCCAATGATTACTGAGTGAACAACAATTCCCAACTCCAGAACCTAAAAAACATCCATCACATACAAAAGAATTGAGAATCTCTCACTTCCCAACGAAAATCGAAAATGAAAAGGAAACAGTTATGTTTGACAGTAACCAGTGCAGAAGGTGAACTCAAGATCAACTTACTTGTGAAATGACACGATTCCGGATGAGTTCTGATGCACCCCTTTCATCAGAGGGAATTGCAGAGCCGTGAGCGTGAGCGTGAGCGTGATCATGTGTGGCATGTGTGTGAATATGAACATGCCCTCCATGCTCTTCATCCCTCTCTGTGTCAACCACACCCCCCTGCTGAGACTTATCGAAGTGCTTATTCTTATAAAAACTAGTTGCGAATGAGTCCACCATTAAAGTTCCGATGGAAGACATCATGGCCACGAACCCCGTGAATGGAAAACTCCCCCACGGTTTCTCCTCAAGGCAGGGCGATGTTAGATTGTCAAAGGCATCAGGCAGTATGTGGATGAAGCCGGTTGCTAGAATGACGCCTGCAGCAAAGGCTTTGATCATGAAGAAGATATCGTTTTCAGGGTTCAGAGCTTCAATTTTCCTTCCCAGCAATGGGAGGCTCACCCCGATAGCACCAGCAACAAGAATAGAAGCAATTGCAGCTAGTTTATACTTGAGGGATTCACTTCTGCTTGGCTTTTCGGTTTCAACATCACATGTGCACTCAGCAGAAATTACAGTAGGAAGAACAACAACGAGGAGTGTTATCATTGTTATGTGCAAGGGACAAACTCCAAACTTGTTCATGGTGTCTATAGAAAGAGAGAGGGTTTTGGATATGTGAGAGAGGTTTTCTTCTTCCTCTGTGTGTGTGTGTGTGTTATATGCCTATATATTATATATAGAATGAACATGAAATACAGCTAGAGAGTACATTACATGTCTGGTTACCAGTTTGGCTAGGTAGTACAGGTCTGGTTACCAAGTTCCTGCTTTGATATGTCCAATGATGGATGTAGTACAAATAAAACAATTTTATCTCAATTATATCTACAAGGCTAGGTTCATTTCTATATGCTTTTTCAAGTAAAAAAAAACTGGGTAATAACCATTTTTTTTTTTTGTCCAATGAAAGTGGTGGCTCCTGTATGATTATGACTTATCGATGTAGTACAAATAAAACGATGTTTGATATCAATAATATCAAGGACAATGATAAAAGTTTGGTATATAGACTGAGTTGTTTATTATTGGTTTGAATATTTTGAAAGGAAAGTGATATGTCCTTATTCATTATTAATTAAGAATCTTTGTTTAACACTGGTAATTGAAATAATGAAAAAAAAAAAAATTTGATCGTCAAATAAAAGCCCAAATTTTGTGCGTGTTTTCTCCAATAACAATACTAGGTAAAGACTTTTTATAATGTCCAATGAAAGTGGTGGCTCATGTATGATTCTGACATGGTATAGTTACAGTGATATGTTAATTATGCAATTTATATTGATGATGTGTGTAAAATTAGTCATTTTGTATAGAAGTAATGGAAAGTTTAAAGTGGTAATTAGGTCATCTGAAGAAATGATTCTAAAGGAGAAATTTACAGGAATGCATAATTAACATTTGAATAATAGATGTCAAAGTCACAGCTGAGAACAGAAAGCAATTAGCTAAAAGGAAGGTATTAACAATGTTTAACTTTTAGTCTTTTGAACTTGTTCTGTTTTGGGTGGAGGTGTGTAGACAAAATGTTGTCATGGAATCGCTTAAACAAGGCAATTTAGTGTAGATTTAATCGGTCTTAGCCTTTCTTCGACTCAGTCAACTTCAATAATGTCGTTATTATGTAGTCAACTTCAATAATGTCGTTATTACGTCTACTTTTATTTGATAAATAATTAATGCCCCACCCCCCGAACACCTTTTTTTTCTTTAATACTGTTCCTTCAAAAATAATCACTAAGCCGAAAATTTAGGACGAAAATGTAAATAAATAATTAATTTTTTTTAGAAAGAGGTACAATTCTCTTTAGTAGATTTTATTACAATATAAAATATTTCTCTGATTAAATCTCCTTAAAAAGTTGATGCAAGTGTTTCATAAGATTGATCTTGAACCGGTGATTGAATATTCTTCAAGATTGAAGAAGACTTTATTGAATTTCCAATCGAGGGCCGATGAAACTTGATCCCGAACAGTGGATTTGAAGGTCTTCGGAATAAGAACGGCACTTGTGTGCTTGTTGTTCTTTAGAATTTTCGAATGTTGAAGGATCTTGATGAAGAACGGCGCTTGTGTAGCATGCTTGCTATTTTTCATATTCAGAATCTTCAAATGTGAAGGACTTTTATGAAGAATGACACTTGTATGACATGTTTGTTGTTCTTCGTCTTCAACTGAAACTCTTGGTCATGATGCATACGAAACAAAGTCTTTTGCTTTCTTTATTTCGTTTGTTAGGAACTCTGATAAGTCTGACATCGAGTAGAGGGTATTTTTCTGCTAACTTCCTCGATTGGATTGATTTTCAATTACTCTGTCAACATCGGCTCAAGGCATTATTTGACTGCTTGGAAATGAGTCTTAGAATTAGAATTGGAATTGGAATTGGTGGAATAGGAGAAAATATTGATTCAATTTTCTAAATTGTTTTTCTCTAATTCCACTAATTCGAATTCTAAAACTCCAATTGCATACAACTGAACATAGCTTAAGTGAATTTCAAGTCAAAGATTTCTTGTTACCAAACACTTTTGGCTCTATTTGTTTGAGCATAAAATATTTTTTGTGTTTTTCTATTGTTTGGTTATCGTAAAATATTTACGAAGAAAAAAATATTAAAATCTAACAAAAATAATTTATTCATCAATTTTCGGCAGGTTATTTTATGCATCCCATCCGATGGACTCAACCTCAATCTCTACTTAAACTTTTGCCAAACATTAAAAAATAAAAATAAAAATATTTTACATAAAAAAAATTTTAAAAAAATATTTTATGTTGAAACCAAGGAATTAATTTTAATTTTTGAAGTTTGTTTGTTTTAACACAATTTTTATATTATTTTTTATTAAAGGTGTACAGCCAACTAAAGCAAAAATGTTTTTCAGGAACAGTTGTGCCAGGCTATGCTAGCAAAAATGTCTTTCGGGTACAGTTGTGCCGGCCTATGCTTCTAGTCAAACTAATTTCATTGTTTTTTTTTATGTTAATTTTTATTTATTTATTTATTTTTTTGGGGATTCGGCTTCCAGACAAAAGTCTCTAATTTCATTCAACATGCCGGATCCAAATTTGATGTCTATTTTCATGTTTGAGTTCGAGGGGTTCGATACACAAAGTACAACTTGTGTACAATTCAAAGTGGCATACTTCAAGTTATCAAATTTTAAATCATGTGCCCTGATCCACTGAAGGCACTTTTACGGTGATTTCGTGCGATCTACCGGATCAAGAACCATTTTTACTGAATTTTAATTGAAAATGTTCAAACTAAGTTGTTTGATAAATTGAAAAACTAAGTACCGAAAATTTTAAGAGTTGAATTTTAAACTCGTAGATACTTTCCGAAATCTTTTTAAATTTTCGTATTAGTGATAAGTGATGTCTCTATAATTTAAAATTTTATTCTATTTTAAGTGAAATTTACAGTTTTCAAAAATATTTAAAGTACGTTATCAAATACACTTTAATTAGATAAGTATTTGATATAAATACTTTCAGAATTAAACGCTAAATTGAATAATTAAATGCCAACTCATCATAAATATAGGTTGGAAAATTGAGATATTTCAATTGCATTAGATGAATGGTTAACTTGTAAAATGGTTTGGTCGATGTCTAATAAGATAAGTTATGGTTCATGTTAAATATGTAACAAAGTAAAAACATTAAAGGCTTTTATGATATTTATAAACAAATATTTTTAGGATGAATATTAATTTTCTTTTATTAAAGAACAATCCCATGATGAATACGATCATTTAACATGTCAGATAACATTACATATTCAATTCAATCCACGAAGATGTAAGCTCGAAAGTGCCTTCATCACAACATTTAAAGAATTTTCTTTTCCAATTTTAATTTTTTCATATTTTATTAAAAACAAAAAAAATGGTCAATGGTACTTTCTCACCTTCTCCTGTACCATGTCATTTGGTGGTCTAATCTAATCCAAATTAATGTTGATGTTTTTTTTAATAATATTTTATTACATTTTTATTGTTTTCAGTAATATTAAAATTATGTCATCAAACACACTTAATTGAATAAAATGCTTGATTTGTTTAGAATCAATTATAGAATTGAATTCTTTTTCATCAACGTGAGCATGTGAGTTTCTTATCCGGATTAAAAGTAAAAAATAAAAATATAAAAAAGGGAGAAAAAGATGTTTTTAAAGAAATCGTAGAGAAGGTAGGATTTAGGAAGCAACCATTCTAGACAACCCAAATTTGAGGCCCAAGCTTTAGGTTAGCAATTCGGCCCGTCCTGATTATTTTTAGGCTCAAGCCGGATCGGGTCCATATTGGTCCGAACTTTTTCGCCTCCCTCGACTGCCCCGTCCTAATTCAAAACTTGAAGGAGGCGCTCTTGCACAGCAACGGTACTCTCTCTCTACACTTCTTCGACTCCAAATTCTCTCTCTATCTTTCTCTTGCTGCCGAACATCACAAGAAATATGTCGTTGCTTCAGGTAATGCCGAAAACTCAGTTATCTTCTTCATCTGGTTTGATTCTTCGTCGACAACATTCTTTTAAAAAATCAATTAAATCAATTTCGATTTCGATTTCCCCCTCTCTTTTAAATCCCAATGTTCTTGGATTTTATTGTTTTTTTCTTTTGAATTCGACCAAATCATGCTTAATATTTGCTTATTACTTGTACATCTGTTAGGGTAAACGATTCGACTGAAAGAAATCTGAAGAATCTATTCCGGTACTCTCTCTCTTTCCCCTCCTGTGTGTGTGTGTGTGTGTGTGTTTCTCTCCCTCCCTCATTCACTCATACAAGTTTCAATCGACCGTTTGTAGGACGCCTAGCAGTATTAGCTATAAAACATAATGGTCTCTGTCAAGGTACACAGAAACCCTAATTCTTACTCAGTGATTTGTTTCTTTTTAAGAGCATCTATGAAGAAACTTGTTCTTCGTGTAAATTTAGGGAAAACTGAACAAAACTGCGAATCGAGTCACAACGGATCATGGCACTAGCAAGAGCGGTACTTTGAATATAATTTTTTTGATTTAATTTTTGTTTTTACATTATGAGTTCTTGTTTATCGTTCTATATGTTTGCTTTTACTTGTTTTTTGGAAACAGATGGAATTAGAAATTTCAAGGTCTATGAAGAAAACGATAAGGTTAAGGTTAAGGTTCAGCGAAGTGAATCTGTTTATCCTGAATCCAAGTAAGTGTGGTTCACCAGCCTCTTTTTGTTTCCTTTTCACCAATTTTATGGCTGATAATAAGGGTAAACCATTTTATGCTAGCACACTTATTCTTTTACATTTTACTTCCTATAGAATGAAATCTGTTCCGGTGGAAAAAGGGATTACTCAGATCAATGCAAGTGATTCAAAGGTTATTTCGATTCTATTTCTTTTCTTAATACTTGCAAAGCTGTTGGTGGATGGGAAGTGGTGTGTATACATTCTCTCAAACATAGGTTGCTTTATTAAGATTTATTTTATTTATTTTTCTTTTTGATATATAGGGCTGTCTCAAGAATTTGGATAAGAGTAAAGGCAAGCACGGTACGTCCAGTAAGGCCAACTAGTCTAAATATTTTACAACTCAAATATTATGTTTTAAGATTTTATTTGACAGCATAATATCCATTTTCCAGTGAAACCAAATGTTGGTAGAAAAGTTTTGGCTGATGTCAGCAATGTCCATGGCAACATTTCAAGTAATGAAGTGCATGATGGCTCCAAACCAGTGTAAGCAATGTTGAATCTTATCATTTGTTAGAAATATGCCTTGTTCATTTTGTAATGTCCTTCGAAATAATTATGTTGTTTATAAATTGCATGCTCTGTCATAATGCAGGAAGGGTAAAAGTGAAAGGATTACATCTTTACAACGGTAAGTGCACTAAATTTGATCATAAAATTTGTTCCTTGCGCTTGTAACATCATAAACTTATATGACAAGCATAAATTAACTGATTTTGTACATGATAGATCTGGTATTGATTTCTCAAAAAAAAGTACATGATAGATCACTGAAAGTGATCTCTGTATGTGTGTTTGAATGCATGCATACTTCAGCTAAACTACAACATTCCAAAAACATAAATGGGATAAATAGTAAATTGTTCTTGTTTTGTTTTGGAAATTATTTGTGCCTATTTGGTTTCGTTTTCTAAAAACCGTTCTCACACTCAGAAAACTTTTTTCAGAGAACTAAGAAAGAAAAACAGAGTTTTTTTTTGTTAAAATGAATACAGTTTTCATAAACTGTCTACCTAACAGATTTTTGTTCCGTTTTCAGTTTTCAGAAAACAAAAAATTATTCTCAAAAAACTGAAACCAAACAGGCCAAAAGTTGCTACTACTTTCAGAAACTGGCATTACAGCATTGCTTTTCCAATGCCCTCTTATTTCGAAATTCTTCGCAAGAAGTCTTAATTAGTCCATGCCAAGGGTTTCTTCTTTGTCGTCTTTTAGCTTTCTTTATTTTCTGGTAAGTGTTTTTAGCGTTCATTTACATATTCATTGATTTATTGTTTACTTATAGGGTCTTAGTGGGTCCAGGCATTAGGATTGCAAGTTCAACATCAAGCAAGACTTTAGTGGTATGCAATCCAATTTTTTCTTTGTTTCCTACCACCTGCCTGCTTCATTCTTAGTTAGCTACTCTATTTTTTTAACTAGTTCTTTTTCTTTTTTATTAGTTACAATCTGATTGATTATTACTTTGAGTTATAAAAATGGAACTGTAAATCATGTGGCTGAATTATAAGCATATTTTTATCCTTTTAAGCATCTGAAGAAAAAGTTCAATAAAAGTAATGTTTAGTTCAAGACTAAGAATTGTTTCTTTAGATGTAGGCAAATGATGCTGACATCAAAACATTAGTTGATGTGAAATATTTCTTAAACTCAAAGGATGGTTTTTATCTGTCTTCTTGAGAAATCTTTTATTGTGTTCAATAAGAAATCATTAATGTTCGATATGGGAAGAATCCAATAGCATCAGATTTGTAAGAGGTTGGATTAGTTCCCAGTTCCCTCATCTGAGAAGACAGAGAAAGAACAGTGTAGGTCCTAAAACTTAAGAACACTGTTCACTTTTCCCGTTTCTAATTGTCAATCACTAAAATTATCGTATAGAGGGAAAGTTGGAAAGATGTGTTGTGGCAAGCAAATTGAAACCTCCTCAATTCTTGAATTCTGCTAATCTTTGCCTGGTAGTCACTTGAGTGCCAAGATGATTGTTGTTGTAAAACAGGGCAAGGTGAGGGCAAACCAAAGTCAAGCTGTTGGCCACAGTAATACTTTAAAGAGAGGTAACTTTCTGTATTTTTTAGAAATTTTATTTTCATTTTATGATTAAGCAAAGAATTATTTATTTCTATTTTTTGGAAAACAGTAGGTGTTAAAGATTTCAAGGTCTCTTCTGATGACCAACAGACCAATGGTCAGGGCTATAGATCTGCTGATACTGATGGCAGGTATGTCCAACAATGCATCTTACTTTGCTCTTAATTACTTAAGCTGGTATGTAAAACTCTGTTAATTTTTTCCCATTATATTTATTTATTTATTCAGGACAACTGCAAGGAATCTTCTCCCACAGACCAGGTTTCTGGGTTTTCAGATATTTCCTTGCTTTAGTTGTCATATAAATAATCTATCTTGCCATTCATGCACTTTTTGGTCATTTATTTCTGCTTGAAGGAAGTCTTTACCAGTGTTAAAACGGGTTCACCAGATGAATACAACTGGCGTAAAGGTAGTTGTGATCACATTACATTCTATTCTTAATTTCTTGAATTTGTTAAACTTTTGCCTAAATTGTAGAATAGAGAAGATACTTCGGTCATAGAGTTCTGTTTTCTCCACTTGTTGCTTCTTCAGCAATTCCTGTCTTCTTTTAAAAATATTTTTAGTGGTTCTCTTCTTGTAGGAAAATGCTGGTAATTCAGAGAAGGATAAAGGAAAATATGGATTCCCTGGTTAGATGCAATACTTGAAGCTTGTAATTTTTTTTGGGCAACTGAGTGGCGTAGAACTGTACTGATTAGTATGATTTATTTATTTATTTATTTGCTGCTTCAGTGAAGCCAAAAGTTGGCAGGAAAGTGGTACCACAAGCAAGCAATGGGCGAAGTCATCTTTGGAACAATCGAGTTAGTGATGGATTTATAATAATGTGAGCAGAATATGCTACAAAACTAGCATCTTTTGGAAGCTTCTGTTAATGCATTGAACCACTGCCAATGCATTTACTGATTGTTATTTTAACTTCACATTACTTTTTACATTGAATGAAATGGAAGTTCACTTTGATGTGTTTTGCTATTCCATGGATTAGGGGTTAGAAGCTTGCACATTGTATCAGCTATTGTTTCATACTGTCTTTTGTTTATTATTAAGTTTTTGGCTTGTACATAGGATGAGTAACTGTCAAATTCTTTATTCTCCTCGCAAAACAATTTTAGCTATGGACTCTTCCATTGATATCACTATTTGATTGTGTGTCAAGTTAGTTAGAGAATGTATCATAATCTACTTGTGAGTTCCCATGACAAATAACAAATCTTACGTAGTTCTATCTTGAAACATGGAATTGTAAATGGTTCTATTCTATGAAATATTATTTTACAATGCTAAGACTTCTCTTATTAATTTTTAAATTTTCATGTTTGTTTATAGGGCTTCAAAAGGTCAATCCAAGGAAACATTGTCAAGAAAATCTGTCAAGGTAGCTTGGCCTTTTCTTTTATCCTTTTTGCTTTTAAAAAAAATTGCTATGATCGTACATGTTCAATGCAATGATTTTGTTCAATAGTTGTTAAGTTTGCTTAATCCATTCAGACTAGGGAAACAAGTCCAGTTGTTGCACCAATGTTTTCTCTTTTTTTTCTTTTGTTTTGGCAAGTAAACCACAATAATGTACATTGGTCTTCTAATAAGTAATATTTTTTAACTCTATTATCTTTACAGTTAATTATTCTTTGAGGAGTTAACTTCACTACTTAATTAATAGAAGTTTAAAAGAAGGTGAAACCTAAGATGTAATTATAGCCTTTTTACAATATTTTTGCTTGCTTTCTCAACTTATGTTAGTTTTGTTCTCTCCTTCCCTTAACAAAATTTTAAACTGTGTGACTTGCTTCCACTTTTATTGTTGCGACCATGCTAATGTGTCTGTTTGCATCTATTGAAGCGATCAGGCTCAACTTTGTTCTTTTTGGTAATTTTGCCACCCCCACCCTCATTGAGGTGCACTTTAATTTTTTTTCAAAATTCTTCATTTTGATGTTTATTAATTTGGTGACGTTTTGGGGACTATAAGGGGTGAGCCGTCACTTTGACTCCCAGCCTGCTATGCCACTAATGGGACCATTGTAAAGAGGGAGGTAACATTCACTTTGTGTTGTAGGGCAGCTATCACTAGATGGTTTAATATGTATTCATGTGTATTAAACCTGCAAAAGTGCATGCCCGGTTTTAAGATGGTATGCAACAGGAACTTGGGGCAAAATGTAGTTTCTACAAGTTAGTTTTCTGTTCTTTGGACCATCGGATTGGCTCATTATGGGCTATTGGAGTGATCTAGTTCGCATGCATTGATCAATCCAGCCGTTCAATTGTAGTGTGGTAGCTGTTCACATTAACTACTAAAAGATTGAATTCATCTAACTCTGTAATTGATTTGCAGTTTTTCCTGTTATTTTAAATTTGCATTGTTCACTTTTAATTAGCTATTTATTTGTCAGCATTACCCTGATTGTCTGTCTGTGGTTCATTCATTTATACAATTCAAATAGCTTTATGCAATTTCACCATCTGGCTATGTTCATTAACCTTGATACTGTAAGATGATCATACTTTTGTTTCTAAAAAAGAATATAACTAGGTTCAATTAGTTTGTCAAAAGACATGCCTTGCCTTCCCACCTATTTTTGCAATTTCAACATCTGTCATTTGATATTCCAGCCATTTGTGAAAACCGCGGTCATAGTTCCTAATACTCGAAGGACTTCAAAAACCAAGTTGGTATCTGAAGCTGCTATGTCGTCCAAGATAAAGGAAGAAGTGATGACATCTTCTCTTACTGGAAATATTGCATCAATTGTTCCACATGAACAACCTGCACAAAGAGGGTTTCCTTCTGATGGCAAAAGCAACATTGGTACAGATGTTACAGATATCGTTACCACGAGAAGATCTGCCTGTAGGAAATCTTATACATCTTTATTAATGGCAGGACCAAAGGTTGAGAGGCATACTATATTATTATCATTATTATTTTATTTTATTTTTGCCTTTATTTCCTTTCTTGTCCTTCCCGATAACAGTTTGCATTATTTTGCAGCTATTGGAGGACCATTGTGGAGTTATGAAGCAGGAAAATTTACCCAGTGTTTATGATGATGGCAATCACCTTGAAGTTGCTGAATATGTTGATGACATCTATCAGTATTATTGGGTTATGGAGGTGATTTTATATTCCACTTTAGTTTCATATATTTCTGCCTTGAGGATTTTTTAGGTCCTTTACTTTAGAAATAGCTAGCTTTTGCTCCCTCTAATGCCTATTATCGTCAACTATGTGGAGAATCACAAAATGATGACTGCATTATCTAATGATGCCAACTTGTTTTAAACATACACACAGAACATACATGCTTACAAACACATACCCTTGACATCCCGGAAAGGTACACTGATCCAATTGGCCAGAGTTGTTTTGACAGTAGCACTGAAGAAAATATGGACCTATTCAAAGTACGCGTATAATCCTATTATTCAGAACTGGTTGTCAAAGAATGAAACTAGAGTGTTTGACGACGAAATAGAGGACCGTTCATGCACAATGTGCTTGCTATTACCTTTTATTATCCATCACTTGTTTTCATTGACGCATCTTTCTTATTAGTTGACTCTATATCCCTATGAAAAGTTTGACTGAGCACTGGATGGGTTGGCAAATTATAATTGTTTGAAATTACTGCGGTTTGCCTGCTGCAGTTCCCCTTCTAATAATTCATTTCTAATAATTTGATAATTTTAATAATTTATAAATTTTTGGGGAAACGAATTTAGGTCATAGTGGATTTAATAATTGTATTACCTAATAAATGATAATATATAAAAAAAAAAAAATTAGAGTGGAAGGATATAAAGGTGTACAAACAATCACAAAAAAAGAAAAAATCATACTCTCACAAAAGTCATCTTTAGCTAATGAAATTTTCAAGATTTAAATAAATGGGGTGATTTGTCTATATTAAGTTTTTATTTTTATTTTTATTTTTATTTTTTATCTTAATGCACTAGAGGTTAAATGCATACTATGAAACTATTTAAATATTGTAGAATAGATAAGTATTTTTTGTTTCTTTTATATATTTTAGAAATAGATGATTAATTTCAATTTTAAAAAGTGGATACCTAATAATGCTATTAACTAATTAATTTAATGCCTTCCTTGATTAGTATTCCATCTTCTTTTAAAAAACTACGAATACATGTCACGGGAAGGATTAGTGGCATCTGAGGGCAGAAAGTGAGGACATTAAGTTTAATTTTTTAATAATATAAAGATATGAATTTAAAGCTATAGATGAAAGTTCTTCAAGACTATGCTGGACCTAAACTCTGAAAAAATACTCAAATAGCTTAAAGTGATTTGAGTGCTAACTTCATTATTTTTTCTTTCTTTTCTGTAAGTTCCTATGCATGTAATTTACCTGTACTGTATGTTAATGATTTGATTGTAATGTTACATGGATTTTTTATGATTCCTCTTCTGGAGGTCTGGGTTTTGGAGGCATTGACCATACTGATCATGGTGTTCTACCAGAATGATGCTTCTTTCTTGCCTACCATCATCCCTCACTATATTCAACCTGAATATGTTGTCTTTTAGTTGTTTTCTACAGCAGTACAGTATTTATTTATTTTTGGAAATTAGTCTTCATGACCATCTTGATGTTCACCTTAGCTAATTGGCTTTCAACTGCAGGCACAGAGTCAATCATTGGCTAATTATATGTCAATTCAGACAGGCATTACACCTCAAATGCGGGGCATACTGATCAACTGGCTTATTGAAGTATATATCTATTTTTTTTATTTATATCCTCGCATCCTTTTATTTGTTTTTCCTGGTGGCCTCCATTTCCTAGTTTATACTTTCTCTAAAGTTGTCTACTGCGACGTGCCACAGGTACACTCAAAATTTGATTTGATGCAAGAAACCCTTTATCTCAGTGTCACATTGTTAGATCGATATCTATCCCTGGCTGTAATTAATAAGAATGAAATGCAGTTGGTTGGCCTTACTGCACTGTTGCTGGCGTCAAAATATGAGGACTTTTGGCATCCAAGGGTAAGAATTTACATGTCCAAGTCATATTGTTGCTTATGAATCATCATAATATTCAACATGTTCTTGACAATTATGTGCTCATCTCTCTCTCTGTGCTCATCATGGATCCAGGTTAGAGATCTAATTAGCATCTCTGCAGAGCCTTACACAAGAGACCAGATGCTTTTAATGGTAAGCATATTCAAGTTCTTGAATCTGTTTGGCAGGGATTAAGTTTCTCCATCCTGTCTTGTAAGACGAAAGAGTAGTGAAAATTGGAAGTATAAACAAGCATTGTCTTTAAAGTTGGACTTTCTTGGTCTAAAAAAAGCGGCATATTTTATTTTTTTTCCCCAGGAGAAGGCTATTCTTAAGAAGTTGAAGTTCCGTCTAAATGCACCCACTGCATATGTCTTCATGCTAAGGTTCCTTAAAGCTGCTCAATCGGATGCAAAGGTATCTTTTATAACTTTTTAGTTAGAAACACTCAAAAGGCTAAGCAAATTAATTCTGGGCCTAAAGGGTTGATCTTCGGTATCTGATTGTTCTTTTTCTTTTTGTTATTCTCGGATACCATTTAAATATTTGGATTCAAATTTAGATCCATCATGTCAGAATTAAGATACTGTTTTTCTTATTTTACTGAGCTCATATGTTGCTATCTGATCTGGAGTTCTTTTTCTTTTTTCCTCTGTTAAATACTGCGTTCCTTGTGGTATTTTGTTGTCAGCTTGAACATCTAGCATTCTACCTTATCGAGTTGTGTTTGGTCGAGTACGAAGCTCTGAAGTTCAAGCCATCATTGCTATGTGCATCAGCCATCTATCTTGCACGGTTGACACTGCAGACGATTCCATCGTGGACCCTATTGCTCAGCAAAAACACACGCTATGAAGAATCCCAAATCAGGTGTGTGTGTGTATATATATATATTGCAGATGTATATATAATAGATCAATTCCTTATGTAGTTGTTACCTTATTGGTGAATTACTGTTTTTATCCCATTGTTACAGGGACTGTGCAGAGATGATATTGAGATTTCACAAAGCTGCTGGAACAGCAATGTTGAAAGTCACTTACGAGAAATACAAGGGGCTTGATTACAGTGGAGTCACAGCTATAGAACCTTTGGACAGGCTTCCTCTTTCAACTTAATGATACTCTTTTTGTTTTTCGTTTCCTCTACACAATCAAAACAACTCCCGAATGATGTAAGTTTGACTTAAGCAGTCGTATCTTCCATTTTAGTCTCATACCGAAAATCACATCACCATATGCATCTTTCATTCAAATCTCATGCCCACACTTACGCTCTTGAAACCTTGCAGGAACACACGTTCATGACTACGCGCTATGCGACCCATCTTTAGTGGTCTTACCTCTTCAATTGCATTTAATATACATCTGCTGTGAAGGACCCTCCACTCCAATGTTCAATCTGACATTCAATGTACCTGAATAACTATAAGAAGCTTGGATTTCCAGCTCATGTTGTCACTTGTATAATTAGAAAGTGAAACTTTTTATCAATATATTAGATGACAACTGGTGTCTGTAATTTTAAGAGGATTACAGGTTTTCATTTTGTTGTTTATAGTTTATGTGCCATTTGCTCATTTTTTTTGGTTCTGAATTTTTTTTTGTTATATATTCATGCGTCGAAATCTTGTGAATTTTTTGTTCATATCAATTCCATTACTATTTTAAATTGTTTCTTCTCAATAGCAACACTTACTCTCACACTACAAAACGAACTTTAATCAGTGCACAGAGAATTGACACTGAAAAACAAAGATTCATCGTAATACACGAACAGAGAGCACGCACTGGGTCCTTGGGCCGTGGAATCCCTACTGTACTGCAAGATGGAGGTTGAAATTTTTTTGGGGCTACCTGGAGAATTTTTAGTAATTGTTAGTGGATGTAGGATAAGTGGCTATGTCATAGCCTGTTCAATTCGTGTAAATATTGTCTGTTTTGCACACTATTTATGTTCACGGTTTTCAAAAATTTTATACACAATTAGGAGATATTCACGCATATAAATATCGTAGAGGACCACGTCACAGACTACACGTGCTCGATGGTAAAATTGTGGAGGTGTTTTAAGAGCCTGGACATAGCAGATTGTCGATTTTGAACCAGTGTGGTTTTATATAAATTATGAAAGGTCAATCCAAAGACTGACAACTTCTTGCTTGGTTTCTTCTATATTTTCTTTTATGTTTTTAAAGGATAAAACATTAATTTTGAATGTCTATCAGTGACCATCTAACGAAATATCCCTCGTTGAAAACTAGTTTGGAGAGGTATCTACATACACGCACATGCTTGAGTATTACAAATATATGAACTTTTGAAGTGCTATTTACTTACTATTTTATGGAGTTTCGAAAAAGGGTTGAAAGTATTCCTTCAAACTGTCACTCGTTGAAAGTTGAAACATCCAAATTCGTGGACTTTTGTAATGCTATTTACGATCATTATGACAACACAAACTCCATGAAGAACAGAAAATTTGAAGGAACTATAGTATTTACATGTATTCTGCTTGGTTTGGAAATTAGAGGTCCTTCAGGGAAGGCCAATAATAGCAGACCCCAAACTGAACATTCTTCGGAGAACAAAAGCAGCTTTTCTCAGCTTGCTGACCGTTTCAAATCATCTATTAACTCTCCTTAATTTTTTCTAATTAACATTTTTTAATTCAAATGGCAAATTATATATAGAGTTGCTTCAGTTTCGATTAAAAGAAAATTATGACTTCGTATTTCACACTCTTGAATGGGTCAAGATGAAAGGATTTGCAGGCCATCAATGGATTAAAAAACAAAAACAAAACAAAACGAAAAGAAAAGAAAGAAAGAAAAAAAATCGATCTTTTTTGGCCAACAGTGTTTAAATCCCATCTCATGCATCATGACATTTATATCCAACTCTCCAAGAACTAAGAGGTTGGTTTGATAACAAACATTTGAATTCCAATAACTAAGAGGTTGGTTTGATAACAAACATTTGAATTCCAATGCCGTTTTTTTTATAGCACTTTTCTTCATCACAATAAACCAATTCAGGGGCCATCATTTTGGGATACTGACGTTAACATTCTTTGCAATTCACAGAAATGAAACACTCCCGTAACAAATTTACCTATACAACTTCTTCGTCAGAGTCTCGGATGATTATCGAACAAGGAAAACCTTATCCGTGCATGTTAAGCAGCAAGCTCTGTAGTCAAGACAGGTGTGTCTGATTCCCCTCCCCATTCTGTCCATGACCCATCATAAACTACAGCATCTGTCTTTCCGAGTCGATGCAAACCCTGAAAAAACAAGAAAGATATTTTTATTTCTATCATTTTTTTCCTTTTTTTCTTTTCTTTATTAGGACAATTTGTTACTAAGAAATTATATATTGGCAGAAACAAGCTCCAAGTGTTCGGATGTAGAATTAAGTTCATAATAGTTAAAACCGTATATATTTAAAAAATATATATTCTGATTAATCTCATCTCCCTTCATAATTTTAGTAGAAAATAATATTATTTTTTTTGATAAGTAGAAAATAATATTATAATTTGGGACAAACTGAAAAATTAGTTCATCATGAAGAAACTATTACTATAAGCTCTTCCCCACCCACAGCCGTTCACAGGTTGCTTTGCTTATTTTCCCTTTTTGTTCTTTTTTCCCCTACTAGGTTTTTCATTATTGCAAAACGATTCTCAAAGAACTAAAAAGATGATCTTTAATGTCAATATGAAAATACAATGATGGCAAGGTAAGAAACGAAACAAGAACAGAAGTATCACCAATGCAAGAATGCAAGCAGTCACACCAGTGCCACAAGAAGTTACAACGGGGCTGTCCAAAGATATGCCTGCAGTAAAATATACAGTTGGGTGGTCAGAATTTGTCGAGTGACAGCAAATGATTAAGAATAACAACTCGCAAACAAGAACAACAAACCCAAGGGATAAAATACTGGATAAAAGAAAACAATTTAGACACCTACAACATATTAATGTCTTGACATGCATTGTTGGAATCATAGAAATAATTTGGTACACCACAAAAGAATAATTCTTAATACACACGGGTCTAGTGGAGAAGTATCACTAGAAGTTTAGCTTGGAAGGGTAGAGGAATCTTATGGTCTAACATAAAATATTGTGTGAAAACAATGGCATCTTTTTCTTTGTATTCATATATGTAACTGTAGGACGACATTATGGTTGGCTTATATCCATTTTCTTTTCTATGGCATGGTAACCACTTTAGCAGTTGTTGAATCTTATTACGACTGTCAAAAGAAGATAAAAACAAACTAAACAGATAACTTCATAATGGTAATGAAATTTACCTATAAGGTGGATAACTGAAAAGAATGTATTTAGTGAAGTATCATTCATTCCACTTGATATGGGAATTTTTTTTTTTTTTTTCCTTGCTGATTCAAGGAAATAATGAATATAATTGAATCACAGACCAGAGTTTACATATGCAGGTATCCATCCAGCTCAAACTCCCATAAAAAAGCATGTTACCAATCAGAAGAGAGACGGAAGTTTCTCATCCATTCAATCACTCATTCTAACAAACGAAATTTCAACTTCTCAAGATTGAAATTTTAAAAAGTATAATAGACCAGAAAGCTATAGTGGAAGCATTGGCAAAGACGATGCCGAAATTTCTTGCAGAATTTGGTGGGAAAAAGTTTAAATTTTACAGGCTCTTCCTAAACTAAAAACTTCACTTTTCAATAATTTATTGCTTTTTTTTTAGTTTTTAATAGAAATGATGATCATCACTATTGTGGAACTTACCAGATCTTGCCAATAAGATTTTCTTTCTGAAGTTCTATATATGAACACATACTTCTGTTGGTCATTACATTCATTCATACATACGAGTTTAGGTATACGCTTATATTCTTTTTTAATCCCATGATACTACAAATTCATTGAGTCGGCTTGTTGAAATGAGTCACACGTTGTTTACACATGCATGAAAATTGTCAGAATAGTTAGAACACTTTTTTAAAACATTAGCAAACATATTCAACCAGATCAAGGATTCATTAGATTGCATTTCAGCTGGGATAGGAAAAAATAAAACCCAAAAAATAATAATAATAATAAATACAAAGCATGTGCTACACCATGCACATACAAATCCCTTACCTTCTTGATCAAACTTCTTCTTAAGCTCATCTGCTGATAGGAGTGTCTGTGAGCTATCCAACATCTGCAATGAGCCAACAAACACACACCATGAAGCTGATATGAAAAGCCCTCATAACACCTAAATAAAACCCATTTTCAATCTGTCTGGACCCTGTCATGCTCAGGCACGGATCTATTGTGTGCCCAGTGGGTTTAGTTTTTTTAGTATTATACCCTAATATTTTTAGAATTTTGATATATATATATATATCTATAAAATTATACTATTGCCCCCCTCCCCCCCCCCTTGCTGAAATTAGTAAAAAAATTCACATTGCCCCACCTAACTTATGTTTTTGGATCCGTCCCTGGTCATGCTCGATAAGTTCTACTGGTCGGGTTAAAGACAAAGAACACTGGGTAGATTTCCAAAGAATCAAGGTGATAGTATTTAATTATATTTCCTTTTTTCTTTTTATCACCCTGTTCAGATCCTTCAGACAGCAATGATGACCAAAACCATTCTTTTTTTTATTTGCACACACTTTCCAAATTGTTCTTTTCTATTTCTCGTTTCAATATAACAAAATTTTGAACTCTTCCACCAAATTCTTCATTAAATGACAATTACACAATTCTATCAGAAATTAACTATGCATAAGATTGCAGCTTATTAATTGCATTTCCATAATATCAGCAGAGCACTCTTCAAACTCCTACATCCACTATATTCCTACAAAAACATCACTCAACAGTCCAGTGCCCAATTAGCAAGAGAGAAAGAAACAGAAAGAGAGAGATTCCCAGGCCTCCCTTCCTGCTTGTTCAAAATTATACCAATGAACATTTGACTATTAACATCTGATTTAGTGCCCCAATACATCATAATTCAGGCTGTCCCCCAAGCATCAGATACAATGGACCAAACACAGGGAGCATGGCCGGGTTACTCTGATTAAGAGCACCCTTTCTAGCCTTCCTACTTATTTCATCTCTCTGTTTCAGATTCCTTCTTCAGTGGCTGAGAGAATTGAGAGATTGCAGTGCAACTTTCTTTTGTTGGGGGGGGGGGGGGGGGGGGGGGGTGTTCCATTTCGGTATGGAGGCTTAGGGTTAAGGAGGTTGTTGCCTTTCAATAAAGCTCTCCTTGGTAAATGGCTCTGGAGGTTTGGGATTGAGAGACATTGGCTTTGGAGGAGAGTTATCGCGAGCAAGTTGGGGGAAAGTAGTGGTGGGTGGTGTTCTCTTGCGATGCGTGGTCCAAGGGGGGTGGGGGTTTGGAATTTCATTCGGAGGGGTTGGGATGATTTCTGCAAGCATGTTCGTTTTCGAATCAAGGATGGTAGGAGGATTAATTTTTGGAAGGATCTTTGGTGTGGGGAGCTTCCTCTTGCTCTCGCTTTCCCACGGCTCTATAGGATTGCTTCTCACTGTAAGGCCATGGTAGTTGACTGTTATCACCTTGATAACGGGAGACTGACTTGGAATGTTCAGTTCAGGAGGCAATTTCAGGATTGAGAGATCGAGGATGTTTCTTGTTTTTTGGAGCTTCTGTATAGCCAGGTGATCACTTTTGGGGAGTCGGATTGTTGGTTTTGGGTTCCTAATTCGCAAGGCCGTTTCGAGGTTAGGTCTTTTTTCAGATGCCTTTCGTTTGTTCCCAGAGACCCTTTCCCCTGGAAGTCTATTTGGCGTTCCAAGGCTCCCCGCAAGGTCGCCTTTTTTGCTTGAACCTCCGTCTTGAATAAGATTTTAACCCAGGATAATCTGAGGAGGAGGAATCAAGTGGTGGTCAATCATTGTTATATGTACTTGTGTGATGAGGAGACCATTGATCACCTACTTTTACATTGCAGCATGGCCAGAGACTGTTGGGATTTGATGCTTGGATTATTTGGAGTCCATTGGGCTATGCCTTGTTCCTCTAGAGAGTTGATTGAGGCTTGGAGAGGCGTCTCTGTTGGGACTATCATTCAGGATGCTTGGAGGGCTACGCCTCTTTGTATTTGGTGGTGTATTTGGCTCGAGAGAAATAGGAGATATTTTGATGGAAAAAAGAAGCCTGTTTCTATTCTTAAGTTCTCTATTATTACTACTCTTTTTTGTTGGGTTTCAGGGAGGGATTATAGATCTACGGAGGAGATTATTGTTTTTTTGGCCTCTTTGAAGGTCTAAGGCACCCTTTGGCCTTTTGTTTCTTTGGGTTCCGCACCCCTTTTGAGCGTTTTTAATAAAATCTTACTTATAAAAAAAACAAATTATTTGTGTGCCTAATTCTCAAGTGAGACAAGTTTCATAACAAAACCTAAGCATACTTGAATCTTGTTTCTGAGACATTCTTTGAATGATCTGAAATGTCCAAATGTTCTTAAAAACCCGGTGAACGTTGTTTGAACTTATTTTCAGAAGTGCAGAGATGTTGCACCGGTACCACATAGGTACTAGAACCGACTTGAGAAGCTGTACTACTAAAGTCCATAGTTGGTAAAACTTTATGATAAGACTTAAAAACCAGTACTAAATGGTATTTTTTTTTTGATAAACCAGTATTACTTAGTTTTGTGAGAATAGGAGTCTTCTATTATGAATCATAACAGAATTTTTGTTTTAGTTGTACTTGTCATCAAAATTCAAAATTGAACCAGTATAAGAAAGCATTATGTAGGTGCAATAATTCGCTTGACTAAAAAAAGTAAAAGAATTCCACAACACACTCAGAGAATTATAATTAAGAACAATATGAGCAAATCTCTTTTCTTTGGGGGCCTTTGCCATTTTTTCTGTATATCTCTTTTGGGTGTAGTAATGGCAGAGATTTTGTCGACTATTCCTAGTTCTGCAAATTTTTGCACCTACACATTAGAACCAGTTACTCCAAAGATTTTTGAAAACTTAAAATTGGTACAGTTTGGAACAGAAACATGAAAGCCAGTACTGCAATTTTTATTTTTTGAAAAGTTAACGCCGGTACTGCAATTCCTTGTTGAAAAAGGATTTTAAGTTTGATTAGGACTTCAATTGAATCTGATTGCACGATTTGGGCGCTACTTTTCTAATTAAATTAGGAGTCTTTCAGGTTTATTTGCCCTATAAATACATCGCTATGTTCACATAAATATTTGTTAGAATTCCCTAGTGTGATTTTCTTTATTCACGCACATCACAGTGTCCATTAAGGTATTAACTCTGATCAAATACTGGAGAATGACAACCAGTAGTATCCGTCCATACTCTAGAACAAAGTTGTGGAGGCTTGATCTGAGGAGTCTTGGCATTCATCACTGAAGAATATAAGAAGAAAAGGAGGATTGTTGGGGAGTAATTGCCTTAACAGAGGAAGTGAATCAATGATGCTGAAGGCAATAGATTCTAGACTTGGCGAATGTTGTACGTCAAGGTAAATACAATGGGTGATTCCAAAGGTCCTAAAACTTGGAATTGTCGTTCAAAGTTGTATTCTTTCTCTTGCTTACTGAATTGGTTCGCCTAAGACGAAGGTCTATGTGGGTTTTCCCGTGGTATTTTTCATTTTCATTTTACAAAAAAATAATATATATATATATATATCATTCTCTTTACTGCTTTATTTGTGGTTGTTTGCTTATAGGGTGGTTGATCACAAACTTAAAATTGACCATATTAGTTAAATTTGGTATTCACATGTAAAAGGAATTGAAGGATCTATTCACCACCCTCATATTGTGAATTCTTAATGCAAAAACATGTGACCCATTCATTTTCATAATTTTATTTTCATTAAATACAATGGATCCTAAGAGTACGGACTTATATCTCAGACCAAGGATATATTGAAGTTCTTCCTCGGGTCTTAAAAATAATAATAGGAACTGCTTAACACAGGCAATCTTTTACCTGGGGAAAAGGAATGCACTTGCTTCCTGGTACATGACCACTTCTTATTCCCTTTCGAGGCTCTGGTGCAACCCCATCAAACCTGCAAATTATAAAAATCTCCATTAAATCCAAAAGGGATTATATGAACAAGAAGATACTCTTATTGTTACATATTTGCATGGAAAGGCTTTCTGAACCATTAAAGAAAATCTAGATTTGACCCCCAGTTAACGAGGACTTCTTCAGAAATTTTGGATCATCTCTGCCCTTTGTTTGTTTAGGATTCCAACAAGTTATACCATCAAGAATGTTTCTAAAGATATGGTCGAGTATGTCCCTTATCATAGCATTTCTAAAGATATGGTCAAGTATGTCCCTTATCATAGTCGCCATTAATTAGGTTAAATTCATTTATTGGTTGCAAATCCAATATGAGCAGAAACTGAAACACAGAGTTTAAACCCAAGAATTTGGACCATTTATGTGCTAACTTACCAATCAAAGTAATATTATGTGAATGTAAAATATTAATATTGCCAAGCATATTAGATTTATGACCAAGTCATGGGAAGATGCTAGTTCCATCATGTTTACACACAATTTATTGAAATAATTAATTTTTTATAACAAAGGCTATCTTTTAGAATTTGAGAGGCATTCACTGAATCCTTTTATCATCAGTTCTCATAATTCATCTGAACTGTTGCTTATAAATATATATATAAAGTGCCGCCCTAACAACGTTAAGGTACTAGGTTCAATTCTTCCCGTGAGGTCAACCTCACAGGGATTCATCCTGAATTAAGATTGGGGTGTGGCATTGGGACCCTTCTATGCGTCCTTGGGAGAATAATCCTACCCAAAGGGTGGGGACAACTCTAGTCAACATAAAAATATATATACAACAAAAGTAATTCAAGTGAAATTCCACCTACATCAAATTTGAATTGATTGAATTGGAATTATGATTTTATTATAATTGATGTTGAAGTAGCCTTGAAATCGTCAATATACACGCTTCATGTTATCATCACTTGGTTGCCAATAAAATTACCCGGAATGACATGGAAATTTTGTGTTAGTACCATCTCCACAGTATTCATTCTTTGCAAGTAACTTTATGCCACACCCCTAATTATGTTAATAATCTCTCACCACCTGTAACTTCTCTGCAATCATCCATGCTAAACATATATCAAATTTTCATAGGCATGTTTTATACCCTTTTCTATGCTACAAATGGAAAGGCGAAATGACATACATTGCAGCTACACTGGGCTGAACTCCTGATCAACAAGATTCCAATGCAACCATGACATGCCACCCCCAATGAAAAAAAAACCTTTGATCAAACAATGGATCCATTGAAAAAGTACCTAATGCCTAAAGATTAGCAACATGACAGGATTCTGGATGGAGCATGGGTCCTTTTCAGAATTGTGATTCTAATTCCTATGCCCATCTTTGCCCCCTAACCCAAAATTAGTAGTAAATTAATTAATTAAAACATCAGTACTTGAAGTTCACTGCACTGAACTCTATTTATGACCCCAATTGCAATCTCAAGTCAGCGCTCCAATTGTAGTCTCACAGTAGTCAATTCTTCCAATTTGTTTTTGTAAGAGTGAGGACACAAGTTCCAGTATCGATAGCAGCAACTTCCCAAAATAATGTCAAGGACTCAAAGATTAGGTTTGTCTCCAATCTCTAACACCCTCTGTAAGCGTGACAAACACTGGTAATGCCATATATTGAGTCCATTCATGAATTTGTGCCTTCATATTCTAAGGAGAGGAAAATAGCAATTCAGTAGGGACATTTTTTTTTTTTTTTGATTAGTCAGTAGGGACATCTAAATGCACTCTTAATCTAATTACTCAACAAATCTCACTACTTAGTGACTGGTTATCTAATGTAAAAACGACAAGTTTCAGTTGTGTTACATGTGTCAAAACATAATAACCAGGGAAGATGATGGTTGATACTATAGAGAGAGGACACGAAAACAGTAAACCTCCTAGATGAAGTCAAACAATGTTGCATGGAAGGTTATAATTCAAGAACACATATAAGCAATAAACTGATGGCAAACAAGTCAGTGATAGATATAACAATAATCAAGGACAAATCCAGTTAACCTGGCCTTTGAACGGGCGTCTATGTGTTGATGTGTATTGTCCTCAACATTTTTCTTCACCTGAAAAATAGAGAGAAAATATAACTTGAAATGGAGATTAAAGAGCAGTATTTTAAAATTCAACCAGCAACATGAAAATAAAAATAAAACAGACAGCTTCTTTCTAAATGATTGGTGTCTCAAGACACATGCTAAGACAAACCTTGACCAAATTTGTCCAGCACCGTTGCAGACATTAAAAAATAATTAACCTTCATTTTCTTCGAAGTTGAGCTAAAGAAAAGTATAATTGGGACTTCTATAAAGAAAGAAAATGATTAAAAAATTATACTTTGTGGTAGGATTTGGGTTCTATGAAACCGTGAGGCTTGAGGCATCCAATCTATTAAAAAGGCAGATCTATTCCAGGTTCTACCTGATTATGCCGACGAATTCAGAGATTGCATCAGACACGCAGATCTTACAAATCTCAAGTATGTGGGGTTCATTTTAGTTGAAATACTGGGAGACAACGAGATGAGGCTATCGCTAGCAAACTGGATAGAGTTCTGGTTAATGATGCCTAGTTAAATCGGTATCAATATTCTGAAGTTATTTTTTTTTCCTTAAGGTACGTCTGACCACTCTCCTTGTGTTGTCAGAGTTTTGCCTGAGTTGCCTACAGTTGCTAAACCTTTTAAGTTCTTTGATTTTTGGGCTGAATTTGAGCAGTTTCTGAGTATTGTTGCAGTCTTCTGCAAATTTCAAGTCCCGGTGGGGCTCCTATGTGGGTACGTGAAAAGTTGAAAATGCAATCTAACTGAATTAAAGAGTTTGAATCAGAATATTTCTAAAAGAGTTGTGGATGCTAGATAAAAAATGCAGAACATGAAATTGCAGATGATAGGGGACCCCACCAACAGCCAACTGAAAGTTGAGGCTAAGGATGTTGTGGACTCTGAAGAAAGCTTCTTGATGCAGAAGTCCAGGACCAGTGACTCCAGTAGGGGACCAGAAGTCTAAATTTTTCTTCAAAACTGTTAATCAGAGGAGGAACTTCTAACAGATTGCTTTCTGTCAGCACAGAGGATGGTTCAGTTATTGCCAGGACCCACCCCACACTCTGTAGATATTGTTGGCTTTACACACACTCTATGCTCACGGTTTTCCAAAAGCGCATACAAAGGTAGGAGGCATCCCCCTTATAAGTGCCGGCAACTTCTTATCCCATAGCGACGTGGAACATCACAATCATCCCCTCTTGGGACCCAACGTCCTCCCTAACCTGACCGTTATGGGCCTGTGCACGCTCCACCCATTTCATTCTGGGATTGTCTGCTTTGCACACTCTCAGTGTTCACGGTTTTCAAAACACGCCTACACAGGTAGGAGGCCTCTCCCTGAAAGTAAGTGCCAGCAATTTCTTCCCCCAAGCGATGTGGGACGTTATAGTTCTTTCCAATATTAAGGAAAACATGGATTCCGTAGTGACCCGAGCCTTCCCATTTTAACAGCTGCTTACTTCTCTAATGCTAGTTCTATGACTCGAGATTGAGTGACCCGAGCCTTCCCATTTTGAGAATCAATCATGATCAAGATCAAAGCATTAACAATAAAAAAAAAGACTAAACAAGTTGTGTTTGGTTTAAAGGTCATGAAACCCGGGACCAGATGGGTATCCTGCTCCATTTTTTTAAGAAAGCTTGGATTGTTGTTGGAGATGAAGTCACTGAAACTATCTTTTCCTTTTTCGCTCCTGGTTGTATACTGAAAGAGATTAACAACACTATTGTAGCCTTAATCTCCAAACCAGTAAGCCTTCTTTTTCTACTTTTATTTTTCGACTATTATCATGTTACATACTTTATATAAGATCATCTCCAAAATCATAGTCAATAAAGTTGAGGCCATCTTGCCTACTAGTATATGTCATAACCAGACTGCCTTCATAGAAAGCAGGAAAATCACTGAGAACATTCTTTTAGTGCAAAAGTTGATGAAAGGATATCACAAGGGGGGTAGGTCCCTAGATGCACTCCAAACTCTGAAGATTACATCAAGAAGGTCTACAATACAATGGACTGAAGAATTCTTATTGTTTTATTGAAACAGATGGAATTTCCTGAAAAAGTGGTGCATTGGACCAGACTGTATTTCTACCCAGAAATACTCTATTTCTGTTAACGGAGAGCTTTATGGTTTTCTTTGCCAGTTCCAGGGGCATGAGATAAGGTAACCCCCTTATCCCCCTACCTTTTTGTGATAGGCATGGACGTGTTCACTGGAACAATGAGGGAGGCAACTAACTATCAGGTTCAGAATCCATTAGAGATCCGATATATGTAAACTTGGTTTGTTTGGGATTCAGGGGTTATGCCCAGATCCTCCAGAGGGTTGATTGAGGCTTGGAGAGGTTGTATAGTGGGGGCTCATGTCCGGGATGCTTGGAGGGTTACGCTTCTATGTTTGGTGGTGTATTTGGCTCGAGAGGAATAGGAGATATTTTGAAAGAAAGGAGATGCCTATTTCTATGCTTAAATTCTCTATTATTTCCACTATTTTTTGTTGGGTTTTAGGGAGAAATTATGGATCTTTTAGAGGAGATTGATGATTTTTTGGACTCTGAGATTGCTTAGAGGCCCTTTTTGGCCTTGTGCAGTTCTCTAGGGCTTCTCTCTCCTTTTGAGCACTTTTATACAATTTTACTTATCAAAAAAAAAAAAGTAGTCAATATCATATCCTATCTTAAACCTTATTCACAATTGGCCAAAATTTTCAGAAACGAAAATGAACTCATAATTTAACCAGAAAGCAACATCAATTATAACTCAAGAATCCAACCTGTTCAAGCGTCCAGACAAGATGAGGCTGAAACTTAGTCTGGAATGTAATTGGCCCAACCTGCAAAAGTAGAAATGTTTTGATGGGTAATTGTGGGAATCATATTCAAGTGAAGAAAACTCTAGGAAAAAGAAAAGAATCATAAACAAAATCACATTGAAAATAAAATCACTAAAATTAAAAAAATACATTGTAAGCAACTCTATATATATATATATATATATATATATATATATATATATATATATATATATTAAGCCAAAATATTGACATCTCAATTAGAATTTCTGGTTCCTTTCAATGAATACTAATTGCATTAGGAATTTAGGGTAGGGAAAAAGTATTGGTTTGCCCTAAGTAACTGCACCAACACGGGTATGGACACAGAAGAGAGGAAGAAGAAGAAACAAGGACAGAAGTGATGGAAGAAAAAGAGGGGAAAAAATCTTGCGTACCTCCTCCGATTTGAACAACTCCAATGTTTCTTATGTCAAAGATGCAGTAAAATACACATTCTCTACCAGTTTGATTTGAAATATTCAATTATGAGATGATTCACATTGTCACCAGTATGAAGAAACTATGCCAGAGTGGTTCGCGCAGGTGGAAGAGTCCGTCCATGGTGGCTAGGGTTTCTTTTGTTGATGCAGCTAGGGTGGGTCCCCTTTTGTTGAAGCAGCTAGACTTTCCTCACATTGAAATAGGAATGACCTTAGAATTTTTGAATGCTATAATTTTTTGGGTTTGCATTTAAACCCTGCAACTTCTTATTTTTTTATAGAAGCATAAAGATTTACCCTTCGTTATATCAAAATTACAAAAAGACTTAAATTTATAACGGTAATTTTAATAATTCCAATTTTATTAAAGAATTTAGACATTTACCCTGCCCCTTAATACTGTTTTTTTCATAAGTACCCATACTCAATTTTGGGACACTTTAGCAATGTCTCCATATCCTATTTTTTTGGAAGTTACAAGGATCAGACACTCGGACCAGGCAAAGCACCAACCAGTTTCGGCTCCAGCAGTCCAAGCACAGTCAGTGGAACAAAGAGTGGAAGACAAAGTTAAAGTATATCGCATAGAAGGGCTCTCATGATGATACACTTTAGCAATGTCCCCATATCCTATTTTTTTGGAAGTCAAGGATCAGACACTCAGACACATACCCAAGTTTGAATAACATAGAAGAAATCTAAGCAAATACAATACACCGCGTGGAGACCTGCCTCAATTACATGGAATTTGAAAACAAGGGGAAGAAAAGCGGGAAAAATTCCAAATAGCACAGTCGACATCTCCACGAGATTCTCAGCTGTCAAAAACTAGCAGCTCTACTGAGTACAAACAACATCCTATCAAGTAAATCCATAAGAATCCTTCTTTGAGCAGTCAAGCAGCAGAATAAAGCATACTTAAACAAATTTCGATTGATATGCACCTTAGGCAAAGATAGATCAAATGGAACATGAAGACAATGAAACCTGGAAGTACTCCTTGAATCAATAAATTTTGTTTGCCATCTAGATGAACAACAAACGATAAGGAATAAACGTTTAGAGGGATGAATAATAACTCACTGCTTGTCCGTGGTATACTTTCTCTATTGCCTCACTCGCAGCACTTGCTTTCAAAATTGCATCACTAGAAGCACTAGATTCAACATCAAAACCTGATGCGCGCCATCTCGGCAGGCCTCCATCCAACACCCAGACTCTGTCATGCCCAAAAACACGAAACATCCTGTTTATCCAATTAATGAAGTTAGTAATTAAGTTCAATAAACATGACCGAGGAACATGCTCTGCTAGACTGCTACCATCGGTGAAAATTTGTTGACACGTAATATCACAACCTGCAACTCACCACCAAACACGAGCCGCACTAAAAATTCCCTTTCCATCATAAACAACAACCCCATTTTTGTTCTCAATACCAAGAGCAGATACCGCAGCAGCAAAAGCTTCTTCTGATGGCAACATGTGTGGCAACTGTTACACATCATTTAAGAATGTAAAGTTCCTCACATCATGTATAAAGAGCAATAAAAATCAATTTCTCAAGAACAGGTCTAATGGCCAACAAGTAACTCCAGTATGTAAAATTTAGGAATCTGCAAGGCTAGAATAAAAACAAAATCTTCATTTTTTGGATGCTTAGAATAGAAATATGCAAATATTATACAGAAGGCAAAGGTATTTTAAAAGCAAAGAACAAAAATACAAAGATTTTGTAAACCTTAAATCAAAATGCAAACTCTTTTCCTACTCTACTTATTTTAAAAGGTAAGCAAATTTAGGAGAAACCATCTCACATTAGTTGTGCGGTCCGATATTCCATCTACATCAAAGAAAAGGGCACCAGGAATGTGGGCAACCTGTTTCAACCACGGCCAAACCCCAAAACAAACCAAAAAAAAGAAGTCAGAATTTTACAAACAGAGTAGTAGCTAACACTGAGAGAGAACAATTCTGCAGAAAATAATTTAAATCAATACCACAAACCCAAATGCATAAAATGGACATGGATACAGATGATAAACAAGAAATGGACACAACGAAGACACGGCAATATGTCATCTACTTTTTAATAAAATAATTTAGGTTATGTAACGATTGCTTCATGACAGCTAAATCAAATAGAAGTACAACTAATTTCCTACTTGGAAACTATATAATTAGAATCACCCTTATAAAGGTTAAGTCATAACAAGAACAGTGACATAATCGTGTCTGTACATATGAGAATGAACACAATCTGATTCTTCGATTGTCCTCTTCTACTCATATGTCCAACTTCATAAAATTTTGTATAAACCTTTTGTTAAAGGAATTATTTTAAGGATAGCCTTGTGTTTTGATTTTTGGACAGGTGAATTCAGCACTGCCATAAAAGAGCAACTCTACATGGGTATTTTATATTTAAAACTTTGGGGAGGTCATTCTGGAAATCCTAACAAATGGTAGGCTGACAAATGCTGGAGAAAGTGTGCAGAGTAAACCAAGGGAAATTGTTCTTAGAGAGATATACAATGACAATGAAGTGTTGTCCATGTGTCTAAAATTGAAAAAATTAATTTTAAATTATAGACATCCAAAATGTGTCAGATGCGTGTCCTAAAGTGCCTAGCAAGCGAAAATGCTCACACATGCCAGAGTTCAGCATAGACATAACTCCTTAGAAGTGTGTGTTCTTAGCACCAAATTCCTCGAATTTAAACTAACAATGTAACCATCCAGCTAGTGCCACGTTAAGAAATGATAAATGTTAAATTGCTGGAAATAAAGTCATAAGCAACACCTGATATTCCTGAAGTGGATTTCTCTGCTCATCTGGCATGTACCATGATGCATCCAACACCTGAAAACATAAAGTCACAGAATATTATAATACCAGCATCTAGAATCTAAATTGATATAAATAAAATGCATTCAAGCTCAACATTACACACACGCACACACAGGGAGACAGACAGACAGACAGACAGAGAGATAGTGTGTGTTCCAAAAGAAGCTGCAAAATACCAACAAAGACAAATTTTTTATTATGACAACATAGTGTGGGAAACGGTTATAGTCAACATTGAGGATAATACTAGCGGAAGAGGAAGACCAAAGTAAACATGGGTAGAGTTAGTAAAGAAAGATATGAAAGCATGTGGATTGAATGAGACTATGGCCTTAAATAGAGAGGAATGGAAACATGTGATTCATGCAACCAACCCAAAGTAATTGGGAAAAGTCTTGGTTGTTGTTGTCATGACAACACAGTAAGGGAACGGAAAACCACAATAGGAATTGCCCTGCTTTTGAAGTACGTTTAAAGAACACAATCGCATACTTGGGAACAAAAATGTGACCACAGAAAGACACAATTGTAATCAGCTTAAGTGCATACCTTGATATCAGGCTCTCGCAGGTTAGCATGTAGCCAATCAACTGAAACAACAGGTTCATTAGTCGATATGGACTGTGTTGAGAAAGAAGCTTTTGGCCAATGTCCTGTTGAGGCCATAGCACTAAAAACAGAACCAGATTTCTTATACGCCAAATGGAAGGAAGTGGCTTGCAAATGAAATGGTCTCCTCTGCAAGTAACATAAGAAAGCACTATGAGATCTTCACTGAAAAGAACAGAATAGATTGAAATAAACAAGAGTCTATGGAAAATAAATTCTAGCCCAGTTTGTTACAAAAAAAAAAAAAAAAGACAGTTAAAAATCTACAATTTACCATTACTAGCACTTTGGACAGCGACTTAAAGGAAGAAAGACCGTTTTACATTTAAAGGTGGTGTATACAACCTTCACAACTTAGGGAGACTAATGAATATCAATAATTTGACTGCACCAATTTGCTAGAAAGATAGACCAATTGAATTTTCTTAATCCAATAAGCCTCCACCCAGAGCCTTGCATTTTTTTCCTATATAATGAAAAATAAAATAAAATCTATACTGCTATATCCCAATAATAAAAAAAAATGTTTATGCACGATTCTGATACCAGTAGGTTGATGCACATATTTAGAAATTCAAACCCTTCACCTATTTGCAACAGAAATCAATTAACCCAAAAAAAAAATAGCACAAAAATCACAGAACCCAACAAGTAGATCACTCAACTGTTCAAAACCCTGTTTCTTATTGCACTAAATTTGACAGAAAAAATAAATAAATTACTTAATCACCCCAAAAAAAGAAAAATGACAACCCATTGACGAAAATAATTCAGATTATATGAACAGAGAAAACGAAAATGGGCACAAAACAAAATTAATCATACAAAGGCACAAATCATCGAAACGATCAAAAAAATAATAATTGAATGAAAATCATAACCCAGAGTTAAATAAAAACTCGCATCAACACTTATCTACCAAGACCGATGATAAATGGAAGACCGAAATGAGAGAGATGGAGATCTTACATTGAAGAGAGTCGTGAAAATTTGGGGCTTGTGTGTGAGAAAAAGTGAAGGTTGAATGAGGCGTTGGGCAAACAGAGTTCTTGAGAAGAAGGCTGAGGCCATTTATGTAGTTAGATAGCATAAGAGAGCATAGGAATGGTGAATGTTTCTTGTGTCCGACCTTCAGCAAAAGGCCAAATCGAGGCTGAGTTGATGATATCAACAGCTACTTTGTTTTTCTGCTGATGAGAGATTAGGACTTTGGAGGAGAGTAGTGATAGTCTAAGTAGAAGACTGACGGCCTATATGTTTTACCTCTCCACTCGGAGAGTCCCAGGGTTATGTTTGGACGTGAGAAGGTTGAATTTTTTTTTAGGGTCATTTTTTTCTTTTTCTTTTTTTTTTTTTCTCTTTTTTTTCTTTTTGGAAGTTAAAGCAATTAACGCACGCACCTACTTTCACCGAGATTCGAACCCCGACCTTCCTTTTGAAAAAAAGAAGGGGTGATATTACTGGACCACTTGGTCTTTTGGTTTTTTAGGTTCGTTGTCATTGATAATTTCAGTATTCCTTCACAAGTCAAAGGTCATTAAGGTCATTTTATCATGTATTAGACAAATCAAGGACTGTATTGCATATGGTCGTCATTATGACAAACCTTAGAAGGTGTCCTTGTAATTAACTCTTTTTATTATTATTATTATTATTATTATTATTTGGAAATTTGGACAAATTACAAGCTGTACAGAATTTATTACTTTCACCTTCTCTAAACTCGTTCACCAACTATAAAAAAAGAATTTTGAGCGTAAAAACTTAATAATGTCCTTATATTATTGTAATATATTATATTGTATTTTATTTCAGAAAGTGATAAAATTATTATTTTTAAAAAAATTGGTCAACAAGTCAAATAAAAATAACGCTAAGAGGGTTGTTGAAAATTAAATGTTGAACTATCTAATCATGTATAATTTGCTTAAATTTTAGGAAAGATTAGTATTAACTTACTTTTTTTTTTTTTTTGGGTCTGTGTTCTCTACATGACATGTGCAATTCTTCTATCACACTTGTATTAAGCTATTACATATGAATAAAATTTTTAAAGATGAGCTCAAAGGGCTTTCGAAAATGAGATCTTGTCATTAAGTTATCTCCTTAGAATTGAGGGTTACTTTTGTGAAATGACAAAATTTAGTGTTGGCAGCTTGGTTAAAGAAAATTTGAGAGGATTGTTTTTGCTGTATGAACAAATTTTTAAATAGGAGCTGGTCATTAAACTATCTCCCTGGAATTGAATTGTTTTTGCTTTATGACTAATTTTAGTGTCCATAACTTTGTTTATTTTTTATTTTATTGGTGTTTTTCAATTTGTTTCTTTTAGTCAATAATAATAATAATGGTCGAAGAAAAGAACAAAAGAAAAGGACGGAATATTTACCCCCAAAAAAAAATGACCTAATACTTAGCAAGGTACGATTGATTTAGAATTTGACAACTTTGCCCACTTTTAAAAGCTATAGTGGTTTACCAAACCTGCCCCTTGGTAATAGAACTCGCAAAACAAGGCATTGCTTTCCATCTATATTCATCTATATCTGACATAGACCATGAGCATCAATCTTTCATTGCGAGTCTTTGGAGATTGAAGGTTTCATTTGCTGGGTAAGGGTGTGGTTTGGCACTCGGTGAATACAGGAGGTGGCAAATCATGAGAAAGAGAAATGATTATGCAGCAACCAAATAGTAGCATCCGAATGCTCCCCATTTGCTTGATGGTTGAAATGGGACTCGAACACGGGTCCCATCAAAACAATCAAGTCTGCGAGCTGTTCGGCTCCCATTCGGCTGTTTGTTTCATGGAGCATATCATTGCTCTTGAAACTATAGTCACTAAAAAACGATAAAAATGGTGAAAAGATGGGGAATAAGTAACATGACGTTGTCATTAATTTTTCTGATAACAAAAAGAGCAATGTTAAATTTTGATATGTAACTTAAGCAACAGTTTATTTTAACTAAAATGAGAATAATTTACAGAAGTGTATATATATATATATATATAACATCACAAATCATGCTTTACAGTCCTTCCATTTTCATGCACACGCCAAACAATGAATACATAATACATGCGAAGCTCACACATACAAATTATATATGTATGTGAACTATTGAAATGAAATCTGAATATTATTCACATGCAAATAATCTCCACAGTACAACTGTGAGTGTGACACGCTTTCTCGCTGCTACCTTCCAGACATAAGGTTGAGTAGACCGTGGTTTTCATAGAAAGAGCCAACATCCCAATCTTCTGTGGAGGATGAGAGAGTCATCAGTGCAACCACAATTGATCTCATACTTGGTCGTAGTTGAGGATTCTCTTGTGTACAAGCTTTGGCAAGTTGAGCCACCTGCAACCAAATTGATCACTAAAGCTTGGTATAAATGGAAAACGGGGAACTTGGTACGATAATCAAAAGAAATATGTCACCTTGCGGACTGAATCCATGGGGTAATTATCTCCAAGCCTAGGGTCAACTACTCTGCGAAGATGTTCTGTCGGATCAGGTTGACTAAGAACTTCCTCGAACTGTAAAGAACGAGGGACAACTATTATTAGCTCACTGGGAAATAGGCTGGTTAAGAACTTCAACTATAAAGCCTAAGAGGCAAAGTAACAATTAGCTCATGAATACATATTAAAGTATGTTATAAATGGTCAGAAACGTGCCACAAGCCTGCTGTCATAAAGGTTGATTCGTTACAAACTGGAGAATTTAGAGATACGCAAAACAAGTAATTTGATTTCTCGGCTTAAAACTAATTACTTTGACACATCAAAAGCTCATTAGAACTTCAGGATGTCTGATATCTCATTGCCATTCTTAAATAATTGGTTAAATAGAAGGATGCAAGAAAACTTACCAAAGCAACAAGACCCTTTGACTCCGCAGTAGAATCATTTATCTTCACTATGGCTTCCTTGGCTGAAAGAAGTTCATAAAGGACAACCCCAAAAGCGTAGACATCAACTTTAGGAGAAACATCGCCATACCGAGCATATCTGTAAAGAAGCATTGGTAAACAGTTGATTCAAGTCCTATATGTAGGAAGATATATAGCCAAAATATATTTACTTTTGTACAAGGGACAGCTTGGGATTAGTAAATGCCAACTCATCCTTGGAAAACCGGTTTTCAAGGTGGGCGGCAACCAATTGTTGTTATTTGCACAAAAGTTGGTATTTATACGTGTGGGGGGGTCGGCTTGTACGGGTCTCGTGGATTAGTCGGGGCAAAGCTCCAAACACCCCGATTACCGGGGAAAAAAAAAAAGGATGAAAAGCCATTGTCAAAGTTCATCTCGTTAATTTGGGGTGATAAGAGGGTTGCATTAATCAAACCTCTGGCTTTTATTCGAAAGGAATGGCTGCCCTTTCAATCAGCGTCCTTACTATTGACAGCTACAGATTTTGCATTGAATTGAACAATGGACAATTGCACCAATCAATAGTCTATAAAGAGGCTTACCGAGGTGAGAACAGAAAGTGCCTAAAATTAAAGAAGGTACGGCTATATAAAGAAGAATGTTGAAAAAGAAATGCAATGCTGACGCCAAATAGTTTGAATAAAAGGAAGAATATATCTAGTATTAGTCATATCTTTTTGTGCCTAAATCATACATTTTCATATTTATACCAATCAAGGGCCTTTTTTGTTACTGGTCTACCTTTGTCCTAGTGGATTTGGGTCTAAATTCCTCACCTCGAGGTCAAGGGTTCAAGGTCAGTATAGAGAAAAGAAAAAAAAGGAGGGAAGGGGGGGCTTCATGTTAGCATACCCATGAATTATGCCCATGTCTTTTCTTGTTCACAAAATCGACCCTGTGCTTTGCATGACCAATCTTTCCTTCTACACATTCATTATAAAACCATAGCTAATTTGATCTAGTACAGGTGTACAGCAGTAGAGGTCCTTTAGTTATTAACCCAAATTGTAGTTTCCCCAAAAGATTTTGAACATAAGGCTTCATGTGAGTATTATGGCTATTTTCCAAGTGCCATTTATGCTCCTATATGAAGCTTGACTCACCTAGCAGGTCAGGACAATACTCCCTCCCAGATATATGGATATGCTCAGAAAACAAAATTGTTAAACCAAAGGTTTTGACCTAAGGGCAATCTAGTAATTTTGATGATTACAAACCATTAATGGTGTTTAAGTAATAATGCCTATATTGAGTATTGTGCTAGATGATCATAATTTCAACATGGCATTCAATAAAGCAAGGATGAGCTATGAAACTTGCCAAACATTCCAATACACATGAAGATGGAAATGACTTGAAGATGCAAATGGTCAAAGCTAGAGCATTAAATGATGACAAAGTCAAGAATGCAATTCAAGGAACAAAAAGGAACCTCAAAGCTCAAAGATCAATGACAAGCATGAAAAATGGGGTAGTATAGGTTGGTGAGTGTTTAGTATTCAATGTCAAACTTAATTTGAATCTTTCCTTGAAGCTCACTTCTATAGGATCATGAAACATGCATTAATATCTCATACTTGATCCATAAACAACCTATAAATAGGTCTTGAACTTAATTGAAGCATATATAAAGACCTAGAGTTATTGCCAAGCCTTAGACATGGTCAAATGTCTATTTTTCAAAAAAAAAAAATAGATTATAGTACTTGGTTAACGGATTAAGACTTATCAAAAAAAAAAATGTCTATTTTTCAAGGTTAAAGGCAAACCAGGTAACTGGTTTGTCCTCATGAGGCTGCTGGTAATTCGAGAGAGTTGAGAATTGAAAGAAGCCCTAAACCAAGCGGCTGGTACTATGTACCAGGTGACTGGTAGTCTCCACCAAGCGACTGGTTTGTCTACATTCTTTATATATATGAGGCTGGGGCATTTATAAAGATACATGTGAGGTACATTGAGCATTCAATACATTCTTCTATTCTCTCACTGTCATTGAATAAACTTGAGCTTCAACTTGAGATTCAATTATAACTCTAGTCTTGTGAGCTTTCATTTGAGTCTCAATCTTTGAGAAGATACAACTTTGTACTACATTCTTCCACTCTATTTCTTAAGGGTTGGTTTGACCCAAAGGAATTCTAAGAGAAGGTGTTCTCTTAGCAAGAAGGAAGAAGAAGCTTGTTAGCTTTATTGTAAAGGTTTGCTCTCCACCCGAAAGGAGAAGCTACAGTGGATTTGGAAAGGTCTCAAGAGGGATCTTGAACCGAGAAGTAGGAGTTCCGAACCTTGCTAAATCGCCAAGTCACTTGTGTTTCATTCTCTCTTCCCTTATCTCATTTATAATGTGCTTGCTTTCCCCAGGACAACCCCAATTCCATCATTTACTGCTAATATAAATGTTCCTTGATAAACAAACAAACAAAAAAGATATCTTACTCCGGTGGCATGTATCCAAATGTACCAACAAGACGTGTAGGCAGTGATGTACTCCCAACCTCAGTCAGCTTTGTCAAACCAAAGTCTGCAACCTGCAAATTATATATTTCAGTATGATAATGTGAACAAGCTTTCACATTGTCCACCGTGATGACAGAACAGCATCATAGAGCATAGGTACAACCTTCCCATGGAGATTTTTGTCTATCAGTATATTTGCTGATTTGATATCGCGATGGATGTAGACAGGAACAGTATGTTCATGGATATACTCGAGACCCCTTGCTGAATCAAGGGCAATTTGCACCCTGGTAGACCATGGAAGAGGGTGACTCCCTGCAAACAATAAATATAATCATTACCATGATTATGTATTTATTACCACTAGATAAGGTATACATTATTCACAAGTGATCTCACCTGACCCACGCAAATGTTCGGTTAAGTTGCCATTCTCAATAAATTCATAGACTAGGAAAAGAGAACCTTCAACACAATACCCAATCAAGCGTACCTGCATTTGATGCCAATGAATTAATTATGATGCCTAAGACTTAAAAAGAAAGTCATTCAACGACAAACCAGTTGAAACATAATATACAGATATTTTATAACCTCACAACGAAAATTATAAAAGATAGTTCACCCCTATAAATTTTCCTAAACAATAAACTTTAAAAATTAATCTAAGAAACCTAACCAACCAGAACGCCTTGCAGCAATAAAATTATAAATTTTTTATCTTCTAAATATGTTGAGAAGTCACATCTTTAACTGAAAATAATAAAGCACGTTAATGAACTAGCAATCCGTACCTCAGTTAACTCAACCACAAGACCTTCTCAACAACTAACAATTTTTTTCCGGAAAGGAGTAAATGGCACAGATTGGCGAACATACTATCATAATATGATGTCTGAAATGCACTGGATTAAATGAATACAGAAAAAATGAAAATGATTCCTAGAAACAAGTAAATTTCCACTGAATTTTTCTAGGCTTGGAAGGTCAATTAAATCCCAATCAAGTCAACCAAAATGCACATAGTTCCACCACAACACTTACATATATGACAGTATGTACATGAATCTCTCTCTCCCATACACAAACATAAAAGACTCACATTTATTGATGTAACTAACTTTGCTGCTCCAGCATTTAAATGACATAATTTGTTTCTCTCCATATAAGCTAATGGTCACATTGGCTTTTGGCTAGAGGCAAAAATGCTTAATCCGTTAACCAAGTACTATAATAAATAAATATACAGCAATAGATAATTTGGTAAATTCAATAATTTGAGGCTGTCATCACTAGCATAAAATATAGAAAACGACAAGATTCGAAAAGAAATTTCAATTTCCCAAGAATGACAATGCCAGCATTTTTTAAAACAATAACCTAGATCAAGTTTGATATATGCCTCTACCTAGGAAGCACGGATACGGGCATGGGACACAGGTACAACACGATAGGGATATGACAATACCGTAAATCTAAAAAAAGTAGTACACGGATACGGCATGGATACGTCAAAAAAATTATTATTATTACAAATATAAATAAATTTTTTTTTTTTTTGCCATTTTATCCATATAATCATGAATAAAACCACTAATTTGGAGCTTAGAACTAGATTTTTGTTTTTTTTCTTCTTAAATTTTATATTATTTTCGTAATTAACCCATAATATATTTTAAATTGCATTGAATCCCATTCTTCCAAAAAAAATAATTAGTTACAAAATCAGGCTGCCGTATCTTAAAAATGTGCAAAATATATCCTTGCCGTGTTCCACCTGTGTCCAACCAGAAAATAAAATATTCAATTTTCAGGATACTTCTAGTTGTATTTGATACCACCACGGCAGCCTAAGAGAAGTATCCGTTCTTCATAGGCCTCTACAAAGGCCACCTAGTGTGGTTCCCTATTAATCAAGAGTTTTGGGAGCAACAGATTAGTTACCCAACCTTTGGCATTATTTGCAAAGACTTACTATTCTCGGATCGAAATCTGTGTTCTCACTCTTCACGATTCGATCTTTTATCACCACACTAAGCAATGGCAACCACTCAAGTAAACATATGCCTATGAAAAGAAAAGAACACACAACAGCTACACTAAAAAACCAAGATCATTGGGAAGTGTACTACCAGGTTCAGGTGATGAACATGCGTCAAAACCTTTAATTCAGCAAGAAACTCTCTTGATGCTTGCATATCCATCTTCTTGATTGCAGCTTTCTGCATAAGAGTTCCCCAAAAGGAATTATGAAAGCAATACAGATATTCAACATCAGATAGCAACACAACACTATAAAAGATCAACGATTTGTGATTGGAAATCTATCAACAAAGGGCATTAATGAAAAGACCTCGCATGCAACCAACTGTTATATGCGTGCACAAAGTGAAGAGATATTAGAAAGTGAAATTTATGAAATTCACTAACAGAGGATCATAACAGCTATAAATAAATATGGATGGCTCAAGTCTATTAATCAAAGAGAAGGCAACCATTGCTACCGATTGAGCTTCTATTTGAATTATCAAGTCAAAAAAGGATTTCAAGCAAACCTTTGTTTGAGCGAGTATCATTCAAAGTTGCAAGTAGCATGTTCTCACATAGCCCTGAAGTGCTTATTAGCTTATCTAGCTGAGCTCAATAAATTTAGGAATTTCAAACTATGTTTGAGCGAGCATAGATCATTTATCTCACGAGGATCTCATGTTAGCCTCTACGCAAGCAATCCCAAGCCAGCTTAAGTTGTTTGGTTCATCTTACAGGCCTAAGAATCCCTTCCATCCCATCCTCCCTTGAAGTTGGTCACCTCAAATATTCTCAACTAAGCATTATCCCGAATAAGTGGGTCAACTTCCCGAAATCCTCTATCATTGTTTTCATCCATCTCAATTGTCCAAGATAAATACATCTTGAGTCTCAAGATGAGTGGCTAATGCAATTTGATTCAAAAGTTTTCAATATATAAATTTGCCATCTGGCATTAGCTTTGAATTAACACACCACACATGCAGATCAAAGAAATATCATACAGCATTCTCTTTCTACATTTGGCTATACATGTTGCATTGTAATACTTATCCTGAGCTCTAAACTTTGCTTGTATAAGTTTTTATGGCATTTTGATTATTCATTGTCCCTAATCTAATGGGATCACCAAAGTTAAACCCTCATACATACATGGAATAATAAAGCATAATGCACATTGCACATCACTCTGTATAAGCCTGCATGGCTCTTATTAATGTGAATGAGCACAGCTACTTGACACGGGAACAGCATCCATTTTTTTTCTTTTAGTATCCACATTTTCCTTTTTCTCCTTTTCTCTTATGGGTTTGTTGAGGAAGGGTTAATAGAGGGTGTCCCCAAACCACGGGTATCAGGAAAGCCCACGCGGAGATTTTTAACACCCTAAAATGTTGAAAACCTTTGAGTTTTGTCTGGAGACTCTATGCCAACTCAGCTACCTTGGAAGGGTTGCCTCTTTCCTTTTATTATGGTAAAAAATGACATTAATGGCTACAAACCTCGCCTCGCAGCTCAGCATAATAAACAGCCCCGAAGCCACCTTGACCTATCTTATTAGCAATACTGAAATTGTTGGTAGCCGATGCCAACTCTTCATATGAGAACTCCACAGATTTGTCAATAGTCACGCCTGCAAAGCGTGGAGAGGCACTGACAGCAAGGCCAGTGGAGTCTGCATCTTTATCCAAAGTACTTCCAGGAGCTAAATCACAAAAGAGGGAAAAATCAGTCAGTGAAATCATTTATAATCATTCATTTAGTCCCATTCTTTGAAAAATGCAGAAGAGAGGAAAACTACAAATCTTGATGTTTTTGCTTCAATATAGTACAGCATTTTGCAGAAGGAAAAAACTAAACAGCATTATGGACTTTCAATATGAATGCAAGTTGGTGAATTTCCCTTATAAAATAAAGACAAAAATATCCCATCAAATAATCCAATTAAATACTATTACAATATTTGAGGGGGAAAAACAAAAGAACAGAAGAAGCCAATATCAAGTGTTCGTCCTAACCATCCGGGTGCTTGGAGGAAAAGATCGGGAGGTAAAATAACCTCTACTATTACTTTGCATGATGTGGCAGCCCTCAAATTCAACATTGTACCAAGCAGTAACCCCTACGATGTTTTAAGAAACATATCCACAAAAGAAAAAGAAAAAATATATGTTCCTTCTGTAAATTGAACAATTGCTATAAAACAAGAGGAAAACAAAATGAAAGCTTAATATATAAAAAATGGATATTCAGCTTCCTAAAAAGAGCATTGTGGCCAATGTGTGATTAAGACTTCCAATACGTGAAAATCAGATCTGTATTTCTTCAGCCAAGATAAAAATGAATCTAAAAGGCATTCGCTCATTCAGATATATAAAGAGGCACCATTTTAAATGTAAATGTTGAAAGAAAAAGATAGAAAAGGTAGAGAAAAAGGCTACGACAGGAAAAACCTCGTGTAGCCTGAAAAGATTGATCTTCATATGCTGCAGAAAGCAATTTTGCATCTGGTATCTTTTTCAGTCTGTAAAATCCAATATATATGCAAACTGCCAATAACAGAACACCTGCTACTCCAGCTACCGATATTCCAGCTATGACCCCACCAGACAATCCTGCTTGTATAAAAGCAAAAATAAGTTTGAAAGAGCATTTAGGATCCACATTATCATCTACATTTGTGTCCAACTATCAGAAATTAAGAAAGTCAACTCTGAAACAATAGGCCACACAACCTGTGCTGCAAAAGGGAAAATAATAAAATATGTTTAAAATTTCTTTTAAAAAAATGGGAAAATGAAACAAGTAACATTAACTAAGTTTATAGGCACATGAAAATTAAAGAAGTTACCTTGATTTCAAAGGTAGATAATTTCCATTTTTATCTGCAAGAAATAAATAAAAATTTGGTAAGACATTTCCTAGCCTTTCACAGCATCATAATAACAACCACTCTGATAGTCGGAAGCTTTATAGAAAAATCAATTGTTTGGTGATAATGTATTATTGCCAATGCTGGACATATGGGATAAAGCAAGAAATTGATTCACTTGAGGTTCACCATAACATTTTTAGTAAATGTTGTCATGCAAAAAAGGAGTCATCACAAATACTCCAAAAAAAGGATTATAAGAATTAAAACTGATATCATTTGATGATAATAATATGTTTACTACTTGGGGGACAGTGTTAACATATTGTAATATTATAGTGACCTTGATTCACACAAGTTTCGATGAAAACATATAAATACATAGAAATCCTCTTGAATGAAATGAGCATGCTCCAAATGAAACAAAAATAAAAAATAAAAATAACAGTAAAAAAATGGACAAGTTCAAGCATGCACTAATACCCCCGCCCCCAACTGGCACTCGAGTCAACTGACAGAGACTTAGAGTTGTGTTGTTCAGTCCAATGATAACCCAGTTCAGGCAAAATTGCCTAGACCTCCACTGCCAAAATATCAGCTCAAGAACCCCAAAACATATTCCCATTTTTTCATCCCCCAACACTTCGAAACCAGTAGAAAACCATCAACTGAAATCACGCCATGCAACTAGAATGTCATTGATAAACAAGTATTCCGGATCGTAATTATGTGAAATTATTAAACTCAGTTAAGAACATATACAATATCCCAATAAATTGTTCTTTAGCTGCGAAAATCATTAGATTCAGAATTTGATTTGAGTCCTCTTCAAAGGAAATCATATAATTGCAATTTGGAAACGATTTGTGTGACTCAGAAGCCTGTTGAGCCCAACAACCAAACATAACCCGTTTAATTTTATGCTTTCCCCCCCTCTGAATAAGCTTCCTAAAGCCCTTTTAAGGGCTTTGGTTAATATATTACTCTTTGCCTTTTCTTTCTTTTATATGTTATTAGAGATTTCTATACCCTTCTTTAAAAGACAAAAGTCTATTCTCTGTCTAGAAAGAACTGTTTTTCTACATATGTTCCTAGTCACTGAGATGATGTTCATTTCGGTTAGTGCCAAAATAAAATAATAGACTGAAGCCAACTCTTTTAGATTTTTTTTTTTTTTTAGATGAGTATTTGGGTTTGGGTTTGTGATTAAGAGATGGTTGCTAACAGAAAAGGCAATGATTAGATGGTATGGTTTTCCTTGTGATGATGATTGTAAGGGTGGTGACATTAAATGTTGTTGAACTAGAACAAATGTGAGAATTGATAATGTGCATTATGATGGTTTTTATTTTTGATGAAACATCAATAATTGGAAGTTGTGGAAAGAATTTCCAATTTTTAACAAGTCTGGAAACTCCTTACAAAGTTTCTCTTTTCCTATTAAAAAAATAAATTAAAAAATAAAGCAAAAAGAAAAATGCAGCCAATGGTCACTGAGTACAGTGTTCATGGTAAACATCAAAATGCTGGCACAATGAGAACTACTGATGCATATTTTATGGAACGAGAAGCATTAAGTTCAGCAAAAAAATATTTTAAAACAGATTGGATATTCAAAATGTTTAAAACCTCTTTTATTGTCATGATCTAGCCGTTTATTTGATCAAAAGCTATAATATTAAAGCGATACCAATGTAAGAAAATCAGCTCAAAATTTGATAAAATAAAATGATACAAAGACAGTCAAAGTTGATAACGTAATTTGGTCAAATAAAGTCAAAAGAGTGTATAAAAGTTTGACTTATTCGTGCAATCTACTGTGAATGAATTTTTGTACGAAATGTTGACGGCATAATCTTCGTATAATCCTCTTTCAAACAGTTAGATAGCAAATATTAAAGTGATCTCAATGTAAGAAAATAAGCTCAAATTTTGATAAAATAAAATGATACAACGAAGGCCAAAGTTGATAGCATAATTTGGTAAAATGAAGTCAAAAGAGTGTATAAAAGTTTGACTTAATAAGTGAATTAAAAAACTTGCCATGGGGTAGACCTCATATAGCATTACTCATTTCAATATGCAAAGGTACTAAGCATCTAAAACATCAAAATTCCACACATGACACATAACATAATTTCACCTTTGCCCGGAATATACACCAGACCGTTCCCCGAACTGAAATTCGAATTTCGGTTGTAACTCTGAATTAAATCTGCACTGAGATTAGCTTGGGCCGCAACAGAATCCAAACTCTCGCCCGGCCGGAGCGGGTAGGTCACGAACAGTCCGTACTCTTTGGACACTCCACTATCCCCACAAGAACAATTCACGGTCACGTTGAGCCTGGCATTGGTGTCCGGTATGTGATCCGGGTCGTAACTATTGAACCTCTCCAACCACGCCGTCGTCGTCAAATTCGCATAGTACACATTCGCAACTTTATCATACGTATCACCGGATCGAACGGTGTACTGGAACACATGACCCAAGAATTGGCCACCGATACAGTTGCAAGAGAATGGAATGTTGATTCGAATATCGGATTGGATACTGTCTTGGTTTGGAATTTGAGGGTTGTAACTGAGGATATCATTAATCTGATTGCTTGATACTTCGGAGATGAATGTGAGGTTCGATAGTGGCCACACGTAATATGATCCCAGAGCCAAATCACATCCTTTGGAACATCTTGATTCCACTGGATAACAGGTCGAGATGAATAACAAAAGCCCTATGCCTAACCCTAATTCAGATGGCAGCATGCTTTATTGGAACGTCAAACCCTAGAAATCATCTAGAAATGAAACCGATGATAGAAGAGGGTGGTGAGCGATCAACAGGTTTTGACTTTTTGGTCTGTCGACTTGCCGGACTGAATGAACAAGTGATCAGTTTCTTTTGGAAATTGAATGATTCCATCAGAAATGTGTTTTCTTTTTTCTTCAGAAATGATTGACTAAGTAATATGTATTTGCTTAGTTTTTTTAGATTTTTTTTTTTTAAATTAAAATATTCATTAGAGTTTTGTAAAAGTCCTTTGGCAGATGTTAAACTCTGGCAAAATTGGCTCACCAAAATAACACCTAGCATGATTGTGTTTGTATTTAATTGCGAGTCATACCATCTATTTATTAAACGAATTAAATATGTTATGTTGACGTTATAAATTTTGATATTACTTATACTACCAATATAAATTGTCAATCATATTTTAAAATTTCCAAGCTATATATAAATCTCTAATGTTAAACTTTAGCTTTTTAAGAATCTGAGAATAATGTTTGGGGAGTTTGTGCATTGCATTGATAAGTGTAGTGGAACTCTTATTTCTTGAGATATTGGTTAATTTTATTTTTCTTTTTTTCATAGTTAATTCTATTGTTTATAACCCAGGGGGTCATATATCAAAGATATTTACTCAAATATCAAAGTAAAAGATCAAATTTTTATGTTACTTTCTTATAATAAATTTATATATAAACAATGATATAGATTTGGTACTCAAAAGTGTTCGCATGAGGTGTGAGGGTCACCTTATGAGAAGTGTCTGTAAGTTTTAAATTTTTCACATACATTATTGTTTGTGAGGTATAATTAAGAAATTGCCGGAATTATATATAACTAATAGTTAAAAATTAATTTTTTTTTTTTTTTTTTATATTTAAAAACAGAAATAACACCTTCTAGATTTTATATTAATACGAAAACACCTTTTGAAAGTTATTACTGTTGGAAAGAGGGGCATTAAAAATATAAACTTTGGATGAGATTTGGAATAGATTCCGCTAATAATTTTTTGCGGATCTCTAGACGAGCACATTTCTCTCCATAAGAAAATGAACGTGGTATATTTACTTTCTCAAATTTGTTTCCGGGTGAATGAAAAATTAGCTCCAAAGTGTGGTGTTTTGATAAGCTTAAATGGGTATACAAAATGTGGGAAGTGTTTGTCCCACATGAAAAAAAATATTGAAACAAATTGAAATTTCAATAAGCTGAGTTTAGGATTTGGGCTTGGGCTTGGACTTGGGCCTAATTGTAAAGTCCAGATTATTCTTTTTTGGAATTTTGGATTGGGCCTAATTTTAGGCTGGGCTTATTTAAATAGGTTTCACAAATGGGTGGGTTTTTTGGGTGGTTGGTTTTTTGAATTAAAAAAAAAAAATTACTTTTTAGTTTTTCTAAAAGGTTAACCATATTTTAGTTTTTCTAAAGGGTTACACCTTTTAAATTAAAAAACCACTTTTTAGTTTTTTCAAAGGGTTACACCTTTTTTTCGAACCATCATAACTCATGGTTGCACCCACTCGAAAAGGCACATTGCAACCTATTGGAATGGATGTGTCTATTGGTGAACAGACACCATGTGAACCATTGTAACCTATTGGAATAGATGCGTCTAGTGGTGAACAAACACCATGTGAACCATTGCAACCTATTGCAATGGTTGTGTCCAATAATGAAGAGATACACCAAATCTGGAAAGACATTTCTATTTCTATAAATACCCCCCTTTGGATCATTTGCAAGAGGTTCATTTTCATTTTCTTCTATCTCCCTCTTTAGACTTGAACTCAACCCAAGTGGGTTTAAACCATAGGTTAAGTGGTCCGAACCACTTAGACCCTAATCCAATTTCATCGAGCCATATTAAGATTGGTCCGAACCATTTGATTCGAATTGCACCCAATTCAACATTTATATAGCATAGATGCATTTTTGAGTCAGAGAGTATTACACGGAGAAGGTTCGCCTTATCCACGAGTTTGTAGTGCTGTTACTGGTGGATGTAGATCGTTGTATCCTGGGAAATAGACGCCACTGAGTCCGTTAGCACCATAGCGGGGCGAATCTGTCTTAAGGACATAGTAACCAATACTAGTATATTGTTAATTATCTCATGACATATTAGTATAAGATTTATTATATCTTAAATGTCACATGAAGCATATATTTTACCATCAATTACCACTCAAATCCTAATGTTTTTACCAATGTAATCGTTAAAAATGTGAAGAAAAAAAAAAATTATCCCTATTTTTTTAATATATATATATATTTTTTTCAAAAAATCAATAATTTAAAATGACCACTACTTTTTTAACACGAGTGTCAACTTGTCAATGAAATTAACCATGAAAATTTGCCCAAGGATAAGTAACAGTTCGGGAACGGTAACGTGTCTAATGCTCGTACGCCTATTTCTCTTCTTCAAATAAGTCTCCCAATGATAAACTAACATGAGATTGAGTTTTGAAAAAGCACACAGTTTTCCAAATTGTCCTGAATTATGGCGTTGCTTCAGCTTCATCATCAACCTCAACCACTCCCATTTATTGAAGGCGTCTTCGCTCAGTACCCATCTCTATCTCCACTACTTCACAGACGAAGGAACCTCAGCTTCCGAGCACAAGCCCTCCCTTCAAGAACCCAAGTACCCATTTCTTCAATTCCCTCTTCTCTGTTACACCATTCTTTTTCTTTCAATAATAAATGTTTATGTATTGGATGTATGTATGTGTGTATGCCTTCTTGAGTTTATATACACACACCACATGTTTGTCGTTTGTTCTATTTGTCTAATGCTGCTCACTATGCATGCGCTATAAGCTAAAGAAGTTTAACTTCAATGTTGTAGAGGATAATGGAGTCTCTTCCAGTAAGTGGGGAAGTTGGTGGTGCAGGTGGGTCATACTCGTATAATTCTTTGAAGAGGTTGGACCAATTGTGGTCTTCTCTTTGCTCTGCTCCAAAAGGTACATTTTTCTTTCCCAAATTTTCTCTTTCAAATTCTTTAAGTGGAAGAGGTTGTTTAAATATGTGATGGGACAGTAGGTTCAAGAAATCTGAATTGTGTCCTTTGTTTTCAAAATAGTTGTTCAAGAGCCACAAGAAGTGGTTACGAGGCGTTCAGGTTTGTTTAGCAATTCTGATCTGGCTGAAAAGGCAGTGGAGTGTTTTGATGTGGTAGTATGTGGAGGTACTTTGGGAATCTTCATTGCCACAGCATTGAGTTGCAAAGGCCTTCGAGTTGGCATTGTGGAAAGGAATATATTAAAAGGGGTATTGTAATGTGGAAACAAATCTAGAGATAGTTTTGTGGCATGAAGAACTTCAAAACTGTTGGCTGTGCTATGAGATGATATTTGATATTTTTTTTATAATCAATGATCAGAGGGAACAAGAATGGAATATATCGAGGAAAGAACTCTTGGAACTTGTAGAAGTTGGCATTCTATCAGAAGATGACATTGAACAAGCAACATCTGCAACATTTAATCCTGTACGTTTATGAAATTTATAAATTGATAATAGGGTTTCCGTAAAAAAGGTCATATCGGATCATGTACTGCATCACATTCCTAATTGTAGCAATGAAATGACCTGAGGCCCATTCTAACATTTGGAAGTGCTCCCTAGATATGTAACACCATCAAAGGGCTTTGTATTCTAGGTAAATTCTGTGGGTAGGAATGGCTTTTGTTTCACAATTAAGAGAGTCAAGATGGAAATTTGGTCTTTTAGTATCTTCACAAATTATTTTGGGAGCCAGTTTGAGTAGTACTCATCAAATTCCGGTCACCATACATGTTAATTATGGATTTTTTGTTGACACAATCCCAGGAAGTCTGCACTCCTTCAGAAAAGTGAGTTTTTCCACTAAAAGCTTTTGTGAAGAGCACGACTCACCCATGTTAACAATCACTCTTTTGTGTTTGTAGTTTGTTGTGTTTTTTTCAGTAGTTTGGTAGCTATGGAAAGTGCTACCCAACTTGCCCTTCTATCAACTATTTGTTCTTGACAATCTCAGATTATTTTTATTTCTTTTGACTTGTAATAAACATTGCAGAACAGATGTGGATTTGAGGGAAAGGGTGAAATTTGGGTTGAAGATGTTCTTAATCTTGGTGTCTCGTAAGTTAACTTTTCCTGTTGCTATATTACGTTATACTATCAAGTATTTTTTCTTGGACTAGCAATCCAAGATAGAACAGAATATTCTCCATCGATACATATTGAAGAATTTTATAAATCTTAATCATACCACGTGTATACTGATATATTAAGTGCAAACAGAGCACATATTTTGCCTTATGGCATTTTCTCATTAATCTTGACCTAATGGTTAAAATGTTTGTAGAAGGATTTCCATGTGGCAATTCATTTTGTTTATGTTATGTTTAATAAATAAAAATTGATAAGTTACTACATTCACTATTGTTGTCACACATACATCAGGTTTTCATATGAATAAATCAAACCTTTTAATTAACGCGGATTTATTTATTTTTTGGATAATATTCAGATCTTGCAGATGTAGAAAGTTGTAGAACTTGCTAGTTGCTACTAGCATACCTGTCTCTTCGTTATAGAAGCTGTCCTCTGGCTGCAAATACCAAATTCATAATTGAGTGGAATGATTTTTATCATTATTAGTAAAGCATGATATTGTCCCTAACCATATTTCTAATTGAGTGTGGTGTTGGACACGAGAAAAATTAAAAGTATGATGCTTCAGGTCTTTTGTTTTATTTTCTTTTTATTAAACTATGTTGAGTGATGTTTGTCATGCATGTTACTCTCATCCCATGAATTTCAATTCAGGAAATTCATGCTATATGTTGTATTTTTTTTTAATTTTTTTATATCAGTTTTGGTGATGTGTTTATATAGATATGCACTGAACCAGATAGGAGGTTATCTTGGTTTTCTTAGAGGAAACTCAGGCCTTGCTTCTGCAACTCTATCATGTGTTTCTCTTTGATATTATAGGCCCGTGAAGCTTATAGAGATTATGAAGAAACGTTTCAATTCCTTTGGTGGAGTCATCTTGGAAGGTTACAGCGTGTCTAGCATATGTGTATATGAGGATGCAGCTGTAAGATAGCTTTCACTTTTAAAAAGTATCATGGAACTTGATTTGTTGGTTTTGCAGCAAAAATAAATAAATAATAAAACAATATAAGAAGAAAGTAAAGAATTGGTGCACATAGAAGATTGGCGCCTATTAGCCAGAAAGAAGAGAGAGTAGACTTAGGTGGTATGGACATATTCGACGCCGACCTATAGGTGCACCCTTGAGGAGAGAGAGATTGGTGTGCATAGAAGGTAAGAGACAAAGAGGTAGAGACCAAAACTAACATGGAATGAATGATAAGAAATGATTTTCAAAAATTAAATCTAGTAAGAGATATGGCTTATGATAGGAAAGGGGAAAAGAGATACCATATGACCGACCCTATTTGTACGGGATAAAGGCAAGTATGGTAATGATAATGAAAAAGAAAGAAAATAAATGAAAAGTATTGGTTTGGTTTATACATACGCATACATATAATCACAAAGATTTAGTATTGCAGCAGAAAAGTAATGACAAGTTTATAAGAATGTCTAACAAAGATAAAAACATTGAGATGGATGAGTGGAAGATCTAGGAATTATAAGTTAGGAATAACAACGTCAAGGAAACCTACAATTAATATTAGGGATGACAGAATATAGATGTGCCAATTGTGTCGTAAGAAAAAGGTGATGAATACAAATGCAAGTTTGAATGAGAAGATAAGTAACACAGTTTAAAGGTGTTAAACACATATATTGCCCTTAAAACATGTAAATGCCATGCTCTATCTGCAGATATGGATTCTATCTAAAAAAATAGTTAGTACAAAATTACTCTTTATTCTAAAACATACCAAAGACATAAAAAAAAATTGACTGCAATGTACGTTAACATACACAGATGCATTGTTTAATAACACATATACTTAGGGGAAAAAATAACACATACTTCTTACCCTTTCTTCCACAGGTCTTGCAACTAGCTGGGGGGAACATTTTGTCATCACGTCTCATTATTGATGCAATGGGGAACTTTTCTCCTGTGGTAAAGCAGGTCAGGTTCTTCCAGTTATGCATAATTAATGTATTAATCCTTTCCAAAGAATCAAGTATCCTTCTGAGGTCAAGCATATACTTTCCTAGGTGCAAGATTCATAAATGAGATTGACTGTGATGTTCATAAGCTGGTGGAGCACCAAAAGGATTTTGTTTGATATGAATATTTTTAATATTTTCAAGATAACAAGATTGTAAGAAGCTATATGTAATATTACAATAATATGTCAGTGGAACTTCCTGTTGATAAATTGACAATGAATGGATCAGTCTTTTATAAACCGCCAAAACCTATGTGTGTGTTTTTTTGTTTTTGTTTCAGATCTTCTGTATTGGTTATGAAATCTCATGTGCCGCTCCAATGTCCATTAGCTTGTGTATTTATCTGGCTTAGATTATAAATTCATGCCCACAATCCACTAGCTAATATATTCATCCAGTTTATAAACCTTAGATAATGATGCACACCCACAATCTGGTTGAAACTGCTTTTAGGTGTTGGATGATTTTTACAGATAAGAGGCGGAAGGAAACCAGATGGTGTTTGCCTTGTTGTTGGTTCTTGTTGTCGTGGTTTCAAGGAGAACTCTACAAGTGATGTCATATTTAGTAGTTCCACCGTGAAGACAGTTGGAGAGTCAAAAGTACAATATTTTTGGGAGGTACGAGGATTCTTGAGTCTTGACTGTGCTCATGTGTGTATGTGCATTTCATTTGGTATTTTGTAGTATATACATGACATCCTTAGAAAAGATTTTCATTTTTCAAGAATTGATGTTTCTCTAAATGTTTCACAGGCATTCCCTGCTGGGTCTGGTACCCTGGATCGAACTACTTATATGTTCACTTATGTTGATCCTCAACCAGGATGCCCAAAATTGGAAGAATTACTAGAAGATTACTGGGATCTGATGCCAAATTATCAGGTTATAAATTTTGCTATCTTCTCTTGGGTTTTGGAACTCGTGCTTCAACTTGCTTCATTCTGTTTCCATTTGGCGTTGCATACTTGCAGCTTCATATCAACTATATTATTTTTTTACTGGAACCACATGCTTATCTTCCTATTGGTTATCTGTGTACCTAATCTCCCGCTCTTCTTAGTCTTACACTGGAAAACTTTTTGGAGTTTTTTTCTTATATTTTTACACTACTGTACTTGTAAACTTTATTTCAAAAGGAGCTTCATCACCTTTCAGTAATACATTAATAGTTCTGAAAACCGAGTTTGTTTCCATAGTCCCCAACCAATATAGTTATCAATCAATTATAATATCCCAGTAGTTGACAAATAAAAAATTATTTAATGATGAATGGAGGTGCCTATTCAATCAATTCATTTGGAGACATAACAATTTGGTATAGCATTTGTAAGCAAGAGTTATCAGATGGTATTCAGCAGGCTTTTCGATTTTATGTATATCTCTAAGTGCAATAGGTTACAGTGCAAGGAAATAATCTGGGCTCTTTTGTTACTTTGTCTCTTTCTATGTCAGCAGTTCTCATGTAACAATTCTTGTTCCTCTGTTTCTTTTTCTATTTTTTCAATTATACATCCTCCTTGAAATACGAGTAAGTTAATTTTTTATGTATTATTAATATTCTACAACCGGAAGTTTGTAAAATCCTTTCTGTTGTTGATACAATTACAGTAGTTATGATGGTATGACATTTTTAAATTTCACAGGATGTCTCTCTTGATGATCTGGAGATATTGAGAGTTATCTATGGTATTTTTCCTACTTATCGTGACAGGTAAGATGAATGTACCATTTGAAATTTCTTGGCATATAAACTCTTCCAATCTGACTTATTTCAATTTTTTAATTGGGAGGGTTGACTTGACAGTCCAGTGCCAGCAGCTTTTGATCGTATTCTACAGGTGCTTTACATTACTCCCTTCTAAAACCTACATTATGGTTGCATACCAAAATGGAATGCATGAGTCACAAAAGTTTTTCTGCAGTTTGGCGATGCAAGTGGCATACAGTCGCCAGTTTCGTTTGGTGGTTTTGGCAGCTTGACCAGGCACCTCGGCAGATTATCGACTGGTATATATTTGCATGATATCACTGCAGCACTATATTCTTTTTCTAATCAATGTTGCCAATATTTCAAGAGCAAGTAATGATAAAGAAATAAAGAAGCCTTTGAATTTATAATATTTCATCTTTCTTTATGTGAGAATCAAGGGATATACGAAGCAATCTGTGGCAACTTTCTGGATGCTGACAACTTATCCCTGCTGAATCCATACATGGTTGGTGTTCCCTTGCAATGTGAATAATTACATGGAATTGCTTATGCTGTTATTTCCTTGATCAAATTACATTGTGCAGCCCAACTTAAGCGCATCCTGGTTGTTTCAAAGAGCGATGTCAGCAAAGAAGCAATCTAATGTTTCACCAGATTTCATCAGTGAGCTTCTTTGTGCAAATTTCCTGAGTATGCAGGTGAATTTAGGTTGCTTGAAATGAAGTTCCTACCAGAAATGCCTAAAGAACATCCCCCACCCCCCCCCCCCCCCCCCCCCCCCCCCCCCCCCTCCTTTCTTCTCTACTCAAATGCTCATGTTCCTTTTCTGTCTTTTTTCTCCCCTCAAAATTTATATATCACTTTACCAGCGGCTAGGGGATCCGGTGCTACGGCCATTTCTTCAGGTTACTTGGTCATCTCTTAAGCTTTTTCATCATTAGTTTTTTTTTTTTTTTTTTCCCCTGTTGTGAACTCTTTAATAGGTTGGTTTCCCCCTGTTGTGAGCTCTTTAATAGGTTGGATAGAGATTGTGCAACTAATTTTACTATATACTGATGCAGGATGTAATACAGTTTGGGCCTCTTGTCAAGACATTAGGATTAGTTATGCTAACTAAACCTCAAATTATACCATCAATATTCAAGCAGGTATACATGAGTTATATTTTCCCTTTGCCATCTTTCCCTATTTTATTTTTCAAATTGAGACAGTCTTCCATGCTAATATGTTTCTACTGCTTTGAGATTCTGGATAACTATTTTTGTGCTCTTTTCTGTGAAAGAAACAAGTATAAATTATTAAAAATTGATGTATATTGAGTGAATATGGCAGGAATAATGAGAAATAGTTTCTTGAAAAATATATCTGCTTCATTAAAAGGTTAAAAATGTCGTCCCCTACCAGTTGGGTTTGACTGCATGAAATTAAGAAAAAAAATACCCCTACTAGTTGGGTTTGGCAGCATGAAATTAAGGAAAAAAAAAAACCCAAGTATGCTGCAAAGTTTAGCAAGGTCTCCTCTGGCTGCTTGCCATGCATGACCCTCCTCCCCAATCTGGACTGGCACTATAGCAGACAATAATAGTAATATCATAAATGTATTACTGTATATTGATTGCTTCACTCGAGAATGATAACCGTAAAGATAACTACTTTTGAGAGTTTCTGAGCTAGCGATTTAAGATAGATTCAAGCTTGCAATCTTCTCAACTAGAAGTGTTAAATAAAATGTTTCGTGTTCTCATGAAGGAGAGACCTCATAATCCATTTATTTATCTTTCTCAGGTTGGTGTTTCTGTGCTTCTTGACTGGTCTGGACATTTTGTGATGTTGGGTTACTACACATTTCTTTCAACCTTCATTGATCCTGCAATTAGGTAATAATCTTCTCGTGGTTATGTTTCTTCTTTAAGTTTTATCGAAGTATCAAGAGATTATTAACAATATATTTGGTTATTAATGTGTAATTTGCGTATGTATACATATATACACACATAAATTTCTTGTGTTACTGGAAGAAACACTTGTGTTTGTGCTTTTGTAGTTTTTGCTATTTATTTGTTTCTAATCACTCGTATGTTTTTGCAAGGCCATTGATAAATTCATTTCCAGACAAGATGAGGTACAAATGGAAGCGGCAACTTGAGGCTTGGGAATACGGCGCCGGTCTGGACTTCAGCTTAAACCCTTCTAAACTAACTGAGACAGACAGAAATTGGAAGGGTAGGAAACCCTTGACACAGAGTGATAGTCTTTGATGACCTTGCGAATCCTTCATGGCAACAATTTCAAATATAAACTATTCTATATAACTTAGCTTGAAGATGGTTCTTAAATGACTTTTAACTTACAAGCTTCTGTAAATTGAAACATTTGAATCTCAAGCATATGGTTACAATTTTTTTCTGTTTATGAATTACGCTATAAACAGTTTGATGGGCATATTGTGGTGTAAAGAAATTATTTCAAATATATACATCAACGAACACAGTCTAAATGGAGCTCTTTTTGTGTGTAAGGTTTATGTTTTATTATTTTTATATATCATTCGTTATATTTATATGCTTAGTTCCGCATACCATCTTACAGATAGTCTACACCATTTATTTAACATAGATGGTGGAGAATACACACGTATATATAATAAGAGAAATGGAATAATGCTATGTTTGTGTAATAGCATTCAAGTTGCACTGGAATGAAAGGATCTAATCGTTACACAAAACTTTAGTTTTAGTGGAACATTTTAATAATTTCACACCATGTTTAAGATAATAAGGTTTGTCCATTCTATCAAGGGATTAAAAAATAAATCATTTCACAAAATCCAGTCCAATGCAAGGGTGCAGATCGAATATATCACTCCATATGAGATGGAAGTTCACTCAACCTAGGGGGAACCACACCTCATGTGAGATGATTTCCTCCCTCCGTCATATATTGGACCTATCCAAATATGATCTTAATTAATGTATGGACTGGACATCTTCGGTGCACTTAATTTTACAATACTCATTCAACAATGATACAAACACTAATGCAATATATTACATCGCGTTGCAACACTATAACATTATTAAATAAAAAATGCAACACCTATACGTGACTATTAAGATAAATCTATTTTGAAAAGAGATAACCCAGTGCACAAGAGTTCAGCTATTGATTTAAAGTTGTGTGGCTATTAGTTGCAATTTAAATGCACTGCAAAATTGCGAAGGAGAGGGTCTGATTTGACTATGTAAAGCATTTAAATCTGCCAATCATACTTAACATCACGAAATATTGAAGAGTTGAGAACTGTTATGGACTAATCTTTGGAACATTCCTCCCCCTCAAACAATGCTGAATGATACACCTGCCGAGGCAAAAGCGAAAGGTGAGTCCCTGCATTCTAGACTTCTAGTTGTAAGTATAGAAACCCCAAGTACAAAAGGTCATTTGACGAGTTATTTTGTTAAAAGGGTCCTTTATCATTTCTCAACTTCCACTTCACATCCGATAATGCTTCTCCTGTTTCCTTTCATACCTTTTCCTATATATCTCCTCTGCAACTACACCTATTCTTCACACGAAGTTAGGGTGGCGCGTGCACAAGAAGCAGAAACACACAAGAGTGCAAACACGCGCACATACATACACACTTGAAGCTACAGAATTATTACATTTTCAATGCCAACCAACAAAATCAAACTATCACATGGAAAAGCAATATGTTGTTCCACAAAAGCAATTCAACCATGGGAGGGGTCTCTATATATCCCATCTACTTTCCTCAACCTGCGTGCTACTGTTATAAAACCATTTTCTTCCGTTAGACAATGATGCACCTGAGTGTGTTGCATGCTAAGGCCAATTTCTTTCTAGACCTTTGCCTTCCAAAAGGTATAAAATACCAATCCTGATTTGTAACCAAGGGGACAAATCCACAGACGAATCTGACCCTGGTTTTGGACGTCAACAGGACAGACGGTCCACACCCAAGTTCTTGTCCACAGACGAATCTGACTCTGGTTTTGGATGCCAACAGAACAGATGGTCCACACCTAAGTTCAGCAGGGCAAATCTGCAAGTAAACTGGACAATGGACACCAAGTGCCTAAGCACTCAACCACAAACAGCTCAAATTTTTAGCTTGCAGGTTTCTCAATTGTTGTATCATAAGATTCATAACAAGAACTGCTTCAGCTATGATTAGCATGTCCTCAAATCATCTAGGAAGCATCGATTGCATAACACACCAGGGAGGGAAGGCCAAAATATTCTCCAAAAGAAGTTGAACAATCAAAAGGATCACAGTACTCCTTACCAAGGTACAGTGAGATGCATACCATCGACAAGCATTGTCCCCCAACATCTAAATATACAGTAACAAGCTAGGAAAGATCAATACAGCTTATTAATGAAACAGAATTTAATTGACAATACCTCACTTGCCTCTGGCAATATGTTCGAACAGAAACAAGAACCTTGGAGATAATGCATTTTTTTTGTTTTTGAAAGAAGAGATCATCCCCTATGGTAGTAAAGCTTCTTAACAATGATTTATTAAAAAAAAATGGATGCATCTCAACTTGTTAGTCATGTCAATCCAATCGCATCAGCTAGTGGACCACTTAATTTGGTAGCTAAAGCAAGCAAACCCGTTGGTTTTCCAAATTGGAGGATTGGCAGGTGCAGTAGGTTTCCAGAAAACCCAAAGACCAGTCCGATCCAGGAATCAACTGGCAAATCTCAGTCCTTTAATATAAAACACCACTAAAATCTCCACATCTTACCTGAACTAGAGATCCCACAAGAAGAAAAAAAAAAAAAAAAAAAAAAAAAAAAATTCTACAAAAGAAGTTTTTTTTGTTTGTTTGTTTGTGTGTGTATTTTTTTTTTTCATTTTTTTTTTTTTTTCCTGAGAAGCAGGGTGGGGAGGGTGTTCACGTAGACAACACAAATTAGTCTCACAAGCCTAGCACACACGTACAGACATTTTCAGATAAAAATTAGGAGGAATCTCTGTTTGTGCAAGGCACAGTATATTCTTTGCACTGTACATTTCCACAACACAACAACAATGCCGGACCTAATACAAAGAAATTGAGTACCTCCCTCACAATGTATCACCATCAATCGGTCACCTCTTCCGGCGCTTCGGCTCCACCTAACATCGGGGAACAAAATCAAGATTCAGAAATGGAATAACCACTTTTAATGAAACATAAGCAATATATTGACAAGCATTACTTTGGAATCTGGTGAATTTGTAAACTATAAAAATCTGGTATCACGTTTAATTTCCTGGAAGCAGTCCATGTATAGATAAAAGAAAACCTGAATTAGCATCAAGAGACAATGGAGAACGAAGTTCAGTTGGATCCACATGCTTTTTACCATTCATTATCACCAGCACCTCTAGTGTGCTGTATGGTCAAGAAACTACACCCACCCACAACCCCCAACCCACCCCCCCCCCCCCCCCCCCCCCAAAAAAAAAAAACCTTAAGGGATTGTGTGCAAAATCTCAAGGAGGACATAAATAAAACCAATATATAGCAACATTGAGTTCCCCCATATTGCTTGCAAGACAACAGGGTTTACCCCATTTCATTTGCTATTATCTTTTTAGAGGTCACCAAGTAATTATTAACTTGTACATATACGAATATTTGATTATAAAAGGACAACCTCCACAGATTCGCACTTACATTAAGTACAACTTTCTAACCTTATTACAAAAGCAGAGAACCTTTCTCGTTATAAACTTTTGCAACTAACCTCTGAAACACAAACTATTTCTAAATGATTAGTAAACAACTGATGATAGGATGCAACATCCTGAATACTGAGTTCCACCATCACATTCTCATCAGAATCTTATCATTCATGTGGGCAGATTATAGTTGTTGAATTTAACATCTTTATAGGTATGGAGTTGACAAACAGAATTCCATCTGCATTCAACAGCGTATTGAACCTCACAGTTATTCTGTGATTCTCTCATGACTGGGAATCGTAGCTGATCAACTTAAAGTGCTGGCAAGTCTATGATGTTGAGTAATTTAGCGCATAAATGTTGGAAATTTTCATTCCAAAACAAATTTGAGTTGTATTTTTGTCTTCTCGAGTCTAAGTTGAAGATTGCTCGTATTCAAGCAACTTCAAGATCAACAGGATTGAATTATAAAAATTATTTTGAGCTTATATATATATATACATATTGAAATATTTTGAGAAACAAAAATAACAGTAATTTTTAAGTGTTCTTCAAAATCAAACAGAGAGATCAATTTACCGGTATGTTGTACTTCTGCACACCTGTGCATTTTACTCCAGTGGCCCCTATTCACAGGTACATTAAGAGACAGTGAGCAGAATGTACCAGTACATTGTTTCGCATGCACAGGTGCTTTGACTCCGAATTGGAATTGGATTTTTGTTTTCAAATCAAATTGAACTTGGTTTGCTATGAAACTTTTGCAAATGTATCTCCAAGTTTTTTCCCATCAGAATTTTCAATCGAATACTTATATAAATAAGCTTTTCATTATTGAAAGACATGAGTGTCTTTGTTTAAGACCTGAGTTGTTTACCACACACTTTTGCAGATGGAATGTTAGAATATGTGAGTTCTAAACTGATAGTGGACATCAAATAAATATTGGAGTCAGCATCCCATCAGCAGCAATATACATCATCAAGGTTCAACAAGTTTGCTTGGAGAACACAAGGAAAAAATTGGGCATGAGGGATTGTGCTGATGTGGAACACTGTGATTGGCAAGTCCAAAGGCACTAAAATTAGAGTCCACTAGGCATCAGGGGTAAATCAATGACAAGTGATTTCGAAAGTATTGCTGTCAGATGCTCGAAGCATTCCTAAAACAATTTCAATCCGTTGTACTCTTTTTCAAACACAGTTGATTAATTTGACTTCAAACAGCATAGTCTCCATGGAATCCACAATTTTTTACAGACTTACAAATAACAAGTATGCAGTATCAGGTACAACAATCAATCAGACTTTGCTCATTAAGAAGTTACTGAGATATATTCTCCCTTTGGAGTGATTACGATTGATATAATGAGTAAGATAGTCACTTGTTATGAGTTAATAGTACTCTCTCATGACAAGTCAAGGACAAGTTTGTGATGTAAATCCGTCAGGTCAACAGAAATAAAGCAACTGTCTAGGAGAGGAACAAGGATATTGCCAACAAGAGTATGGTGAAAGAGATGCAGCAGCAAACTAAACCTCAGCTATACATCATCAAACTCACGCTCAGTTTATAAAGTACTGCAAAGGGTGGCCACGTGACCATGATGGCAGTGGACAAGAAACTGCCCCTGGTGCATGATAACTAGATTCAGTATGAAAGCTTCCAAAACTAGTCACTTGATGATATTGCAACTTATAACCAACTAGGCCCTATGATTTCATGCGACAACATTAGGTATATAACCATGTTTATGGACTTAGGTACAGGGGTTGAGTGCCCGATGTGCCTAAGAGAAATTCGTTTAATCCTAAATTGTAAGACAGGATCAGATCTGAATTATCACCATATGGATTTTTTTTCATCTTTTAATACGGTTAAATGAAGTGTGATGGCAAAATTGCTGAACATCCGCACTTAAATTCATTTAGAAGCATGAATGACATGTAGGAACATAGCTGAAAGGTATTCTTCAAAACTTTACGCAAAAGTTTTTTTATTCCTTTGTAAGACACTCCTGTTGGTAAGTATCCGAGTAGCAGATGTTTTGCCATCCCATATGATGTCAGAACTGACACAAGTACTCGTACACAAACTGAAGCATCCATGTGGAAAGATGTGTATACTCCATTTCTACTGATCTTATTGGATTCAGGTGCTTATTATTAGGAATTTAGGATGACCTAGTGAACAGCAAAGTCCATCTATATGGTCAATCAACATGAGCAATTGTGTGTGCTGCAGTACATATCACAGGAATAACTACACCATTATTATTTTAAAGGATGAAAGAACATTGCAGTCCTATTATCTTAAACCGGAAGTAAAAAAAGTATTCTCACCTTAGCCTCAACGGATGGTGATACTGGAAATGAGTTTGGAGATCTTTTGGTATCATCGTCAGATGAGCAGTCAGAACACAAGAAGCGCTCCAATTTCTTTGCTTCTTCAATGGTCATACCCATACAAGAAGGATGGAACCTGTAAAATTTTGGTTTAAGTATCAAATAAATATATATCCCCACTTATAGATATGATCATGACTGCACATCAGTTAAAGATAAGAGGATAGAAGCCAGAGAATGCAGAGATATCTCCCTTAGTAGGAACATGTTTACAATAAGCATTAAATTGAAAAGTGTCCCCCTTCAAACTCAAGGAGCAAACTACATTCACCCATTAACCTGTGTATTTGATGGCCACCCTAACCCCACTTTTGCTAGGATCATTAATTCCACAAGAGTTTTAAACCTCCAACCTCATTGCGGTAAAGTCCTTGAGCACTCCGATTTACTTTTGTCTTGCCCCAGTTAGTTCCATTTCCAATTTCTCACAATGGTTTTTTTTTTTGATAAGTAAACAATGGTTTTCATTTCTAACCGTAACTTTTTTCCTCTTGCCATTCATCTATATGGACATTCACATCAGCCAAACTCAGTTTAAGGCATTCAATTGTAGATTATCACTTATCCAAAAAAAAAAAATGTATATTATCATGGAAAAGTATCTGCCCAAGTCACACACACATAGATTCTGCATCTATGTTTCTCTCTACAACGCACCAACTATTTTGGTCATGATGTGCCCATGAATTCCCATCACAACTGAGAAACATGGTAAACATTTCCCACTTCATTTGTCTAAAACTTACTAAAATTAGAACTTCATAACTATAAAATTCAATACAAGTGTCAGAAATAAATGAGAAGAATCCTTTTAATGAGCATCTTGAGACAAATCAAGGTCTTTGGCCAACGAAACAGTTGCTCTTGACCATAGTTCTTTGTATCAGCCAAGTCCAAGTTCAGCACTCACTGGTAAGAATTGGAATGACACGACACTCAAACAAGTCCCTAGGAAAACGACCGGATGAAAAACAACTAAAACAGGAAACACCATAAAAATTGGTTATGGCACCAGTGACACCACAAATTTAGTTTTTAATGTTTCTAATAATCTTCTTTTTTTGGTATGCTATTTTCAATAATCACCTAAAAGAGCTTCTTCCACAGTTAATTTCAACACACTGAATATTTAGAAAAATAACTTCAACAAACCCATCCAAAGCAAGTTATCAGATCAAAACTAAACTAGGTGCTTTATCTCAAATTCCAAGTATGAATTCACCAGAATGCAATATGGACAGTGATCCAACATAGAACGTGATGGTATACTAATCATACTAAACCACATTAATCTTATCATCATCATTCTTGCCTTTATCACCTATGGATGGGATCGGCCACGTGAATTCTCTTTTTCCATTCTTTCCTATCGTATACCATGTCTTCTCTTAGATTTTTTTTTTTTAAATTGTTTTTAATTACTTCCTCCCATGTAAGTTTTGGTCGGTCTCTTTGTCGCTTACCTTCTAGGGAAACAACTTTTCCTCTTCTAAACACTGCATCATCGGTCTACAATGAATGTGACCACACCAACTAAGTCTACTTTCTCTAATTTTATTGTTTATAGGCGCTATAACTAGTGTTCCCCTCACGCGTTCATTATTGATGTTATCTTTTCTGGGTTTGATTCCCACAGACAGCGTCTTAAATAAACTATTTTACTTATAAAAAAAAAAATGGATGTTATCTTTTCTAGTTATTCCAATCATCCAACGTAGCATCCTCATTTCTGCAACATGAATGCTTTGCTCTTGTGTCTTTTTCAACACCTAACACTCCGCTTCATACAATATAGCTAGTCTAATAATCGTTCTATAGAATTTTGTTTTTAATTTATTTGGTATTCTTTTGTCACAAAGTATACCACTAGCTTGCCTCCATTTTGTCCATCCCGCTCCAATTCTACTCACTACATCAGTATCTATCTCCCCATATTTTTGTAGTACTGGTCCTAAGTAACAAAAATAATTATTTTGAGTAACTCTTTGATCCTCAATTGTAATATTTATCAAACCACATTCATCCTATCTATAGCTCTAATGCATGAAAAAAAAAAATTTCTCGCAACCATCATTCAAATTAATATTCAGTACTCACCGGTAAGAATCTAGTTTTTAATGTTTTTCTCTCAACCATCATTCAGTACTCACTGGTAAGAATCGGAATCACACGAGACTCAACCAAGTCCATAGGAAATCAACCGGATAAAAAACAACTAAAACAAGAAACACCATAAAAATGGTTAGGGCACCACAAATCTAGTTTTTAATGTTTCTAATAATCCTCTTTTTTGATAATCACCTAAAAGAGTTTTTTCCACAGTAAATTTCCACGCACTAAATATTAAATATTTAGAAAGATAAATTCAACTAACCCATCTGAAGCAAGTTATCAGATTAAAACTAAACTAGGTGCTCTGTCTCAAATTCCAAGTATGAATTCGCCGGAATACATTATGGACAGTGATACCAAACCACATTGATCCTATCTATAGCAAATTTATTTTTTTCCTCGCAGCCATTATTCAAATTGCATAACAGCTTGAGAATTCAAATGCATATATATACAACAACATATGCAAACACAAATAAATGCACATAACGAATTATACCAGTCCTTGCACCCCTCGCATTGCACCATAAGGTCATCCGGGTTATAAGGCATCTCACACTTGCAATACCTTTAAAATAAAAAAAGACAAAACTTTCAAACATCAGCAGCAAGTACAATGTATAGCAACTTCAAGACCATTCAAATAAAAAAGAACTCAAAACTCACACAGCAACACGATCTGGCGTAAATCCTCCGGTGGCAGCCTTGTACTCGAATCGGCAGAAGTAATCCTCGGCACCAACATTCTCAAGCTTGGTGTAATTCTTGAAGGAGTGAACAATGCACTTCCCTTCTATAGTGTGAGCACTCTGCACATCAAAGTGGTCGGACAAGAACAACTCTTTGGCTCCATGGAACTGTCTCCGACCTCCGATCGACTCCTCGGGTCTGTAATACCATCGCACCCGGACCTTAATGTTGTTCCGATGATCGGCCTCGATCTTCTCCACTCGCGCCACGTACGGTGGCTTGCCGGAGTCCGACGGCCGCATCAGCACACAGTCTCCAGCTGCCAAACACCATCGGTCAGCGAAGCACAATTAAAATCAAGAGATTTAGAGAGAGAGAGAGAGAAAGAGAGTGAATGTGGGGGAGGAGAGAGAAAGAGAGAGAGATTACGTCTGACGACTTTGTCGGCGCCTTTGATAGTGTAAGAATCCAAGTCTTTTTTGCCAGGTTTGGTCTTCGCCATCAATGGTTGAGCTCCGATTATAAATTCAGTTGCAGTACAGGGAGAGAAAGGGAGATGGATTATGGAGAATTTGTTGGTAGAGAGAGAAAGTGGATTTGAAAACGACCTTTATTTTAGGGGGCAAAAGTATCAGAACTTTGTGTGTGATTTTATGGGTTTTGAATTTAAGGTAATTGATGGATTACACTAGAAATGGTACTTCGAAGAGTAGAGAAGCAGAAGACCTAGCGGCTTAGAGAGAGAGAATGGGGCAGAGGGGTCGCAGGAGGGTTTTATTCACATGCGGGCATGGACAGAGAATGAAGTAGGGTGCTTTTTGGATTGAACGCTCTAATTGGCTGGAAGTAACGCTTTTTTATTGTGCCACACGACTGTAAGTAACCCCGATATTACGGATAGACCTCATTTGACCGTTAACGGTGGTGTTTTCGGAGGGAGAAAAATGACAACTTCAATAACTTTTGCTTTACACTTGGTTTTATTAGAAGAAAAAATATATACGGAGTATATAAAAGTGAAAGTAATTGAAAATCAAATGAAATAAAAGATAATAAATATTTTAACAAGTATTTGTTTAAACTGAAAACTTTGCATAAAACTAGAAAGTTGTTAAAAGTTTTTATTTCATAATTTGAAAGTTACAAAAACTAAATTGTCTTTCAATAATATATATATATATATATATATATATATATATATATATTAAAGCGTAATTGTAAATTTCCATAACGTTTTCAAGAAATCAAAGGTAAAAAATCTTTAAGAAAAATTGTTCTTCGAAAAATTTCTTTTGATGCTAAACAAAAAACTCTTAAATGTTTATATATATATCTCATTGCCTGTTTAGAATTATTGTTGTTCAAGTTCAACGACACCTTCCAAATAATTTTCGAATTATTTCAAGATAAAAGTCTGATGTTGTTGACTTTTTGGCACATATTCATGTGATGTAATAGCAACAGCTAAAAATAAGGAAATATATATGGAAATTATTTGGAAGGTGCCGTTGAACTTGAACAACAATAATTCTAAACACGCAATGAGATTTTGACTTGTCTCCGAATATTGATGCTTTTCCAGCGTAAAAGAACAAATGAATGAACTATAAAAATAAAAAATAAAAAATAAAAATCAATTTGGAGTACTTCAAATCAATATACGAAAATTCTTTCCAAAAAAATGATTTACATATATACTAAACGTATATACAGGTATTTAGCATATATCTACCTTTGAGATTTGTTAACAGGCAGCAATATTTTGGAAATTTAGAACTAGACCAAAGAATTAGTACAGGGGCATATTATTCGACAATCAAGAACTTCCATTTGGTAAGAAATAAGAAACAATCAAACAAAATAAACAATAAAGTCTTCGACTTGGATGTTCATGTCTTGAACAAGAAAAAAAGTATTGGAGCCAGTGGTCGGTCTTGCATTTGGTGCTTGCAGCAGATCCAATCTTCAACTGGTAGCCCAGAAGCGAAGGCTTCGACTGTCTCAAATTCCTCCCTGCATAAAAAGAGGGAATGATGATTCCTTTATCACGTGTTTTTAAATAAGCAAGGAGGAAAGGAAATGGAAAATAATACAAGTTGGCGAGAGAAGTCAGATGTGGTTTTAAACACAAACCGGATTTTTTTCTTTTAGGGCAAGAATGTTAGATTAGAAGTTAGAGATGCAAATACTCAAAACCGGGCTCCCAAGGACAACGGGAAGCAACCCAATCACTGGGCTACAAAGGTGTTCACAACTCACACCAATTTGGATAACAAAGAAAGGGGGTAGAGAGAGAAGCACCAACTCCCTGATGTCTCCTCCTCCTTTTTCCCCCCCTCCCCCACTTACGGAACTAAAACTCTCCTCTCTCCTCTCTCCTCTTTCCTTTCCTTTCCTTTCCTTTCCTTTCCTTTCCTCGTTTTTCAATACCAAACATAACACAATCTCTCCCTCCTTTTGGGGCTTTTCCTTTCCTTCCAACTCCCTCAAGATAGAGGCACTCCTTATCTCTGTAATACAAATCATAAAAATAAAAAACCACACACTTCTTACCAATCCACCATTAATAATCAATAGAACAAGATAGCAGATAAGAAAATGCAGCATCCAACTTTATAAGGAATTTAACTGGTTCCGTAAAAGTAAAACCATTTTGGGAGAGAGGGGTGAGGGACCGAGGGTAGGGGTTGAGAAGGAGGCTGATGTTTAAGCCTCCATAACACTTAAACTTCACAAGCAAAATGGTTCAATCTAAATGCTTGGATCCTTTTACACCATGTCAAAATAATTAAACTTCACCAGCCTTTTCCTTTGCTCCTAATCTTTTATCACCAAACATAATTCAACCTCTCCCTCCCTTTCCTTTCCTTCCAACCACTCAAAATAAAAGCACTCCCCATCTATCTGTAATACAAATCCACCTCCCACTAATAATTAGAACAGTGTTAACAGAGAAGAAAATGGACCACCTAATATTTTATGGAATTTTGCTCGCTCCATAAGACCATTTTGGGAGAGTTGGGGTGAGGATTGGGGTTGAGTAGGACAGTATCATTATGCCTACCAAACCTCTAAACTTCCAAACACAAACTTCAGGAGCACAACCTTGAACCAATTCAAATGCTCAAATCCTTTTACACCATGTCAAAGTAATTAAAGGTGATCCCCAATGGAAAATGGAAAAGAAATATAAAGATGTGATACCAGAAACAACTGACTTTGGAACAATTCAGCAAAGCAAAAGTATCACCTTCCGCCTGGATGCCCCACATAGACTACCATGCTAATGAGCCCTCCAGGTGCTAATATTCTCTTTGCAGCCTCCAATGCAAGTCGTGTTGTCTCCGATCTTGTTATTATTGCTTTGTCACCTCCTGGAAGGTAACCCAAGTTGAATGCAACTAACCTAAGAATAAACAGGAGAAAAATAGAGAGGGTGGAGTGGGGGAGATGTAAACTTTAGTCCAAATCATGAAAATGCACACAATTTCACAGCTAACTTCTCAATGATTATAAGACTCTGATGACATTGAGAAATGGTGAGTACCTCACAGAGACACCCTTTGGAACAACATCCTCCATTTTACTGTGACAGATGGAGAACAGCTCAACAAGTTCTTTCTGCATATTTCATACATCTTTGTTATATTAAAAATATATTTAACCAAAAAATGTGAAGCAATTGAAACATCATAAAATTTAAAAGATATAAAAGCATACATCTCTGTTGTCTCAAATCAGATATTATAACACGCTTCAAGACACAGGGTTACATGGTTTGAATTACATTGAAAACACAGTAAAACTATAATACATCATTACCATGGAAATTGATACTGGCCAATTACAATACTAACTTTTTTATTAGGTCTTGTGATACTATTTAAATTTGATTCTGTATTGAGATTCAATCCAGAACAAATTAGATCCACCATTTATAAATTCTTACACAACTGAAAAATCATCATAAAAAGTCCTCCTTTATGTTTAAAAAAACGGCCGTCTGGTCCAAATATTTAAATGGATGCCCAGGCAAGAACCCAATAAGCTAGACAGCAGCATAGCTCACCATCTCAGGAAGTATTTGCCCAGGCGAATTAGGTAGCCGTAAGCACCCAAGCAGTCATTTACACCTGAGGAAATTCCTATGACAACTATTTATATTACTATCACTTGAGTTAGCAAGTTCACACTGTTTTTATCTTCCTTGAACAGTTTAATAATAGAAAATTGCATAAAAGTAGCACCTCATCTGGATTCAACGATTCGTCTAGCAGAGACAAAGTATTCTCTAAAGCAGCTTTTTGGATATCCATTGCATAAACACGACCCTTAGGTGGCTTACCAGCAACCATTTTGACCATTGCTAAGGTATCATAACCATTGCCACAAGTTGCATCAACAAGTATGCCCCCTTTCTGGATTACATGTCTCCATACCCTAGTAAGAAAAAGGGAAATACTGAACATTTAAAGAATAATGTTGTCAAGTAACAAATAGGTGCATCACTCATGTAGTACCATATCCAGAATCTAGTGTTATTTGCTCATTAAGGGGTAACTGGAAGATGGCATCAAAAGATGGTGCAACTGTATTTGCGAGATATTTGATTGTCAAAAGGGATGACAATAATTGCTTCGAGTAATTATTGTCTTCATTGTTGATATCACGAGTGGGAGCTAATGAGCTAATTGCCACTAATAACCATAAAATTATGTTTTCCACTATTATTCTAACAACAAATTATCAATGTACAGAAGGTTGCAAATCAACCGAGTCAAGTTGAATATCAGCTCGCTCGAGCTCGGCCCAGCTGAGGGCGATGTGAGCCACCACTCCCCATCACTCCTAAAGACTACTTCGAGGTGCAACTATGTTTGCAAGGTATTTGATTGTCAAAAGAAGGGACGACAATAATCGCTTCGAGTAAATATTGTCTTCCATGTTGACAGCACGAGTGGGAGCTAACGAACTAATTGCTACTAATAACCTTAAAATTATGTTTTCCACTATTATTGTAACAACCAACTATCAATGTACATAAGGTTGCAAATCAACCGAGTCAAGTTGAATATCAGCTTGCTCGAGTTCGGCTAGCTGAGGGCGATGTGTGTCATCACTCCTCATCACTTCTAAAGACTACTTCTGCATCTTACCTCATGGGAGATGTGCGTCATCCCATCAAGATAGCATGAGACCCATGGCTTCCCCCTTCTGATCACCAATCCCTAGTATCTCACCATTATATAAGATCAACTTTAAGGGGAAAATCATAACTCCCAACAGAAAATCTAGGAAATATTCTTCATAATTCCCTTACCCTCTCAAAGAAATTCCCAAGTGCCCTTTTTTGCCCATCACACCCCCTCCATAAATAATAGTCAGATATCCCAACTGGCATTGCTCTCTCTTCCATTCGAACCAGCCTAAGTTCCACCTAAGCCAGCTCACATTAGATCATCCTTGTATCTCGAAGTGACACCTCCACAATAAGGATGCCAACAGAGCAACGGAGCACCCCTATCTTAAACCCGTCCCATAAAGAAAAAGCACTTCCCAAACCAACCAACATTGCATCAGGATTGGGACAAGTTCCCCGTGATTTTTGAAGAAAAAAATCAATCTTGAGCAAATATAAAATGTAATCTTTAAAATTATCATGAAAGGAATGAAAATTAAAGGGGAAAAAATATAGTTAACAATAAAATATTTCTTAATATAGAGACATGTCAACCCTGAACCCTCAAACCCAAAGAGCAAACTATAGAGACATCGATGCACATAATGTTCTTCAAAATGCATTTCATTAACGATTTAAAAATAAATAAATAAAATGGGCGACAAGGGTTAAGACATGGGTTTTGAAGATACCTACGAGTGAGCAACTTCTGTGGCCTTTTTCTTGCCAAAATTATAGCCCATCATTACATCCTCAAGCCCTGAAAATCAGACCATGAACATGAAGACGAAAAAAAAAAACTGAAATTTCAATACCCATATATCATAATTATAATAATTTTTGTATATGTTGGTTAAAGAATGGACACCACCTGAAACTGGAGAGACTTTTGAAACGGAGGTCGATGGAAGATTGGAAAGTGCTGAATTGCTCACCCCATTTTGTTCAACCGAATTCGCAAATGAGCATAGAGTTCTAGGGTTTATATTCCTATGGAATTTAATAGAACTATGAGTGAAGAAATAATACGTTGATTGTGGAACTCTCAAGGTTATCATTGTGGACTGGTCACATACGAGCAGTACAGATTGCGCAGCTGTGACTGTGGGGGAGTAAGCGACTCAGAAGAACTCCATCCCTTCCGACCCTCGAAATGTCGCCGTCTATGCCGACAGCTCTCTCTCTCTCTCCCCTATCTCTATACTTTCCGGTTAGGATCTAAGTCACGTAAAGTGAGAGGGCTGAGCGAATTCAGGAGCGACAGCGGCGTAATTAAATGATAAGCAGTAAGAATTTAAACCATAAAACCCTCAGAATGTGAGAGTCCACACTCACTAAAAAAGATTACGTACTTAGTTAAGATGTGAAAATTTTATCTATTAAAAAACAAAAACAAAAAAACCATTAAGCCTTGCCTCATTAGTAATAAATATGTAAATAAATATTATTTATTAATAATAATAATTATTTTTCCTTCATTCCTTCTCATAATTTTAAATTTTAACAACTTTTTGTTATTATAACTGTCAAATATTTTTTTAAAAATACTAAAATATATGAATAAATTCTACTCACACCCAAGCTTGGGTTAAAGACAGGTATCTACAACTTAAGTATTTTTTTGGACAATGACAATCCTAAATTTGATAAATTGAACAATAACACCCAAATTAAGGTAAAGTACTTTATTATCCTTTAACTTATGAATTGACATATTTAAATTATAAATTTACTTTTTTAACCTTCTCAAAACATTATAATCTTCTCAAACCTTAATTTAATCTATCAATCTCCAATTTATTATCAATAGTTCAATAGTTTAGATCTATTTGGTTTTACAAACTTGATCTGCTTCACTAATTAGGTTTAACGTGTAATCAAGTCCAAGTGAAAAATTAATTAGTCTAATTATTGATTGCAATCCTAATATGATTAATAATTAATATGGCCGCAATTGTTATTAACACTCTGCTTCCCTTGAATTGTTTTTTTTATTTTCCTTTTTAGTAAAAAATAAAATAATTAACTTTTATAAAACACACTCGTGTTTTATTTATTTATTATTAATTCAAAAGTATTTGTGCGATCATATTTTTAATTATTATTAATTTTTAATAATAAGATAAACATTCACATACTCACATTTTAATGGTGTCCATTAAAATACTTTGAAAAAAGGTTAAAATGGTAAATTCATAATTTAAATAAGTTAATTCATAAGTCAAATGGTAATAAAATACTTTTTCCTTGATTATGGTGTCATTGTTCAATTTACAAAGTTTGGGGGTGTCATTGTCCAAAAAGTGTTTAATTTGTAATCAACAATTTTTAACCCAAACTTGGGGGTGTGAGTGCAATTTATTCAAAATATTTTAAATTTGTTTGAACTTTAATTATTTTGTAAATATATATATATATGTAGATAGAAACGCCTCAAACTTGTCCCGACTCTAATTCAATTTAGAGCGAACAATTTGAAAAAATATTTTTATTTATGGATCGAGTTTGAAAAATAGTACTTCGTCACGAGCCGATTGACATTTCTATCATCTTATTAATCTCTAATTAAGGAAAGTAAGTTTTGACAATATGAAAGCAAGTTTTAATAGTAAAAATTTATTCACTTGGCCAATGTCACCTCTAGTTCATTTTACTTAACATAATTTTATTTGACTGCAAATTATAAGATAACAACACTTGAATAATAAAGTTATATATAATTTTGAAGGAGTGGAGTTGAGCTCTCTCTCTCTTTTATTTTATTGTCAAGAAAGATGCATTTGGGATTGATAATCCATACACATTATCGTGGTTAGAAAAGTACGTTATACCACTTCTCTATAATTATTTTCTGACAAAAAATTCACTCTTCCACTTAAATTAATGCTTTGTTTAGTTGGAGGAATCGAAAAATGGATGGAAGAGAATGGAGGGATGAATGAAGAATCCTAGGAAGGGCAAGTGTCTCTCCCATTTTTGATTTGGTTGAATGGAATGGATAATAGAAATGATAGATATGTTTTTTTTTTTTTTTTTTTTTTTTCGGGGGCAAGAAAGGAAAAAAAAGTTTTTATATATTTTTTTACCAATATACCCTTATATATTTGTAGGTAATTATTCATTTTCTCCTTCCTTCTCCCAAAAATTTGGGGGATAGAAAAACGTGAAAAGATCTCTCCTTGCTTCCTCCATCTTTTTCCTTTCCTCTAACCAAACACGAAGGACTTCATCCATCCCTTCTCAATCCCTCCCTTCAATCAAACATAACAAAAAACAACTCCTAAATAAAGGTGTAACCAAAATTCTCCCTCTCTCAATTAGATTTAAATTTTAGATTTATTTCAAGATTGATAATTTATGCTGTTGAGAGAAGCAAATTTTGATTAATTTTACAACCATTAGAATTGAACCAATAACACGCGTGACAATGATTTTTTAAAACCGAAGTCTCCATAGCACTTTGAGTCAATGCTCCTTTGTCAAAAAAATTAACAAGACTGCAAATACAATAACAAGAAGTCATAAATAATGGCATTACCATGTTTGTACGATTTTAAAGAACAAATTCCTTTCATCATTTGACCTGAACTCTCTCCCACTGTCTCTCCCTCTAATATTATTTTATAGGGTTAATTCAAAGTTGTTTCAATCAAAATTACCTATAATTAGATTTGAACCAATGACACTGGTGACAAGGAAGTTCAAAGTCTGAAAACCACTATTTTAGATCCAATCATTGTTCTCTGGCATAAATTTTTCTAAGATTATAAATTCAAAATAACGACTCTTATTGGAGGTATAATCAAGTTTCATATCATTTCAAAGAAAGAATTTCTTCAGATGCTTGTTTAAGAACTCCGCTGTTGAAAATGTAAGCTGAAAATTTTTAACCTTCCAATTCTGCTTGTTTAAGACAGAACTGCAATATAACAGATACCAAATCTTCCGTATTCTTCATATGGTTTAAGAATTCTTAAGTATAAGCTGAGGAAAAAAAGAAAAAGAAAAAGAAAAAGAAAAAGAAAAAAGAAAAATTCAGCAAGTAAAACTAGGGACGACCAAAAGTAAAAAATAAATTTATTGAAAACTCGGAAATATCAAGTTTTCTCTTCCAACATTTCCTAGTCTTTTTATGGTGAAATGAACAAGAGGGTAGATAGACAAAGACCAAAGGACCTTACATTGATGGCTATGGTGAAGATCTACAAATGAACTCATATATGCCCAAATTTCTCGTTTACAAACCTTAATTGAAACATCGCCAAGGCAAGGGCTGAGAAAAGGAAACAAATAAACAAACAAACCGAACTTTGTCTTAGACAGCAACCACTACGACTTCATCAAGAGCTAGAACACCAGGGAGCTGTTTCCCTTCCAACAACTCCAAACTGGCACCACCACCTGTTGATATGTGACTCATCACTTCAGCAACTCCTACTTTTTCTACAGCTGCAACAGAATCTCCACCTCCAATGATTGTTGTAACTCCCTTCCCACTAAGTTCAGCTAACTTTTTCGCAATTGCCTGCAGGCACAATTACCACTTCAATTTACCATCTCTTAATTCAGAGACAAATTTAGATATTGTAAAGGCCAAATAAATCAGGTGACATTCCTATTTTAACCTTTTTATGACGGGTTTAGTCGTATCAATCAGTATGAGTCGGGTTGGACTGGTATCAATCCCCCAATTACTGACCGAAGAAGGGATAGCACAAAGAAAAGAAATAGGCACTAAAAACAAGTACATGTTGGAGAATCATTAACCAACTCCTTATCGAATTCATTCTATGTGGCTAGAGCGATAGGGCTAAAAGAGGCTGTCTGTACAAAGGATGACGGCTCAAGACTCACATACACATAGAACGGTCAAATAAAGTGGAAAGTGCCCAAATCTGCTGCAAGAATCATCATAAAAAGAAAAAAAGCAGTCAAAGGAATGGCGTTATTAGCCAACGTCCTGGTTGATCACCCTTTTTGTCGGTTTATGACACCCAGTCAGTGTACATTTGAGTATGTTTGTATGACGACCAAATTTCCAATGTCGAACAAAGTCTCAGTCTCTCCCAAAGTTCCTTATTGACGTATGCCTTCGGTAACAAAGGTAGCTTCTTTCAGTCCATACAAGCAATGGAGATTTACCATGACCGTTCATAAAACTTTATCCAATACGACTCATTTTTGGTACAAGAAAACAAAAATGTGTGAAGAGCGAGTCACTCTGTTACTTCCAGTCTAGAGTTTATTAGGTTAGGCTGGTACAGAGATAATTGGACAAAGATCTGGGTAGTGCATATAGATCAATTGCATTGATCTATGAGGATATGTATGAAGTTGGCACTAAATCATCCCAAACTCAATCCAGTTGCGATAAGAAAAACCTCATCACATTTAACATGATATGCATTTGTAGAAAGCGGAAATGAAAATATGATGTCTGCGTATCCATGAACAAATTAAACAAACGCCATGGGCAATTTTTTTTGCGCACCTCTGTTCCAGCTGCAAACTTGTCAAACTCAAACACTCCCATTGGTCCATTCCAGATAACAGTTTTGGTAGTATCTAAAGCATCATTGAATGTCTTTATAGATTCAGGTCCAATATCCAAGCCCATCCAGCCGTCCGGAATGGCAGATGCTGGCACAATCTGTAATAACCAAAATAAATATAACATTATCTTGCTAGCTTAGTAAAAGAAACTCATACAGGTTAAAAGCAAAATGATAGTCCACATTGGTTTCTATTGAACAAATTTAGTCTTCCATGCCAGAGCATTTCTGGTACTCGAACATCAAGAGTAAAAGGGGTCAAATAATGAAGAATTTCGTGGGAAGCCAAGTAACAAACCTTGCTGTTTGCATCAGGAGCAAACTTGTCAGCAATAACTACATCAGTGGGTAACAAAAGAGATACTCCTTTGGCCTTGGCCTTCTCAAGGAGTGTTGTTGCAAGATCAAGCTTGTCTTCCTCTACCAGGGACGATCCTACAGAAAGACCTTGTGCCTTGTAAAATGTAAAGATCATTCCTCCACCAAGAAGCAGGATATCACACTTTTCGAGAAGCGACTCAATCACTCCAATCTTAGATGAGACCTTTGAACCGCCCACAATAGCAGCAAATGGCCTCTTTGGGCTTGAAACTGCTCCAACAAGGTAGTCCAGTTCCTAATATAAGAGAAGACAATTTGTGGTGAATAGATAGATAAATAAACATAATACAGAAAGGATGGAGACGTTCATCCATGAAAACTCTATATAATAAAAATATGATCCCTCCCACCACAATTACATGGAGGGTGCAGGCAAATGGTTTCTCATCTACCACTTTAACTCAAAATTTGCTCCATTGTTTCCATGGTGACAATTCAAGCCTAGGAATTTTTTCTGGTCAGAAAATCATCATAAGAAGCAAGATTACAAAAACACGTCAAGCGGGGTGGGGGGGAGGTGGGGAATGATAATTTTAATTTTTCTCTGAAATTGTAGGTCCATGTGCTCAAACTTTTTAACCTATAGACTGGTGGGGCCCTTTTTCCTTGTAGGCAATACTGTCCGGGTTTGAAAAAATAAAATTTTGATCGAATTACAAATGAAAAAACAATTTTACGAATGCTTATCAAAACTTTATCATTTAACTTAGGCTTCTGCAATCATGGTCACTGGTGCACACCAAGGACAAGGAGAAAAGTCAGTTATCCAACCTTCTGCAAAAGGAAACCAGCAACAGATGGCTTCAAAAATTTTGTAACACCCTCAGTTGAGGCGTGGGCTCTATGTGCAGTACCAAATGCATCATTCACATAAAGATCTGCCAACGAAGCAAGCTTCTTTGCAAACTCAGGTTCATTTTTTTCTTCCTCCTTGTAAAACCTCACATTCTCAAGAAGAAGAACACCACCATCAGGAAGTGAAGCCACGAGTTTTTCAACTTCTGGACCGATGCAGTCATCAGCCTTCACAACCTGTTTCACCCCATATTAAGTGTAAAGTGAGAAAACCCCACATTTATGTTACTACATCTATCACTTTTGGTAAACACAAAATCAGCTAAATTTCTCTTTGTTTGTTCATTACTTATTTTTATTTACTTCTGATTCTGAGAAAATGTACCTGAATGCCAAGTAATTCAGATAATCTGGGCACAAGGGGTGCCAAGCTGAATTTTGGTGTAACACCTTTTGGTCGTCCCTAAAAATTCAATGAACAAAATAATTCAGCTTGAACTGTCAAAATCTATATGAAATAAACACTTTTTATATAGCAGCAAAAAAGAAAGCTACATATAACCAAGTTCATGCAGTTGGATAAGCCACGTAATATTATAACCACAAAGGTAGTACCGTGCATAACATGTTTATATTTGCAGAAGATATGATAGACAAATACCCTAAATACAGCCTAATTTCCCAAATATTGGTATTTGAAAAAATGTGTGAAAGGGAAAAACAAACAAGAACAAAAAGGCACTTTTCTCATCCATAAAAATCATACAAACCCAAATTTCAATCATTGGAAAAGGCAATAATAGTGTTATGGTAGACTTATCAAAAAAATAATAATAGTGTTATGGTGGGAATTATTTGGAACCCTTTAATTAGTTGCATTAGTAAAAGTATAAAGAAAGAGAGTAGAATATGCAAAAATTTACAATGATGAGTGAAACTTACGAGTTTCTGTGACTCCATTACATCAGTTAGAAACCAATTTTTCAATCATGATAAATACTACTGTATCAGTACTCAAAGAACACAAACTCACAATTGATCTTGTTTCTTAAATAGACTACATTCACATAACATGGCATGAAATACGAAAATGATCAAACTTGTAGAAATAGAAGCTTGGTAATTATTCATAATAAGATCAACATAAGAATTCACAAATGAAACCGTTTGATTCCTACACCCACTTACCAAGTGACTGGAGAGAATGACTTTAGCCCCATTTGAGATCAAGTGCTTGATGGTGGGCACAGCAGCTCGAATTCTGGTATCGTCAGTGATTTTCTGGGTATCATCCAAAGGGACATTCAAATCAGCCCTAACGAAGACCTTCTTGCCCTTCAATTCCGCCGCCGTGAGGTCTCCGACGCTCTTCTTGGCCATCGACGCCACCCCTCTGGAGGATTTTCCGCTCGCTTTGAGGGACCTGAGTCTGGCAGCTACGTGGAGGCTGAGAAGAGGGTCGACGGCGGCGCCGGCGAAGCCCAGACGGCGTAGAGGGTTGCGAAGAAAGCGGGTGGTGGGGACATTGAGAGTTGAACGGTTTTGGGTGGTGGAAGAAGTGGAGGGAATGATTTTGGGAGAGAGGGAAGTAGCTGATGTCGCAGTAGCCATTGCTAAATTTTTTCTAATTGCTATGGAGAGAGAATTTTAGAGAGAGAAAGGAAGAGTGTGAGAAGTAACAGAGAAGGTGAGTGAGGGGCGGAGAAGTTTATGTGGACGTGAAGAGCGAGAGGGGATGGATCATGGAGTGATTGGATATATCTCTTATCGTGGAGGAGAGGTTGAAGATGTTCGATGATTTTCTGGTTTTTTTCTTTTTCTTTTAATTTTAATTTTAATTTTCTGGTTTTCGGTTTTATTTTGTTTTTTTATTTCTTTCTGAATTTTATACGCCAAAAATAATTTATTTAAAGAGAAATTGGACTGAGGCCACACGAAAATGTTCCTAGGATTCAATCTTTTATTAAAAAAAAACAAAAAAACAAAAAAATAATTGGCGATGGTTGTTGATTGACAACTCCTAAAGTGCATATGAATGGACACCTCCTCAAGACTATGTGTGCAGTGTGGAGTAATTTCATCAACACCTCTCGTAATGTTTGCCAAGAGTGGGGTGAGAAATACAATTTGCCAATAGCGATGAGAAATACAATTAACTCAAATTGGAACTCATTTTAGAAGAAGAAAAGTTTTCTTCTTTATTTAAAATCAAAAATTTGTTGTACATATTATTGTAATATTAAGAATTTAGGACTCCCAAGAGTTCAAAACAAAAAAAGACAAAAGAAAAAAAAGAAAAAAATAGTATCCAATTACGTTTAGAATAGTGAGTTGATCCTTAATTTCCAGAATTTAAGTATGATTTTAAGCTGATTTATTTATTTTAAGTAGGCTTAAAAAACTTTCAATCCATTTGACTACACTCTTCAAGTTTTAAAATTTTCATTTATAAAGAGAGGTACTATTTGTTTATTATTTAAATTAATATTATAAAAAAGACTAATGATTAATTGAAATGAAACATACCAAAATTATATTATGTAGATAAATAAATAACTTGTAAAAAAAAAAATTATAATAACGAAGTTCTTGATAAATAAATGGAATAATTATATCTACCTCGATTGTCTAAATAATATGTATTTTTCATTTAATTTCAAATATAACACTAATTGATTTAGGTATGAGTAAATATAGCACTTTTGTTTGAAATGGTTATTTTGTCTATATGTTTAATTAATAAAAGTACAAGGAATGTAATTGTCATATAATACAATTGAGGCAAATCCGTGTTATATTTTAAACTATATGAGAGGTAAATATAATTATTCCTAAATACTCCGTAAATTGTTAGCGTGAATTTAATGTCATGGGCTCCATTCTGGACATCTGGGCTTAACTGCTGGGCTGATAATGGTTTGGCCCATATGCAGCCCGAATTCATCACAAAACATTTCCCATTTAATGCTTCTTTTCTACCCCGCCCTCTCCAATGGCGATGGCACTCTGTTTTTCGCCTTCGCACACCACAATTTTCCCTCAAATTTTATCATCCAATAGAAGTGGTCGCCAATCTAACTTTGCTCCCTTACGGACACAACCTTTTCCAAAACACCCACTTGGAGACACCAATCCCTTTAGCCCGAAAGTACAACGACACATAACAACCAGAGCTCTGAGAGAGTGGCAAGATTACGAGGACGCAGTGAAGGACAAGGACCTCGCTCGAGCTCTTCGGTTCTTGCAAGATGTCGAACCAGAGGATTCTTCAATTGGGCCATCTGGGTCTCTGGGTGGTGGTGGTGGTGGTGGTGGTGAATTGGAATTGTTTAGGTTGAAGAGGGATTGGGAAGTTTTAGATACTTGCTTGAATGCTGATGATATGAGGCTTGTTGGGAGTGCCTACACGTTTCTCAAAGACAGAGGGTTTTTGCCCAATTTTGGGAAATGCCGGAGTATTGGTAATCTCTTGTCATATTCTTGGGGTGAAATTTATTTAATTTGCTGCAAATTTATTCAATCTCTTTTTCTTTTTTTTTTTCCCAATCAATTGTGAATACTTAGGAGAGTAGTGCAATAAATTTGTAGTTGAGAACTTCTTTATTTTGTTCCTTTTTGGCAACTTTTTTAGTACCAGTTGAAACAATTATTTCATCAAGTGAGCAGGGCACCCAACCAATACACACATGTATGAAATATTATTTTATATATGGGATTTAGTTCAGGATGATTTTTTAGCCATTCCTAAGTAGTTGATATCACAATTTTTTTTTTTTTGAGATGGGAAGGATATCAAAAATATTATGATTGTAATTTATTTTGTATTATCATTGTAGTGGTATGGTCATACTTGTATATAACAGGAGCAAGAGCAAGAGAGCTGCAATTTTAAAATTCCTTTAGGGAAAAAATATATTTCTAGGTGTTTGTGTAAGATATTTTAATTTTGTTATTTTTATTACTTATAGACTAGTGCAAGAATTTACAACAGCATGATGCTGTCTCTGCGGCTTGCTACTTTGTAAGTTCTAAAATGAGGTAACACTAACAAAAGGATAACTAGGAACACAACCGAGCAATAACATTTTGTGATCTAACAATTATCAATTATCAATCCATGGGTTTCCCGTGGATATAAGTTGAAAGCACCAATCAATGGAGCAGCCCCTTGTTACAAGAATTAGGTCATAGGTCATAAATTTATTGTTAATATCATCATATTTAATTGTTACTGTCACAGTTGTCAAAAAGTATTATTGTTACTGTCATTGAATTTCCTAGTGCTTTCCCTATCAGACAGACTCAGTTTCTCACCACTTTTGGTTTCTATATATGATTTTTAACTCAGTTTCTCACCACTTTTGGTTTCTATATATGATTTTTAAAAGTTTGCTTTTCATAAACGCGTATTTATGTCAAGCTCATATTAATGTAAGTAAATTGTATTTATAATTTTTAGCTACTGTGAGTGAGTTTGCATGTCGTTTTTCCATTATGGCATTCTATAATGTTCTTGTTGAAGCATGCCGATTTTCAATGTCAATTGTACAACATGTCACATTTCCTTTCCATGAATTTTCTACTTTTGCAGTTCTTGAGGGACCAAGAGATGTTACACCATCTGTTTTGAAGTCTTCAACTGGTTTGGAAGGTGTGGTATCTTTGGCAAAGTTATTCCAATGCTCTAAAGTAATGGAACTTATCCTTTGTTTGAGAGCATTAGTTGTCATGTGTTATAATATTTCCTGTTGAAATGAAGTAATTTCTAATACTGTTTCAATTCTATTATGTTTCAAGTTAATATCATTTCTATTTAAAACTATATTTTGATTGAGTTATCATTTGGATTTTCTTTTTTCCTAATCCAGTGTCTAAACTTTCGCCAAAGAAATGGGGTCTCTCTGGAAGTTCTAGTGTTCTTTTAATTGCTTTACTTGGCGGGGTATCCTTTCTGCTAAATCAAGGAATAGATATCAGACCTAACCTTGCAGCCATATTAGGATTAGGCATGATGGACTCTATCTTCCTTGGCGGTACTTGTTTAGCTCAAATCTCAAGTTATTGGCCTCCATATAGACGTCGAATCCTAGTTCATGAAGCAGGGCATCTCCTTGCAGGTAAGTCATGTTTCTCTCAGATGCAAATTTTATAGTTGGAGGACTTTGATTAGATTATGATCCTTTGTTTTTTAAAACCTTAATCTTTATTCTGTAAGTGTGAAAGAGTGTAAAAGCTACAGACTACACAGCTATTTTTAGTTTTCTACATTTTAAGCATTGATGACAAACTTGGGGCTTGCTTAGTTTGTAACTCTAAAAACAATTCTCAAAAATTTAGGGAACTGAAAATTGTTCTCAGAGGACAATCTTTTATTGTACTCTGAAAACAAACATTTTTATTTTTCTTAAAACTGAACCAAGCAGAGATTTTTGTATTGTTTTTTGTTTTTAGTTTTCTGATAATAGAAAACTGTTTTCATATTTACAAACCAAGTAGGCCCTTGATAACTCTTACTCTGACCTTTGCTAATAATTGATTTTCCTATGTGAGTTTGCAGCATACCTGATGGGCTGTCCAATTCGTGGGGTAATTTTAGACCCGATCATTGCGATGCAAATGGGCATTCAAGGGCAGGTATTCTTGATCTTTTTTGGGTCTATTGTATGATGCCATATTCTCACTTTCAACCTAGGCCATTGTGGCATTTAAGTTGTTCCCCATGTTTCATAAACCTATCTTTACGTTTGTCTAGTGTGGAGATGTTATTAAGCATTGGATTTATCAAATCCCAAAACCCAAGAATACGGGGATATAGCTAGTTTTTTCTTATTTTTTTATATTTTCTATTCAGAGTGAAATTTATATTTTTATACAGCATAGTGTGTCCAACATAGGCACTTCACTTGTTTGAAGCATTATTGTAATAGAATGAACCAAGTGAGAGAGTTTTATGTACAGTTATATAATAAACTTGGACTGTTGGACGTACTTGTTAAGTGCATGGCTAACTAGAAGTCTGCTGTCGCAGGTCCAACACATATACTTCACCTATATAGCATACATGTTTAGTCTTTTTCCCCTAGATGGTAGGTTTTCCACTATTAGCGATGCGTGCTTATGTAAATTCTCTCTCTCTCTCTCGCAACCCTAAATGGATTAATCACCTATTAAATGGAACTTAAGAACTCATAGCCACCTAACATACCTAAATGTAATAAATTCATTTGTTTGTTGTTTTATTTTTCACTGTGGCCCTCATATGAGATGCTTTATCTATGCGTCATAAATAATCATAATCATTTTTATCAAAGAATAAGTAAATAGTCTTAAATGACTATAACAAGATATACTTTCTTCTTTCTACCCACCTGCAGAAGGATGCAGTTCCTATAGATTGTTCTTCTTTTATCTACTGTTTGAGCTCAGTTAATTACCGCTAAGATAGTGGCCAAATTTTAGAATTTGTTTCTTCTGTGTTTTTTAGCTACCATAACAAAATTCATTTTATGCCTTAATTCCAAAGCCATTTGCCAAATCAGTAGTGGAACTTAACCAAAGCTGTTAGTTTCTATAAAACAAGGAATGCTGATTTTTCTCATCCAAACAATCAATATTTATCTACTTGGTTCTCACGTTCTGAAGTCAACTAAATTTTGCTTCACTTTGTTTTACTATTATCGGTGGCAGCATTACTTCCAACTCGCATCATTTTTCTTGCAGGCAGGAACACAATTTTGGGATGAGAAACTGCAAAAAGAGCTTGCTGAAGGCCGGTTGAGCAGTACTGCATTTGACAGGTGGGCATTCAGGCCTGCGTTTTGCTTTTCTTACAGTGGTGCTTTGCTACTTAGTTTACTAAATATCTTCTTAAGGAAAAGGTATTTGCTGTGGGATCTGTTACTGTTTTTGGGCATGTGGATCAGCATAAAACCTTTTTTTAACATTTATTTTATTTTATTTTAACAGCATAAATCCTGTTAAGATACATATCTCAAATATCTAAAAGAATAGGAAGGACATATTATATGATACCCCAGGTACCATAAATGTAGGCAATTAGATGGCAAATGAACTAAAGTCCTCCATTTAGTCAAATATATGTTTAATGTCCCAAAACCAACTTGATCAAGGAGTGGGACTGTTTTGCAACTTCAAAAGAAGCTTCTTTATTTTATAATCAGTTATGCTCTGCGCTATTAATAATGGTCAGGTACTGCATGGTGCTTTTTGCTGGGATTGCGGCTGAAGCACTTGTCTATGGAGAGGCTGAGGGTGGAGAAAATGATGAAAATCTGTTCAGGAGTATCTGTGTTCTTCTCGAACCACCACTGTCTGTCGCACAGGTCACTTTAGTCTCTCTCTGATCAATGTTCTTTGTTTATGAACGTAGCTTAAAAGATTCTGACCTTCGTCCTTTTCCCATTATTTAAATAGATGTCAAATCGAGCAAGATGGTCAGTTTTGCAGTCTTATAATCTTCTCAAATGGCATAAAGATGCCCATCGAGCTGCTGTCAAAGCTCTGGAAAGGGGAGGTAGTCTAAGTGTAGTCATCAGGAGAATTGAGGAGACCATGACCAGATGAACTGTCTTAAGTGTAAAATTCGAGATTTTTCCTGGGTTGCTGACTGAGGAATTGATATGAATGCAGCTAATACATAGGCTTCCAACTTTAGCAGAATAGAATGGAACAACAGACATACGAAAGACGACCAGAGTATAAATGCTGTGGGATGGGCATCAATCAGTATGCTGCGCGTAATCTGATTCTGATCTCTTATTACCTTGAAAAAATGCCTTGTATGTACATTTGATAGAGAAATATCATACAGTGGGGAATTCATCCATAGAGGATGCAGGGCCTCGAGTTCTTTCTTGCCTCGGTGAATTACTCTGGATTGTGTAGCAATGGAACCTCGGACACAACACCTTCCGGGAGCCTAGGACACCGAAAGGCAACGAGTGATTGTCAAGTGAAAGAAAGAAGAGAGAGTTTTAGGAAAAGCTTCTTCCTCTCTAAACCGTTTGCAGTGCATGGCTTTTTAAGTTTTTAATTTTTCTCGTAAATATGCATTTGATTATTCGTCCAGGGAAGTAATATACAACAATTGTCACCTTCATAAAATGTATTGTGTTGGCTTTGAAATATGTATGATTTTCAACATATTCCGAAGAGTCTATATTGGGTTTTCTTATATGGTTGGGTCTACTTTTGATTATGAGCCTTGTTAGGACCCGTTTGACAACTACAGTTGCTTTATGCTTTTATTTTGACCCGAAATATAAACAATGTTTCCGGATTAGTATTTTGAATTTGCTTCAACAAGACAAATCCGATGATGACTTTTATAATGAAAAATAAGATTGAAAGTGTAACATTAATGATAACAAAATGAATCAATTTCTTTACTTTCTGTATGTTTAGTACCCATCATAGGCTATGGACTGACTGTTATACCATTATCAATAACTAAAATATATGTGTTTTTTATTTCTCCCCTGAATAAAATGCATATAGTTTTAAAGGACCTAGGCATTCAATAAAAGGCATAGATCGCAATGTATCACAAATGGATACACATTCAGCCAAATAATTTTACTGTTGGACAAGCTGACAATTAAATCTCTTTATAGATGGATGTTGAATGGTCTAAAGCATCCAACACTCGGGAGTTTTTCATTCCAAAAGAAAAGATAAAAAAAATTTAAAAGGTAAAGAAGAAGTAAAATTAAAAAGAAAATAAAAGAATTTAGAATTTATAGACATTATTTTTAATAAAAAAACTACTTGTAGCAGTAAAATTATATTTTAAATTACTCTGACCAGAGCAAAAGTATACAATAGTATTTCTTAAATCTAGTCACTCAGTCTTTGTTGAGTGTCAAAATTATTAGGTAAATGTTAATTTTTATGTAGCCTTTCTATTTTAACTAACGAATGAAAAATGTATTAAATAATTTTTTTATTATATATTTTAAATAAATTATTTAAATTTAGTAATTAAATATGGAGAACTCTGAGGATGGAGATAGAATTAATCTGCTATTTATTAAAAAAATTAATTTGAAAATAATTTGTGCTATATAGCACCAAGTAAAAGTTGTGTGTCACACTAGTCTTTCTCTACGTATGCTCGATTATGAGTGGGACCGTGGGATCATTATACTGGGACACAGGACAAGTTTAGAGAGGAGGTAACATTTCTCTCTAGGGTTTATTAGTGGTTTTTTTTGGTTGAATTAGGGTTTATTAGTGGTTTTTTTTGGTTGAATTAGGGTTTATTAGCTACTTCTCTCAATTTCAAGGAATACTAACAAAAGTCTTTCAAAATTCCGGTTGAAGTATGGATGAGGAAACCCCAGTGGATGAAAATTTCCCTTTATTTTCCCACCGGAAAATCACACCCACAGTAGCAAAACCCTCCTCCACAACCCCCGCACTCGCACCACCCACCACCACCCAGAACCCTAGTTCTCCAGGACTCCAGAAAGAATCAAACCATAACCCCAATAGCCAAGTCGTCTCTTTCTCCGAACTCGGCCTTGCCCAATGGGCAGTCCAAACCTGCAAAGAACTTGGAATGAACAAACCAACTCCGGTCCAACACCACTGCATTCCCCGAATCCTCGCCGGCGAGGACGTGTTGGGGTTAGCTCAGACCGGCAGCGGCAAAACGGCGGCGTTTGCTCTGCCTATACTCCACCGCCTCGCAGAGGACCCATATGGGGTGTTTGCGCTGGTGGTGACGCCAACCCGAGAGCTGGCATACCAGCTGGCCGAGCAGTTTCGGGCTCTTGGATCGTGCTTGAATTTGAGGTGCGCGGTTGTGGTTGGTGGGATGGATATGATTACCCAGGCTCAGACCCTGATGAAACGCCCTCATGTGGTTATCGCAACTCCGGGGAGGATCAAGGTTCTCATTGAACAGAATTCTCCTGATATTCCTGCTATCTTCTCAAAAACAAAGGTATTATATCAATAAGTGTGTCTAAGGGGCATGTTTGTTTTTATTTTGTTTGACCATTGTAATTTCTATGTTAACTTTCTGCAAGCGAATCATGTTTAGAGTGCATTGTCGAGGATTTTTCGGGTCTTTCAAAATTTTCTAAATTCAGGATTCATTTTGGATAATTATTAGATTTTAAATAATTAATTTTTTGGGCGAGAAAACAGAGTGCTTGTTTAAAGAATCTAGAAGGATGTGTTGCCATTTCACAACTGTTTGGAATGATTTTAGAAGTTCATAAATGAATCAGGAATTAATCATAATATCTTTGATACAGTGGAATGATGAGGAAATAGCTATAAGATTTACAGTATGAATGATGATTATCTGTTTGAATTTGACAGGAATGTTAATTTGGAAAAGATTTGGGAGTAATTGAGAAATTCAGTAACAACCAGTCGAATATAGCCGTTGTTGGAATTCACTAGTTGAAGAAGTTGACATGATCAAATACCTCTTTGCATATAAAATGACTTTTTTATTTCATCCCACTTCATGGAACTTCCCTCCTCTATCAAAGTTTCTTTGTACATGAAAGAGTTTTCACTATGATTTATAATCGGCAACACATTGCTCGGTGCAATGTCGTCATCATACAAATTTCTATCTAATGTAGTTCCATTTTTTTGGTTAATGATGTTTTCTGAATTTTGTTTTTTACTTTTCAAAAATAAGCACAAAAAGTATGACTATTCTTTGCGTGGCATTGTACTTTTTTTTTTTCCTAGTTGATACCCCAACCCCCTCCCCCTCCCCCTCCCCCAAGGAATTGTTTGCACCCAAGAGGATTTGAACCATATAATCAATGCTTCCTGAGGCACCGAGGCCAAGTTCTTACCCACTTGACCCATCCCCTTGGGTTTGTGCATGGCATTGTACTTCTTCCTTGATAATTAGTTTAGACTTAATATATTGGGCTGTTCTTTTGATTTGAATACCTTATGCTATTAAAGTCAAATGTTATTGTTAATTGTTGGAATTGAAGCTTTAATTACTATGTTGCCATATGTTATGTTGTGGTGGGTTAATTTTTAACCAAGGTCCCACTGCTGTTTGCCACCTATGTTTGTTATATTGTGCTCTATTACTTACTAGTTCTCATTGTAGACCACTGAGATGTTTCCTTCAGTTCATGAACTGTCATATGCGTTTCTTCCTTTTATTTTGTTTCAGTTCCTAGTCTTGGATGAAGCAGATAGGGTTTTGGATGTGGGCTTTGAAGAAGAACTGAGAGTAGTTTTCCAATGCCTGCCAAAAAATCGGCAAACTTTATTATTCTCTGCAACAATGACAAAAGACCTACAAACATTACTTGAGCTGTCTGCAAATAAAGCATACTTCTATGAAGCATATGTAGGTTTCAAGACAGTTGAGTCTCTTAGACAGCAGTATGTTTTAGTCCCAAAAATGGTGAAGGATGTTTATCTGCTACACATTTTGTCCAGAATGGAAGACATGGGTATTCGATCTGCCATCATTTTTGTTTCCACCTGCAGGTGCAGTTTTATTCAAGTCTCTATCTTGTCTCCCCATGTTAAAATTCTATCACATATGCGTCCTTCAAATTCATTTGGTCGTCTGTAATTTGAAAACATTGTAGAAACATTAGTTATTTATCACTGATTTTCTATCCACCTTGATGTATTTTCATTGAAAGAGTCAACACCTAGTACATAATATTACAATATTATGCCAAATTGATTCTCGATTTATCATGATGCTCATGTGAGGATTACATATCATATGGAGCATCTAGAAACTATCACTCGGGCTTGCATAACAATAGGATGAAAAACAAGGGATTTCTTGGCTCAAAACAACTGAAATTAAGAAGGAAAAAAAAAATGTGATCATCCCACATCAATTGTATGTATCCTTTTGGCTCTACAATCATTTAGTTGACTAATATTGACTGCATGTGTCTTTCTTTAAACACATGGTTAGATCCATTGGCTGCTGCATTGTAATAAGACTTGCGTTTTATGTGGGAAGTAATTGTATTTCAGAAAATTGCTTAACTTATGAATCTGAAATTATGTTATATTTAAGTAGATGTTTATGTGTTTGAGCAGTAATTGTCATCTCCTAAGCTTATTACTGGAAGAGCTTGATCTGGAAGCAGCAGCATTACATTCATTTAAATCCCAGTCTCTGAGGCTTGCTGCACTACATAGATTCAAATCCGGACAGGTTCCTATATTGATTGCAACTGATGTTGCCAGTCGTGGTTTGGATATTCCTACTGTTGATATTGTTATCAACTATGATATTCCGAGGTTATACTTCTTAACAATCTTTATAAACCTGAAGATTCTGAATGTTTTTGAGCCTTACATTTCTTTTCAATTTTCTGTCAAATGTAATTGCTGAACCACGGCAGGTACCCAAGGGACTATGTCCATCGTGTTGGTCGTACTGCTAGAGCAGGCAGAGGGGGGCTGGCTTTGAGCATTGTTACAGAGGTAAGAACTGAGAAGTAGAAACATGCTTTTTTGTAAGTTTCAACCTGTTTATGCTTTTGGAATGTCATTTGGTAATAACTCAATCAAGAAAAGGTTCTTCTGTAGAAATTAATCTTACAAGGGGAGATTTGTCCCACATTGGATCCGGATGGCAGAGTGATTGGGTATATATGGGTTGGGTGTTAGCCTCACCCGTTACAGCTGGTATCAGAGTCAGACCTAGTCCTTGATTTGGTGCCACGCAAAGTGCCCAGCCCGGAAGGCGTCTGGGTATGCCATCCGGGTAGGCAAGGTGATCGATCGCAATGAGGGCGTTGTGAGTTCAGGTGGAGGAGAATGTTACATAGGGAGATTTGTCCCACGTTGGATCCGGATGGGAGAGTGATTGGGTATATATGGGTTGGATGTTTGCCCCACTTAATAACTTAAGCTTTTGAGTATATTAGATTCTGTCAATATTTCCTTTTTTTGTATAAAAAAATGAGAATATTATTAAAATATGAAAAGAGAGAATTTATCAGAAGAGTAAAGTATCCTTATTGGAGATACAAAGAATAACCACCCCCCACCACACACAAACCACCACCCAAAAAAAAAAAAAAAATAAGGCAACCCGGGAGGATCTAGCATGTGTGTGCATAAGCTCTCGAGAAACAACTGAAAACGTTCCATGAGAATGTCAAGTCGCAATGATTTTCTTCATTTATGTGAGAGTAGCGAGTATGCATCTAATCTCATGACATCTTTACCTTGTGAAGTGGTTTCCATGTTTCTTTAGTCAGCAAAAAGAAAATGATCAGACCTGGATATTTTTCCATTCTGTTTAACCTCTGAAACCGTACTACTTGAAGTTAAAGCTTATTACATCTGCGACTGGCTAACAATTGGAGTTTCCTTGATTCAATAATCAGGCAATGCATTTCATCATCCAAAATTTGAGAACTTGGACTCTAAAAGACTAAACCTATTGGGTGTCATCCCTTAGGTCAACTGCATCTGAGGCTATTTTAGATCTTCTTCCATATTGCATGACATATTTTTTCGACCACTGTAATGCTTCATCTGTTTGACGTTGAATTTTTCCTGAGCTTTAATTGTGACAGCTACCGATACATTGCAGGCATCACAAATTTGGTATCTTCATCTTCCTTTTCTATAATTTCCATCCACAGAAATATTGTATTTATGAAAGGATGGGCTAGTACTGCTTCTCCTGAAATTTCCTTCCATCCTTGCTAGATGGCACTGAATGTCTTCCCTGCACCTTCATATCTTCTTGCTTCAATAAAGGCAGTGTGATATTCTGGCAAGGATACTACTCAGTAGATTGTAGAGGCTTGTAAAAATAAAATAAAGTAAAATAAAAATGGAAACAAGAGCTAGGGCAGAGGCAAGACACGATAACAGCTATTGTAGAGTCACCAGAGAATCTGTTGATGATATAAGTAGCATTTTCTCTATCGAAGCTTATGTATTTAGAGCATCTGTTCTTAACAGATTCCATGTCAGCTTCAATTTCACGTGTATATGAGATCTGGAAATATAACTTACATAATTTGAAAGTGTAACAAGGGAGTTCATTTGGGGGTTAAGTCACATCTAGTTGGTCTTTTTCTTGACTCTCAAGTCTCTGCAACAGCGAAAATCTACCTTTTTTCCATCAATAATGGGTGTTTGGAACAGCCTAATGCACACTTTAGGATGACTAGGTTCATGGATTGGGCAGATTTCACTCCAAATATTCGAGCCCTAGGAAGAGAGTAAATCTGCCGCTCATTATCATTATCTTACATTATATTGTTTGTTGTCATATGTTTTATCCCATGAAACTGACTGTTTAAGGCATATCTGGGCTGCTGCTTCATATAAATATTCCACAACAATCGAGGAATTAGGTTTAACTGGAACTCTTTCATCTCAAATTGTTGTGTAGCATCACAAGAATCTCTTTTTTTACCTCTTGCACATTTTAGTGATCCTTCTTCTATTTGGTGTGCATGTAGTGGGTGTATGCTAGTAAAGCAGAATGTTTAGTATGTTTTTATGACATTCATTTTATATTCCAAATAAATGGAGCAATTCCTAGGAATTTGAACTCTATAATTCTTTGTTTCACTTATTTTACTTGCTTTTGGGACTTGCTTTGCAGAATGATGAAGATCTTGTTAAAGCAATAGAAGCTGATCTTGGGAAACAATTGGACCAATTTGACTGTAAAAAGAAAGAGGTAGAGGTGCCTACTGATGTCACAAAGGTGAGATATTCTTGGGATACTAACTTATCAAAAATATTAACTCTGGTTGGGATACTTGATCATGTCAACAATGAATTACTGGATGATATATAGTCATTGTTGGTTGCTAGTTTTTATACTCCATCTCCAGAGCCATTCATCACCTTAGATGTAATTATATTTTTTAAAGGAAGGCAGATGTTTTATCTGCATATTTCAGTTATTGTCCATCGGTCTCTTGTATTAGATGGCTGAAGAAATGTTAGGAATGTTATTTTCATCGAGTGTTCAATTCTCTGCCAATTCCACAAGTGGTGAAACATTTATGTTGTTTAAGAAAATGAAAAATATAATTTTTCTTTCTAAGTCCTCAAGTGGTGAAACACTTCTGTTTAAGAAAGTGAAAAATATAATGGTGCTGATTGAAAAACTAGTGCCGATGATTAACTACGGACTCTTACATGCATATTGACTGTCATAAATTTATGAATCTTATATATTTGCTTGATGAGATACTTTTTAGTCCCTATTTGAGTAATAAATAGATCCAGTGTTTAGGTATCAGCCCCACTAAACAGGAACGGGTGTTTGGTAATCAAGTAATGGTGATGGAATTTTTAATACAGCGATCCCTAATCCTAAATTTGTCAGATAACTATGTTTTCATTTCTTTTCTAAATTTGTGACTTTTACCTTACGCCCAATTTTTAGATTATTGTTGGTGCCATATAGTTTTTGAATCCCAAATGTCACCACACCTCAATCAAATATTTGAATTCCCCGTTTTAGAGTTTCTATTCTAGACTCTAGTAGTATATGTGGAACTTTAGGTGAGGGGTGAAAGAGTAGTTATACTTCTTTATTGATTAATGGAGCAACATATAATATGTCAGATATACTTCTTTATCATCAGGTATGTTTGTGAAAGACAATATTATCTACAGGTGTGTTTGTGTATGGGTTTTGTTAGCTGGTTGTCAGCATTTAACATGTTAAGATCCTCTCTCTAAGTTTGTACTATGCTCCACCCAAATTTGCAGGTTTTCAAGGCCAGACGTGTGGCAGAAATGAAGAAGAAAGATGGTGGCTTTGAGGAGAAAGTGAAGGCGCGGAAAGAACAGAAACTGAAGACATTATCAGAGAAAGGACTACTGAAGAAAAGGAGTAGAAAGAGAAAAAGGAAAACATAGTGAATGGTGGGACGTTGAAGTCTCTCTCTCCCTCTGCCCCTCTCTCTCTCCAGATGGGAATCAACCCTGTACTGGCGGTATCAGAGGTAGGGGATTCTACAAAAATGTAGTTTGAAGGAGCCGCCTTGTGACATTTGGCTGTGGTAATATTTATTAGTTGTTACTAAATTTTTTTTTTTTTTTTTTTCCCTAAAAGAATGGTCCTTACAAACAGTCAAGAGAGATGCGCCTGTATTTCGTTGTGGGCTACGCAATTGTAATAAGTATTTTTTTGTAGGAATGAAATGGAATGGAAGTGGGAAGGAAAGGGGACGAGAATAGAATGGTCATTCGTATATTCGTATTTTATTGTTTGGTTGCAAATATAAAATGTGTAGGAATGAAATGATAATAATTATTCTAGTGTTTGGTTGGATCAATTTAAAATTTAAAATAAAATAAATTTAACTTCAATTTTTCAAAATATCTTTCTTAGTGACAAATAAATTAAATTAATAAAATAAGATTATTTTATATTTTTTTTAAAAGAAATGGTAGTGGAAATGGTGGTGAAAAGTGGCAGTGGTGTAGGTGGAGGTGTTGGAAGGTAGCAATGGTGGAAGGTGGCGGCGAAAGTGATTGTGCATGGTACTGGTGTTGGTTGAAGGCGGTGGAAGTGGCGGTGATGGTGATGGTAGTGGTGGAAGATATCAGTGGGGCAGGTGATGGTGGTGGTGAAAGGCAATGGAGGTGATGGTCAAAGCGGAAGGCAGTGAAGATGGCGGAGGTAGTGGTGGAAGGCGGTTTGTGGTGGCAATGATGGTGGTGAAAGGCAATGGAGGTTGCAGTGGTGGAAGGTGGCAGTGATGGAAGTTGATTGTGTCGGCGCGATGGTGGTGGCTAAAGCAACAACAATGGTGGTGTTAGCAATGACGGTGATGAAAGGTAATGAAGGTGGTTGTGGTGAAAGGCGGTGATAGTGATAATAGTTTTTAGACTTAGAATATGAGTTTTATTATTATTATTATTATTATTTTAACTTAATTTTCTTTTTTATTTATTTATTTGGGAATGGAATGACTATTCTATAGGTTTAGTTGTGAAATAGATTTTCATTTTCATAAATGAATTTTCACTTCAATAGAATGGTCATTCTTGATTTAAATTGCATACCGAACAAGAAATAGTTAAAATGGACATTTTATTTTATTTCTGTCCTCTGCACAATTGTCCATTCACTAGAGAGAGTAATGAATGGATGATATTTTAAAATAAATGGTATTAAAAAATTAAGATTAAATTGTCATTTCACACAATTTTAACAGTGCAGTGACAAAAAAGTAAAATTAGACTTAAAGTGATATTCAAAAAAGTAAAAATAGACTTAATTGGCACTACTTTACTTCCATATTAGATAAGTAAAATTAAACTTAAAGTGATATTAAAAAAAGTAAAAATAGACTTAATTGATTCTCCCATACTTCCATATTAGATAAGTAACATTAGACTTAAAGTGATATTCAAAAAAGTAAAAATAGACTTAATTGATACTTCCATACTTCCATATTAGATGTATGTTTAGAAATTAGAGTTTTTAAGGGACATGCAATTAATTCATGATTATCTTTTAAAATTATAATATGCAATTAATGTATTTTTTTTTAAAAATTACCCACTTGTTCTTTTTAGTGTAGATATATATAGTTATCAAATTATTATTATTATTTTTTAAATATAAAGGATAATGATGGAAAAATAAGTTTTATTTGTTTTCACTTTTTAAAATTGAGAATTTAAAAATGAAATAGTGGATTACTAACATAGGATATAAGATAATAATAATTTTTAAAAAATATTTTAATATAATATTCAGCTAAATATGAAGTGTAAATGAAATTAACCCATAATAATAAATAAATTATTTACGACTTGGGAATTAGGATGAAGGTAAAATTGGACTTCCTGGTTAAATCTCTCCCTCCCTGTCTCGACGGGGTTGTGTTCTGTTTCCAGAGCTTCAAAGAAACTGAAATTAAGAGGCGAGAGAGTAATGGGCAGCGAGAGGAAGTCGAAGGAGGAGAAGAAGAAGAGAAGGAGAAGTCCTTCTTATGACTCTGACGGTCCTGAATTTTCTCTCTCTAAATTCTCACTCTATATCTATATCTGTATCTATTTTCTATAATACTGTATGTTGGTTTCTTCATTAACCTTTAATTTTGGCTTCTTGTAACTCTTCAGCGGAAGGAAAAGGAAAAAGGGTTAGGACTGTCGAGGATCGGAAATCAAAGAGTAGTAAGGGAGATGAGAAAGACAAGTCCCTCCACAAGAAGAAAAGCAAATCTCATAAATCCTCCAAACACCGTTCTGATAAAGGTACACTTGTTTATGTGTCTTTTAGTTTTATGTTTTTCAATTTTTTTCTTTTATAGTTACTATTATACAATTTATTTTCAGATTTCTTGTATGTTCTCCAACCTTTTTTAGAGATTAAATAGACAATTTTCAGATCAAAATATGTACTTTTTCCTTTTTTGTAGTTGTAAATTTTGCAATTCAAACTGGGTCTTGTCCCCCTTCAAAAATTAGATGGATTATTTATTATCAGAGTTTGTTATATTTCAGATAGTCTCCATTGAGTATAACTATTATGGTTATTTGACTCTCTCGTTACCCGGTACTCAAGGTTGGATACAAAAAGAGGTGGGTTGGTATTTGGTAGATAGTTCGCCCTTTAAGATGAATTCTCATTTTAGTAGAAATGTAAACATTGAAATATATATATATATATATATATATATATATATATATATATATATATGTATAAAAATAAAAATTACACTTGTAAAATGGAATATAGGTTCACTAACTAGCAAGTGTAATGTACTTATGGACATACTAAAAAAAGAAAAAAAGAAACAGAATTGAAAGTAGAAAAGGGTAGAGAGATTGAAGAAGAATATTACATCTTCTATTAGAATGGAATGGACATCCATAGGCAATCGTTAGGTTCTTCCTTAACATGTCGCCTAATACACAAAGTGTTAAAAGTGATTGCTTCGTTTTGTACAAAGGATATAAAAGTGGTGGAAGGAAGGCTAGGAAGGATGGAGAATGCATCCCTAGGGAAGGGAAGGTGTTCTTCATCCTTTCAATTTGGTTGAGTGGAAGGTAGTAGGTGGTGATACCTTCCGCTGTTTAGTGTTTAGTAAGAGAGATGAGGAGAGATTTAATATTCTTTCTACAATTATACCCTCATTGTATAAATTGACAAAATTATGTAAAATGATGGGCCAGGATGGAGGGTTCATCCTTCCTTTCCTTCCAACTCTACTTAGTACCAAACAATGAAGAGTTTTTCTATCCCTTCTTTCTACCTTCACTTACCAAACAAAATGTAAGTGACAAGTATTTGGCAAAGCAAGGGTACAAGTTCTTTGTCACCTTGTTTTGTTAGGACTTCTATTATATTAATCTAACAGAGGTCATCTGTTAGTATCGGCAAAGGTTCCGACTAACTAGTTGTGATTTTTCTCATCTTGGTATTTGTATTTCAGTGTGCTTTCATCTCAAGGACTAGACTAAAAGTTTCATAATAACCTAATGAATATAATGCAGTTGAAGTATGAAGTGGCAACTTCTACAATTTTTTATAAATATTTAGAAAAAAATGAAACAGTTGTGACCATGACTTTTTCTTGTACGTGTTATGTGGCTTGGGTCTTTGGTATGTACCAAATATTAGTTTATCCTTTCTAGTTCTTTCTTTATCTAACTTTTTGGGGGTTCCAAAGGTTTCTTCTTGGGTTCTTGAGGGATGTGGTATGGAGATCCTCTCACCCCTTTTGTCTTCTACATTGAAAAAGCGCCTAAAGATGGTTGGGAAACATCCAGTACAGAACCATTAACATGGCTGGTTTAATTGTGTGTGTGGAAAATATTGCTATATATCCAACACAGAAATGGAAAAATAAGGGCCCATACAGCAGGTCTAAAATAATTTTTTCTTCATTTTAATAAGAGTTTGCTTGCTTTATCATGAACTTAGATGCTTGCATAAATATCTAAATGGTTGAATCTTCATTTGTTAATGGAAATCATTCTTCTTAAGTTGAGAAAGTGGACTGCTTTCCTTGTTTGTATGCCTGTTCGGGTGTCAAGGACCGATTTTTAATATTTTTCTCTTCTGCATTATGTTTTATTTTGAGAGTTGTAGCATTAAGTTATATGATGAATTATCTACTAATCTTACTAGAATAAGGATTTGAGAAAGGTTGATCACTCTGACCTGATAATATTGCTTCAGAAAAGAAGTTGGAGGAGAAGCGCCGCAAAGATAAAGGTCATAAGCATGATCGACACTCAGTGAGTTCTCTTTTTTAGCTCCGTTACCTGGGTTGTTCATAGTCTTGTTATTCTCCCTTTTTCTGTGAACAATATTTTTGCATGTTAAAGTTAGATTATATTTTCTTTCATTGGCTCCCCATCCTCTGATGTCCATCCATTTAGAATAGCCCCTCCTGGACATGTTTGATGTTACTGCATAGAAAAATAATACAAAAGCCAGAAATGGGATATCTGAACCTTCTGTAGCCATGCCACACACACTTCTGAGTATGCTTTGAGAGCCTTAAAAAATATATATAGGCCAGACTCAGTCAGCTGAGTCAATTAATCTACAAAACTCAAAATCACCATCACCAAATTAATTCTGGTAAAGTGTTTGATTCAGAAGGGGAAACGTGAATTAGGGTATGGTTGGGACCTCAACAAGAAGAGTTCCATGACAGACTAATTTTCCATATTTGTAAGCGTACTGATATGTTGGTGTTGGAGATTGATTCTACATTTTGTTCTTGCACTCAGATGTTTAGTAGTTACTAAGCTAAGGTTCAAGTAAGGGAGTGTTTACTTGCACTGTGATAGTTAAAGTGCTACGTACTGGCCCAAGAACCAGATGTAGCATGTGTAAATAAAGCACATATATGTGCGGTCCCATATATTAAGAATAGGCATCCTCTATAGATATGCATTTTGTGAATGTTACATGAAGGATTATGTAATTGACATGTTGAGGAAGCTAGTCTTACATAGAAGCTCGGCGTTGCATGGATGTAATCTATCTCACACATTGATGACGAATTGTGGCTTGACCCTACCACTAAAGTTGGTCTAGAAGGGTGCCTTGGAAGGAAGGCACCATAGGTCCATACCAACATTAGTGTCTTGATTTTCAAGATGCCTTGGAAGTAGTTAGGGTTAATTGTCTTGTCTTCAGAATGCTGTGATTTCTGCATTTTGGATTCATTTCATTAGTTGTAAGAGTTTGTCGATTAAGATTTGGAATCAACTTAGCTCTGCTGATCAGTTGATTGAGCAAAATAAAGTTGTGGAGCAATTATAGCTGAACCTGTAGGTGCTTGATCGATTGAATGGGAAACTTGACTGTTCAAATAGTAATCAATAATGAATAGGTCGATCAATATAGTTAGTTCAATCGAGCCTGGAAATGTCAGTTCCTAGCTTATATCCCATTGCTACTAGGAATCCTGTTGAACCTTGTTGAGTGATAAAGACATAACATTAAGAAAATAGAGATTTCAGGGTCTTTCAGAGAGTTAAGAGAGTAGTTTTGAGTAATTAATTGCTCTTGTAACATCAATCCATTTCTTAGTCGATTAAGAAGCCTGTAAATTGTCCTAAAAGAGGAAATGGGCATCTTTTCGAACAAATTAAATCTTGTGTTCTTATGCATGTTTGCATGATTCCTTTGATTGTTTACAGTGATTGCAAGATCTTGTGGTTGCATGTATATAAACAAGAATTTGAATTATTGAGGTATTGTTTAAATAATCCTCTTAGTTGGTATGCTGAAAAATCTATTTTTCATAAAATTTTGACTATTCTTGTGAACTATTTTGAAATGCTAGACTTTACATTGATTTAATGGTATTCAGATGAGTTGCTATGTTGAAAAAAACTCTTGCAGTTTATGTTGCATTTTTTTTCCCTATATAACTAAATTTAATATTCATTTATATTAAACATGTGTCTTACTTCAAAGTTCAATCAAACTTGCGCCTTAATTACGCCTTGCTCTTAGTCTTAGAATCCCCTAGACCTTGTAGCTTGAGCCTTTAACAACTACATTGCGATTGATGATTTTCTTCACATTGAGAATTGGAGAGGTCTTTCTTTGTTGAAACATAAAATGGTTTACTAGACACGGCATGTCTTCTGTTGTTTCTCTCTTATTTTATTATTCCACTTGTAGCATTGGTGGTGGTGTTAATTTTGTTTTATGTTTTTGGTACATCTATTGTCTTTTTAAATCTCTCTTCTTTTTTTTTATGTTTATTTTTGTCCCAGAAACTTAAGATCCAGGAGATTTCTGATGATGACTACTTCTCTAAGAACAATGAATTTGCAACGTGGCTGAAAGAAGAGAAAAAGATTTTCTTCTCAGATCTTTCGTCTAACTCTGCACGCGACTTGTTTTCACAGTTTATCAAGGACTGGAACAACCAGAAGCTTGAATCTCGATACTATGAGGGCATTGTTACTGGGCCACGGACAGCCCATAACTGGAAAATTAAATAGTAGTAGAATTGTTACTCTATGATATGCTTTGTTTTGGCTTTGTGCATTTACTTAATTTGCATGTTTACTAGTAAGAGGAATTGGGTGTTTGATCGGTATGAATGAGAATTTAAGTTTACTGGGTTTTGTTGGATCATTTCTTTAGCTTTGCAAGTTATTGTGCAGATTGTTCACGTACAGAATAGAACTCACAAGGCTTGTTTTAGATCTGATCTGATTTTGTGGATGGAGATATAAACTGTACTACTGTATAATGGTATAAGCAGGTTGCAGTCAAGCAGCTGACAGGGCTATTCAATTGCATGCTAACGGCGGATTTCAGTAATTCTAAACTGGCCCTGTTTGTCAACTACCTTGGCGAGGACTTGCTAGAGTTTTTTAAAATTGAAAAATGGACAAATGGAAAATTGTCCATGGATGTCCAATCCGATAAAATATCTCCATACACGCAGATGTAGAACAGTTACGATCAATTGTGGGATTTGTATGATGTAAAGACCGAGAGGAAGAGGGAAGGATACCAATTGGTGCCAGCTGGACACATAGCAGATGAATACTTGTACGTCGAAGGTATATGGCCATGGAGGTTTCTAAATCCCTCTCAATTTTTGTTCAGTGATTTTTGGACCGAGAAGTTTCATTCTTGTTTTTCTGGTAAAGTTTCCTTCTTATTGCTATTAAACTTCAATCTAGTTTCACAGATTGTAAATTACCTCATTATATATCCTTGTCATACTCTATAAATCACTACTCTGTTGTTGTTCTTTTTCGGCTACATAGAAAACCTGGAGTTGGTTAACCTGCTCATGGTCTGCATTTAGAGAGATGTATTGCTTCTGGAGCTTGATTATTCATACGTACAGGTGGGGACGATCAGACAATGGCAGCTATGGCCCTCGATACAGTCTATCATGTTGGTTTTGTTACACGACTCCTGTGCAACCACTGCAGCATCCTGATTCCTGAGGATGTATGTTTTTCTGATATATCTGCTTGCGAAGCTGGCTGCGCTCCTTTTCCATCTCGCATAACAATCCCATGACCCTTCTTGGTTTTTGATCTTAAAATGTATGTGCAGCAAGCAATACTAATGTTTTAAGAATGATAATTGAAAAGAAATAGCTGCAAATTTGTGAAGTTGGCATAACATTGCCTTCAGCATTTGGTGAACATATTTCATATGGATTTTCACAGCGAACGCTCATACGACATTCCTAACTAATCTGACTATAATGGATTAAAATTCTATTCAGTATATTTCAACACATTTACATACGTCTTTTCAAAACATTGTCGATAAGCGTATATAAAACTGGTGTAAAGAAGATGTAATGTGTTGAAAGGTGTACAACACGAGCAATATAAAAATGGTGAAAAGTTGTAATGTGTTGAATGGTGTACAATATGAACAATTACGAAAAAGGATCTGGCTCTAACTGCGAGTGATTACAGCCTTATAATATTATACTGCCGTAAGGATTCTGTACACCTCATGCTAGACCCACAACATTGTTTACCGTAAGGATTCTGAACAACTCATTTTAGACCCACAACATTTGTTTCTGAAACTTGAACTTATGAATTCTTTGAGAACAAGATATTATACCATTCGAACCAATGTTGTCAAATACTTTTAGAATGATTATTTTTATTTTTTGACAATAGATATTCGAATTTGAATTACTTAAAAGTGATTAAATCAATAATCAATAACATCACTCGATAATAATACCAACTCGATTTTTTTTTTCTTTAAAATTAATTATCAATGCATCATTAGGTAATAATAGCAATAGAGTTTTCTTTCTTTCTTTTTTAAAGATAAAAAATAAAAAATTTGTTTTATTTTATTGAACTTACCCGCTGAAAATACTACTAAAATTCTCTCTCTCTCACGCGCGCGCGCAGACTCACTGACAAAAACTGCTTGTCACAAATGCCCAAAACCCACACCCAGAAGCTTTAGACAGAATTTAACCGTTTCGCCATATTTCTTTGTTTTTTACTTAGCTGCAATATTAACAAGAAACAAAACTAGAACTGGCTGGGCACTGTAAGAGAAAGCTCTTGGCTTTCAAATTCGAATCCCCATTTAAATTCTCCACTGCTTCTTCTTCAATATATCCTCTCCCAAACCACTTTAATCCACAGCCCATTCCATTCCCACGCAGAGAAGAAAAAGAACCCTCAAGCTCTGGAATTCAATGCCTTCTCAACCACCACCCCAACCCCGAAATCTCAGGCTTTCTCCAAAAGGGTTTCTCAGAAATTACCAACGACAGTGTTGGGAGAGCACTACATGCATTTTGCTTAAAGGGTGTGAACCATTTGGACATATTCCATACCAACACCTTAATAAATATGTACTCGAAGTTTGGCAAAATTGAAGTTGCCCGGTCGGTGTTCGATAGAATGCCTGACAGAAATGGAGCTTCTTGGAATAACATGATGTCCGGTGTTGTTCGTGCGGGTTTATATCATGATGCAATTAAGCTGTTTGGTGAAATGCGGCGTCAGGAAGTTGCACCAAATGGGTTTGTAATTGCGAGTTTGGTGACAGCATGCAATAGGTCGGGTAATATGTTTGATGATGGATTTCAAATTCATGGTTTTGTACTTAAAATTGGTTTGTTATTTGACGTGTTCGTGGGCACTGCGCTTCTGCATTTTTATGGTACATATGGCTATGCTTATTGTGCTCAGAGGCTCTTTGAAGAGATGCCTGAACGAAATGTTGTATCTTGGACTTCCTTGATGGTTGGGCATTCAGACAATGGAGATCCCATGCAGGTCATAAATATATATAAGCAAATGAGTCGCGAAGGAGTTTGTTGTAACCAAAACACTTTCACTACAGTCATTAGCTCTTGTGGATTTCTTGAGGATGAACTGTTGGGTCATCAAGTTCTTGGACATATCATAAAGTCTGGATTTGAGACTAATGTTTCTGTGGTAAATTCTCTCATTTCGATGTTCGGTAATTTTAGATTCATTGAAGAGGCCTGCTATGTCTTTGATCTCTTGAACGAACGCGACACAATTTCGTGGAATTCAATGATTTCTGCGTATGCACACAATGGGCTTTGCAAGGAATCACTTGGTTGTTTTCACTCGATGCGCCATGCTCATAATGAATTAGATTCAACTGCACTTTCCTCTTTGTTATCAGTTTGTAGTTCTGTGGAGAATTTGAAGTGGGGCAGAGGAATTCATGGACTGGTTGTTAAATTGGGGTTGGATTCAAATATTTGTGTATGTAATACTCTTCTGACTATGTATTCTGAGGCTGGAAGGCTTAAGGATGCAGAAGATCTGTTCCGACATATGTCAGAGAGGGATTTAATTTCATGGAATTGCATGATGGCTAGCTATGTTCAGTGTGGGAAGAGCCTAGGCGCCTTGAAAATTTTGTCTGAACTGCTTAAGCTGGGAAAATTTAATAGCCACGTGACTTGTGCAAGTGCATTGGCTGCATGTTCAAACCCCGAGTTTGTTGTTGAAGGCAAGATTGTCCATGCACTTGTCATCATCACTGGCCTTCACAACAATTTGATTGTTGGAAATGCACTAGTAACCATGTATGGTAAGTGCGGCGTGATGTGGGAAGCTAATCGGGTATTCCAGAAAATGCCCGAGCAAGACTTGGTAACTTGGAATGCACTCATTGGTGGCTATGCTGAAAATGAAGAATCGGACAAGGCATTGAGGTGTTTTAAGTTGATGAGAGAAGAAGGTCCACCTGCAAACTATATAACCATGGTTAATGTTCTTAGTGGTTGCTCCACTCCCAATGCCCTACTGATACAGGGGATGCCCATACATGCACATATAGTTCTGACTGGATTTGAATCAGATGAGTACGTTAAAAATTCCCTTATCACAATGTATGCCAAGTGTGGTGATCTCAGTTCGAGTGTCTGTATCTTTAATGGATTGGTTAACAAGAACCCTGTAACATGGAACGCCATGGTAGCTGCAAATGCTCATCATGGACATGGGGAAGAGGCCTTAAAACTCTTTCTTGAGATGCAAAGAGCTGGAGTAGAATTAGATCAATTCAGCTTCTCTGCAGCCCTTGCTGCCTCTGCAAACTTGGCTATTCTGGAGGAAGGCCAACAGCTTCACAGTTTGTCTATTAAACTTGGCTTTGACTCATATCTTTACGTTTTAAATTCTACGATGGATATGTATGGGAAATCTGGGGAAATGAATGATGTACTGAAAATGATTCCAGAACCAAACTTGCGTTCACGATTATCATGGAACATATTGATTTCAGCATTTGCAAGACATGGCTTTTTCCAAAAAGCTAGAGAAACTTTCCATGAGATGCTCGGACAGGGGTCAACACCAGACCATGTCACATTTGTCTCCCTTCTATCAGCTTGCAGTCATGGGGGTCTAGTGGATGTGGGTCTTGCATACTTTGCTTCAATGACTAAGGACTTCGGGGTCCCTGCTGCAATTGAGCATTGTGTATGCATTATTGATCTTCTCGGACGATCAGGGAGACTTTCAGAGGCTGAAGCTTTTATTCAAAAAATGCCAGTCCCCCCAAATGATTACATCTGGCGGAGCCTGTTGGCAGCATGTAGAATTCATGGAGATCGGGAGCTAGGAAAGAAAGCCGCTGAACGTCTTCTAGAGTCAAATCCATCAGATGACTCCGCCTATGTTCTTTATTCAAATGTCTGCGCGACAACTGGGAGATGGGACCATGTAGAGAATGTCAGGGGCCAAATGGAATCTAAAAATATAAGGAAGAAACCCGCGTGCAGTTGGATGACATTGAAAAACCAAGTGAGCTCGTTTGGGATTGGAGACCAATCCCACCCACAGGCTGTGCAGATATATACGAAATTGGGAGAGCTTAGGAAAATGATTAAAGAAGCAGGTTATGTAGCTGATGTAACTTTTGCCTTGCATGACACTGATGAAGAACAGAAGGAGCATGATCTCTGGAACCACAGCGAGAGACTTGCACTCGCATATGGTTTGATCAATACACCAGAATATTCAACTCTTCGCATTTTCAAGAACCTTCGTGTTTGTGGTGATTGCCACTCTGTTTACAAGTTTGTCAGTGGAATTATTAAGCGGGAAATCATACTGAGGGATCCATATCGGTTTCACCACTTTAGTAGTGGCAAGTGTTCTTGCGGTGACTATTGGTAGCATAATTATTGACTAGTGTATCAAATAATAGACTCGTCTGCCTCCTGCAATTCACTGCATCCCTCCGAATCCAACCATGGAAGCTGAGTTCTCTTTGCTGTCTTAATGTGATGTCTGATTTGGTACAAGTTGTTGCTGAATGTGATCAATTATCGATCATTTGGGGTAAGCAAAATACTTAAAACACACCAATTTCTTACTCTGTCCTTTTGAACTAATTTTTCATGGTGATATTAACTCTAGTATTGAAATACTATAAGATTACAAGGTCCATAATCACATTGATTTGGATCTCACTATTAGGAGTTGTACTTGATTATTTGCATAATAGATGATTTAATTCAATGGCAATTTGACACAAAGAACCGAAAGATGACCCTGTAATTTTATTTTTATTTTCCGAATTCTAGTTACTTAAAATAAAACAATCATGATCTCTGATGGATTTTAAGTGAAGATATTCTGAAATCAGAAATGAATCATTCAAAAGAAGTTCTAATAAGAACACAGTGAACCAAAAACAGGTCAAGGAGAAACCACAATCATCTGCCAGTCTAATAAAAATTGTGTTTTTCCTTTGGATGCAGAAGAGAGCATAAAAGGAACAATTGACAAAATGCAACGAACAATACTAATGAGTGTGTCAAAACCCTGCAAAAATGCTCCATTTATAGAGGTTCTAGAGACTGAAGTAACTGAAGTCCATGTCCATTATTAACATGTGCGTCTACACTATGAACATCACTGCTGGCTCTGAGATAACATATACTACATTGACATCAAAAACAGCCTTCACTTCTAACACCTCGAACATAAACTTTCTTTGACAGTTCAGATACAAACATCAAATACTTACAACCCAAACCAGGGTTTCCATATTTGGGTCTTTTTCGAGGCCGAAAAAAAAAAAAATACATGATCAGAATCAGATACAGACACAACACAAATAGTTAATACCATAACAACGTACATAAACTATATATGAACTATGGTAGCACAAAGTGATCGGCACATTGGGCATGAATTGTTTTTTGGCAACCAGGTGCGCAAACAATCATGATGAAATATATGTGAACATGGCGTGGTTGCGATCTCTGTCCCCGTCAAGAACCCTTGCAGGCATATTGAACAATGATCTACTGATGGTGAGGTATGATCATCATTCAATCTGTTGACTTTCACTGCGGTCTCAATTTCTTTGAAAAAAAATATTGGTTCGTCTCCAGGAATTGATTCACCGACGTCAGACCTTAATATCCTTAGAATTTTCAAATGATCATTCCTTGGTACCTCCGCAAAGTAACTCTCCTCATCAACTATGTTTGAAACACTATTGTTATAATCCATTAAGTCCTCATCCTCAGTTTCTTGTTCTAAATCATCAACACAGTCAACTTCATGTTCTTCAACATTTAAATCCGTTGAATCATTGTCCATGTCCTCATCTTCTTCGTGATCTTGATTTTCCTCCATTGATAAAGTAGTTGAGGAAACCATCTCTTGTTCTTCATCTTCAACATTGCCATATTCCCATTCTTCTTCTTCTTCTTCTTCATTAGGAAAATCTTGGCAAGAACCGGTGTTGAAAACAGAAGTACTCTCCGCAGAAATGTCTACGACGACAACGATCTTGGACTTTCTTGAAGAAAACGAGTTTACTGTGGCGGTAAACTGAAAATGACTTACAAGGTACTTAATTATATGTGCTGATAGAATGCGATCATTACTATCCAGCAAGAAAACATTCTGGGATTGGGTGGACAAATCGAACAACGATTCTAAGGATTCTCGAGGAACTAGGTTGTCGAGACGGAATGGAAAAAGATGAACCTTAATTGTTCTGAAATCAATATTGACTTCCCCAACAACATCAGTTGATACACGGAGCATCAACATTCCTTCTTCAAATTCCGAATCCTCATTATTGAAAATCCTTTCGTTCCACTCGAATACACGAATTTCTGCTTTACGAATTCTTTCAACTACTGCCATCTCTCTCTCTCTCTCTCTCTCTACAAAAAAAAAAATTTAACCTCTTGCATCAAGTCTACTCAATGATGAGATTTATAGTCATATGTTTCTTTGCTTGCAAGTTTCTTGTATATATAAGCCGACCTGATTTTGGGATCGGCTTATATTCACCGCCTCTCTTTTCTTTACTTGCGAACTTCTTGTCCTTGTTGGACTCTAATTGATGCGCGTCAGCGTGTGTATAAAAAAGACTTTGGAGTAAAAACACAAAATAGGAAATGTTTTTGAAAATGGAAACTTTTTTTTTTAGTTCACACGTCATAATATAATTGGATTACATGGTTTTAAATATTAAATTTACAAAATAATTAATATATTTTTTATATGGTCAATTAATTTAATTCAAATGAATTGGTCTATTTATGATCAATCAAATTTGAAATTTCCTCCGTCTTAAAATAGTTGTCCATCTTTTTATTTTGGGATGTCCCAAAAAAACATGTCACATTTCAAAATTAAAAGTACTATTTTTTATAACATTCTCAAGCTATCATTTTAACTAAACAACTACACCAATTACGATCCATTATTTTATCTTTTAACAAGGCCATATTTGAAACTTCGTTCTTATCAATACAATAAAAACTATTAAAACTCCACTACCATAAAAAGTTAGATTACCCATAGAAGACATGTATATTGGGACAGTACATTAATTGTGAGATAAACTTTTGTACATGTAAAAGTCATGTATTCTTTGAGTGCTTTTTTGAAGAGAATAAAAACTCTGCTATAAGAAAAAATTTAATATCCTGATCTGAGCATATATTTGGAATGGCGCTTTGTAAGTATACAGGTCCTATTATTCCACCGGAAAGAATTCAGGGGTCCCTTCCATGTTCGTTTGGGTCCTTCAAGCAATGCTTGTACAGAGGTCTCCCAAGCACCATCATCGTCATAGCACATTGTGTTATTTTCATTCATTATGGACTTTTTCGCTCTTGATGCACAAGGAGTCAATGCTGTTAGTGGGACAACTGCCCATTGCTAAATTGTTTCTTTGATCTACATAGGTGATTGTTCTTTTACATCAAAATAAATGGAATCTTAACCCTTTACGTCCTTTTTGAATTTGTAAAAATGAGATATTTTAATGTCGGACTTGGACTTCTAAAGATGACCACTTACAATCTTATTAATGTTATTAAAGGTAACGTCTAGGCTCGGTGCCCAAGTCTAGCGCCTGCTGTAATATCAGGAGTATTGATGTTTACTAGGCGCGTGCCTTGATTGTTCCTCATCCTATTTGTCAGATGCGCTTCATTGTTAACATTTATATATATATAATGATTATTCTATTTCTTGAGTCAAATAGGATACTTTTGGCAACTTAATAACCAAATAAGAAAGCCTAATTGTACGAAAGAATGAACTTTTGTTCAAAAAATAAATAAATAAGAAAACGCAAAAATCAAAGTGTCAATCGAATATAAAAAAAGTGAGATTGTGAGGCCCTAATTGCAGACCAAACGACGAAGTCATATCAATTCTTTCTTCTCTCTCTTCCCATCTACTCCTCTTTTCTCATCTATGTTTACTTGTCTCCATTCATCTTCTTTTTTTTCTTTTCTTTTTTTCTTTTTTTTTTCTCTTTTTTTTTTTTTTTTTTTTTTTTTTGGCTCAAAAAGCTTTTTTGCCATTACTCTAATGTTATGCTCGGGAACAAGAGCTTTAATGGCGAACCCATATCGTTCTCTTTTAAGACCTGTAGTTATGTATATGCTTTTGCCTTAACTCTAATAAACTAATTTTCAGGAACATCTGTTCAAATAATAATAATATAATAAAAATAAAAAATTGCAAAACACCCCAATATTGAAATAGTATTCCCATCTATCATTACCTTGTCACACCATATCACTTGCTCCTAAAACTCAAATCACTTTCTACTCATAAACTCCAAAAAGCTTTGCTGCTGCCATTACTCTAATGTTATGCTCAGTTGTATGAAATTGGTGTCTTGTAATTATAATTGAAAGAAATTTTTAGTTTATTTCAATTCCAGGATACCAATTCCATCCAACCTCACATAATAGCAATTCTAAAGGGTTTATATGCTCTAGAAATTATGCAATTACATTACAGCTTTCTTTAAGTTCCACATGTCAAAAAATAACAATAATGAAACTCCAGCATCACAAAATCACTGATGTAACCAAAACCAAAAGGCACCCTGAACAGAAAAGGACCAGTCCAAATTTTGCTCATAATGGGAAAAAGGGGCAATAGTATTATTTGAAAATTAAGATATATTAAAACATGTTACGATCACAAGTTTTCTGGTTTCTCCAGACAGCACATGCAACTCAATCATTTCATCAAATACTCAATTAAAGCTGAAGAAGTAGAATATCACGGGCACTACTACTTAAAGACTACCACCCCTAAGAGCAAGCACTAGATGGAGCACGGAGCCACCCTCAATATTATAATCTTTCGCAGTTTTGTCATCTCCAAGCTGCTTACCGGCATAAATGAGCCTGAAAAACAGTGAATATAACGGTAAGTGATATATTATTTTCACAGTTACAATAAAAAAGAAAAAGAGGAGCACGTTCTATATTAAAATTGGAAGGTCGTCCTCGACATAGCAGGAACCACAGAACCCCCCTATTAACCAAATCTTCGTAAGACAAATATGTCCAGGGTAAAAATATAATAATAAAAACAATGTATTGAGGAAAAGGTAGAATATCTAGGCCAACAACTTGTTTAGTAAGGTACTAAGGTCGTAACTAAAAAAATAACTAAGATGTCTCATGAGTGATAAAAAATAATAATCTAGTATCAACACAAAAACAAGTTGAATATTCGAAATTGCATTATTAGATTAATGAATCAAGCCATTAAATTATGCAATAACTTATATTAACTAGATTCAATTATCCATGAGGGGAAGAGATTTAAAGATGTCGCAAAATATAAACGACGTGGATCAAGTAGGGTAGCCCTTCAGCGTAATGTATGATACAGATACCCAAATAAAACTGAAAGATGAATCATAAAGCCATACTTTATAAGATGGAATGTTTTGGCAGCTAAAAAAAAATGCTCATAAAACGAACAAGACAAATGTTAAGATGGGTGTGAGACAAGATATGAAAGGATAAGATTAAAAACGAAAACATGTGTACAAAATGGTAGTAGCACTCATCAAGAAAGCAAGGTCTATAACCATATCATAAAAGAAGAATGACATGGTCAACTTCGACCCTTAACCTCATTAAACACCTTAACCTCGATAAAGTAAATGGTATCCACACTATCATGGGGGAAAAAAAACGACTGCTTGAGTTGATATGTGAATAGAAAATCCAGACACAAACTCTAATGTAACCAAACATAACACGAGTTGCAGCAAGTTCTTGTGCAATATTGGACTTCAAGGTCGCCAGTGGTATCATTTCAAATCCATTCAGATCATCGAAGAATCTCCCTAAATTGAATGTCATTCATATTGAGACATCCTAGAAGAAAAATCCGGTAAAGAGAACACTACAATAAATCATCTAAGAAACATATTAGCATCAAGTCCTATGCAAAATATAATGGACCTATTTTGAATTCCATGGGACATGAAATAAATCTTAAATTGATAAACTTGAAATCATTTAGTTTGAAACAAGTCCAGTAGTAGCGGGGTTGGGGGGACCTAGCATATTAAAAAAGGCATGAATAACCATTTTGAGGATGCTAATTTATGTGAATCATTCAACCAATATATATGTACAAAAACCAAACAGGAACACTAAGTTAGACAAAGAAGAGGTATAGGCAAATAATTATTCAAATTTTAAGATTAAGAATACAAGGCATATAACTTAAACAGCTCTAAGTAGAGTAATAAAATCAACATCGAAGTCAAATAAGCACAAAATGAGAAAAACACGAACCTTTGCTGCACTGGAGGAATTCCTTCTTTCTCCTCAACCCGTTCTTTGATCCTGTCAATGGTGTCAGTTGGTTCAATATCAATTTCGATTTCTTTTCCTGTCAGGGTCTTCACTTTAATCATAGTTCCTCCCCTGAGCCTCAGAACCAGATGAAGTGTTGACTCTTTCTGGATGTTGTAATCTGCAAGAGTTCGGCCATCTTCCAATTGTTTACCAGCAAAAATCAATCTCTGCTGATCAGGTGGGATACCTTCCTTGTCCTGGTAAACAATCATAAACCTTTAGCGAAACATGAATGAATACTGCAACTTATGGAAAACAAGGAACGTTGCACAATCCCAGACATAACCCCTCCCCTCATCCCAAAGAGAAATATATATATATATATATGTAGAGAGAGAGAGAGGAGGACGAGATACAGTGAAAAATAAGAACTTATGTCAAATTAGATAGTTCATTCTCATTCAATCCCTAAATGTTAAAAAATTCAGACTGTCGTCGGTAATTGAATATAAATTTTAGTACTACACAAGCCTACGCATTAAGCAAAGGGAAATATTAAGTATGCTATGTAAATTTTCTTTCTTTCTTTCTTTCTTTTTCCTGTACCAAAACAGCAAGAATTATTCATGAAAATAATAACACTGTGAAAAGTCATCATCTACTAGTGACCCATTTACATAGTGAAACAAGTAATAGCAAGCACAGCGGAAATAGCCTTATCGTCCATGGTCACCTTTTTTGCTCCGTAAATCTTACATGCGGAGCATTTACGTGCACGCAATTTTGGTTGAAATGTGACAATTGGATAAGCTGCTCGATTCTGTACATCCTCTGGATGAATCAACCTCATGTCTCTTATTACAATTAAATGCCTGCAATCTCCCTGGTGAAAGTAAAGATAACCAGCACCAAGTCAAAATTTTAAGTCTCAAAAGCGGGTCCTGTGCATGTCAACTGTCTTGAAGTGAGGCATTACCACATTGCCTAAAAGTTCTTTTTGCTTCTGCTGTAATTCACCAGAAATGATACATTCCCACTTTTCAAGTGCCTCATTCTTCGAAATTCTAAGCCAAACAAATATAGGTTCACTGTAGTCTATAGCAGAAGGATCCCTCAAGTCATTGCAAAATATATTTTTAAGGAAATATCCAGATGTATAGTACTGCCCTGCTTCTTTCATAACCCCATCTGTCAAGCAATATATCTTGTCCTGCAGTTCTTGCCGTCCTAAAACCAAGAATTCTTTGGTCTCTACCCATGTTTGTTTGTTATGGTAAACCTCAATGCAAAGAACAACTTCTGGATAAGGCACTGGTGCATGTTCACATGCATTTGATGACTTGACATTTGTCGTCAAACTAGTTCTCAGGGATGTCATCCTCTCGTTTTTCTTTGAGAATATAACTACTCCGCAACTACCATTGAATGAATGCAGCCTTGCTGCTGCTTTATCTTCATCTTGCTTTTGTTTAATCCACCAAAGGGAATTGTAACATACGGATCTTCTTGATCCTCAACGCAAGACACCATCATCTCTCTGTCTTCCACCACAATTAGGGGTTTTTTTTCTTTTTTTTTTTTCGTCACGGCTTAAGAGTTAAGACCCAAAGGCGAATAGGACAAAGGAAGACAGACCAGTATCAATTAGGGTTTTGTGTTGCCTGAATATGACTGCCGGAAGAAAAAAAAAGCAGTAGGGATACTACTTGGACAGATCAACCCGCACCCAATTCGGTTTTTCACAGGCTTGGCGTCACAAGGCCGATCGGGTTAAAGGTCATGTTTTGAATGTGTAATAATCTATGTACCTTATGTTGTATACCATGTGTGTTCATCATGCAAGAGTAGGCAAAAGATATGACCAACAACAATATTATCCCCAACAAAACATACAAAGAAACAACCAAAAACTAAAATTCTATTGGAAACCCTAAAATCAGCAAACTCACAAATCATCCATGAATAATAACATATTGACTGCTTGAAAAAGAAAAAAATCAACGAAACCAATCATAATCGTAATCATAATCCAAATCAAAATAATCAAAGCGCAAAAGAGCAACAAAAAATTGCGCTTTAATCGGTCGATGTATTTAAGTTTATACATATATACATATAGAGAGAGAAGGAGAAGGACCTGAATCTTGGCCTTGACATTATCGATTGTATCGCTGCTCTCGACTTCGAGAGTGATGGTCTTTCCAGTTAGGGTTTTTACGAAGATCTGCATGTTGTTAACGCAAAGTCGCAAGAGAGAGGAGACGGAGCTGCTTATTTTTTATCAAATAAAAGTCAATTACGCTATTTATAGGCGTTATTCGAATATAAGACCTCTCCGAATTGTTTATGGAAAAGTAATTGTGTAATTTTTCATTATTTATTGGGATATATATTTCGTGCCACAAAGATATAATACTCTCCTAGCGAAGTTTTAATAATTTTTTTTATTATATTGATAAAAATGAAGTTTCAAATATGTTCTTATTAAAAGATAAAATAGTGATTCGTAATTAAAATAGTTATTTAGTTAAAAGGATAGTTTGAAAATGTTATAAAAAAAAATTACATTCAATTTTAGAATGGAACATATTTTCTAGGACATTTTAAAATAAAAAGGTGTATAATTATTTTGAAACAAAGAAAGTAATATTTGAATTGTTTATGAAAAAGGAATTGTGGAATTTTTCATTATTTATTGGGATATATATTTCGTGCCACAAATATATAATAATAGTTGTGATGGTGGTAACACACTCTAGATATGTTAGTGGTGGGACTTGGACAAAAAATAAAATCACTAGTTGGGCTAGGAAAAAAATTTTGATAAGTAGGGTTTTCTAATTTTGGATGATTAAAACATGTGGGTTCCTATTAGAATTTGGAAGGAAGTCGACTTCTTCCTTTTAAAATAAAAAACTCATTTATATTTTTTATTTTGTTTTAAATTATAATTCAATTATTTTAAATTTCTTTAATTGTTTATGATATTATTTTTATATATGCCATGTGACGTTTCCTAATTGGCTAACTTCCTAATTCCTCTTATACATGTGATTTTAAAAAAAAATAATAATAAAAATAAAAAAAATAAAAAAAAAATTTATTAGCAAAAAATATACTGACACTAAGTTTATCTCTTTGACTACTCGAACTTTAGACCTTGTAGGAGTAACTTTTACCGTAGCAATGGTAATAAGGACAACATTAATAACAAGTAAACTTTGATTATACAATTTTTTTTAAGTCAAGCAAACGCATACACCCTCGATCTATTGCTTTAGAACACCCATGGTTTGAAATTTCATAATTTCATGGGAATTAAATTTCAGAAATAATTTCACTTGTTTGGAACCATAAAATTTTTAAAACGGAATGGAATTTGAAGGGATTTCAAATGACATTTTGTAAGGTTGAAAATTTCAAGAAAAAGTGAAGAAACTAGCAAAAAATGCACATAATGGAAAAAATCGTAATTTTTTTTTTTTTAAGCTACTTTGGTTATAAAATGCACACAATGAAAAGGTCACTTGGGTGCCTTCTCAAATTCAATCATTGAAATGAAAAAATAAATAAATAAAAATCGATAGTTTACTAAATTGACAATTATTTATTTGTTAACTCATTTATATATTAATAGTTACAAATAAATTTTAAAAAATCAATTAAAAAGGTCATTTGGGTGCTTTTTCAAATTCATAACTGAAATTAAAACATTAAGTAATGCACTAAACAAATAATAATATGAAAAACATTTTAAAGTATATGAAAAACATTTGGAAATAATAAAAACCCTAGACTTTTATAATAGTATATATAGATTTTAACTAGCTATTAAAAATAATGACTAATGCTCCGTTTGGTTGGAGGGATGGAAGGGAGAGGGGGAGGGATGAATGAGTAATCCTTAGGGAAGGGAAAGTGTCTCCTTCATTTTTTGTTTAGTTGAATGGAAGGGATGACAAAAAGGATTGATAGAAGGGTAGTTTTTTTTTGTTTGGTTGGAAGGAATGAAATGATAGTTTTAATACACTTTTTACTAATATACCCTTACTATATAAAGTTATAAAATTAATTAATTTAAAATTATTTAATAATATTGAGCTCTAGTAACAAGTTGTCTAAAATGAATGTTTTATACGTACCAAACAAATTTTTTTTTTTTTTTAAATGAATACTTCAAAATTCAGATGCTGTACTGTTAATGGGTTATTTGATTGGCAAATTCAACATTTCATACTTCTCACAATATACTTCAAAATTCAGATGGTGTTAAATAGGTTTTTCTAATTAGCAAATTCAACAATTCATACTTCTCGCAATATTCAATCACTGGAAAATGCCCAGCGCGCAATTACTAATTTTTAAGACAGAGTAAAACATTTCATAAGATATGTTTGAACCTTTTGCTATCATTAGAAAAATCACTCATATACTTTATATTCACTAATATTTTCATGCCACAAAAATGAAAGAGAACAATGTAAGAACATCTTGAATAAAATTTAATGAGTCCTAAAAGAGCAACCAGTTTATTTTATTTATGTAAATGAAGAAACCAAATCTTCAACCAAAATAAACAAATAAAGTATATAACAATAATTGAAATGCAGTGCAAGAAAAAAAAAAAAAAAAAAACAGCATGAACAAAAAATTATTGACTCTTCAAGAGTCATTTCCTCTATCCATCACCATATTAAGCAATTCAAGACGCCTCTCAGTTGGAACAGCAAAAAATGCGCTTTTGTGCTGAGGGTATTTGATAAGGAATATAAATGCATCCAACTGTTTATTATCAGGAACTCCAATTCTCATTAGTTCAGCAAATAATTCTTCATCTGGATGATAATTAGTTTGTGTTTTCTCAACTATTGCAACTCTCTTTGCTGCAATTTCGAGTCCCTTCTCAGCAACAAGATTTCCTTTTTCAATTGCCTCGGCTACTTTGTTAATTCCAGATCCAATAACTTCAATCTCTCTCTCAAACACATCAGCCATTACATCCTTTCTTTTTGAACCCTTTGAAGACCCCCCACATTGTGAATTTGACTCATGGTTGTTGTTTTGAGTACTACTTGAGGTACCATTCTCTGTTCCCCATTTGCTAACTTTTTCCTTTGCACTTATAGCACCTTGACCAGTAGCTCTATCTTTTACAAAAAGTTCAAACAACTTCTCATAATGGTTGATTTTGGTGTGCCTCCATTTTGAAGATGATGGTTTTGCCTAAAAGTAAGAAACATATATCATGCATTATTCAAATATATATATACATGATTAAATAAACTAAAAGTAAAATAATTAAAATAAATAATAAAATGACTGCATACCTCTATGAGGGCCTTCCATACTTCTGGTTCAGCTTTAAAGAGTTTTGTTTCTGGACTCCATGATATCCCACTTAAATTTTTGAACAAGTCATAACATGTGTTAAAATTATTTTTCATTGTTTTCATACGATTTTTCACGTGATCTTTATCAAACGGATAGCCAAGTTTTTGAGAGCATATCTTCACAACATTTGAATATGCAGTAGATGTGAAAGTTCCATCAACTCTGTTCCCATTTTCTTGTTGCTCCAATAATGCATCAAGTAATATACCATCCACTTCTTCAGTCCACTTTATTGCATCTTTCTTAATATCATTCATATTCACATTGTTATTTGATTTCTTCATTTCCACGACCTGTAATTTTTTTTATGTCATATAAAAATAAATTCTCTACAGCACATATTTAAAAAAAAAAAAAGTAAAAATATAAAACCACAAATGACAAATTTTAATGTGAAATAGGCATCTAACATAACAAGATATAGTAATTAGAAATAAAATGTCATCATGATTCAATAAATTAAAGACATGAAAATGCTGTAACAAATATAAAAAAAAAATAGAAACATCATAGTTCGTAGTCCTCCCACATGTTAGCTGCTATGGCATTCCTTATAATTGATCCTTGCTTAGCTTCGTCATCATTAATGAGTGTGTATCTCTCCCCATCATTATGTACATCCATGTTCATGAGGTCTCGTTCAACTTCTTCAATCAATCTTTCATCAGGATCTACACCCATTAGATAATTATGTAGGATACAATATGCTAAAACAATCTCTGTAACTGTATCAACTGGGTAATGAGCCTCTGCACCCGTTGAAATAATTGGAAATCGTTTTTTAAGCACTCCAAATACTCTTTCAATTACATTGCGCAAGGAAGAATGTCGAAGACTAAATAATTCTTGAGCATTTTCTGGTGCACGTGATGAGTATTCTTTCAAATGATACCGAACACCTCTATATGGAGTTATTAGTCCACTCGTTAACATATAACCTCCATCCACTAAATAATATTTACCTAGAAGAAATAAAAACATTATAAGTTACTATTTTTAACTTATGTCATCATAAATCATAAATTTGATACAAATGACTATAAGTTACCTTCAGGGATTATTAATTTTTCTTCTCGTTCTGAAAGGGCATTTTTTATGACCCTTGAATCAGATGCCGTTCCTTCCCACCCAGGCAAAACATATGTAAATTTCATGTCAAACGAGCATGCCGCTAGGACATTTTGTGTTGGATAGTCTTTTCTTCCCCGATATCTTGGTGCATCTTTTTTAGATACTTTCACACGAATATGAGTCCCATCTATGGCTCCTACACAATCCTGAAATTTTTAAAAAGTTATTATTATTATTCTATATGTCATAAATATTTGAAAGATAATATTAATCATATAAATTAAATTTTTTACCTTGAAATAGAGATAAAATCTACTACTATGGCGTATTTCTGGAGGGACTTCGGAACCTCTTGGTGGTTGTAGGTATAAATCTTCTAAACTGATTATTGCTTTTAGTACATCATGAAAATGACGACTAATGGTCTCGCCAGATCGAATAAAGAAGAATTGAATGGCACGATTCTTCACATTATGCGACAAGATATAAAGAAACTTTGCTACTTTCTCCTCAACCAAAACATTTCTATTGTCCTTGAGACGACCAGTGGAACGAAGTATGTTACACAATTTAGTAAATGCATATGGTCCCATACGTAATATATCTCGACAATTCTCATTAGAAGCAAGTTTTTTCATTAGTTGTTCACGCATACTAAGTTTTTCCCCATCAATATCATTTATTGCCCTATTCACATGGTGTGAATGGAATGTCATTCCCATCATGTAAAGGATGCGAACAACATAACAAATAAGTTGAACCACCTGTATCTTTCGTCTCCATTCCCAGCTACTTAAAGATTCTACAACATTATCACCAAAAGTTTCTTCTTCACAGTCTTGCAGTTCATGTGTCTCATTCTTATCCCCACTCTCATATAAATCTCCTTCTATTTCCATCTAGTAAATGTATGTAATCAATAGATAATTAGTAAGACAAATGAATTAAAATTTAAAATAATTTTATCATTAATAAACAAATAAAACCATTAACTAGTCATGAGAAATTTTTTCTAATTAGTTAATCCTCATAGAAGATAAAATATAAACAACAGAGACGATCAAACAAAGCAACAAATATAAATGTATGTATGCAGTGAAATAAAAGTATTAAGTGTGTATATATATCACATATAGTTGCAAATACATTTCCTCTGGCTTGTGAGATTAAATTTATAATAATGGCATGTCCATCAGGTATATATATATATTGCATGGTAGGAAATTAAAACAAACAAAATGTCTGTAACACAATATCAGTGTGCTAATCGATTAATGTACATATTCTTAGCCTTAATACAAATGAATAAACATGGTAGGAAATTAATACAAATGAATAAACTTTAGCATAAGAGTATCAAATGAATTGGGTGCGGGGCGACCTCAAGCAGCTCGATCGGCAGTGGGTGTTGCAATATTAATGGTTGCTACAGAAAGCATTTTGGTTGTTGGTATAATGATATTGGGGCGTAAAATATGGGGGTATTGTATAGTAAGGAAGAGAAGGTAGCTTTAACTATAAAAAAAAAAAACAAAAAAAAGGAAGAGAATATAGAACAGACCAAAATGATCAAGATGAATATCAGAAAACGTGTGTAGAGAAAAATTTTAGTAAAAAATGATTTATTTATGGAGAGATTTATTTTAATAAAGTTTCTATATTGACGAAACTCTACTGAGTAATTAATAATTGACAATACTTTATCTGCAAAAGAAATAACTGTATGAAGTTTCTATATTGATGAAACTCTACTGGGTAATTAATAAATCTTGTGCTTGGGGTTGGTTGTTACAGAAAATATATATATATATATATATATATATATATATATATATATATATACAAAATTAAAAGCAAAACAGAAAAGGTACCTGAGTTGTGCTTTTCACGAATCTATGTTCAACAAAGTTTATCAGCTTCAATGAAGTTTGCCGGCAAAATAATCAGTATAGCGGCAAAATAATCAGTATAGTTGTATAACGCAGTGGGGTTTTAACAATTTTTAGGAAGGACAAAAATGGAAATTACAACCAAAATTGGTAGTTATCCTTTTTTCTCTCCACTCTTCCCCCAAATTTGGGCGGATAGGAAAATGTATAGCAAGGAGGGATAAAGCATCCCTCCTTGCTTCCTCCCTCTCTTCCCTTCCCTCCAACCAAACATAAAAACATTGATCCATCCCTCCTCCTATCCATCCCTCCCCAATCAATCCCTCCAACCAAACATAGCATAAAGGACTTTTTGCTTGTAGTCAGGAAAAAAAAAAAAAAAAAAACTACTAAATTTACCAAAATTGCCCTTCTACAAACTACTTTATAGTATGTTTAGTTGGAGGGGAATGATGGAGGGAAATATATGAGATCGTGGTTAGAAGATTCTTTTCAAATTTGGTTGGAGAGAGTGAAGAGAGTGAGGAAGCAATAGTGATAGGAAAATGATAAGAGAACCGAATCAAACAACCGAATAAAAGGTCGAATTTAACGTGGCTCAGCCACGTCAGATTATTTTCTAAAAAGATATCTCCTACCTCTTCCCTTCTCTCTCCTTTCTTCCTTTAATTCTTGATTTTTCTTTTGTATTCAATCTTATCTTTGATTTTGATTTTGTCTCTCTTTCGATTTCGTAAAATTGAAGATAAAATAAAAAATAAATAAATTTCTTCATGTTTTGCAAATACAAAATCACAAAACCAAAACAGAACAAAAAAGAAAAAGAAAAAGAAAATAAAAGTTACAACTGTTGTTTCTCTCCTTCAGATTTTGTATCCATAAAAATCAAATAAAAATTTTGAGAAGATTCATCCGTTTCTCTTCTCTGGATTAATAACAACTCTTGTGTGGATATTTACTTACAAAAAAAAAAAATTTGCATAGTTTTCATCTTGAATTGGAAAGATTTATTCTTGGAAGATTTATGAATAGAGAAAAGTAGGTAATCTTAAAAAATGAGCTGAAGATAAAGAATTTTGGATCTTGTATCTAGAATACTTCCGATATATGTATCTCAAAAGAGGAAATGTATAAGAAGAATTGGTGAAGAACCAGACACAGAGAGAAGAAAGAACGAAGAGGAAGGGAGAGAAAAAATAAAAAACTGGGAAAGAAAAGATCAATGATAAGGAATTAGGTAATGAAATTATTTGACGCGGACAAAGCCAATAAAATTTGATATTTATTTCGGTAGAAACCTTCAGTTTCTCTATCACTGCACATAGTGATAAAGCATCCATCCTTTCTTTGTATTTTTCTATTCACCTAGAATTAGGGGAAGAGATGAAAGAAAAAAAGTGATAACTACCGACAAATATGTAATTTTTATTTTTAATATTCTTAAAATTTTGAAATAAATATTTACTTTTTTGTAAAAGCTTAAAATTATAGTATATTAGTAAAACAACTATAAATACTATCTTTTCCTGCATTCTAACTAAATAAGAAAACAGTGGTACCATGTCTATCATTTTTAATATCCATTCCATTCAACTAAACAAAAAGTGAGACGATTTCCATTTTCAGGATGCCTCATCCATCCCTCCCATTTTCCTTCCATCTATTTTTCTATCCTTCTACCCAAATATATCTCATTATACAAGTCTCTTTGATTTATTTAACACCTCATGTCCTAACATGATAAATATATATATATATATATATATATATATATATTATTTATTTGTTCAAATTCAAAATTTTCCAGACGTGCAAATAAAATCTTATTTGAATTGCAATCTAGTTATTTTTCTAACTCCAATTTCAATTCCAAATTATATCATAATAACCATTAATTGCAAAATACTTAGGAAAATAAATGAAATGAAATGATAACAATAATCTTTATTTATGTTTGGATAGATAGAAGAGAAAATAAAATAAAAGATAGTAATTTTATTTTAATATGATAAAGTGGAGAAAAGAAGAGAAATGATAACAAAATTACTATCATATCCTTTTAAATAAAAGGGATATGAATGGAATAATAAATTTTTTTTTTTAATTGTTTAGGGCAGTTTTGAAATTATACTTAAACACTATCATTTATTTCCCTGTCTTCTCATTTTCGAAGAGATAAAAAATGACGGATAAGGAAGAGTTATCCTTCCCTATCCTTTCTTAAGCCCTATTATTTCTTTTATTTTCTTTCCTTATCCCTCCAAATCATCCCATCTAAACACACTTTGTTATTATGGTTTTTTGTTAGTTTTTTTATACAAGACAAAAAGAGTTACAAATTAAATTAGTAAATGCAGGGAGTCAAAATATAGCACTCCAAAATTTGCTGAAATCAATAACCAACCGAACTATCTTATTGTCATTATGGTTAGAACTATGAATCCTTTAATAATATAATGAAAAAGTTTGATTGTACATTGACCTATCCCTTTAATTTGTACGAGTAATTTGATGTCTATAATTTTCGTTGAGGATGCCAGCGGCTTCACACGATTCAAATGTCAAGATATCCATCTAAAAGACAAATGTGTCCCCCCCTTCTTCTTTCTCAATTTAATTTTTATTTGAATAATTACTCTTAAATGCAAGAGAGGAATTGGAAGACAGATCACATATGGGGGTGGCCCTGCAACGATGGTTATACTGGTGGATTTTAATACGTCAGCCATAAATGAAAAAAAATATTTGAATATAATAACAACAATGATAATATCGTAAAATTACAACAAACATTCCGATCACTACTATTCATAAAATTAACAAGTGCTAGTAATTTTTAAAAAAAGTTTTCATCAGTATTATTAGCTCAAACTAAAAAGAAAAAAAGTCGAGATAATTTATTCTTGAGAAATGCTTCTGGTGCTTGAGGAGCCCTCCCTCCTAAGATTAGATTGTTTAAAGGGTAAATTATATTAATCTTTTTTGAACTTTGGACAAATTATATACGAATTGGTCATTCAACTCGTGTTGCAACTAAAGAGTGACGTTGAGTGTAAAAAAATCAATAATAGATTATTTTGCATTTAATACAAGGGAAGGATAAAAATTATTATTTTATAAAATTTGATCAAAAAGTTTACAAAAAAAAAAAAGTTAGGGATGTCATTGAACACATGCGAATCAAATTTTAAGTAAAATCTTAAGAAATATCAAAGTAATAAATCTTAAACGGTATACATATGTGCAATTTGCTCAAACATCATGAGATTTTTGTTTAAAATGAGACCCATGAGTCTTTAGCTGGGTAGACTCTACAAAGTTGATATTAAGTGAGTACGTCCAACATACTACCTATCTTAAAGTCAACAGCATCCACCATCTTAATTCTTTTAAAACAAATTTTTTTATACAAGTATGACCAATTCCATTGGGGAAAATAATTAGATGATTTCGGATCATATAATTTTGGCCAATTACAATTTGCATCCGACCCACCCAATATATTTTGATTCCACTAATGCAGCTCTCTCTCTCTCTCTTGAGTAATTCTTTTAAGGGATAATTATACTGACCTCCCTTGAGATTTTGTTAATATATATTGACTTCCCCTCTTGTTTGTCAAATAACACTGACCTCCCTCAAAATTTATAAATTGATAACAGTGACCTCCCTTGCCGTTCAACAATTAACGATTTAAGCTTATGTTCGTCGAAAAAATTAGTACAAAGGCAATTTTACCCTTCTAATACATGAAATGACATTTTTAACCTCAATAATCACTGCAAATTTACAATACTATCCTTAACTTATAAACTCAAAAGGACAATGGTGCCCTCATATATATCAACGACACCCAATGGGTCTAAACTGCAGCAACGAAATTTACCAGAGAGACCAATGGCGGCTGTTTTACTGGCGAGAAACGAGAGCAAGGAAAGATGGGTCAGCGACCAAATAGGCAAGAATAGTATGAAACCCAGTTCGGCGAACAAACTGCAACTCCGGTGACAACAAAATTGTTGTCTCTTGAGACCTTCCTTGGTTTCGCTGACAGCAAAATCCAATTCGGACTGAACCACATCGGAACCAAAAATTTGTAGACAAAGAAATATAGATACATACCCAGAGAGAGCGCTTAGCTTTTGATAAGGGCAACAATGGTTGCTAGGGAGGTAAAACTCGCAATGGGCAGTTTGTGATGGTGCTGGGAAGCTTCGTCGAGATGGGTCTTGAAGGTTGGCCGAAGTATAAGATGATGCTGGAATCTCGCTAGAACTGGGTTTCGTCGAGCAAGCTACAACAATAATAGTCGCGATTCCGGCGATGGTAGTGAGCAACATAGTGTAAGGATTCGGCCGCGATGCAAGCACTGAATTTAGCAAAGATGGGCTGGCGAGCAAACAAGAACGGGGCAATAAATATGAACAGCGGTAAAGGAGTTTACCGGCGAGCACAAACCGCGACATGGAGAACTCACCGGCGAGGAATGAAGAATCCATCGGCAAGTTGTCTTTCGGGTGCACTCCTCGACGGCAAAGGTTCATGCAACGCGTTTGCCGGAGATATTGTTCGGAGCTTTGCATACTAACACTTAGATTAATGGAGCTTTGCATACTCACACTCACAATCTGACCCATCGTCGCTATCCGTCGCCGCGACTGTTGTGCTTGCCGTCGTCGGTCACCATCATCGGCCGTCATCTAAGCACACTGACGGTCGCCATCATCGGCGGTCTCGTCATCCTTGCCGACCATTTAGTTGTTCTAAGCTCGCCGCTACCAAGCCGGAAAGTTCCATTGCTGTAAAATCTTTAATAGCCGGTAAGTTCTCTTGTCGTTGATAGTACAGACCGCTTGGGTCATCACCGGTAAAGCACAGTCCCAACATCTACAAATCAGTCGCTTGTTCCCCGGAACAGTTCCTTCTAGCTTAAGCACTGTTTAGTTTGTAATACCCCTAATTTTAAAAAGATAGTCTCGGTATTTATTTATTTATTTTTATTATATTTTTTTAATTGTTTAATTGATTATTTGACTAATTGTTTATGTGTTTAATTGAATTAAGTGTTACTTGATTAATTGGCTACTTATCTGTGTTATTTGTATTTTGTCTAAGTATTATTTGTATTATTTGTTTAATTAGATTGTGGGCTATGTATTTGATTAATTGTAATTAATTATAAATTAAATGATTAAATATTTTATTTTATTTTATTTTATGGTTATGGTTAGTGGTAATGGACTAACTAATTAGGTCCCACGGATTAATTGAATAGGAGGTTGGATGGGTATGGATAATTACCCATGGATAGTTGTATATGTATATATATAGATATATATGTATATACATATATATATAAATGAAAGTAATTTATTAATATTATAGTAACTTTAGTATTAATAAATAATCTGATGTATATATTTTATATATTTATATAATAAGGATATACATATATTTTATACATAACATGTTTTAAGTTACCTTTTTAATATTATGGTAACTTTAGTATAAATAAATAATCTGATGTATATATTTTATTTATTTAATAAGGATACAGATAGATTATATACGTAACATGTTTTAAGTTACTTTTTAATATTATGGTAACTTTAGTGTAAATAAATAATCTGATGTATATATTTTATTTATTTAATGAGGATATAGATAGATTATATACGTAACATGTTTTAAGTTACCTTTTAATATTATGGTAACTTTAGTATTAATAAATAATCTAATGTATATATTTTATACATAGATTATATACTTAACATATTTTAAGTTACCTTTTTAATATTTTTATTTTTTATTTTTCTTTATTAAGTTGACTTGGATTGAGAAAAGGAATAGGGTTGTTATTTAGCCTATAAATACACAACTATAGGTTGAAAAATGGGTGAAAATATATCACGTAATATATTCTATAGAGAAAGAGTTAGAGAGAGAAGGAGAAAGAGGAAGGAAGGAGGAGAAAACCCTGTAGAGAGAATATCAAGGAAGAAGAAGTTTAACTTTCGATTCGAAAGTTTAAGGTAAGTTCTTCTTCTATTTCTTTCCCTTTGATTCGTGTTTCTGTACATGCCTAGGAAATTCTAGAATTTATTAAACACATAAAATTAAATAATTATGCATGTTTAATTGGGTTAGAACATAGGTTTTATGAAATTGGTTTATATCTGTTCTTGTGTTATGAATTAATAAAATGCACGATTTTGATTTGATTTCTTATTTGAATTTTTACATGTTTAAATTATGTATTTTTCATATCTGTGGAATGATGGAACATAGAAACATGCCTAGGATTCCTGAACATTAAATAGGGACTATGTTTGGGTTTTAATAAATTTAAATAGACTCAATCATAATGATACTTACTATTTGAATGTTTTAAACAAACGAATGGATTTAATCTTTTAAAATATTTTAGCAATTGAGATTAAATGTGTAGGATGAATTGGATATAGAGAATCCTTATTTAACGGTATAATAAAATATCATCATGTATAAGATTCAGTTTGTGTAGGACATATGATATAGGAAGTTTAAAGAAATAATAAGTCATTCCTATTATGTGATAACTTGATATCATATTTATCATAGTTATTTATGGAATGTTTGATGTATTTCCTTAATTGTTACATTAATTGTTGGATTGTGTGGTTTAATGCACCGGTATGGGACGGTGACATTCTAGGGATGGATTAACTTATCAGTTAAGTCCTACCTATTTTATATAAGGGAATGGATTAACTAAAATGTTAAGTCCTACTTATATTTAAGTCAGGTCAGCTGAACAAGTTGAATGACTTATGGAGGATTAATTTATTATATAAGGGAATGGATTAACTAAAATGTTAAGTCCTACTTATATTCAAGTCAGGTCAGTTGAACAAGTTGAATGACTTATGGAGAATTAATTTATACTGGATAGGATGGTTACTAGATTTTATATATATAAGTATGGTGCCATGATATGAGCTTGAGTCTCAGGATCAATGGTTAGGGCGCGTATATCGCCAGGGATGTGTAGCTAGATATAGTGTAGTTGTGTACCCTGGTAGGTCTAGGTACTCATGCCCACTATATGTGCGTTTTGCATGTTGCCTACTATTCAGGTTGAGACAACCCTATAGTCTAGTGAGGTTCCTTTAGTGTGTATATATATATATACGTACTACTAGTTACTGTTGGATTAACTAGGATGTATACGTGTATCGGATCTCTGCTTGGACTGTAATAGAGTAGAACTTGTTTGTGGGCCTGACCCACCATTATTTTTCAGGTGTTCGTCACGAGTAGAGGTTGTTCGTGCTGAGCGGGGATCAGTCTACTTCATTATTCCGATGCTACATAGGAGTTCCTTTATGATTCAGTTTCCTGTTTTAGATTACTGTCATTTGTTTAGTTTGGATTTTCTAGGGGTCCACACAGTATGAATTCCCGAGTTGTTTTTTGGAGGATCAGTTGTATCAGAAGAGTTTATTAATTAATGGAAATATATTATGAGATTTATTATTAGATTATCATTTTAATTTCTTGTCAGCATTTTATTTATTCTTCTTTATTCTTTTGTACTCTGTGTTCGTTTATTATCAATTTGTTTTGATATCCTCGGGTATTCGGGCGTGTGCCTGGCCAACCCGCATTCGGAAATTCGGGGGTATCATATAGTTAGTCCATGCTCGTCGGTAAAGACATCTTCCTTCGCCACCGGTATGAACAACCCCTTTCATCTCCATCGTTCCGTGTGTTTGACGGTACATTCCATCGTCGAGCACATCAATGTCCATGCTCTTTTCCGTTGACACCACCCGTCTCCAGCACAGGCCCACTACCAAGGTGGGAATATATAAGAAACAAACATTTGGAGATGAAGCATGGTTGTCGGGGAGCCGTCGGGGACAGAGGAGAGAAAGAGTGGGCTCGTCGATAGTGGCAAGGCCGTGGGAAAGGAGAAGGAAAAAAAAAAAATCTTAAAAAGGGTACAGTTGGTATTTTACATCCATGATATTTTATAATAAATTAATAAGTAAGGTTAAATTAGTAATTTTATTCTTTTCGTTAACAACATCCATTTATAGGAGAGATCAGTGTTATTTGACAAACAAGAGGGGAGGTCAATGTATAATGATGAAACCTCTGAGGAGGTCAGTGTAATTTACCCTTCTTTTAAAAGTTATGAATTCTCCATATTTAATCACTGAATTAAAATATATTTTTTTTAAATTCAAATAAATTATTTAATACTTAGTACATTTTAAAATTCATTGGTTAAATTGGAATGCTCATGATGAGGAGTTCTCATGAGACCATTACTTTTTTTTTTTATTAATTTTTTTTTCTCATTGGGCTAAAACAAAAGCAGGGGTTAAAAAATATGTAATGAGTATTCGTATCGGAAATCAAGGGTCCTGATACCGAGTTTTTCTGGTATATTGGTAAGATTGAAAATTCAGTATGAACTAGTTGATTTGTAATAAATTGTCCGATTCGGCTCTTTTTTAAAGAATTGGACCGATACTCCATGAAAATCAATTGTTTTTTTCTTAAATGGAGGACTTCAGTTTTTTTGGGGGGAAATTTTTCAAATGCAGGAAGATGAGACAAGGAAAAACGAATTGAAACAAAGGGAACAACAAGAATGGGAGAAGGAGAAAGAAAAAAACCCAACAGAAAGAAAATTTATGCTTTCGTAGAGAGAGAAAAAGGGGAGAAAAGAAAAAGAAAAAAAATTAGTAGAATTTCTAATAGCAGAAGAGGATGAAAAAAATTAAACTTTGCTTTAATTTCAAGTTGGAAGTAAAAAGGATCCTAATTTTATTTATTTTAATATATTTACACAATATCCTTAAAAGTTTACAAAAACAAATATAATACTAAGCATTTTTAATAATGGCACTAACTAGTAATTCATTAATAATTTATTAGTTATGCTAACAGTTTACTTAATTGTGTCAAGTTAGGGTTGAGGGAATTCAACACGTGTAACCCATTTAACTTAACATGTCATAACCATAAATATGACATATGTAATATGTTACCTGTTTAGACCCAATTACTATAGACAAATAAGTCGTTTTAACATAGAACTTGACTACACCTTATGATTTTTCTTCTTATTTTAAATATTTGAGTTAATTGTGACAATTTTTTTCTAGTATTTATTATTTGATAGAATATTAAATGTTTCGTTTTGATAAACAGGTCATTAAATTAAGTTAACCCGTTTAATAAACAAGTCGGGTTAGTGTTGAGAATTCTTGACACGATTATTTAATGGATCGGGTTTGGGTCTACCTATTTAATAGAATACCCTTGCATCGATACAACACGATTATGACACACGAACACGAATTGCCACCTTTACATTTGTCCCACATCGGATCCAGATGGGAAAGTGATTAGGTATAAATGGATGAGTATGCAATATTACATAACAACTTGAGCTTTTGGGTAAATGGGCTAGCGCCACCTGTTATCATTGGTATCTGAACAAGACCCAATTCCTGATATGGTGCCACGCTAAGTGAGCCAACCTGGGTAGGTAGGGTGGCCCAAGCTGCAACGAGGGCGTTGTGATTTTAGATGAGGGAGAATGTAACAAGGGTCATTTTCCTCACATCGAATCCAAATGAAACACATCGGTCATTTTACACCCCCTGAGGTATGTCCAGTTTTCAAGGAGACCCCCCCACGTTTGCAAAAATTTAGTCAGATCCCCTACTTTTTCTGACACACATCGGTCTCCCCCCTCTCAATCAATGGTCAAAGTTGATCAGAGATATTTTTTGTTGATATCAGCAAAAAATGAGCTTTTAATGCCCAGATTGCCCCTAAACGATTCTATTTGGCTACAAACATTAACGGTTATGTTTGGCTTTAGGTTATAAAGCAATTTAAATGCCTAGATTGCCCATGAAGTCTATGTTAATGCCCAGATTGCCCCTCAACTCTCCAACGGTTATGTTTGGCTTCTATAAATAGGAGATAGCTGGGCACAATGTTTTTGCACTTCCTCTCTTCCTCTCTTATATTATCCTATGTAGAGTGATGTCTCAATCAAGCGTAAATAGTCGTGAAGGTAGAGGCAGAGGCTATATACAGTATACGAACAAGATTTGTCGCTGTGGGATTTTGCTATAGTGAAGGTTACAGAGAATGACAAAAATCGCAACAAAGGAAGGTTGTATTATACTTGTGAAAATGAAACATGTAGTTTTTGGGAATGGTGTAACCCTATAGATGGTTCTATTGCTGGTGCTGTTGTTGGTGTTGCTGAGGAGTATTCATTTGCAAATCGACTTTTGCTTGAGGTTGTTGTTGAATCGAGGTTGTAGAGACAAGCTATAGGTTCAAGGTTACAAGTTGTTGAAACAACTATTTTGTATTTGAAGATAGTTGTATTTGCTTGCTTCTTGTTATCTGTTTTTGCTATTTATTTCAAATAAAATTATGCAATGAATATTGACCTATATTGAGTACATTTACTATAAAAGCATCATTAATCTATTATCACTGCAGATGCATATACAACCACAAAGCAAACATCATCTATAACTGAGAAACCACAAAAAAAACATAACCATTGTCAACCACAACTTACAAGTTTCAAACAAAGTAGGTCATAATACAAAAATCCTTACTGTTGTGTGGTGAATAAAACTCAAAGAAGTCTCCAACTACTAGCTACCCTCTCTAAAACTAGCTCACTGTTGTGTTTCTTTCCTTTGTACTGCTTTTGCTACCCTTTCTGTAATTGAATGTCAGGATTAGAATACTAATGTAACAATAAATTAATATGTATAAAGATAAATATTAGGTAATTTATTGCTTACCCATGGTGGAAGATTAATACCAGTACCACTCTCACTTGGCTATCTTCCACCTCTGTTGCCACTCTGGTTTGGCTGTCTTCCAACTCTGCTACCACTCTGAATTGGTTGTGAACAACTTTTCATATTCATATTTGGTTGAAAAGCACCACCCATGCCATTCACAGTTGGTTGAGAACAACCACTCATATTTCGTTGAGAACCACCACCAATGCCACTCACATTTGGTTGAGAAGCTCCTCTTGCACGTATATTTCTTCCACCTCTTGTTACATTTCTTTCACCTCCCCGAGCAGTTTGGGACTGGAAAAAATTTAAACAAAAAAAATAGCCAAGTACAGTATTGGGTAATCATAGAATTGAAAAATTGTTATAGTGAACATGAGTAAGGACTTATACTTGTTGTGTAACACCAGAAGTTCCTGCTCCTTCCGATCCTTGAGTTTGAGACATTATGTTTTCCTAAATTAACAATTAGAAGGTATATAAATCAGTAATAAAAGAAATTTTTGAACACATAACAAGTTTAAAATTGACTGAAACACTCATTATTGCTGTTTGAGCTCTTCCTCTTGCACTTGCAGCCCCCCCTCTTGCTGCTGCAGCTCTTTTTTCTTGCTGTTTGAGCTCTCTGGCAAGTCCTCATATTATGACCAGTTTGTAGGCAATACATGCATGTTACAACTGATGATCTCTTATGTATTGCACTTGCACTTGCAGGGGCAGGTTCACCTTGCTCCCTTCTTCTATTTTTTATTGGTCTACCAGGTAATCTTCTTATTTTAGGAGGGTATAAATCAATTGATGGAGTTTTTGGCCACAACTTCTCGTCCATCAAAGGATGAATCATCCCACTGTGGACAAGTAGATATGTGTCGTTGGTGTAACAAGGATCATAAAAATGCCCAGGGTCCTGCCTATTCCATTAAATAACACCAGCTGCATGCCTGCAAGGTATCCCTGATATCTGTCATGCTTTACATGAGTAAGTCCTCAAGTTTAAATTAACCATACTTACACCCACTACTTAATGAATTTCAAACTCCTCCCTCCCAATAAGACAAACTCTACACCCTCTTGATTTTTTAATGGATTTGTTTAATTTTTTCAAGGCATTTGGTGTCAAATTTCCCTTCCAAGCTAAAGCTTTGTGATACATTTTTTTCTGGATTCTCACCATTAATTTAATCATAATCCACTCAAGCATATTCAAGACTGGCTTAGACCTATAATGACCAACCCAATTGTTAAAAGATTCAGTCAAATTGTTTGTGATATGGTCACTCTTTGATGTCTCACTATACCCTACCCTAGACCATATTTCCAAAGGCTTGTCCATTAGCCAATCAAGAGCTTATGTAGAAATCCCATTCAAGTGATTCATTGCATCATTAAATTCTAGTTGATTGTATGATCTAGCAGCTTTCCAAAAAAAAAATTTCAACAACAACCAAAAATTATCCTTCCTAAAACTGTTAAACAAGTGCCTACAACATATCCTATGGCTTACCTCATGAAACAAGTTAGAAATTGCAATCTCAATACCCTGAAATGCAAAATAAAATAAATTAAAAGTAATAATGAACAATTTAATAATGAACTATGTAATAATGAACAGTTAAAGAAAAAAATTATACTTTTTGCATAAAAAACATAATTGTCCAATGTCTGACATGTGCATCTGCACCAAGAATATCCTTCAAATTATCTAAGAAAAAAGTCCATATCTCCTTTCCTTCAATTTCTACCACACCATAGGCAATCGGAAATAGACCATTATTGCCATCCAAAGCCACAGCTGACAAAAACACTCCACCATGTGGGCCCTTTAAAAAACAGCCATCTAACCAATGAATGGCCTGCAGCCTTTTATAAACCCAGACCTTAAAGCATCAAAAGCAATGAAAATCTTTCTGAATCTATTGACTCCATTGAATTCAGCATCATAATAATTAAGTGTGACCAAACTGCCACGGTTTGTCCTCATAATTTTATTCCTATAGAAGGGCAACAAACTGTATGACTTCCTATGGTTACCCTCAATCACATCCAATGCCATTCTTTTTGACCTATAACATTGTTATTTCTTTGCCCTAATGCTATATTTTTCATGTAATGCAGTTCTCAGACTTTCAACTGTCATTTGTGGGTTTTGTTTGAGTTTGTTAAAAAAATTCTTTGCAATCCATGTAGAATTGGCTAATGGATTTTTATCACCCCTCACACAAGAATGATTGTCATTGTATGTTTTTATCATGTAAGTCTTACAAGGCAGTGGGGAGGCATGGATCCTCCATGGACAACCTTTGGCTTTGCAAAGACAAGTTATCCTTGAACTTTCATTTTTGGTCTTTCTAATTTGAAACCCTTATTGGATTGTATAATCTATCAACATCTCTCCAAAATGTTTCACATTTTGAAACAATAAATATTGTTCTAATTTTATAGGTTGTCCTTTAACCTTTACATAGTCCTTCCCTTTAATTTTTTTATCCCAATCCTTACTCTTTGATCTATTTCTTTTTGGATATTTCATACCAATCTCTACACTTGAATTAGAATGTGCTTCATCATTTGACTCATAATCTGACAGGCCATCCTCACAGTCCACATTAATTGTAGTCTTCATCTTTGTATTAAAACCCTACATACTCATCATCTGAGCTATCAGTGTCAATTTCAACACAATTAGTATTACCTTCTGATATTCAATCTTGATTCTCTTTCCTAAAATCATATACATCATCTTTTTCCATATCACTATCCTCTTCCTCATTGTTTTCATCACCCACTTCCTCATAATTTTCTTCACTCAGTCCCTTACTATTTTTAGCATCCACTCCATAATTCATATCCTTATAAGGCTCATCCATATCAATTGATATATTTAATGGTTCAACTTTTTCTATCTCAACATACACATTAATGTTAGTTCTTTCACTATATAAGTATAACATGTCTAACAAATCAGCTTCATTCTCAACCAACATCTTAGAATAAGAACCAGGAACATCACAGTATATAGCATAGGTAAACCCCAAACCCCCAGGATAATTCTCAAGAACAGCTCTACTTATGTCTTCCAGGAAATCATATAAACTATACTTATCAGGGTCTACATGATTAACAGTTATACATTTTGACTTGTAGTGCACGTGAAAATTATGATAAATATCTCCCATCACTGTCAATAATTCAAATAATAAGAAATATATATATATATATATATATATATATATATATATATATATATAAAATGGCATAAATAAGGCACTAACAATTGAAACAAAAAAAATCCTTAATTTAAATTAAAGCAATAAAATATCATTTTTACAGAATTTTAACATAAACTCAAACAAATTTATGCATTTTCAAATAAAACCCTTAATCAGTCGAACAATTTAAAGACAAATTGAACAAAAATTCAACAAACCCAACAAATAAACTCAAAAACTAACCCTAAACCCCCAAATCAAGATCCTAAGTTACAGATATAAATTTAACAACCTTAAACCCCAAACCAAAACAATCGAACAAAGAAACATTAAAAAAAAAACCCATTTTTACAAACCCGAAACCCTCTATCAAATAAAACCAAAATCAATTTTTAGAAAGACAAAATTCATACCTCTAAATCGCGATTTTTTCTCAACAGTTTCAAATCAAACAAATTCTTCCCCTTCGAACCTTCAACTATCTGCAGATATGTTGTTTGATCAAACGTATTCAGTGTAGGCTTCAACCAAAGTCGATGTTTTCACATACGAACCTAGGGTTATATCTTTATGATATCTCTTCTCTTTGCCTATCTATCTAAGGTTAGTCGGCAAAATGAAATTGTAAAACCTAAGTTTGGGTTAACGAAGTAAAGTGGATTAAAGTGTTTGGCAACTGTGATTACACGGTGTTTGGTTCACAAGATAAAGAACACTTGTGTTTAAGTTATACAAACTTGGGTTTGGTTAAGTATATATAGGAAAACGACAAAAGGGCAATTTAGTCATTTCATTCATTTATTTGTTTTTGTCAACCGACAATGTCTGACAGAGGGTCTGACTGAATTTTTGCAAACGTGAGGGGGTCACCTTGAAGATTAGACATACCTTAGTGGGTGTAACTGAAGTTAACCCTAAAAGAAATTGGCAAATGTCCACCCATTACAACTACTCCCTCTGTCCCATTTTAAATGTTGGCTTCATTTTGTGAATCACAATTTTCGAAACCGACATTTAAAATGGGAGTAGTATTGCATCATTAATTAACTCTTCACTCTTTTAAAAGCCTATAGGGACTTTTTGGTAATAAAGCAGAACTGGCCGTCCAATGGTATGATTACCGAGCAAGCATTAAATGCCGCCATATCCTTAATTCCTTTCGTCTCCAGTCCCACTCGTCTTTTAAAACCCACCTCATAAATATCCATAATTATATACATACAAATATACTCGTATATACAAAAGTCCAATACATATGATATTAATTTACAATTTTAGATATAATTTTCTCAACTACGGAGTATAATTATCACATAATACATCTAACGGATTCATTTATTTATTCACATCGCTCTATTTATAGTGAACACATGGAACCCCTCTTCCACTCCCTCTGTTCCTGGAGATTTTTGAGTCCTCTCCATCTCTCTCAATCTCTCTGTGTGCATATATATATATATATATATAGACACAAATTGCTGACCCTGTAAGAATGGCGCCTGATATGAGCTCTCTGGTTGGGACGATGAAGGAGGATGAGAAGGTGAAGGAATCGAGGGTTTTGGTCACGCGAGACCTGCTGGGTGGGTGTGGTTGTGCTCTTGAATCCAAGGAATTGGACCTCGACTTGCAAGTCCCAGTTGGCTGGGAAAAGCGTCTAGACTTGAAGGTATTATTACTCTTTCCTGCGATTCTCTTTTGCTTGCTCTGCTTTCATTTTCTTACCAACCAAACAGACGATATATAACTAGGGTTCTCTCTTTTTGTTTGCTTTCCCCCCTCCTTTTACGGGATTCTGTAATGGAACAGTGTAAATGATAGATTGAATCTCTTTTATCTTCCTTTGTTGCTTTTGCATTTATATTGATTAGTAGTTCAATTGCGTTAATTGATTCTCTGTTTCTAACAAAACCTTGTGGAGAAACTCTAAAAAGTTGTCTATATCATAATGAACCAGTGCACTTTCCCTCTTTGAGTTATTGAAGCTCTCTTCATATGTGTGTAATATCTAACAACTCATTCTCAATTGGTACTAGCAGGTTCTAAATTACTCCTTTTGATAAACTTTTCTAGTTCTTTTTAAAATTTATTCATCATATATGTATTTGAGACTAATAATTTTTACTTGGGTAAAGAATCACTGGGGTGTTTTTCGCATATAAAATAGGAAAATGTTTGATCACTAGTTCGTGTATTGAAGTAATAGCTTGATCCTATGCATTTTTTTGCAGCACTACTTTTGATTATATTCTTAGATAAAAGTTAAAATCTCATATGAAGATAACAATCTTCTTGTTAAATTGTTACAATTATGGATTATCCCTTTTGAATTCTCTCTGTCTGATTCTTATCAAGAACAAAAATCAATTTTTTTTTATATTGGTTCTGGAACAATGAATGCTTTGGTGTATAAAACTAATACCAGAATTTTGCACCTACTCATTCTCTACCTGGACACAAAGAAATACATGTATATATATCTATCCGTTGCATTTTGAAATTGCATTCTCTAATTGTAATTTTTGTCTTTTTTTATTTTTTATTACAGTCTGGAAAAGTATATCTTCAGAAATGCAACTCCACAAGTACATCTTCTTCATCATCAGACCATAAGCGCTTAACCGATGAAACAGTTCCAAAGCTTCAAGATCTAAATTTTCCTCCATCACTAAAACGACCATTAAACCTCTTTGACAACAGCGGTTTAGACCTAAAGCTCGTTCCATCGTTGACATCTTCATCTACCTACGGAAGTGTATGCACTCTGGACAAAGTAAAATCAGCGCTCGAGAGAGCAGAGAATGAAACTATCAAGAAAAGATCATTATCAATGTCAAAATCATCATCGTTGTCTTCAAATTCTTCATCGTCATCAATCAGAGAAATCGAAATGGATCACGAGGAGAAATCATCCTCATCGTTTGCAGCAGGCTGCCCCAGTTGCCTTCTTTATGTGCTGATATCCAAAAGCAACCCTAAATGCCCTCGATGCAATGTGATTGTTCCCTCTCCAGTTGCTATGAAGAAACCTCGGATTGATCTTAACATATCCATATAAGATGTTGAGGAGATTTATTTATGGCTAAATTACGTGATTTTTTATTTTTGTGAATAATAGAAGATAGTTTGTAAGTGAAAGAATGGAATATATATTTTAAAGGAAGCTGGTGTCCTCCAACCCAAGCTTTCATGCCTTTTTCTTCTCCATCTTTCTTTCTTCCTTTTCTTTTTTTTTTCAATACAAAATTCATATTTTGAATACCATGCAACTTAAGATTGTAGCCTCACTACATGGTTGTATGTAAATATCCAACATCCAGTAGAACTAATACTGATATTTATTGTTTTTAAATATTGAATTACTCTTTAACTCCCATGCATGGTTACGTACTTCTTGTTGAGGCATGTTTGCATGTTTGGTTAATGGGAAGCACATCCTAGGAATTTGTTTTTTTTCAAGTTGGAATACGGCCTTGCGCTTAGTTCTCTGGCTTGTTTTTGACATTAGATTCCGCTTTGCTTTGAATGATGTAGCATAATAGTGAATGAATTCTGAACCTGATTTGGGCGTAAGCCGCATAAGGGCATGGAAGCTCTGGTTTTGGTTTGATCAAAATGATGGCATGAGATGCATTCATTGAACCTGGACCTGAATTTGGATACTGTAATCTTCAATGTTCAGGTATGAGTCTACTCAAGGAAGAATTTTTGCTTACATGTGGATTTCTCTTTGCATTATAAACAAATATACATAAAGCATTCCTTTCATGATAATTAAGTTCAATGGCTAAAATGTAAGACTTGAAAGTTTTTCATACAGAATTTACAGAACTCTGATTAAGAACCATAAATTTTGGGCAGCGACTCGTATTCATGCAATTTGATTGTTTACCATCTGGATGCATAATAATCACATTATATGGTTAGATCATGTGCTACTCTAGTTTTTGTGCTTCTCTAAGGGCATTTTATGGGATATAAAATATAGAAGGAAATCTAGTTGTCTGCTATAAATGACTGAAAACAGCTATCAACCTAAGCACCATTGAAGGATGTGTTTTATGGTTACTTCCTTAAGCTAATTATGGCATTTACTATAGCATTTTATTTACACACCTAACAAATAATAAATGAGAATTATAACTTTTACAATCTTCACCTACCATCTCAGAAGGGTTTAATGTTATTTTCTCAACCAATATCCTATGAATAAATTCAAAACAATTACTAGATCATATTCTGTCTGTATACTGAGAAAGTCTTGCAGAAATTCATAAATTCTGATTGAATACTCACTGGCTGCCTTTTATGGCTATTGACTTTCTTTTCTTTTTTTGTTTTAATTTTTTTTTTTTTTAAGTCAAATATGAATTGAATTAGCAGAAAACAATTTCTAATTCAATATTGCAAACAATTGGCTTTCTGAGGTATTTTACTAATTGATCTAGAAAAATGCTAATTCCACAGCCATAGTCTCTTTGACATAGAAAATGGAACCCACATATAATGTGAGAAAGAGCTGTGGATGCAGCCTTGTTTAGGCTTTGGAAATAGTAATATTCTTTATTTATTAAAAAATTTAGGAAATTATGTAAACTAAGAAAGTCTGATTGGATAATACATATCTGAAAGTAGGCAACTTTTTAAAATTGTGTCAAATTAAGATAAGTTTGGCCTTAGGCTGGGGAAATATGTTTCCCATATTTGTCTAATTGCTTCTACTGCAAATTTGGCACTTTCTGCATGGTGGTAAGTTGGTAACTCTTTCATACACATAGAAAATGGAATCCACATATAAGGCGAGAATGAGCTGTGAATAAAATGATTAATGAGCATTGCTTGAATTGGAGGACAAAGTAGAGATGGCAAAGCTAACTGAAATATGACTAATCGTACTTTCGAGGTCTTGAATTTCCAACTTCGAACTTGATGTCACTCATGAAGCCATGAAAGTAGCACTAAGCCATGTCCAGATGTTATCTGGGTACAGGACTTTCTGACTTGGTATTAAGTCATTTACCTAATTAATTTACTTGGAGTTGGTAGTTTGGTGAATTAAACTCAAAACCTATTATGTGTTAGCAGGTGGTTAGGGTAGGGATTACTTTAGCTATTCTAGTGTTTGAGGCAGCTGGTATCCAACCCAGATCTTCATCAAGATGCTGAGGAGTTGCAGAAGTTCCCTCTTTTCAACTAAGAGGACATGTTTTATGGTTTCCTGATTGCTGCTGAGCTTTGTAATGTGGAGTCATCTCTATTGTCTGCAACACACATTTATTGTTTAGGACATACTTGGTGTGATTAGCCACAACAGCTCAAGAGGACTAGTCATTTGAGCCACATACTTGTCACTCCTCAAAACTTACTAGCTTAATTAGTGAAATATGCTTAGGAACTTTGAACCTGGTTTGTTATTGAGGATAGAAGAGAAAAGAAAGGGAGGGATACTGATTTTCATGTTTGGTTTTTTAATGAGGAGAGAAAAGAAAGGATTTGGAGGGATAGCTTATCCCTCCAAATATATTTTTTGCCATCTTTCCAAAAGTGGGAAGATCGATTTGGGGAGAAAGGATAGTGTTATGACAAACGCAGCGAACCAAGCAACAATTACGAAACACGACAGGAAAATAAACACACCACACAAAGAACACAGATTTATACGTTATTCGGCAAAGCCTACGTCCACGGTGGAGATCCGGCAAAAGTCTTAACTGTGTGTAAAATTGGAGATTACAAATTTCAGCCCCTCACTTTCTATTCTATACGAATTTCAGTGTCTCTCTCACCACCCACTCCAAACCCCAAATGTCCTTATATATCGGGCTATAAGAGAGAGTACTAATTAGGGTAATGACCTATGAGCAAAAATTGGTCAAAATTTTTCCTCGGGGGTCGTCGGGTCGCAACGCAGCCCAGCACCAAATTCGGGCCACAACATCACAAATTGCAACTTGAGTGACACTTTAATAATAACGAAAATAACCTTAACATTTTAATGCAAGAAATTTAGAAGACATTTGGATCCCACCTTAACATTAGGATTATCATAATAAATTAGTTGAAATAGTTTCTTTTCTTCTCTCTCCTTTTATCTTTTCCAAACAAGAATGCTATGATTTTCTTTCTCTTCCTTCATAATTTATCCAAACATGAATACAGGTTATTGCTATATTTTCTTTTCTTCTCTCTCCTAACTAATCTTTTCTCTTTTTTTCCTCCTTTTTATCCAATAAGAATGAAGTTCTGGTTGGACATTAGGGATGGTGTGAGGTGTATGTCATGCACCTGAATATTGAGTAAATTAATCCTGCCGGCTTTCTCGGTTCAAAACAATGTAAACTTTTGTTAGCAATATAATTGTTTGAATCCAAACCCCTTTAAGAGCTTATACATTTTGATTTTTTCAATAATATATAGGCTTCCTGGATAAATTGTATACTCCAAATATTTTTTAAGAAATTAACCTTTTATGGGTTTGTCAAACAGGTCCTGACCATCAATGGAGAACTCATTAATTTTAGAAAGTGACTTGTATCCATGCAGGTTGATTGCTCAGCAAGATCATCCTTTACTCCAAGGACCTCAAGTTGCATAAATTGATCGTTTACCAGTTCTTGTGCTCTCTGCTGACCTTCAGCGAGTTATAAAGGTATTGTCCTTACAAATAAATGGTTGAAAACAGCATCCACCTAAATTTAACAAGAAAGCATTATTCATGCTTGCTTCTTGAAGCTAAGTTTGGCATTTACTAGAGCAATTTATTAATATACCTAACACAAAATAAATGAGAAGCATACATGTTAAAGTGTTTTAAAGTGGCACACCTACCATCTCAATGAGGTGAATGTTAACTTTATTATGTACTAATTACATGTATCTAATTACATTTAAATCTAGTTCACCTGTCAATCAATTATATCATCTTTTAGATGTGATTAATTTGTTGCGAAATTGTGGCTGTGTGATTAATAGCTAATGATCTAAATCCTGCATGTTTTAACTCTGTTTCTATATCTTTCAATTCAAAGTTGTTCAGATTATGAAATTGATTCATATTTGAATGTTAGTTTCTTAATGTGTGGATTGAGATAACGGCATGGTCTGGGGATGATCAAATTAGGTTATAACTAAGATTATAACACATATCCAGTTTCAATTGTTTGGTGGGCATAATGAAGTTAGTTTGACCTTTCTTGGAATCAATGAAGGAAGCATCGCCCTTTTGAACTCAAGTACAAGAGTGGGACCCAGTTAAAGTGGGCCCCACCTGAGGGGGTTCACACACACGTCCTTTGCGGACTTGAATCTTCGACCTTCTACTTTGGAAGGCAAGGAAGTTTCAGTGAGCTACAGCCCTTGGTTGTCCATCTGAGGGGTTCTATTTAGTGAATTTAGATATATGTTAATTGTTGAATGAGATAACGCTCTGCAATTCCAATTTTAGTATGGTAGATGAGGAGGCCAAGGAGAGACCACATTGCAAGATTAACCAACTTGAAGCTGACATAATTGGGATTATGAGTCATTTATTAGGAGATCACTATGGTAGATACAACAACTATATGCTTATATTAAAGTTGAGTATGACTTAAAGCAGTCAAGATTTACATGGTATTTAGTGATAACAGTTAAATCTCATCCGTATTTCTGTTGAAACCCCATTGCAGTACCACTTCTCAGAGAGGTTTCCATATGCAATTTAGACTCCTTCCATGTCTCAATCGGTCAACCGAAATCATTATGAAGGTATTTATACTTGCTTGGACATGATCATTGAGTTCAGGTAATTAAATATCTTGCATTCATAGATTCAATATACATTCATTGGAGCGTGTATCACACCATGAACCAAAGTTTTCAACGCAGTTCGTCAATTTGGGCATAGTCTGATTTGAATAGGTTGTGGTTTGTTCATCTACATTGAGAAAAATAGAACATATATATAGTCACATCTAGATAGTAAACTGTTTCTATCATATTAATGGATATGACAAGTATAAGTTGTTAGATTGTCAAAAAAATGGAAAGGCTTTTGTTTACTAATACAGATTTATTGGTTTCAGATTGTGACTTTGATGTATACATGCATTTAAGTTTTTGGTATGCACTTCACTCATCCTCAGCTTCTAGAACGGTGTGTTAATGGCTGCTTATTTATTGCTAGTTAATTCCTTTTCTTGTCAATGCCATTACCTACTCCTCTGTGGAATATAAATGGCATACTTAATAGTGGAGGTATGGTTGTGTCCTATAAATGATTGAAAAGAGCATTTAACTGGAAAATTGTCAATTGAGATGTTCCATTGTTGCTTCATGGAACTGATTAAGGCATGCAATTAATTGAGTGGTTCATTTATACACCTAACACTGCATGCTTCAAATTAATGTTTTCTGTTCTTCCACCAAGTATTAATGCCTGATGGAAGCAAATTATTTATTTTTCAAACCAATAAATAAAGATAAGAAAATGAAAGGTGTGAGTTTTCTTATTGTTATTATTATTTTTTAATTTTTTTAGAAGGGGTGCAACATGGGGGTTTTATAGGGCTCACTCATTCTAATACTGCTCTCATCCAAACTCGCTTAATTGTAGAGTTCTTATGAAATTCGGTGCATCAGTGTAGGGGTGATCATACCCAAAGTTTTGAAAAATGATTCTAATATGATAATTATATGAAATTTGTATGATTTGGTTTTGAAAGATGATTTTGATATGATAATTATATGAAATTTGTATGATTTGTTGATGTGAAATTCATTAGCAACCCGATGAAAATTCATCTGGATTAGTTAATACGGACGAGACTTTGTTAAAAGTTGAACTTCTTCATTCCAATTTGTCAAAGGTGGGCTGGGCGACCTTCAATCAAGGACCATGGTGTAAATGGTCAGAAGTTGGACTTTCTCAAAGGAATTAGCAAGGCCCAAATAGTATACGTAGTACTTCTTCATAAATGTGGCACATTTTAAATAATTTCCCATTACATGGGTTTTGGTTTATTCACTATTATATTTGTAAATTAGCGGAATATATATATATATTCTTAGTAAAAATAGATTTGTGAAAATAATGAGCAATTGAAAGACACGTATGCTATACTTTGTGGAAATAGGAATGACATGGAACTTTAAGTAGGAAGAGAAAAAAATAAAAATCTAGATTTCCACACTTTGAAATTTATATGCAAGTGCAGTGTTGCCCGAGTAGTTAGATTGTTCTTTGTATTTGGGAGTCCATGTTGGAGCCTTGCACCCTCTCCCTCTTCTTTAACCACTAAGGCCTAGTTTGGTATGAAAGAATGAAATAAGGTAGGAATGGAATGAACCAAAGAATGGAATGACCATTCCCATTCTCTCGTTTGGTTCTGCATAGCTGTATATTTGGAAATTGAGGAGGGAATATCAAGAAAAAGTTAATTTTTATTAGATTTTGTTGTTTGACAAAAGTGTTTTAGTAATCACATCGTTCAAGTAAAATAATTTTTAATATTATTTTTACTTAATATTTTTTTAAGTAGGGAATGAAATGCCTATTCATCTTGTTGGAACGTGAAATGATTTTGATGGAATGAGCATTCTCCGAGAAAGGTGGAGAATAGACATCTCATCTTTAAAATTACTTTTCAAACAAAAGAATGAAATAAAAAGCATTCAATTCCATTTTATTTCATTTCATTCTCACCTACCAAACTAGTCCGAAAAGTATTGTCCCGAAATGAAAACGAAAAATATAATATAAAAATTGTAGTTTGTTTCATTACCAGCCCAACACTTCAACTGAAGTGCTGGGTGAATGCGGCCCAAACACAATGGGGACTAATTAAAGTAGTAAGAAACTTGGATTATCACCAAACTATTGCCTAGTGATGGAAAAATATTTGACTACTTGAAAAATAATATATTCCTTCAGTCCCAAAACAAATGCTTACCTTTTCATTTATGGTTGTCCCAAAATAAACATTTCAGATTCTCGGTTAAAATATTATTTTTATAATATTACCAATTTAACCCTTAAACCAGCACATCATGTAAATTCACTATGGACAGATTTAGTAATTCATTCATTATCACTACACTAAAAATTACTAAAATACATTATTTAAAAAGGTTAAATTCTCAAAAATAAATATTTATTTTGGGACAGAAAGACTATAGAGATAAAATAATATTTTGTATTGTATAAATCGAATAGGGTGGGCAGGTTGACCTTTCCTGTTCCCAGCCCACACAGATTCGAGTTTTAACTAAACCTGTCTTATCCGAATCCAATTTGATTAGTCCTATATAAATTGAGCATCAAATCCAATATCCGTAATTCGATCCGATTAAAATAATATATTAATATATTACTCAAATATTATGCAGAAAATGTATACACTCCTCAAGTTAATTAGTATCAACAGTTAGTTTTCATTAAGCATTATTATTATTGTTATTATTATTTTTGACCAATTTCATTAAACAATTAAAAAAAAATAGTTTGTTCTTTTATATCCTTGTACAAGCATTCCTCAAAAAAAATTTATATATAAATATATATCAATATTAGATTTGTATAGAATTAATGAAAAAAAATTATAATCACAATGTTATGTCTATAATACTACCGTGTTCTCACCCATATAGTAATAAACCTCGTCTATTGTTTCAAGCCGCAAGAACAAAACTTGAAGCCACTGTATAGGTCTGTATTGCATTTGTGTTTCCAGAAAAAACGCAAATGAATGGCAAAGTCATGGATCGACTGCCCGAGTAATTTCTTGTTAGTTATTCTCTTCTATTTTTTTATTTTATTTTTTACAAGTGTCCACCCTTTCTTCTTCCAGAAAGGAAATCGTAGCAGCATTCCCAGTATAACCCTAGAAATAATTTGGAGGAATAGGGAAAAAAAAAAAAAAAAAAATGATATGGCTTAAGTTTGTTTTTTAAAAATGAGAAGTTAGAGAGACTATTTAATTAGTATTTCATTAATATCTAAAGTTACTCAACTATTAAAAAAAAAAAATTTATTTTTCTATTCGTATTCTTTCTATTTAAAAACATATAATAGTAATTTAGTTGTTATTATTATTTTTCTTTTCCATCATATCTCATCAAGAATTTATTAATTTTTTATTTTCTGGTTTATTTAGCTAAACATAAATATAAATTATTATTATTATTATTATTTTTCTCATAATTAATATTATTATTTTCTCTCCCATGTCTAAGTTTGAATCAATTTACGATATAATTTATAATCAGATCGGACAACTCATAGAGTGAATTTCGGATATGGCTTTTTTTTTTTTTTTGGGGATATGAATTGACTATGCAAGAATTCATCCCATTATCGGGTCGGATCGCCTGCAATTCGGTCCGAATATGTCAAGCCGGTTTTCAAACTCAATACCGTTTGTAACGGGTCGGGTCTAATGCCCGACGGGGCGGGAGGTATTTTACGTCTGATGTCATCATCCCTAGTCTTGCTTTGAACTGTCGTTAGGGTTCCCTCCGCCAGTGTATCCTTCAAACCGCCATTCACAACCAGGTAGCCGTTTCTCTATTTCTCTTTCTCTTTCCTCTTCGCATACGTATCATCCATCACATAACATGTGTGTGTATATATAAATATATAGATTCACATATGCACAGAGCCACAGACGCGCACACAGAGTGTACAGGTTTGCTTCTGATTACGTATAACAAGTGTTTGCGAAAAAGCCTTTTGTTGGTTTGAACTTTGAAACGTTAAATTTCTAATTACCCAGTTAATTTCATTGCTGCAGAAACCTCTAGGGCTTCATTGAATCCATTGATATATATATACACACGACCTTAATACCTTATATAAATGGGCAAGAAGAATAAGATTGTACTACCGCCTGAACTCCCCCCAGATATTTCTGAGGACGAAATTGAAGTCTCCGATGAGGACTTGCAGTTTGTCAACGAGAATCGTGACTATGCCGGCTTCGTCTCCAAATTGGATACCCAATCCATTACCAAGTGTGTATACATACATCTTCCAAACTAAAGTTATTCCATATTATATATAGTTTTACTTTTACGAAAACTGAAACTGTAGTTTTGTTTTTTTGGTTTCTATGTATAAAATGGTGAAAATGGTGGGCAATTATACTGTCTGGTGTTATGGGAAGGTAGCTCCAAATTTTTGCATACAGTTCATCGTGCAAAAATTATAGAGAAAAAAAAAAATCAAGAAACTAAAGTCCTTATTTTTTTCTAGCCTTCTTTATGCTAAAAAATTGAATTTTAAATGACCACTTGAGGAGATGACAAACAAAATCTCCCAGTTTCTATTAATTTGTGAGGTTTTTTTTTTTTAATTTTATTTTTTACCCTTTTTCTTAATGGATTTTTTACTCTGTGCAATTGATCAATCTCATTTTACTTTGAAAGGCATGTTAAACGTGTTGCCGATGTAAAAGAAGATGCTTTGGAGTCCTTATATGAGAAGCGGTCGAGAAAGAAGTCGGTAGAGAAAGAAAGGGAGGACAAAGGGCTTGAAGTTGATCCCGTGGATGCCCTTCCCGTGAAGACTTTAGATGGAAAACTTTACTACAGGACGGGTATTTTACAGTTTATTCTTTTTTCCTTTTCTTCTCAAATGCCTTTTAGACAGTGTTTCAAGTATATGTAGAGAATGAATTTTCACATATTTTGGTTCCTTTTGGTTACATTGTAGTATCAAAAACATCTAAAATTGCACCAAGTGAGAGTGAAAATGAAGCCGATGGTGATAATGGAGATAAAAGTGTTGTGAAGTTGACAAAAGCAGAAAAGTGGGCGAAGCTCAAGAAAATGAGGAAAGAGGCAAAGCAACAAGAGAAGCTGGTTACAGAAGAAGATGAAGTGCAACAACAAACCCCTCAGGCTGAAGTTCTGGTATTTCCATAGACAGCTTTTGCAAGTGATTTTGTTTATTGATATATTGGAAAAATAGGCGCACAGATTCGAATGGAAGCGTGAAGCCCTGAAATGCATTTTTGTACTTGACGTGCCACTTCTTTGGATATCATGTGTATCAATGCTATCTCATGATAGTTATAATATGATGCATTACATTTGTCTGGAAAGGAAAAAATATAAGCTAATGCAGTACAATCTCACTAAAGTTTGTGCACTTGTGATTTTGCTGTTTGCTGTAGCATATAAGACATTATTTGGGACTGAATGTTTGTAATCTTATCTGTTTGAACTATATGCCACTCTGCTTCTCTTTCCCCAATCATAGTTTTATTTTGGAGTGAAAAGATCTAACTGAATTATAAATTATCCCCCCCCCCCCCCCCCCCCCCACAAAAAAAAAAAAAGAAATTATTTGCATTGATTGTTTTTCTTTATTATCTATTATTACATATTTGAGAAGATACTAACATATATGTACAAACTGCTCGAAGCTGGGATTGATGATCGGGAGTGTATGAGACATTGTTTCATTCTAGCTACAAAAATTGATTGCCATTATTAATTTTTCCATAATTTTTCCATAATTTTCTTTTCTTACCGTGTTTTACTTTTGGAGCGAAAGCAGATTATCTCCAATTGTTATAGGAGTAATTGTTTATTCTGAAACGGTATATTTTCTTTGTCTAGGCTGAGGTGAAAAAAGAGCTCTCAGCTGAAGAAGCCAACGAAGGAAAAAAGTATAGACTTGCAGAGTTGGGAACAACTCTGCTTACGGACCCAGAATCAAATATCAAATCTCTTAGAGAGATGCTGCAGCTCTCAAAAGACGGAGATCATGCTATAGTTGCACTTGGACTAAAGTCTTTGTTGGCTGTTTTCAGAGACATCATTCCTGGGTAGAATATTGTTTTTATTCCACAGTGCTTTCTGCACATTTTTTACTATATATATATATATATATATGTATTATTTTCCTTCTTTTGTTACGGTCCATATCTTTACTCTCTCTCTCTCTCTCTCTCCATATGCACTATAGCTACAAGATCAGGCTGCCCACTGAAAAGGAACAGGAAATGGTTGTTTCAAAGGCTGTCAAGAAAATGCGGTACTATGAATCTACCCTCCTGTCTGCATATAAGGTTCGACTTGGCATTTTATGGAACTGAATATTTTAATTTGAAAGGAGTGTTGATTTCAATCTAAATTTTAATGGTTGCTATGGTATTTGGTTCCTGATTTGAAAATGTATTCCTGTTTTTTATTGCTGAACTTGGTTGTTAGTAATATATGTGGAATTGTACAAACATGAAGTGGATGCTTTTGTACCAAGGCCTACTTGTGCAATACTTTCTTGACAGAGAACTTAAATTTCAGCTGGTTGTATAATTTCATTTTATGTTTATGTGATGGTAGTGGAAACCTGTTTGATAGGAATTTCATTCCTCCCACCAGGAGTTTTCTGTTTTGTATGAATTCGGAGGGAAGTTTTTCTGTTTTGTATAAATTTTTGGATATCTTAACTGTTGTCAGTATTATATCAGTCTTTCAGATCTTACTGGTAGAAGCTAAGTTTGTTCTACACTTTTATCTGAGAAAAAGAATAAACAACGTCTCAAAAAATTTCTTAGTTCAAAAGATATTAATAACTATAAAGGTATCTTTTTAACCTTATCCCTACAAACATATGAAAATTTTGTCAATCCCTGCATGAGTAAGGGCAATTATTTTCTTGTTGTGTTTGATATAGTATCAGTTAGGAGTTGGACATACCACAGTAAATTGAAATGCACTTGGATTTCTATGTATCATGGACCTCATGGTTGAACTCTTGACATGCGTTATCACGTTACTAGCTAATTGCTTACTATATTTTTATTGTTAGAAGCTTGATAAATATATGAAGAAGCTGTTATCAAAAATGTTGGGGTTTCCCATTTTTGAGGTTGGGATACGATTTGTCCTTTTTCAAGATTGGTATCAGTCTAGAACTACTTTAGATCACGTGGAAGCATTATATTGAGCTTTGTTCAGGATGAGTATTTCTCAAAGCACAAGTCGGTGTCTATGCAACTCTTTCCCCCCTCCCTCCCTCTCCATCTTCTCTCTCACCTTTGTCATCTCTACATCACACCAAATAACTAGGTTTTGTTTATTGCAATTCTTATCTTTTATTGCTATATACTGAGTTGCTGCATATCTTGTGTTACCGACTTGCTGTACTGATATTACATTTTCTTTACTAATCTTAGCTATCGGTCTTATATAGATTAAGTCACTTCTTGAAAGTAAGGCTTTCTTCTCTCACTATAAAATCAGTTCTATTTAATAATAACGAAATGCTGGTTTACTTCATTATATTTGCTTTTTATGTAGACATTTAAATCTCCTGTGGTTGTTCACTATATTTATCTTTCAGATTTGATCCTAAATGGACATCAATCCAAAAGCTTATCATATCTGAGGTTAAGAATTTGTTGTTAATTTTTTTTTTTTTTTTTTTTTTTTTTTAACCTAATTCTCCTGAGGCTTTCTTGTCTCATTAGAAACTATCTATTTTTCTTTCTTTTTTAAATAATGAATTGCTGGTTAATTACATTATATTTGCTTGTGCTGTAGACATTTAAATCTCCGTTGGTCGTTCACTGTCTTTGTCTTTCAAGATTTGATCCTTAATGAACATCAATTTAAAAGTGTTTTATATATTATGAGAAATTAAGAATTTGTTGAATTATTTTTAAACTAATTCTCCTGCACATATGCCAACACTACTGTTTAGAAGGAAACATTGTAGAAAAACTTACACCTGCCATGGATGAGTTCGTTGATAATTGTTGTCCATTTTCTCTTAATAATTAGAATCATATCTAAATTGCAAGTTTTGATCCACCCCAGACCTGCACTCTCCAGGCCGGTCTGGAAGGTTTAGGGGCCATGGGATCAGCCATTAAACGATAGTAGTAGAGTTTTTGCCATTCATTGATTCATGGCTGAGGTCTGTAAAATCCAATCTGACAGTCCAAATTGTGAATTTAGACACGTCTGTCTGGGTGAGCTGGTCTGAACTCTGCTGTGGATCTTCTCTGAATTGCATACTCAGTTCAAAACATTTGTTTAAAGTTGATTGAATTAGCCTTAAACTGTGCCTGGCAATTGAAGCCTCATATATAAGACGTTTTGGAGTGTGTCTGCATATAAACTGATGCATGTGTGTGTCATCACTTTTTCATGTTGTTGGCATAGTTTTTATGTTACACACACACATATGTATTTGTTTATCTTTATATGCATGTCTATGTATATATTATATACAAGCTCATGATGCTGATTGGTGAAAGATCTCCTTATGTACACTAACAGGCATACCTCCAGAGGTTGATAGCCTTAGAACAGCAGGCCTCATTTCACCGTGTGTCCGTTCGTTGTATGTGCACTTTGCTAGATGCTGTTCCTCACTTCAACTTCCGTGAGAACTTATTAGCTGCTGTTATCAAGAATATAAGCTCCCAAGATGATGTCGTAAGGTGTTGCTTTGTCTATTGTTACTGTTTTTTTAGCATTTATACAATTATTTGCAGGATTCTACAGAGAGGGCATTTTGCTCACGCTTTATTGCAACAATGTCTACTATTTGTTGACAGAAAACTCTGTTGTGCAACTGTTAAGTCACTTTTTACCAATGAGGGAAAACATGGTGGTGAAGCTACCATAGAGGCTGTTCGATTGATTGCAGATCATGTGAAATCTCATGATTGCCAATTGCACCCGGATTCCCTCGAGGTAAGCAATTTAGTGATTTACCTTTTTGTTTCTCGTAATTAATGTGTTCCTTTCAATCATTTGCTAGTTTGGCTTATCAACTTGGAATTGTATTATTTGGATTTGGAATGAATTGTAAAAGTTGCATCCTCTAAAAATCTAGATTTGGCGTGAACTGTAGAAGTTATAATGCAGTTGGAGAAAATTTAAGGTGAAGAGACATGTTGATGAGCAGGGGGCTTTATTAGCAGTATTTATGTTGGAAGGTGAAGTAGAACATTGATGGAAAGGGACAAACAATATTGACCCCGGAGGATGAATCTTTACCCTGGGGAATTGTTGAGGTACTCTATGAAAAATTCTTTTCAGACTGTGTGAGACCAGATGGAAGTTGAATTCTTAAAGTAGGGGAAGGAAAATAACAAAGTCCTGCAATCAAAGGTAATACTGATGGTGAAAGTTCTTTTGTAGTATCACTTCGCAGAGGATGCCATTGGAATGTGAGGATGAAATCAAGTATCCCATCTGTTTTAGTTGTGAGGTACATAAGTTAGAGGACTAAATTTCTTTTGAAGGGGGGTAGGATGTAGTGACTCAACATAACTTGAGAATGTTCTGATTCAAAGTCCTCATTTCCTATCTGTTTTAGTTGTAAGGTACATAAGTTAGAGGAATAAATTTATTTTAAGGGGGGAAGGATGTAATGGCCCAACATAACTTGGGAATGTTTTGAGTCAAATGACTCAAGTCCCCCTTCAAGTGCTTAGTTAAATATTTTATGGTATTTATATGTAATGTAATGAATAAATGTGGCCTTAGAAAGTTCTTATTATCACCATTGAATGTGAGTGCTTGACCGCAAAGCTGTCTAGTTAAGCTGAATGGCACTAGGCACCCAGAGCACCCAATATATGATCTTTCTTTTGGTCCAACTTTTGGATTATACTCCCCTCTAAATAAGGATACACTCCAGTTGAGAAGCAGAATTTTGTTCTTCGATAGAGAAATTGCGTTTTTTTTTTTTTTTTCCTTAGAATTCTCTCTCTCTCTCTCTTGATTGAAATCAACTGGGGAGTCACCTTATTTAGATGTAATATATCAAGTAATGGAGATAAAAATAAATGGGGGCATTTATGCATATTACATGTAAATAACTACTAAACTTTTGGGCAGGGTGGAATTTTTAGAACTATAGGGATTAGTTCCAAGGCAGTGGATAACCGCCCCAAGTTTGTATATAATAAACTTGTATTGGCATTTATGTTATGCCTCGTGTATTGCATTCTTTAAAGAGAATGAAAGAATTTGAATTTCTGATTTTGTGACTAATTTGTGGTTCGATCCATGTTTCTAAGTTAACTTCGGTTTTGGTTCTCTAATTTCTTAATACATTAATTCTGAAATTTATGGTTATTTTAAACTTGAGTCCTTTTATATGCTTTAGAGTTGGGGATTTGTTTAATATTATTTATTCTAAATTTGTTTTGGGACTTGTTCTATTATTTTTTTAAAAATCCACCTATGAACTATAGATTTTATGCATCATTCCTTGTTAGTTGAGCCTGTAACTAGTCTCTAATTTAGATTTTGTTTGTTCTTTTTATTTTTTATTATGAATTCTATGTTGGGTTTCTTTTCATTGACTTTTTAAACTCTCTATGTTTGAAAGTTTAGACCAATGCTGCCACTATGATTTTTGTAGAAGCAAGATGTGGTATTTGAATAGGGGCCTAAGCGCTCAGACTTGGGTTCAAATTGTTTTTGCTTTTGAATTACTGAATTATATACCCATGATTGTTTGGATATATTCTTAGAGTTCCCTATGCATAGGAACCTGGAAATAGAGTTTCAGTCAATTGAATTGAATTTGTTTTGTGTACAATATCCGAAATAATTGTTCGGCTGTATTTTGAACATTAGTTGTTTGGCTGTATTTTGAACATTTGCTTGGACTATCTCCGTTTCAAATAAATTTTCCAACTTAACCATGTGATTATAGAGAGGAGTTGTTGGTGCTGAATTCAAAATTTGTTTGCCTTGAAAGAGATATTATTTATTAATGATTTTTTGAAAAGAAATAATAATTGATGTGGAAAAATATTGAAATTATGTATTTCTGAGATATATATTATGATTTTCAATATTCTATTTGATTATTCATTAGATTTTGACCTCTGGTCATTAGGTTATTTAAGTCTCCTGAATTGCTCATGATAAGTTTGTCCCTTATTTGAGTTAGCATTGGGGGTTGAGTTTGCTTTATTGGGAATTCTCCTGGGGTTTTTGTGGGCATTATCTGATGTAATGGTAAGGTATATTTGAACCCTTGGCCATTGACCAATCCAAGTGATCCTGGGGGAAGTTTGGCCCAGACAAACTGTTCTTGGGATTGTTTTGACCTTTGGAACTATCATTGGAGATGTATTCTGAACTATTGAAAAGAATATATGAACTCCTATGAAGTCTAATTTTTATCAAATTATTTTAAAGGATATGTGGACTTCCTTAAAAAATATGAATTCCGTTCATAGTTTTGCACAATGTCTGATCAGATTGAAATGTCACGTGTTATTATTCTGCATTGGACATGTACTAACACAAATATTGTTCCGACAAGTGTCTGACATTGATGAGTTGTTTATTGAAAGGAGATTCATAGATGTGAATGGCCTGAAAAATATTCTTATTGACTATAATGATAAAATAAAGTATTCTGTTGAAACTTAATCTTGATCACCTTCATTATTTTTACTCCTTGGCCATCCTATATGTTTTCTCAGGTTTTCTTGTCTTTATCGTTTGATGAGGATATTGGAAGGCCAGAAACGTCAAAAGTAGATAATAAACATAAATACAAGAAAAATAAAAAAAGAAAGAATTTTGAGGAGCCAAGTCAAATGCAAGGCAACGACAGAAAGAAAAGTCGGAAAGAATTGATGTCAAAGACAAGAGAGGAGGTATTATCTCTTCCATAAGAACCATTGACTTCTTGATGTTGCTTACTTTCAGCTCATTTTCTCACGGTGTAAAGTTTCTTAATGTTGTAAACAGGTCAATGCTGATTTCAAGGCTGCTTCAATTACTCAAGATGCCATGGAGCGGAGAAGGATACAGTCAGAGACACTTTCTGCTGTATTTGGAACTTACTTCCGCATCTTGAAGCGCACTATGCAGCCAATTGCAGACAGGTGTTATCATTTATTTTTATTATATTTTCTTAATATGTAGCTTCTATTATTTGTGTAATGTAAGGGATTACCTTTTAAGTACAAGATAAGAAATAATATTCTTGTTACAAAATATCAGAGGTATAAACCAGTTTCTATTGTTTAGGCTATACTGAAGGGGGGCATTGCTATATATGATGGTAAAAAGATACAGACTGTCAAACTTGAAAATGCTAGTTCAATTTTGACACAAACTACTGCATATTTAATACCCAAGGTTAAGCCTTATCTCAGTATACTCCTACCAACACCCTGCGTTGGTGGGACAATTGAGTAATGGCTTTCTTTCTTTGGCTTATACCAAATCATGGAATTGCCATCCCCGACCATGGAAAATTGTTACCCATTGATTTAGAATGTGCCGTGCAGGCATGTCTGGTACAGGTGTTAATCCATTTAACCTGCTCTAACTTCTAGGACCAGTGAACAGGCTAAACTGTTGTTGTTACCCCATAATGGAAATAACATGGAGTTATGGTATCTTTTGGCATTCTGAGCTATTCATATTACATCTTCTGAGCTATTGCTTCTTTCGGTTGGATCCACTCCTTATATGTCCAATAGCATGAATGTCTGGCACATATCTTACAAACTCCCATGTTATGTTAACACAACTCAGGTGCTTCCCGCATTTTGGATTGTCCATGATTTATTTTTTTCTCCATCTAGCAAATAGAAGGCCACTTTTGTTTTTTCTGTACCCACTAATCAATTGTTTGAAAAAACTATTATTTTTACATTGACTACATTAACTAATTTATTCTTCCCCCACCCCCTTCACTATAGAAAGAAAAAAAGGGAAAGAAAGACCAAATCCACTAGTAAATACTAGAAAAAAAGGAAATAGGCTTGCTACATATGCATCATCCAAAACAATGATTTTTATCAGCTGTAGCAAAGAAAGAAACTTCATAGAAATTGAAATATGAAGAAATGGATATGCCTAGCTACTTTATTCTATGGATAAAGGATCTAATTAATAGAAGAAGCACCGTAAAGATCAATTAACGAGGTTTGGGGCGGATACAATAATAACTGATTACTTATGTCATGATATGAGATAAAAGTTAGGAATCGACTTATGTAATAGAGTTGATCCCGCAGTGGTGTAGGATCAGATCCCAAAGATAGTAAGTCTTTTCTTTTTTATGAAGGAGAGTCTTTTTCAAAGATTCTATATAAATTTCTATATGAAACCGAGATAGTTACCTTTCATAAAATTCTAACGATAGGGGGAAATGCCTATGCTTTATTCTTATGAAGGTGGGAGAAAAGATAAAACTAAAACCGATTATTAATCAAAATTTAAGTTTGAAATTCTCTGTACCCACTAATCAATTGTTTGAAAAAACTATTATTTTTACATTGACTACAGTAACTAATTTATTCGTCCCCCACCCCCTTCTTTTGTTTCAGATCTGAATGGGGCGTAAATTCAATTCCTGGTGCATCTGGGTGCCACCCGTTACTAGCTCCATGTCTGGATGGAATTGGAAAATTCTCTCATCTGATTGACTTAGATTTTATGGGCGATCTTCTGAATTATCTAAGAAAGCTTGCCGGAGGCGGCAGTAACTTGGATGGATCTTCTGAGAATTCCTTAAAACACTTGACTGTATCTGAACGGCTGCGGTGTTGCATTGTTGCTTTCAAAGTAATGAGGAGCAATCTTGATGCCCTGAATGTTGATTTGCAGGACTTTTTTGTCCAGCTATACACTCTTATACTTGAGTACAGGCCGGGAAGGTTAGTACCAATACAGTCTAAAACTCTTGATTTTTTATTTTTTTTTCCTGAAAGTCAAGCAATTAAAACCCTTGGTTTTTTCAAGTTCATTCATTCCATTTTAGCTTAAATATTTTAGAGGGGGTGGCCTTGAACACAATAAGATAAAAAAATAAAATTCAAAATTCAAACTACTATAATAAACAAAAGACTTTAATATTAATTGATATTTTAAATTAAAAAATTTCTTATACTTCCATTTCAATTATTTTTTTAGGTAAATATGTCCATTTCAATTATTATCAAGGTAGCATATTAGACAAGTTTTAGGCATGCTGTATAAATAAAGAAAAAATTAGTGGTCGTGACTAGCATGTATAGAGTATTTTACCAAAAATTTTGTGGGAGCATTATTATAATTTTAGTTACTAATATAAATAAAGAGTGTCAGTGGGGCAGCTGCCCCACTGACCACAACATAGGTGACGGATGCAACAGTTTAGTAGTCCTATTCTCATGGGTTCTGAAGCAGCAGTTTTTCTTTTTGGAGTTTCATATCATCCGACTCATCTGGCGAGTTGATGGCATTTGAATGATCATGGAAGGGATTAAACAACATCAAATTGACATGGTCATATGCACCACCAATTGGGGATTATGGGATGTACCTCACATATCCTCTTGTAGCACCTTATGTTCTTCTATATATATATATTTAATCCAAATTGGTGAAAATTTTACAACTTTTACCAGATATTGTCTGGATACCCTATTGGTGCGTCTTTTAGTTGGTCCAGCTTGCAGAAAGTGATCATTCCTGTGTCATCTCAAGTCCTCATTCCCCACCAAAATAATAATAATAATAGTAAAAAATGAAAAAAGAAGAAGAGTAAAGTCCTAATTCAGCTGATCTCTTAATCTTGCAAAAGATACATTAAACCATGATTGTTTTTAGAAATCCATTTTATAATGGGGCACTTTAATATTAATCAGTTATATTCTTCCACCTACTGGTAGCAATTTTTTCTTTAGGCTCTTTGATGCAACTATATATTTTTTATTCCTATCTTGCTATTTAAGATCTCCATTCAATTTCTATTCTGCTATTCCAGTAAAAATTTAAAACATGTGCCATTGTTCAGAGCTGAAGGAAGGTAGCTTGAAACTTTCAAGCTTACTGACAATCATTGATGATCCAAGAATTAGAAAAGTGCTCAATGATTTCCTCATAACAGATATATGAATTGTACCTGATTTTTCCCCCGACTTCCTGAATTTTGTCTCCAGAAACTTTTTTGCTCTGAGACTACCGCATCATCGATTATGAACCTAGCTCCTCAGTTGAGAGTTGAGACGAGTCTTCATTGAAGTTCTGCATGCATTTTTTCACCTTTTATCTATGATGATGATTTGGCTGGCAAAATATTGGTTAATCATCTCTTACTTGCATATGCAATCTTGTAAATTATTAGTTCTTCTTCTTTTCCCTTTTTATTGCTGCCTTTGGTTTTTTGGTGACGCTGGTTCTGGGGCAGGTAGGAATGGATTACATCGTCTCTGATAATTTCTAGAATTTTAAATTTCTTGCAACGTGTCTTCTTTATATATTCTTATATGTGTTGCAAAGCAGGGACCAGGGTGAAGTTTTAGCTGAAGCACTGAAGATAATGTTATGTGATAATAGACAACATGACATGCAAAGAGCTGCTGCATTCATAAAACGTTTGGCTACATTCTCTTTATGCTTTGGATCTGCAGAATCAATGGCTGGTATGCCAATCTATTATTTTGCAATTACATGTTTAGTTCCCATCATAGTACCTCTTGTTTCTGTCTCAATACTGCTATGGCTTTTCTTTGGGTTCTCTTGCAGCGTTGGTTACTTTAAAGCATCTTCTTCAGAAGAATGTCAAGTGCCGGAATCTGTTAGAGAATGATGATGGAGGTGGCTCAATTTCAGGTCCCATTGCGGTAAGCTCTAATATTATTTGTATTCAAACTGAGGCAATTTCATATGTCATGTGCCTCTTTGGATGGGAGTAACCCTGTCGCATGTTTTGTTTCACTTAGAAATCAGTTCAGCCAGTCTATTTGTTACATTACACTTGTTTGTTGGAAATCCGTTCATTTAATTAATGCAGTATTTGGTGCTTGTTGGTTAAATTGTTAGTTGGACTACTCCTTGGAGTTTTTTAATTGGCAATGCAGATATATCCATGTTAACATTCAAAATTCCTTCAGTTGGGTTATTAAAATGGTTGCCATTTTGATTTTATACCCCATTCAACATTCAGAGATGGCCCATCATTTGAATGTCCTGAGAACGTACTGATGATCGTTTTACTTGCTTGCAGAGATATCAACCTTATGCCTCGGACCCAAACCTTAGTGGTGCCCTTGCTTCGGTCCTTTGGGAACTCAACCTTCTAACCAAGCATTATCATCCTGCTGTTTCGACAATGGCTTCAGTAATTTCAACCATGAGTGCCGATCATGACCAGATTTATCGTTCCACTGTCTCTCCTCAACAAGCTTTCGTGGAGTCATCACTTGAACGGGAGTCATTCAACCCAAAGATTGACACCAGGAAACTGACTCATAAGAGGAAAAGAGGCGGTGCGTCTTCCATACCAGCAGGTATTGGGTCTCATCCTGATAAAATGAGTCAGATTGATGAAGATGTGGTGAGGAAGAAACTTTCCGAGCATTTCTCACTTCTCCGCGACATCAGTGAAAATGAGAGGTTAAGGGCGGAGTTGGACCATACAAAATTGTCCTTGGATTTATATAAACAGTATAAGAACCAAAGAAAAACAAAACAAATTAACAAAAAGATGATAAATTATTGACCGTCTGACTGATATTTCTGTAGCCCAACAAATTTTGAATCTTGTGAAGAGTTGTTTCCGGATTTAGGTAAATTCTTCTGTGAATTTATTTTCCCATTCAATGTGCTATTGGTGGTTGTTTTGACCGTGTTAGTTTTATGAAGTTGCTATTGAATTATGATTGAATGTGTCTTGCAATTATTGAAGCTTTGCAAGTGGAAAATTTCTAAAGTGGTGTATATTCGGTGGTCCCTTGTCCCAGAATCACACTCACCTACTTGCTGAAGCACAAAGTTTATGAAAAAAAATTACCTTCCGAAAAAAAAATTAATAAAAATAGTTTTTTGAAAAATCCATATGCACTTATTAATCATATATTATTTCACTTCACTTTTATTCTTTTGTAGCATGGCATTTTTCAATGGTCAATCTGTAATTTACTCCAACAAGGGGCATGGAGGACTTTTGATAACACGTATTAGTAAAAATATCTAGGGGCTAAAATTACAAAACTCCCTCTTGTTTACAAAAATTATCTACTAATTTCCTCAAGTTTAAAAACTATCATAATACCTCTCAATGTTTTTAAAAATATATCATATTGCCTCCTTTCTGTTAGTTGATCGTTTAAAATTAACGTCTTTTTAACCGTCACGTGCACCATATATCCCAATATAATGACGAAATTACCCTTGTACGAAAGAAATGACGAAATTACCCTTCTGTTTTTTGATCTTCTTCTTCTGTCCCATTGCACTGGTGTGAGGAATCCTCCATAGAAGATCTCAGGTTTTTTCTCTCTTCATCTCTCCTCTTCTTCTTGTTTGTCGTTTAAGTGGTGTGAAGATTCTCCATAGCAGCAATAACAAAAGCCCTAATTGATCTATTGAATTCTCTAATTGATGATTTAAAGACCTAATCGATCTATTGAAGTCCCCAATTGATTATTTGAAGCCTTAAATTGCAACCATCGTGTGCCTTATTTGAAGCCCTAAACCGCAATCAGCCGTAGCCCAAATGTCTTCTTCCACCACACAATCTGCTAATCGGCCGGACGGCGATCTGCGACGACCAGACATGTGTGCCGGCGATCGTGCAGAGATTGATGAAGGCATCGACTGCGGTGATGGAGCACGGGATTGTGGTGCTCTGGAGCTATGCTATCTGCCTCGCGATCGGACGGCACATGAGGCTGTGATTTTCAAAATCCATATCTTTTCTAATTGCCATTTTAGGACTGGTAGAGATGGGATTCAAACCAGAACCTAATTCATGGAGTATTTTGGTTGAATTGATATGCAGAGAAAGAAGGTTATTGCCTGCGTTTGAACTGCTCGATGAGTTAGCTACAATATAATTGCGAATATGTATATAATTACTATAATTATGTATATAATTCCTATAATTATATTTAAATTACAATAATTATATATATACTCACCTGGTATATATGCACACTGGTTGTGCTTAACGCGATATTATGGCAGTGATGGAATGCCTATTTTACACACACACACACATATATATATATATGATATATGATACATATATATCTTGGACGAAGGGGTGTGAAAAAAAAAAGTTTGCCAAACGAAATGAACCGTACAAAGGACATAACTGTCATTTTAAAAAGAATACATTCAACTTTTAAATAAATATTAATATACTATCAAGGACATTTTTGTTATTTCACAAAGTAATTGAATGAGAGCAATGTTTACGTTATATTAGTAGGTTTTTTAATAATGGAGGAGATTTGTAAATAGTTTTTGTAAATAATAGAGGACCCTATATTCTAAACACTAAATAGGTGGATATCCCCGACGCCTAATGCTGAACCATATGATTGGATAAACTAGAGGACTGTTGTCATTTAGTTATTTATTTATTTTAAATTTTGTGTGTCATGAGAATATCACATACTACAATTTACCTGAACTAAATTACAAGTTTGGTGTAAAAACATTTTCTCGTGATCTTGGGAGTATTGATTTCAAGCCAGACATGTCAGCAATTGTATACAAAAATGTTTTAAATTTTTTTAATTTTTTTTTTTTTCACTTTAAGTATCTAATAGTTTTTTATCAGGACCTAATGGGTCCAAACCATCTAAAAATTTCTTTAGTACATTTGGATACATAGGAGAGAAAAGAAAAAAAATGATAATAATAAATTCGATTCAGGTTTAGAGAGATAAGAAAGAAAGAAAAAAAAAAAATGATAATAATCAAATTATTATCATATCCGTTTATATTTGTAAGTAGTTTTTTTTAAGTCCCTTTCTTTTGAATTCAATTAAAGGATACTAATTCTGAATTATTGTTTGAATGTGACATATTAAATGGCATTTTTTTTTATTGTTTGAACGTGCCCGGTTAAACAAAAAGTTTGTTGAATACAGGCATTTTATTATTATTTTTATTGTTTGAATGTGCCCAGTTAAACAATTAACAAAAAATTTCTTGAACTCAATAGCAGTACAAAAAATGTCTTTTTTGTTGTCTTAGAACACACAATGTTATATAAATAGGAATTGGAATAACAAATTTATATATTTATTTGTGGATACTAGTTTTTGGTATTATCAAAATGTCACTAAACTACACTATATATATATATATATATTTTTCTATTTTTTTAATTTTGAAGAGATAACAAATGAAGACGGTCTCTTGCCTCCATTTAACTCACTCAAATACAATTAACCCCTATCTTTTTTTTCTTTCTTTTCTCTTCCTATCATTCCATCCAAACACATCATCCCATCCAAACACGTTTTGTTAGCGGAGTGGTGGGTCAGATCAGAGATTTGTGACCAGACCTTTTATATGCTGCCTGAATGCGATATATACATACATAAAGTAACAACAAAGACGTATCCATCATATCCACGCACGGAGCTTCAGACTTTAGTGGCCCAGAGCCATAAAGATGAATTGGAGCCACACACTTTTTTTGAAACATTTCTATCAATCTGTCTGATTTTATGCTGCTCTATTTGTCTTATACTTTTATTTCATACTGCTTTAACTATTCTTCCCATTTACTTTTCTTAAAATATATCAAATCCAAAAAGTTACCATACATGCTTCACATGCAAATGAATTTTAGGAGGATTGATTGGTGTGTCAATCAAAAAAATTCAAATGTTAAGAGTGTATAAATCTTCAAAAGGCGCCATTTCTCATTATTTGGTTGGTAGCATGGAGGAATTTAAATATTAAAGTTACATATTTCTTTAATAGTTTATTTATTATTATTACTATTATTTTTTTAAAAAGTAGATGGTTCTTAGTAAGATATCATAGTAGGCAAAATTTTAAAGTTGAACTAAAAGAAGGCGACACTTAAGGATAGGTAATATTTTAAATATTAAGTAAGAATGGAAAAGAAGGATAGGTAACATATATTAGATATCATGTTTGGGACGACTAATATTGGTTTGGAATATTTCATAACATATCAGATTTTTTGGCCAAAACCCATATCACCAAATTGGTGATATTGTATGTTTTGGTACTGTAGCGGAGGAACTAAAACAAATTTCTAAATTTCACAAAACAAATTTTCGTTAACAAGCATGATTCTCTTATTTTTTTCGGAAACACTCCTATTACAAAACGGTTGTTTTGATATTGACCAAAAACATAACGCCTAAAATATATCGCATGCCAAACAGGCCCTGACTATTGGACTCTAAATTATTTTTTATTTTCGGGATAATTTCACTTACCTCCCATGAGATTAGGCGTAATTACAAATGGTACCCCTTACGTTTCAAAAATTACACTGACCTCCCTTCAATGTCATCGCCGGTTAGTTATGGTAGAAATTCTTGTGAAAGTACTAATACACCCCCATATTATATTAATAATGATAATTAATTGTCAAATTACTCTTTTACCCTAATAACATTTTTTTTTCCTAAAATAAAGATTTCTTTTTGTTTGTTTTTTTCTTTTCTTTTTCCTGAAGTTTGACCTTCTTGAGCCCTAGATTTGCCGAACATATAGTCTTCACCACTGCCAGAACAAAGCCACCATCTGCATCGCCGACACAACAAAACCACCATCTGCACCGCTACCACGATAGCCATAGCCACCACCACAGCCATAACACAATTACGTATCTCCGATGATGCCATGTAACAAAAGCAGCGACATCTCTGACAGGTAACGGAGGCTTGTAAGTGTTCCGGCATTAGAGAATGGTCCAGATCCAAAATTTGAGCCTCCGCTTTCTCTATTTCTAGTTCGTAAAGTAATTTTATCGCCGGATCGAAGAGGACAACCCATGAGTCGGCGACGAGCTTGAAGAGTTGAAGGCGAAGTCGGCGAAGGCGAACTTGTTCTTGTCGAGGTGGAGGGTAAATGCGAGCTGGCAGTACTGCCTCTTGGTGAGATCGACCTTGTCGGAACAACGGTCGACATGAAAGATGGAGTACCATCCATGGTGGTTGTTGATGCGGCGATGAGGACTTCCGCGACGACCATCTTTTTCGTTGCTGTCGCCGAGTTCTTGTCGATCGACGAATACGAGGTCTGAAATTTCTTATTGCCGGCTGAAAAAGAAGTGGGTCAGAGACCAAATCCGTAAGAACTCAGCCAAGAAGGAATGGAGGAAGAAGAAACAACCGTAACAGACTGCAGATCAACAGATGGTGACTTGCTGCGCGCGCGCGCACACACATATATATGGTATTTATATATTTGTCTGTATATAAATTATAGAGGAAAATAGATATATGTATAGTCTATTATGTATATACCTATGGGAAGGTGTAATTCTGAATTTTTTATTTTTAAAAAAAATTGTGATTGTGAGGATATATGGGTAATTATGAATTCAAAATTAAGAATGAAAATATATTTATAATTATAGTAATGGAAAAAATTGTATTTCATGTTCAAAATTGGATGATGCCAACAAAAAAAGGCATTGACTTTCATCGAAAGGGGAAAAGTGTTACGCTAGACCTAACTTTGAGTGAGTTCAATATAATTTTTGAAATATAAGGGGTACTGTCTGTAATTACGCCTAACCTTAGGGGAGATAAGTGAAATTATCCCTTTATTTTCTGGTAGTCTTTGGTGAAGTCAAAATCATTCATAATGAATGACAAGTATTCTGCAGTGCACATTACTAGAGGACGTCGATTACTTCATTTATTTTATTTTTTTTGTTCATTCAAAGGCACAAAGGCCTAAAGCTAAGATGGCAATACAGAGGCATAAAGTCAAGCTAGAAAAGACATACATATTTTGAAGCAAAGCAAATTAATTAAGAACAGGCTCCAGATTTGTAGAGGAAACAGAGCCCAACACTCTGCAAATGGAACCACCATGGGAGAACGCAGCAAACTGGAGAGACCGAAAGGTCTGGTCATCAGCACAGCAACCGCTCCAAAGGTACAATCACAAGGCGCTTCGACACATAAAATCCAGCACAAAATCCAATCAAAGAAAAAAAGATCAAATCTAGGCGGGAAAAACCCAAACCGGCCTAGATCAGAGATCTAACCGGAGAAAAACAAAAGATCTGTTCAGGTGAGCCGAAAACGAAACAAACCAGAGCAGATCTAACAGAACAAAAACAAAAATGGCATAAAAATTGTCCACGGAGCTCACTTATTCAAATACGCCGAATTTATTGCTACCGTAAGAGACAAACTAGTAACTCCCCCCTCCATGGAAGAGAGTGCAAGAAGGAAGAAAACCAAGGCTTGTTTAGAGAGAGAAAAGTAGAGAGAGGTGAGCGTTTTCTGTCGGTGGAACGCTATCCGAGGTTCTGTGTTGATTACTTGATTGGTTTGAACTATTTTGAGTATGTTCAAAACATGCATGATATGAATGAATGTGGCATTGTTTTCATTGAATGTAGCTAGCAAAGAGTGGTTGGTAGACAGCACACGGTAGTTGAAATGTAGAATGGAAGATACATACAATGATAAGTAAGCCTTGGAAATGAGTGCAACAGCTTCTTAAATTAAAACATCGACGACACAATATTGCATGGGAGAACAACCACATTAAAAAGACGTTAGTTGATGGAATATGATCGACCTCTCAACAACCTTCACTCACTCCATTAATTATTAATACTAGTATCTTTCGTACTCACTTACAACTGATTCTTTGTGCCTCTTGCATTAAATATTATACATCCCACCAACCTTTTTCCCAAGTCTCGAGCTTCATTCTCTCTCTCTCTCTCTCTATATATATATCTTCTTCATGATCTTCTGCAAATGCTTTTCAAGTCTGTAGCTAGCTCTATATAATTGGGATTGGACCTGACAGCTCGTCTTCCTCTTACATGCTAGGTAAGTTTCTAGACTTGGGTATTGAAAAACCTTTAATTACATTTTTATATTTGCATGGGTTGAATTAAATTTAAGACTTCTAGAGTAGGGTTTTGATCGATAGACACTCAAATTTCTTATAAATTGTCATACCACAAATTAAACACACACACACACACACATATATATATATAACACAATATTAACACATATAGTTTGGCACAACTCGGCCTACGACCTTTATAGTGAATATATTTCACTATAAAGGTAAAGAGACTTTCAACAGTATATCGTGTACACAAATTTTTTCTACAGGGTGAGCCGGATTATATCAAGATGGGTTAAGGGTAAAAAAACACTCCTCATATATGGGGTTTGTGTAGAACTAGTCTATATTTTGTTAAAATGTGCATATTAATTCATAAAATTAAAAAAAGAAGTGTAAATAAGTCCCTTAGACTATTTTTTGATAAAAATTAAATATGAAAATCATATTTTACCCTTTCAATTCCCTTTTTGCCCTCACTCATACGTGCATATACCCATTTCCTCGCCCCTCTCTCTCTAGGGTTAGAAACTTGCTTATCCCGGATCCGCTTCTTGTTTTGTGACCGGAGCCTGTAAGAGAAATGGAACAATTGGATGAGATCGAAATCGAACAAAGAAGCTAGCTCGTACAATCAAGGGATATTTGACCCATCTGTTAGAGAGGAAGCAAGTAAGATCTTCGAGCAGGAGTGAGTGGGTTCCACTTACACCAAAAGATGATTAGCAACCATTTACGCCCCGTGGACTCCGGTACATCACGCGGAAAGAAAGGATGCTTTCCAAAGAATACTAGCAAGCGGGCGAACGAATCCGTGAATGTCACTTTAAAATACTGAAGTATCAAAATCGCCCCCAAAAAAATGCAAGCAAAGGCATACCGTGAAAGAAACAATTCATTCTTGACGAGGCCTCGGATTAAAATGCTCAAATTCCAGTTCTTCACCAGAAATAGACTCTGTACTTAAAGCCAGCAATTTTGGAAACAAGACCCACCCACCAAGCATCAACTTCTTATCTTCTTCAAAAGATCTCTCTTTTTCATCTTAAAAAAAAAAAAAAAATCAGCTTTTTCTTTTTCTTTTTTAAAAAATCAATATTTTCAGTGATTATGGGTAAAGGTTCATGAAGCATTGTTATTTTTTCTTTTTTCTTTTCTTTTTTTTTTTAATAATAATATTATATGTAGACAAAAAAAGTTATTTTATATTATTGATATTTACAGTTATTAATTTATTCAAGTGGAGATATTATCGTTATTTTATATAATACAGAATCTATTTGTACCAAATAAAAAATATAAGAATTTTTTTACCACACATGGACCCTTATACACTATATTCATAATAGAGCGGGGTTTTTTTACACCCCTGTCAAGATTTACGTGTATACCACTACTTCACGAGACCTCTGCTTGTCATTAATGTTCTATATCCACTTTACCAAACTTCTCCATGAGTTGTGTGACAAGGATTAATTCAAGACCCCTCTTTGCTCTCTTTCCCGTGCTTTTTATACCCACTCGTGCATTCTGAATTATGATTCGTGTATCGGCGGACACATAATTCATAATTTTTTTTAAGGATTTGATATTGTATTTAGAATGATATTTGCCCAAATCTATTGCATCTTGTTTTTTTATCCAGATTTTTACTGCCCACAGCATGCATTTATTGTGCTCTAACTCACATGCACAGCAACTCTATTTTTGGTTTTTTCTCACCTGTCACTTATATCATATTCATCTAATGCATCACAGGCGATTTTCAGTAAACATATATACACACACATATAACATCTATATGTAATACAGTGGGTGGAAAAAATCCCAACACTTCCAGAATATTACTTATATATCTTTTGTTGTCATTTACAAGTGATTCTGTGTGTGTTGCTTCGATCTATTATACACTTCCAGCTTTTTTCCTGAACTCACCAGCTTCATCCTCTGATGTTCCTCTGCAAATGCTTTTCAAGTCTGTAGCTAGCTATACATACTTGGATTGGACTTGAAGGCTAGTCTTCTTCTTACCTTGGTAAGTTTGTTTAAACTTGGATGATAAACAACCATTAGCTAAATACTTTATTAATTGGGCTGAGCTTTTCATTTAATTTTATCTTTTTTGTTTCAATGGATGAACGGAGGAAAAAAAAACCGATGAACTATGGAAAGCACAAGAATGAAAGCTACACCCTCTAGAAAAAAAATCTCCCCTTCACATTTCGTGAAGTTCCCAATGCACTAAGTTAGAGGATTTTGGTTATAATAAAATAAATTTCTTTCAATTCTAAATTTAGACCGTCGATTTGATATTCTCAATCGACAATCAAACATATGTTTTACACCATTATTCGATATGGGTACTATATATTTTTTTAGGGGGGTAGGTGCTGAAAACACTCTCAAGTATACTTGGAGTAGCATTTTTACTTCCTATTTCAAAAAATATGCAATAAACATCCATAATCTTTTAAAATTGTGTAAAATTACCCTTATGTAAGAAATCTGACAAAAATTATTTTTGTACTACTCATTTTGCTCTTTTAATCTTCCGAAAATACCCATCATTCTTTCTCTACTCTGTAAAACTCAATCTTATGTAAGAAATCTGACAAAAATTATTTTTGTACTACTCATTTTGCTCTTTTAATCTTCCGAAAATACCCATCATTCTTTCTCTACTCTGTAAAACTCAATCCAAACAGAACTCTCCATTCTCTACCAGAAAGTTTGTTCCTGTCCATCATAATTGGGTTCGACTCCCAAAACCACACAAGAAGGGTGATTTTAACGTCATTCTTCTTCTAGTGTTGGTCCGGCCAAATCCAACAAGCGAGTAAGCCAACTTTATTACAGCCACTAAAGTAGTTATTGGACCGCGCACCTGTGTCTTTTTCTCTACTTCCTTTCCTCTTCACGAGGGGTGTTACAGGGCCATGCTTTCAATGCAAAAGATTGTGATCGGATTGAGGAGTTTGAAAATGTTTGGAACTGTGAGACCGTGTTTCCAACTTCAACTCTTTTTCTTTAATTAATGAAATTAAATAATAAAGAAAAATTCTGTAGGACTAAATGCTATGGACAGAGAGATGTGTATGTTGTTCCCGTTTCGGCAGCTGCCGGCTACTACTGGAGGTCTGAGCACCATATATAGATAAGGGGATGAAAAGAGGCTTTTTTTTTTTTTTCAACTATCTTTTTATTATTAAGGGTCAGTTTGGTGCAATGGAAAAGGGAAGAAAGGAAAAGGAAGGTGATAGAGGGGGATTAAAAAATTGTGTTTGGCTAAAATGGGTAAAAGGAAAGAAAAGGAGAGGGGAGACTTTGGAGGGTTATCTATAGGTTTATACAATAGTTTTCTAATCCTCCCAAAAATGGGAGGAAATAGAAGGAAAGTGAAGGCAAGGGCTGATATAATATTTGTGATGTCAATTTTACCCTCAAGATTACACAAGTTTGCAAAGAATTACATACAATTTAGCAGTTGTAAAGAGAGTGAGAGACGGTGGGCCAGCGGCTGAAGCTTGCGAACGGTGAACCCGAACTAGAACAGTGGCGATGGAAACTGAAAGATATGGGTTTTGATTTTCTGAACAATCTGAAATGATATGCTGATATGGGTTTTGAACTTTTGATTCTTCCAGATAGATAAATACACTAAAATATATGGGTTTTGAACTTCTCATTCTTGTAGTTTGCAGTTGGAGAGAGAGAGAGGGAGGGTGGGGGGCAAGTTCAGAGTTGAGAACGAGAATAACGATAGAGGGGCTGAAATGATTTGCCCTAAAACCCATCATCCATGCGCCTATAGATTTGCCCTAATGATATACGGAGTAACCAAGATACTGTAAATAAATAATGTTCCATTGTTCCACTCTTATCAAATATGTGATATTCACATTACATGTTTTATATATAAGATACAATTTGGACATTTTGTGAGCCCAATATTAGATCACAGTGATTTGTGTGAACCTAGTAACCTGTCTTATATATGGTGTGCACGTATATATATATAAATGACAAATTTATTTATATTTTAAAATATGAAAGGGTATAATAGTAAATTTATTAAAATAATTTCATTTCTTTTATTTCACCAAACATAATTATTATCTTTTTTTTTTTTTTTTCCTTCATTAATCAACCAAACACGATAGAAGATTAAAATTATCATTCTCTTTCTTTCTCTTCCCTTTCCCTCATAACTAATGTTATCATTTCCCTTCAAATCCACAGTACCAAACATAGCCTAAGGCTCCAAGCATTGTATCGAGGACTTAGACAAGAAACTTTGGGAACGGCGGAACGGATTCACCTCTAGAAGAGAAAATCAATATTTTTATTTATTTATTTATTTATTATTTATTTTTTATATATCAATGGTAGTAACTCTAAACCAACTAAAATTTTGAGTCCAGTTAGGATCCAAATTGATGAAGTTGAATTAGATTATTTTTAGATTGAAGTTTTAAGCCCTAAAATTTTAACTAGACTGGAATCTAAAATTTTAAGCCCTCCCTTGCTTGCCAGCCACCGATTCCACCGGCCGAGCTCACCGCCGAGTCATCCACGGCCGAGCTCTTCACAGCCGAGCCTGTCTTCTTACCACCGTCCGTCCTCTCTGTCGTCGTTCCATCAAAGCCAATCTCGTCGCCGCCTCCATCACGGCCGATATCATCCAAAGCCGAGCCCTCTGAGCCGCCGTCAGTCCTCCAAGCGAGTCACCGCCGCAGTTCTTCATCACAGCCGAGCTTCTCCTTGCCCGCCAGTGCCGCAACGCAAGGTCACAGCCGGTCCATTCCGTCACCGTGCTGTACCTCTATTCTAAGTTCCCTGCACCGTCTTTACTCACCGGTGTTTCCGATGATGGGGTTTCTAGCTCTCACCAAAGTCGGCGATCAGGATGGTCACGGAGGTAGAAACGGCGGGTTTGAAACTCCACAGTCGCCTCCGCCACCGTCTCCCCCATCAACGCCACAGCCTCCGAAGTTGCCTGCAATAAAATTTCAAGCTTTAGTTTTTTTTTTCTTCGCTGGATTTTTGGGTTTATTATGCGTATATGTATTATAGAGGTGAAGAGATTGATGGTGATGAGGAGTACAGGCCGGAGTTTTTTTGCCCCTTCTGTGGTAAGGAATATGACGAAGAAACAATCCAAAAACAATTTAGGAAGTTGAATTGGAAGTTGAGGACTATAATGATGAGATAGATTGATTCAAATTGGATTTCTGTAATGGATGAAGAGCATGCGATCGAAACCCAGATGGAATTGCAGAGTGCAAAATGACGAAATGCTGTTTATTGTCCTTTTTAGTCTTTTTACAAAATTTTATATTTTTATATATTTTATAAAATTGTTGACTAAGGGTACTTTAGTCAAGTTTGGTTTTAAATGTGTCGGGACTCGATTGCATCAAATTAAAACTTGAGGAGTGTTATTTGCACAGAAAAGGTGTGATATGTACTATAAATATACTTGAAGAATGTTTTTTTTGCACTTTATCAATTTTTTCACCTTGAGAGAAAGTCCCACTTTTATTATTATTTTTTTTAATCAAAAAATTCACACACCTACCTTTGTTCCCAATTAGACTATTCACTAGACCATGCTCAATGTAACGAAGTCGATATAGACATTGACATCGCTATTCTTTTTCTCCTTTTCCTTTTCCTTTTCCTTTTTGTCGGCAAAACAAAACATGCATCACATTTTTTCGTACTTATTTTTCTCCATTAGACCATTTAGTGATTTAGTGACCGACACCAATGATTGTTTGAGGACCAAAACTTTGATACAATACAATTCTTTTAGGTGTATGTATTATGTATGTATATAATATATATGTGCGCTCTCTCAATAACCTTATTTGAAGTAGAGGCAACATTGGAAATTTAACTAATTAGTAAGATTACTAATAAATTACGAGTACTTTTTACTTATAGTTTAATTACTAATACATTACAAACTATATATACATATATATGTAATCCATGAAAGGACTCTCAGGACTCAGTAACATTCCAAGTTGATAATTATCCATCAAATGTGCTATATAATGTTAAACGGGATGAAAAAAAAAATTAAATAAATAAATAAATTTGTTGAACCTACAACTTTGTAATATTCGAGAAAAAAAAATAGTAAATAATTATTTTCTATTATCAAAGAAAATCGTGTCTAATTATTTGTTGTGATACTACATAGCTGATATTTCCGGAATAGTCAATAATTTTTCACACATGCTTGTAGTAATAGATTACCCTATTTGTTTAAATTTATCAAAACACACTGTCTTGATTAGTTTTATGCATTACTTTGCAGTGCTCTTTAGAATTTTGGATGTGAGTGGGCCCCCCATTGATGTCATGTAATGGATGGGCCCCCACACCTCTGGAATTTCCCTCATTGGACATCCTTAAAACAAAAGAAAAAAATTGTATCATTGCTCTAATAAGTAACATAAAAGTATGGTATGATACTATGATGTTATAAAAGTGCTTCTCTTTGCTAAGCCATTTCAATTCAGAAGCAGGCACTTTATCAGATTGAGAGAAAATAATGGCAGACGAATTACGCCACCCACTGACTCAAAGAACAGGATCAAGTTTTCTGAAAGCTTGTTTCAATGGAACAAATGCATTCCTTGGTAAACTATGATCCACTTTTAAATCCCAATTCAGTTAAACTTAGTAGCTCTTTCACTTCACATATATAATCCATTGAAATTTCTTGAATTTTTCAGGAATTGGACTTCTAACTGTTCCTTATGCCCTCTCAAGTGGGGGTTGGTTGAGCTTAGTTCTGTTTTTCTTAATCGCGGCCATGTCCTTCTACACCGGACTATTACTGAAGAGATGTTTGGATGCTGATCCATCCATCCGAAGTTATCTTGACATTGCTGAGCGCGCATTTGGTACAAAAGGCCGCGTTATGGTCTACATTATAATGAACTCGGAGTTGTACCTTGTGGCAATAGGCCTACTGATCTTAGAAGGGGACAACTTGCACAAACTGTTTCCGAATTTTATGATCAAGATTGGGTCATTGGCAATGGATGGAAGACAGTCATTCGTTATCATCACTGCACTTGTCATTCTGCCCTCAATGTTGTTCACTGACTTGAGCATATTGTCCTATGTCTCTGCCACCGGGGTGTTCTCTTGCCTCATTATCCTCGGTTCTGTTGTTTCTGCTGGTGCAATCGATGTAGGGTTTCACGCGGAAGGAAGCTTGTTGAACGTCGATGGCATTCCTACTGCTGTCAGTCTGTACATTGTTTGCTTTGCTGGGCATCCAGTAATCCCTTCCATCTACACTTCAATGCAACACGTGTATCAGTTCAGTAAGGTAAACAACTCCACTTATTCACCACCATGACATAAAATCCTACACTTTGTTGCATATTTGAAAAGTTTGGAGGCTCAAGTACTTTGTTAGCCTGCATTTAAGATAAATATTGAAGAACAAACTAGGGCCTGATCTGTTTTCGGAAAGTTGAAAATTAGGAAACTGTACAAAGGCTTGTTTGGTTGCAGTTTTTTGAAAACTCAGTTTGTAAAAAAGTAGACTTGTTTGGTTTGTAACTCTGTAAACAGTTTTCTGTTTTCTAAGAATTGAAAATAGAAAACTATACAAAAACTCTGCTTAGGTTCAGTTTTATGAAAACCGTTTTCTAAAAACTCAATTATAAAATTGTATGTTGTTTTTCTGTTTTCTAAGTTCTTAAGAAATGTTTCTAGAGTTAAAACCAAGCAGGCCTTTTTTGAGTTTTTGAGAACTGTTTTAATGTCTGTTTTATGAGTTTTTTAAAACTGTTTTAAAAAAACTGAACCAAACAGAGTTTTCATTACTAGTTGACTAAAATGGTATCTCTTGGCTGGCTAATGTGATATGGGGTTTCTTCTTTTGCTGATTGATTTGCAGGTCTTGTTAGTTAGCTTTATCGTCACAATTACCACCTATTTGTCAATGGCCATTGTGAGTTATCTCATGTTTGGAGAAAATGTTGAATCACAAATCACACTGAATCTATCAACAGGAGAGGTTAGCGCGAAAATAGCGATATACACCACTTTGCTCATTCCGGTTACAAGGTACGCGTTGATGGTTACCCCGGTTGCAACTGCTATAGAGAGTGGGCTATCAGATGATTACAAGAACTGGAGGCCTGTGAGGTTAACAATCAGGATTGCATTACTGTTCAGCACGGTTATTGTGGCTTATGTATTTCCTTATTACGAGTCCTTGATGGCCATTGTGGGATCCATTTTTGTTGTTCTAGCTTCATTCCTGCTTCCTTGCTTTTGCTACTTGAAGATTTCTGATTCCTATCACAGCTGGAGCTATGAGCTCATGGGCATTGTGGGAATAATTGTGTTTGCATCCTTTGCAGGCATTTTAGGGACTTACTCATCTGTAGCTCAACTTGTGGATGATTATTGATTTGTTCTAATGTCATTTCCGTATTTTATACTAGTATTAAAATTAACATTCTAGAATGCACCACAAGAAGCTTTCAGTTGGGGTGTCTTAAGGTTGTTTACCACCTTACCTGAATGACATTGACATAACTATGTTTATACAAATATATAGACATTTAATTATACATGTATATTGTTATATATATATATATATATACACACACACACAAATATACATGCAACTTGTTATACATATGGACATGAATAAAACATGCAAGACACGTTTAAACTTTTTCTCAGATACTCTTACACCGTTCCTTAATTTAGGATTTAAGAAAAAAACATGGCAACAGAAATTGAACTGATCGTATGAAAGAAGCCAAAAAAAAAAAAAAAAAAGGTTTGTATTTATTCAAGTTTTGTTGCAATCAGGAGCAGTATGAATTGTAAACATCTGGGTCTGCTGTCAATAATGTTGGTCCAATTTCTGGCAAAATAGCCGTTAAAAGTAGTTCTCGGAATGGTTAGGTTTGTGTTTTCATGGGTTGGATTCATTAATTTAGGATTTGAACTAGACATGCCAAAAGTCACAATGCCACAGATTTCACAAGGGCCAGCAATCCTCCTCATTGATCCACATCACATCACATGCCAATGTTGACAATTATTATATGCCATTAACTTTCTGGAATTAGAAAACAAAAAATATAGGACCTACAGTAACTATGAAAATAGTTTTCTGTTTTCAGAAAACAAAAAATTGTACAAAAAATTCTTTTTGGTTCAGTTTTTTGAAATATGTTTTCTGCAAACTCAGTTATAAAAAACCTATTTTTAGAGAATAATATTTTATTATTCTCTGAAAACTGTTCTCTATTTCTTGAGTTGCTGAACACTGTTTTCAGAGTTCCAAGCCTTCTTGGGCCAGTATTGCCTGATTTTGGGCTTGGTTTTAACTTACTTGGCTAATGGGCCTATTGTTATAGTCTGTGTTTGAATGATTATACCAAAATTTCAAGCACTAGCTACTGTGGACCTGACCCAGACTTCAAAACCAGATGTAACTTACCAAAAGCCCAACAACAAGAAAATTATGTAACTAAAGAAGAGCTCTTTACAAATGCCTCGTCAACCTGAACTACCCAAGACAAATAGTCTTGGAAACTCTGAAACCATCTGGTTTTTCCATCTCAATTCCCCATGGGAAGAAAGCAAAATCAAATTATTCACTCAACCCTTCTTTCATTATCAAATGTGATGCCGTTGTAGTGGGTTCTGGCTCCGGTGGGGGTATCTTTGCCGGAGTTCTAGCCAAAGCTGGCTACAAAGTGATTGTCTTAGAAAAAGGACAATGCATGGCCAGAAGCAATCTCTCACTTCTTGAAGGACAAACTATGGACCAAATGTACCTAGGCAATGGGTTTCTAGCAACCGATGATATGGGTGTTGTGGTACTTGCAGGTTCAACAATCAATTGTTAGAACTTGTACTTGATGTTTGATTTGTTTTGATGTCAGTAGCTTACTTGACTGAAAGCCATTTCCATATATCATGCTTCTTTTTTTATGGACCAAAAGAAGGTGATCTACACTTTCTTAAATTCAAAGCCTGGAATGGACTTGCACCATTGGAATCTATTTGATTCGAGTAAACTTAAATGTTATGTTTGGGAACACCGAATCGGTACCTTGGATTTAAAATTAGAGAAAGTTTAATTTAAAATTTGTACTAAATTTTTTTCAATCCCAAATTCAAGGCGCTGAATCGGTGCCGCCAAACATAACAAAAGTGTACTTAAATTTTCATAAAATAAGGGTCTAAGCTGAGGAATGATCAAGGATTCTCTAATATTTTACTTTTTATTACTGACGTGACACAATGTTGTTCGCTGAATGCATGAGTGGAAATCAGTGGATCTTGGTTGGGACATGTGAAAGGACACAAGCAAAATGACAATCTATGAACTAGGATCTTGATACAACTTATGCCAGTAATTGTTAGAATTGAACTACCCTTTTCCCTAATCATCGACTTGTTAGGCAAGACCAACCAAACTTAATTCTGGTTAGGAGCTATGTTGTATCTAAGGTTCGCAATCATGGTATCGATTGTGATAGTGATTGCGGTGTGATGGAATCAGGTCAATATTAGAATTACATAATAATATCTGTTATTGCGTAATATTATTGAGTAAAACTCATTTACATGTATTATGAGACCTATAAACTTATTAACTATTTTAATGGTAGAAGGCTCAGGTAGACCCCTCCAAGAAGCTTCCTTTTGATTACATGCAATTTTTGAATCCCAAAGATGTGTGTATATATATATATATAATTAAAAAGAATATATAAATTTCTCAAAATTCTCCTACACCACTTAGCAAAACTTCAATTATTTCAAGTGTCCTTGTTTAATTCTCTCATAAGAAACTGGAAATAATTTCAGTGTTTGCTTGCTTAATTTTTTTTGAGAAAACACGAATACACAATAACATGTGCAAAATCAGTATACAAGAGAGTGATCATTTTTAGATTTGCAGTACAACACATAATTAAGTAATAACATAAGAAAAATAAGAATTGCAATAAACGAACTCTATTAGAACTGAGCAAGAACATAGTGAAAAAATATATATATATTCAGTTGAAAATTGAAATTAGGAGCAAACAGTAGAGAATAACAACTACTCAAACTTCTTCATAACGGAAAGAATTTACAGTTGAGATGGATGATCAGGCTTGAAAAATTAGTTGGGGTCTCTTGAAAACACAAATACATCGAATTCCAGGAGTCATGATTCTTGATCAAAGCTGCTCCTTCCTGCAAATTTCTCAAATTTTCCAAGAGAAAGAAAATGGAAAATGAAGCTAAGAGAAGTAACCAAAGAAAATAAAATACTTTAGTGCAATTGAAAAATACGTAATACGCCACCAGTGAGAGATAATAATGCATCATCACTTCCCACAGAGAGTTTTTCTTTTTTGTGCCTTGTATTATCTAAATTAAATATGGTGTTTCATCAATATATATATATATATATATATATATATATATCATCTCATATATATTTCAAGCATGAGATGTGGAAGTACTAACAGTTTCTGAGGCAACAACATAAACGTGGAGCTTTCTGTTACCAAGGCTTCAAGATGAGTGTCAAGCTAAGGAGTGATTTATGCTCAGATTGTTAATTCAATATGTAGGTGTAATGGAAACATCAATTAATAAATTTTTTTATGGGTAAGAACACGCACTCAACAGTCAAGACCTAGACAGGTACCCGCTATTTTCCAACTACACTTTCCATATGAGAGGAGGAGAAAATAGCATTTGAGATTAAGACTTGGCATTAAAATTCATCTAAATATATATTTTGTTTTTCTATAGCTTCTGGGTAATATTTGTTACGACATATCAATATATCATCATCGAAACTGCTTAATGTTGTATCAATAAAAAAAAAAATTCAACCTTTATGGAATTTTAGGCCTGCTTGATTTGTAATTATAGAAACAGTTTTTTGTTATCAGAAAGCTGAAAATTGTACAAAAAAACTTTGCTTGGTTCATTTTTTTGAAAATTTGATGAAAACTCGGTTATAAAAAAGTTTGTTTTTAGAGAACTGTCTTTTATTGTTCTCTGAAAATTGTTCTATGTTTTCTGAATTTCTGACAACTGTTTGTAAAGTTACAGATCAAGAATTCAAAATTTTAGGGATATATGATAGAATTAAGTAAGGAAACACAACTCTAACTAGACATGAGACTTTAGCTAAATTGGTATAATATGTTGACATAAATGACCAAAATCAGGAACCAAAGCTTCAGCACCTGCCAGGGACGAGGAATAATATGTCGACATGCACCATTTAAATGGTGCACAAGTAGACCTGTTTCTCTCACCACCTGAGAGGGCCGGTGCTTTTTAATCTGTTCAGTTGCTTCATTTTAGTGGTTCAAGTGTATTCATTAAAGCTTGAGAACATATTTATGTATGTATTGATTTGCACCCCCAACTAAGTGCAGTTGAGATATCCATTCTTAATTATGTTGTATATGACAAAATTCAATTAGCCCCAACTAAGTGCAGCTGAGATATCCAAATCTTATATGATAAATTTGAACGAGATTATTATTATTTTTTTTCCTTCGAAAGTTGAGTAAACAGGCAATTTACTAAAATATTGCCCTTAATAGGACACGAACACTCAACCTCTCTTCAAAAAGACGAGTTACCATCTAAACTATCGCCTACTGCTGCCATAAAGGCTTTAATTGTATGCGTGTCAGCTGATTAAACTCCTCTCCACCCTTGTCTAAAATTTAGCAGTGAAAAAACATACTAGCACAGTAGCACTATATATGTTTCAACATTGTTAAATCGATAAAAGAAAAGAAAAGAAAAAATTATATGCTTTGCCTTGATATCATGACAGTTAGTCATAGTTATTCTGTGAATTTCTCCTTTATAATTGTCTAAGCCCAACCAGCTCACAAAACATGGACTCATCACTTTCAAATTATGTACCAGAACAATAGTTCATCAAAATTATACCCCCTAAGTTTTACCCAAAAAAATGGCAGTCTCTAACCAACAAACACAGCAAGGCCTCTTCACGCTCCAGATTTCTGCAAGCAAATCACGGCAACTATTATGCCTTGCCAACTATAATCAGCACAATAACACTATAAATGTACTAATGGTACAAATTGAAACGATATTCTACAACAACAACAATAAAATAACTCACCACAGCTCCAATGGCTATCACTAGGTACCCTGAGATTTTATTTGTAGTTCTCTGCATTCTTCTTCTTTGCTATAGGATATGGCACCGAAGAGTGTACAACACTTCGCTCCCCACGAACTGGCCTCTCATTGGTATGATGCCGGGGCTTTTCCTAAATGCTAACCGCGTCCCAAATTATGCAACTGAGATTTTTCAAGCAAGTGGCTGCACATTTCTGTTCAAAGGTCCTTGGTTTACAAACATGGACATGCTGTTCACTTGTGATCCAGCCAATGTCCACTACATTCTGAGCAAGAAGTTCTCAAACTTTGGAAAGGGTCCTGCTTTCAATGAGCTGTTCGATATTTTGGGAGATGGGATTTTCAACGCGGATCAGGAATTGTGGGAAGGCCAAAGGAAAATGGCCATGTCACTACTCAGTGACCCCGGTTTCCAGAAGTTCTCGACAGCAACAATGTGGAACAAGGTTGAAAAAGGGCTGATCCCTGTTCTTGATCACGTCGCGGGACTTGGAACAGTGGTGGACTTGCAAGGGCTGATTGAGCGGTTAACCTTTGATACTACTTGCATATTGGTTTTAGGCAATGATCCCGGTTGCCTTGCCATTGACTTACCTCGTGTTCCATCTGAAAAGGCATTCAGTGATATTGAGGAAGCAGTGTTTTTTAGGCACATGATGCCTCAATGGCTTTGGAAGCTTCAAAGGTGGCTTCAAATTGGCAAAGAAAAGAAGCTGGTTGAAGCTGTTGTGGTGGTAGACCAATTTTTATCCCACTGTATCTCATCCAAGCGCGAAGAACTGACAAAAAGCAGAAAATCCCAAATGTTTGAAGATCAAGGAAACCACTTTGACTTATTAACAGCCTACTTGAAAGCATTTGAAGGAAAGAGCAGTCCATCGGGTGATCATTCCGACAAATTTATCAGGGACACCATACTTAATTTGGTGTTTGCCGGAAGGGACACGGTTGGTGCTGCACTCACTTGGTTTTTTTGGCTCATTTCAACAAATCCATTGGAGGAAAACAAGATCCGAGAAGAGATCATAACAAATTCTCATTCGAAAGACGGGAGGTGGAGTTTTCACGACGCAGAAGAGCTGAAAAAACTGACTTATCTGCACGCAGCATTGTGCGAATCACTACGCCTATATCCACCAGTTGTCTTGCAACACAAAGCTCCACATGAAGCAGACATTCTTCCCAGTGGCCATCGCCTCAGTAGATACGCGAAGACCATAATATCTGTGTACTCAATGGGAAGGATGGAGACAATATGGGGCAAAGATTGCTTGGAGTTCAAGCCAGAGAGATGGATTTCGCAGCAAGGGGGGATCAAACATGTGCCCTCTTACAAGTTCACCGCGTTTAATGCAGGGCCTAGGAGCTGTTTGGGTAGGGAGATGTCTTTCGTCGAAATGAAAATAGTTGCAGCCACTGTTTTATATAACTACAACATTCATGTGGTGAAAGGTCAATCTGTTTGCGCAAGTGATTCAGTGATATGTCACATGAAACATGGTTTGAACGTCAGGGTTACCAGAAGATCTGTTTGATGCAGTAATGGTTGTCTAGGGAGGAGATGATGGTGCTTCACAATAAAGTTTTATGTGTTTAATTTCTTTAGTTGTAAACCAATTAACACAAAGAAACTCCTAATTAATATGAGAATTTCATTATCTGCTGGAAGAAATGAAGCTTGTATGTTGGACTTGTTTGTCTGTGCTAAAATGTGATAATGCAGAGATTCGGAACACATCAAATTAAGTTATGGCCCTAATAGCTTCTCATTCTTTTCTTTTTTTTTTATTACTTTGCTCTTTGGAAAACTTGAGTCCTTGACCTTTTGAAAGGAGAGGAAACATCTGCTTGAAAAACATTATATACTTTGTAACATATTAGTGAGTTTTGAAAAATAAATTTTAGGAAAATCTATACCTTGTTGACAAAGAGAAACATAGAAATTGTGTATAAATTTAATACGTTGGGTTTGGAAGTACCGAATCAGCGCAATAAATTTAGAATCGGAAGAAATTAAGTTAAATATTTGAACTAAGCTTTTTCAATTCTAAATCTAACCGGCTGATTTGGTGCTCCCAAACATAGAATGAGTGATTTTTTATATCCATTCAACAATATTTTGCATCTTTACTATGGTGTTGAGGAAGATAATTATAAAGTTATAACAAAACAGAACATCATGTTTATTATGTGCACGAGGCAACACCTTAACATATTGTAAAATTAAACAAAGCACAAATAGGAAATTTTCAAAGTTTCAGATGATTTGTAGTTATATGGTCATGGGTTCTCTTTTTCTATCCTAAGTCGTATTTCTTATTATTATTTTATTATTTATTTATATATATATTTTTATTTATCATTTTATGCAAATTCTTTGTTAGTCCTGTTCAATCTTTTTAGAAATAAATGCAGAAAACACCCTTAAAATATACCTTCTACACATATCAATATTCCTATCTCAGTTGATAAGTTATGAGCTGAATATAACTATAATGTTATGTTTGGTGTGCAAGAATGGAATATCCATTCCAACCGTTCCTTTTTTAGTATGTAACTTAAAGTGGGAATGATCATTCCACCGGAATGAAAATCCATTCCACAACTAAATGACGAATTGATTTTTAGAATTTTGTCGTTACTTTATTCGATTCGTATAAAAATGTTTTCTTACAATTACTTTACTAAAATTATATAGTGATAAGCAAGATCAAACCCATATTTAAATTGAGTTTTCGTATTAAAATTTAGATTTAAATTATTATTTAGAGAGAAAAGAATATTAAAACCATTTTTGTGTGTTTGAAAACTAATCTACTGAGAAGAATGCAGAAAATAAATTCTCTATTTATTTCCCTTTTATTTTCCTGACATGTTGTTGTCCGCACTCCATCATTTTCCCTTTTCAGCAGCCCATGTGCACATATATATAATACAATAATGATGAGATGGTGTCAGTTGCAGATGGTGACGTGGCATAGTAAAGAAGCAATCACTACCAACTTTGCAGGAGAACTACTTGTGCTTCATTTTCCCTTAAAAATAAATATAACGTTTTTTCGCTGCAGCTCAGCTCGTTCCATTATTCACTTTTTTTTCGCTTGCTTTCTTTCCATTCTCTAATTATTATAAATAAAATATAAAACATATACATAATAATAATTACATAATATAAATAATAAAAATACATATATATTAACTATTAAAAAATAATGATTTTTGTGCCCTTATCAGATATTTTCTATTTGGTTTTTGTGCCCTTATCAGATATTTATTCTATTTGGTAATTTGGGTTTTTTTATTTTATTTTATTTGTTATTTGCTGTATTTTGTTTTGCTCCTTCACGGGAAGAGTAAGCCTTTGCTCACTATTTCAGCTGAGGTTCTTTTGTTACTCTAGTTTTCAATTAAAAAAAAAAAAAATTGTTGTGCTTATTTTCTTTAAGCAATTATTTTGAAAAAAAAAAAAAAAAAACAATAACCCTGAAACAAAATTTTGCTCGTCCTCGGGCAATTAAGGGTAAAATTAATAAGGTCATAAAATCATTATTTAAAATACTCCTAACTATGAGGTGCCAATTTTGCAGGTGGTTCGATTGCATTACCCATATGCAATAAGGCTTTCAATCAAGATCCCTAAGAGACCGGTTATAATAGAGTTTTCAGAAGATATTCACAAACTTCTTTCAACTAAAAATGAAAAATAAAAGTGAAATACATCTCTTCTCTTTTTTTTTTTTCTTTTTTTTCTTTCTAGTTTATTTATTTATTTATTCAGAATATATATATATATATATATATATATATATATATTTATATATTTGGACATATCATTTTTTATTTTTATTTTTTTAACACAACTTGGAACTGGAACATTATGTGCAACACAGGACGACTGAAGATGGCTTTGAATGCCGGCGGGAATGGACATCCGGCGAAAAGCAAATACACCGCAGCCATGCTTTTCTGTTAGAGGTGCACAACAAGGACGGCGACGAAGTGGGCAGCGAGCATGGAATGACCGGCGACAGAACCAGCAACTCCGTTGACAGTGGTTGGAGGACGGTGGCCTTGAGTTGACGGGGCTGGCGACTTTGAATGCTGGTGGGACTAGAAGTCCGGCGAGCAAGCATGCATGGCTGTGAGCATAGAGGTAGTGAAAGGCGTCTGTGAGAAGAGTGTTACCCATTGGTAACGAAGCTTGGAGGAAAAGTCGATGAATGCCGGCTGGAATAGACATCCGGCGACCAAGGAAATTCTGATGTTGGCAAGATGATGGTACACTGAAATGTCTGAAAATGGTGATTTCCGGCAGAAATAATTGATCGGTGGGGACGAGAGCGGTGGATGGTGAACTGCGGCTGTGAGCAGCGGTGGAGCAGTAAGATTGGGCTTGCTTTTATGGAGAGGATGAAGAAGATGGTTTGGTGGCTTTAGCAAGTATGTAGCAGTGAGCACTCATGATGGAGCAATGGCATGGAAGCTTACTGTGAATGCTTGAATTGGGTTTGATTTTTTTAAAAAATAAAATAACACAAAGAACAAACTTCCGAAAAAATATAATTTTTTTTTAGAATCGACTGTTAGACTAAACCAACTGTGAAACCCGTTTTTTTTTTTTTTTTTAAAATAAAGTACAACAGCACTACAACATATATATTTTTAATATATATAATGAAAATCAAAATAAGAAGGAAACAAAAGTTCCAAATTTGAAATCTTCATTCCACGAAATCTCAAACTCAAACCGGCAAATGTGCTATTTGACGGACTGATTTTGAGAGTGTTGTCGTACTTCATTCAATTCATACAAAAACATTTTTCTACAATCACTTTACTAAAATTGTATAGTGTACAGTGATAAGTAGGATCGAATTCATATTCAAATTTAAATTTCGTATTGAAACTTAGATTCAAATTATTATTTAAAGAGAAAAAAATATTAAAATCATTTTTGTGTTTTGAAAATTAATCTACTGAAATTTAAATCATCTAATCTACTAGACAATAAATTAAGAAAGCATTTAAATTAAAGATAAAAACATAATTGAAATACATGATAGGAATGCAGAAAATAAATTCGCAAGCCATTGAGCTAACTAGCTCCTCGGAACTCTCCAAAGGAGAAAATCTATCCTACTGTCTAACTCCAAAATCGAGCTCTCTTTGCTATGTGTTAGATCATCTCTAATGCAAAATGCTATATTTTCATACCAAATTCATATTTTGAGAAGAGTGACAGTGTCAAAATGTTATATTTTTTCAATTCTACTCCAATGGTGCATTTCATCCATAATGATATTTTTTTGACACAACAACCATATCATGTTTTGAGAGTCTATTAGAGTGCCTTATTTTTATTTTAACAACTTTTGATAATCTTAAAATATGAGAGGTTTTTTGAGAGAGTTTATTGAAATGCCTATTTTCATCCACTTGTTATATTTTGAGTTTGAGAGACCATTTGAGAGTTGCTATATTTGAAAATACATTTGAGAATTTCAAAATATGAGAGATTTTTTGAAAGGCCATTGAAATTTCTTATTTTCATTCACCTATTATATTTTGAGTTTGAGAATTCATCTGAGAGGTCATCAGAGATGTTCCCATAGACTAATCTTTACGAATATCTGATTTCCGCATGCTGTTCTGTTTTTTTTTGTTCTTTTCCTGACATGTTGTCCACACCCCATCATCTTCTCTCCTTCAAAAATGAATGAGTTGGTGTCAGTTGCAGATGGTGACGTGGCATAAAAGATGACTAAGTTCAAAAATAAATTAACTCTCTTCCATGTGGCGCCATGGACTTCAACACTGGATCTCATGGAGTAAAGAAGCAATCACGACAAACTTTGCAGTAGAGACACTGGTGCTTCAATTTCCCTTCAAAATAAATATAACTTTCTTCGCAAATAAAATATAAAATCCTCTTTTTTTTTTTTTTTTTTGTTTGTTTTCTTCCCATTCTCTAATTATTACAAATAAAATATAAAACATATATATAATAGTAATTACATAATATAAATAATAATAATACATATATATTGAGTACAAAAAATAATGATTTTTGTGCCTTCATTACTCAACCTATGCAATGACCATTCCATTCCTATGTAATTTTATTTTTTAAATCAATTTCTTAAAAAAACTTTCATGTTTCAAGTCCAAAAATCACCATTACCTTCCTCCACCATTGCCTATCGCTTTCCACCACCACCGCGGCACCGCCATCTCCTTTAATTCACCACCAACATTGTTTTCATTTGTCACAACTACCACCGCCGCCGCCACCATCTCCTTTCACCATTGCCACCTCCTTTCACTATTGCTATTTTCTACCACCGCCACCTCCATTGCCTTTCTCCACTGCCACCACTACCACCTCCTTTCACTACTGCTACTGCCACCACCTTCTATTACCACTACCGCCACCGCTATCGCCTTCCACGACCACCATTAGTGCCACCGCCACCACCTTTCACCACTACCACCACCACCACCACCTTTCACCACTACCACCACCACCACCACCTTTCACCACTACCACCGCCACTACTTTCCACCACCATCACCACTACCTTCCACCACTGCTTTCCACCACCACTATCACGTTCCACCACTGCCAACTCTACTACATTCCACCACCACTACAGTCACTTCCATTGACTTCCACCACTGCCACTTACACCATTATCTCCTTCCACCACCACCACCACACTATTGCCATCGTCTTCCATCAACACCATTGCCGCCTTCCATCAACACCGCCGCCTTCCAACACCGCCTGCTTTCCACCATCATCGTCACCACCATCCACCACCATTACTGCCACCATTTATTTTTAAAAAATTATAAAAGAATGTCATTTTGTTAATTTAATTTATTTGTTATTAAGAGGTATATTTTGAAGAACTTAAATTGAAATTTATTCCATTCTAAATTTTAAATTGATCCAACTAAACATTAGAATGATTATTATCATTTAATTCTTACACATTTCATATTTACAATCAAACAATAGAATGAGAATGAAATTCCATTTCATTTTCATTCTCATTCTAATTCCATTCCTACTTGCATTCCATTCCATTCATACACAATTTTTTTTTTATTTTTTTTTTTTTTTTTTATTTTTTAACGAATAAATATGAGCTCTGTTTGATTTCTAAATGCAACATTCACCTTTTTAAAGTGGGTTTTGTTTGATTTCTAAACGCAACATTCACCTTTTTAAAGTGGACATTAGTCCTATTCGGAAAAATGACAAAGAGGTTGCTCATGATAAATTTGTTAGAAAAATAATAATAATAATAATAATAATACTCCCTTTGTCTTACAAAAGGTTGTCACTTTTGGAAACATAACTTTTTAAGGAACTAATTTTTAATGCATTTTATTATTGTGATAAGAAATGAAATTCCAAATTTACCCTTTAAAATTTTGTCTCAGTGGTTTGACCATTTCATTAACAGGAACTTCTTAAATATTGGCACCACTTGTGCAAATATTTTTAACTAAATTAAAAAAAAAAAAAAAAAAAAAAAAAAAAAAAGGCGGTTGTACAAAAATTCAAAATAAAGAGAATTTTTTAAGGAACTCAATTCAACTGACCCAATATTCTTAAACAAACAACTCCTAATCCACACCCTGCTACTCTTACCCAATGCTTATCTATAGTTATCCAAATGTTATCTTTATCTTTTATCTCTTTCCCTCATGTTTATCATTATTCCATTTTCTTTCTTTACTCTCTAAACAACCCAGCTTCCCAATTTAAAATGGAAACCTTACCAAATTCAGACTATGTTTAGTGCAAAATCAGAAGGGAATTAAGTAATGAAAAACGTCAAACAATTCTTGCCCTTCTTCTCAAGGGAAGTGAAAATGGAAAATTGAAAAGGGGCTCGATAAGTGCAACAGCAAATAAGTTTTCTGTTTCTGTCAAAACCATTCAACGTATTTGGAAGCAGGCAAAGTCAGAATTTTCAAATGGGTCTGTAGTTGATGTAACCAACAAAAAGCCGAAGAGAGTTGGTCGCAAGCCGATACAAATTAACTTCAGTAAAGTATCAAAAATTCCTCTTTGGCAACGAAGAAACATTTGATCTTTATCGTTTGCTATGCAAGTTACGAAGAAACAAAGAGTATGTTTGTCAATGTTTGAGGCATGTAGTCTTCATAATAGGCCAATTTTCTGTAATATGTTTAACTATATCCACATTGATGAAAAGTGGTTTTATATGTCGAAAGAATTAGAGAAATACCATCTTCTTCCGGAAGAAGATGAACCTGTATGTACTTGTAAGAGCAAAAAGTTCATCACAAAGGTTATGTTTTTAGCTGCTGTTGCTAGGCCACGATTTGATACGTATCATAATGAAGTGTTCTCAGGAAAGATTGGAATTTATCCATTTACATGCAAGGTTTCTGCAAAACGAAGAAGCAAAAATCGTGTGGAAGGAACATTAGAGACAAAATCAATGTTGTCGGTAACTAAAGATGTAATTCGATCATGTTTAATTGAGAAAGTTTTACCAGATATTCAAACTAAATGGCCTAGTTGCAGTATGAGGGAAACAATTTTTATTCAGCAAGACAATGCAAAACCTCATATAGATCCCTCGGATGCAAAATTCCTTGAAGCTGAAGCCAAAGATGGGTTTGATATTCGGTTATCATTTCAACCTCTAAATAGTCTAGATTTGAATGTGCTTGATCTTGGGTTTTTTAAAGCAATTCAATCACTTCAATACCAATAAGCTCCCACTACAATTGATGAGTTAGTTGCTGCCGTAGAAAAAGCTTTTAATGAATTGCCAACTAAAAGTCTTGATCATGTTTTCTTAACATTGCAAGGATGCATGATTGAAAAAATGAAGGTCTATGGGGGAAATAATTACAAATTTCCACATATGGGGAAAAATCAATTGGAGAGAGATAACAATCTTCCTTCTCAATTGTGCTGTGAACTTGATGTTGTTGAAAGAGCTCTCCTTCATCTTCAACAGGGATGATACTTTTGATAGCAAGGTGAGTATTTTTTTTTTCTCTTCCCTTTTACGGAGTATATGTCTATTTATTTAGACTTTTAATTTGATAAAGAATAAATTTAAAGTTAATGTTTTTGACAGGTTTTTGTGTAAAAAATGAAGATTGCTACATGAAGTCAATTGAAACCAATGAGAAGTTAAAAGAGAAATAGGCTTATTTTGGTTTTTTGGTACAGGTTTTTTTGGTGTTGTAGGCTTATTTTGGTTTTTGCTAATTGGTATTTTTATCCATGTCATGGGTTTCATGGTGGATAAAATCATCTTCTGCAATTGTACACGTGTAAATGGCAATGAACATCTATATTTAGTTCTTTTGTGGTTTGACTTCTTTCTCCAACTATTTCACCTTATACCATTAAACAGGGAAGAAAATGAACTCAACTTTACTTCTAATATTGGCAACTAAAATTTCCATATATGTATCTATGTACTTAAAAATTTTCTAGTGTTGACGGTATAATGTTTTTGTTCTCTTTAGCACAATTTCTTGAATGAAATAAATGATGGGTAATGAGTTAGGGAAAAAAAATGAAGGCAGATCTTCATCAACTATTTTTGCAGGGGGACAATTATAGTGTATTATGGATTAACATCCACTTTCTTGTTCAGACTGGGATGTTTGGATGTTGGTACTTTGGGTTCTAATTGGTACATGGGTTCCTAGTGTTGCTCTTGGTCTTATTTCTCTTGGATATACTCAGTGTTTCATTGTTATATTACTGGTGCATCATTGATTTCTTCTACAGGGTTTTTGCTGCTCTCTGTAGTATGTGATACTATCTGCCGGTTAAGGGAGATAATAGGGTCCTTGTTGATGGAAAAGTTTAAAGTTTAGGGTGTTTGTATTGGTTGTTGCTTCTGTTGTCTGTTTTATTGGTTGATCACTTCTGTGTTCTTGTGACAGCCTTGGTTGTCTTGTTTGGCCTTGGCTTGTCCTGTCCTTGTTCGGATTTCTTGTATATTCTCTTTTTTATTTATTCAAAGCTTACCTATCCATCCAACTAAAAAAAAATAATAAAATAAAAATTGATGGTTAGTGAACTAAAGATGAGTCACATGAAATGAGATTAGATTTTGATTGAGCTGGGCAATTGGTGTCTTGCGAGAGCCAGGGTTTCTTGAGCTGGCTTAATCTCTTTGGGAATTGGTTTTATTGGACAGAAGCCTTCTAAGATGTGAGATATCACTGCTCCATCTGTTGTTGATTTTCTGTTTATTTGTACATCACATATCACTGCTCCATCTGTTGTTGATTTTCTATTTATTTGTACATCAGTTCTTGCGGGTGAAATAATCAAACTAGGCCTACTCAACTTTAAAAAAATTAACTCAACTCTGTTTTTGAAACTTTAGATTTGGGTAAATTGCATTATTTTCTCATCTAGGTATTTTTTACGTTGTCTTACTATTGCTTTGGATTTAATAGTCCGAAAGAAAAAAATAAAAATAAAAAGGGATTTGTCAAAATTAAGAAATGCTGTAATTAAATTGAAATCATTTTCTTATATGGGACTTTGAAGAAAGTCTCGAGGGAAGAGAGTTTATCACATATGTTTATTTGCATTTGGCTAAGCACATGGCTTAAAACTGTTTGTTACTCTGTACTTTGTTCACAGTATTCTATAGTGCAGGTATGTCATGTTGCTAGCTTTTTATAATGGGTTCACATGCAATTTTTAATTATTTTTAGAAATTCATGATAATGGTTAATTTGGGATATTAGAAAAAATATTATTGTGAATTGTGAAAGAGGAAGTAATTGATTACATAATTAAATAAAAAGAGATTGAGTGTGTGACCTGGCAAGGAGAAAAGGTGGGCAAAATGTCACATCCCAGTATGGTAGCTGTTACAGGGTTAAATTACACCACGAATTTTTGCCTCTGTAATGGCACTTGGGGCCACCAAGTCTCAGCCAACACAACAACACAATACACACAGTATAGAAATGTAAAGAAGGCACACACAGTTTACAGGGACAAGCCCTAACCTTTGCTCATATTAAACATATTACAAAGGAACATGAGTTCGTACAAGGAACAACCAAGGCTCACACCCTCCTCTCTGTTCCCTCTACAAAGCCCACCTTAGCATTATATAGGCCACTCTCAAAACCGCCCATAACTGCCCACTAAGATGATGGATGACACCCCCATCCACCTAGGGTCGTGCTGGCACCCTCCAAATGTGCCAGCACTATAATGTAGTTGACAAGCCCAACTGCTAGACTTGTTGGCATGTTCTGCTCATGCCACATAACCACAAGAAGTTACATTCTGCATAGTGGAAGAAACCACCCTTAACCGCCTGTGTATTGGTCCTCTCAGAATTGTGCCACATGCTTGGGAGGTTACTCAGCACTCCCCCACTTCCTATGATGAGTAAGGAGGGCCAGTAACTTCCCCCAACCGACCGAGCCCACTAAGCCACCACCTCTTGTAACCGCAAGCCATGACTTTGTGTTGTCTATGCTCTAGCCACATCTGAGTCAACCTTGTGAACCTAGCCCAAGTCCACCAATCTGCACCCACATATATATGTCTCTGAATGCACGGCGTGCCAAGCCATGCACGCTCGTGCGCACGCTCGGGTGTACACCAAAGTACACGCCGGCGCACACACTAGTGCCCTTCTTCGCGCGCCATGTTTGAACCCTCATGCGCCCGTGGCTGTACGCCCGCCTGGACGCCCGTGCGCACGCCGAGCTAGACGTTCACGCACACTAGGTTGGTCGCCTGCCCGCGTGCCCACTTGTTTGCACACCAGCGCGCGTGTCGGTGCCCACTTGTTTGCCCTTCAATATCTTGGATGCTCCCCACTTGTGCAACCATCTTGGAGTGGTGCAACACGTGCCCACACACGTTGGCTAAACCCTCTAAAGAAGCCATGCCATAGCCCAACCGATGTGCTCAACAGACCCCCCTAGTATAGTCTTAAGGAAATCCAGCACTTTGACAGGTGTAAACATCACCCATGCTTGAGGAGTTATAATGGCCTTTCAGGCCTTTCCCGACATCCAAATTAAGTACCGTCTGCGCCAACCAGCTTCTATGGACTCAAGGTACCTCCCATAAAGATCTCGAGTCAAATCTCCAAGTTTCACTTTTCGCCATATTTACGAAAGTGCCATTGGGCACCCCCAGTGCACGCCGAGCATCCTTTTAAGCATCTTGTGTGCACGCTGAGCATCTTGTGCACGCTGACAACCCACTGAGCATCCTCATGGCTGTCTAACCAAAGCCAAAGTATTCCCAAGACATGACATGGCCTTGAAATGCCCATGTCTTCCCTTGGACAACCGTCAAGGGGCTAACAAACCACCCCCACCAGAAGAAGTCGACGCCCTCGTCGACTTGTCCAAGTACTCCCTTACCTGTTTCTCAAACTGCCATAATGTCACATCCCTTTCCCAACTCACTTCTACTTTACTGCATCATTTCCATTGCACCAAGTAATCAGTTCTGCGATTTTTCTTACTCTGACCCTGGGTCCGGTGAGACAAAATCTTCTCCACCTCCTTGTTAAACTGCAACCGAATAACAGGTGGGGCTCTCTTAACCTGCTGTCTTGATGTATCTGCAGTGTCCTCATGAAAAGGCTTGAGGAAACTCACATGAAAAGTAGGATGGACCTTCAGTCTCTCAGGTAACTGTAATCTGTAAGCAACATTCCCCACTTTCTTCACAACTTCAAATGAACCATCATACTTCTGAATCAGCCCTCTGTGAACAGTCTTGCTGCTTATCTTCTTCCAAATCTGTGGAGTCAACATCAACAGAACCTTGTCTCCCACTTGGAACTCTAATGGCCTTCTCCCTTTATCTGCATACTTTTTCATCCTTCTCGTAGCCTTGGCAAGGCTGTCCCGTGCCTCTTCCACCATCTCTTGCATGGAACGGGCATATTGGTATGCTGCAGGGCATCTTCCCCCAGTCCTCTGCACTGCCACCTCCTGTGGTGTGCGAGGTTGTTGCCTTGTTGCCAACTCAAAGGGACTCATTCCTGTTGCTGAAGACCTATGCAAATTATAAGAGAATTGTGCAGTGTCTAGCAACTCCAGCCAATTTTTCTGACTTGTAGTGACATAGTGCCTCAGATATTCTTCCAATAACTGGTTCATCCTTTCAGTCTGTCCGTCAGTCTGAGGATGGTTTGCTGTGGAGAACTTCAGTTCAGAACCCATCAAGCCAAATAGCACTGTCCAGAACCTTCCCGTAAATCTGGTGTCACGATCACTAACAATATCTTCGGGCAAGCCAAAATATTTCACCACAAACTTATGAAATAGACCAGCAGCAACTTCCGCTGGGCATGCATGTGGTGCAGCAATAAAAATTGCATACTTAGATAATCTATCTACAACCACAAAAATAGATCTCATACCTTCCACCTTAGGAAAACCAGAAATGAAGTCCATTGAAACTGACTGCCATGGACGCTCTGGTATAGGCAAGGGTTGCAGTAGCCCTGCCTCCTTCTTCCTCTCATGCTTGTCTTTCTGACAGACCAAGCAAGTCTTGACATATAACTCTATGTCATCCTCCATCTTGGGCCAGTAATATGATCTGGATATCAACGCCAGCATTCTATCCACCCCTGGATGTCCAGCCCACTAAGGATCATGCATTTCCCGCATTAGTTCCCGTCTCAAACCTCCAACAGGAACATATAATCTACCTCCTCTGGCGTAGAGTAGATTATTCAATCCAATACTTTCTGACTTCACCATCAGCAACCTGTTGCTTAAGTTTCTGATAGGCATTGTCGGACTGAGATTGCTCTTTGATTCTGTCAAAGAAATCAGTTTACACCGTTATCAACGACGCCACATACTCCTGCACTTCTTTCTAACTCAAGGCATCAGTAACCTGATTCTGCTTTCCAGGTCTGTGAACCTACACAAAATTGAACTCCCCAAGAAACTCTTGCCAACGAGCTTGCTTTGGAGTAAGCTTTTTCTGTGTCTTGAAGTAGGTATTGGCCACATTATCAGTCACCACTGTAAACTTGGTACCCAACAGATAGTGCTTCCATGCGTCAAGACAATGTATCACTGCAGTCATCTCCTTCTCGTGAGTTGTATACCTCTGTTCAGCATCCTTAAGCTTCCTGCTTTCAAAGGCACATGGGTGTCCTTCTTGGACTAGGACCCCACCAATTGCTCTATCAGAGGCATCAGTATGCACTTCAAATGGCAAACCAAAGTCAGGCAGTCTCAAGACCGATTCTGTAGACACTGCCTGCTTAAGCATCTCAAAAGCATTCTGGCACTCCTCAGACCAAACCCACTGTTTGTCCTTCTTCAGCAAGTCCGTTAAAGGATTAACCTTCTTGGAATACCCCTTTATAAACTTTCTGTAGTAGTTTGCCAACCCTAGAAAAGATCTCAACTCTGTCACTTTGGTAGGTGCGGACCAATCAAGGATGGCTTTCACCTTTCTCTCATCCATTCTGACATAGCCCTTACTGATCCAATGCCCCAAAAACATCACTTCTTGGCGACAAAACTCACACTTCTCCTTTTTGACAAATAACTGAAACTCCTTCAGTTTTGAGAAAACCAATCTCAAGTGCTTTAAGTGATCTTTCAATGACTCACTATAGACTACAATGTCATCCAAATAAACAACAACAAAGCGATCGATGTAGTCATAAAACACATTATTCATCCAACAGGAAGGTTGCTGGGGCATTAGTTAGCCCAAACGGCATTACAAGAAATTCATAAGACCCATAACGAGTTACACATGCAGTTTTGGGTTCATCTCCTTCTGCTATACGCACCTGCCAGTAACCTGCACCTAAATCCAGCTTAGTAAAGTAGGATGCCCTTGACAACCTGTCAAATAAATCAGCGGCATTGGGCACTGGATACTTGTTCTTCACAATCACCTTATTCAGAGCCCTATAGTCCACACACATTCGCATTGAGCCATCCTGCTTCTTCTGGAACAACACTGGCGCGCCATATGGTGCCTTGGATGGTTGAATATAGCCAGACTCCAGCAACTCATCCAACTGTCTACGCAGTTCAGCCAGTTCTGAAGGCGCCATCCGATATGGGGCCTGAGCAGGAGCCCTTACACCCGGCTCCAACTCTATCTTGTGATCAACAGCACGTCGAGGGGGCAATTGCTTGGGTAGTTCTAGTGGCATCACTTCTGCAAATTCCTCTAGAATTTCAGCAACAGAATTCGGAACTTCAACAAGCTGGTCCGGTTTGATCTCTATCATAGCTGCAAGAAAGGTAGAGTCTCCCCTCTTTAAACCTGTTTTCACTTGTAATGCAGAGATTATTTCGATGCAGCCATATTTACGATCTTCCTTCTTTTGGTGCCCATAAAGTGCCACTGATGGAATAAAACATGGACAACTCCTGTCCCAAATAAAAACTCCTCCCAAATATGGCACAACTACTACTCTGGCTTTCGTAAGGAACTCAATTCCAAGAATTAGATCAAAATCATCTAAGGGTACAGCCATAAGACTAACTACGGCCTCCCAACAACCAACTTTCATAGAAGTGGTGGCCATGCCTAAGACAGGCTTGGCTTCAGAATTCATAGCTTTCATCTTATTAGCATATGGAATTAACTTTAAATTAAAGTTACTTACTTCCCTCTGCGCAATGAAGTTATGAGTGGCCCCCGTGTCCACCATTGCCAAAACTTCCTTGCCGTTCAGCGTCACCTGAATGAACATGAGCCCTTTCAACTCCATGGATTGTTCTTTAGTAAGAGCATTCAGCATTTGCAGAGGATTAACTCGGGTTGGACCAGATTCCGAGTCTGAGTCTCCTTTTGAATCAGCGACAATAGCACTCAGCTTCTCCCTCTTGGGGCAGTCCCTAACACGATGGGGACCATTGCAGATGAAACAACCGTAGTTGGGCTTAGTCCCACTACTACTCCCTTTGTTATTGTAATCTGCCTTGGCCTTGACAAAGCCACCGCCTTTATCCTTCTTTTGATTCTTGTCCTTCTTCTTGTCCTTGAACCTAAAGGACTGGCCTTTGTCTTTCTTCCCCTCCTTGGACTTCTTCTTGTCTTGTGTAGTAGACCCAGTCATCTTGAAATCTACAAGACAATCTGCCGCTGTCATGGCAGTAGGAAGGTCCCTCACACCTTGCCTACGGAGTTCTGCCTGAGCCCATGGTTGCAATCCGGACATGAAATTGAACAGCTTGTCCTCCTCTGACATATTTCGAATGTCCACCATCAAGGAACTAAAGTCCTTCACATGGTCACGAACGGTACCTGTGTGCTTCAATTTCTTCAGAGATTTCCTTGCAATCCATGCAGTGTTCTGAGGCAAGAACTGGTCCTTCAATTCTTTCTTAAGGGTCTCCCAAACTTCAATCCGAGGCCTACCCGCAGAAGCATCGTCCTCTGTCTGTGTGCGCCACCATAGTTTTGCATCACCAGACAAATACATGCTTGTAATGGTCATCTTCTCGCCATCAGGGATTCGAGCAGCCTTAAAGTACTGCTCCATGTCCCATAGGAAATTCTCCAACTCTTTGGCATTTCGGGTACCACTGAAAGACTTGGGATCCGGCACCTTGATCTTCTACGAAAGAGGATCACCACCGCCTCTGGAACTCCCATGAATGGCCCTCTTCACCAAGGACACTTCATCTTCAAGGTCTTTCAGGTTCTTCTTGAAGACATCAGTCAATGACTCAACATCTTCAGAGATACGGGTCAATTGCTCTTTGGTGGCCTGCATGAAGTCACCAAACCCATCAGGATCAGTCTTCAAGATCTCCACTTCAGAAGCCAAGTTTTCAATTCGAACAACAAGGCTCTCTGCACTATCTTATACCTCTGTTTCTATAGGAAAACCCACAAACTCTTCCAAACGGGAAACTCTCTCAGGAGTATTACCTCCAGCCATTGTAGAACGGGGCTCTGATACCAATTGTTACAGGGCTAAATTACACCACGAATTTTTGCCTCTGTAATGGCACTTGGGGCCACCAAGTCTCAGCCAACACAACAACATAATACACACAGCAAAGAAATGTAAAGAAGGCACACACAGTTTACAGGGACAAGCCCCAACCTTTGCTCATATTAAACATATTACAAAGGAACATGAGTTCGTACAAGGAACAACCAAGGCTCACACCCTCCTCTCTGTTCCCTCTACAAAGCCCACTTTAGCATTATATAAGCCACTCTCAAAACCGCCCATAACTGCCCACTAAGATGATGGATGACACCCCCATCCACCTAGGGTCGTGCTGGCACCCTCCAAATGTGCCAGCACTATAATGCAGTTGACAAGCCCAACTATTAGACTTGTTGGCATGTTCTGCTCATGCCACATAACTACAAGAAGTTACATTCTGCATAGTGGAAGAAACCACCATTAACCGCCTGTGTGTTGGTCCTCTCAGAATTGTGCCACATGCTTGGGAGGTTACTCAGCACTCTCCTACTTCCCATAATGAGTGGGAAGTGCTAGTAACTTCCCCCAACCGACCGAGCCCACTAAGCCACCACCTCTTGTAACCGCAAGCCATGACTTTGTGTTGTCTATGCTCTAGCCACATCTGAGTCAACCTTGTGAACCTAGCCCAAGTCCACCAATCTGCACGCACATATATATGTCTCTGAGTGCATGGCGTGCCAAACCATGCACGCCCGTGCGCACGCTCGGGTGCACACCAAAGTGCACGCCGGCGCACACACAAGTGCCCTTCTTCGCGCGCCATGTTTGAACCCTCATGCGCCCGTGGCTGTACGCCCGCCTGGACGCCCGTGCGCACGCCGAGCTAGACGCTCGCGCATACTAGGTTGGACGCCTGCCTGCGCGCCCACCTGCATGCCCACATGCGCGCCGCTGCACACCAGGGCGCGTGTCGTTGCCCACTTGTTTGCCCTTCAATATCTTGGATGCTCCCCACTTGTGCAACCATCTTGGAGTGGTGCAACACGTGCCCACGCACGTTGGCTAAGCCCTCTAAGCAAGCCATGCCATAGCCCAACCGATGTGCTCAACAGACCCCCCTAGTATAGTCTTAAGGAAATCAAGCACTCTGACAGGAGTAAACACCCATGCTTGAGGAGTCATAATGGCCTTTCAGGCCTTTCCCGACATCCAAATTAAGTGTTGTCTACGCCAACCAGCTTCTATGGACTCAAGGTACCTCCCATAAAGATCCCGAGTCAAAACTCCAAGTTTCACTTTTTGCAATATTTACGAAAGTGCCACTGGGCACCCCCAGTGCACGCCGAGCATCCTTTTAAGCATCTTGTGTGCACGCTGAGCATCTTGTGCACGCTGACAACCCACTGAGCATCCTCATGGCTGTCTAACCAAAGCCAAAGTATTCCCAAGACATGGCATGGCCTTGAAATGCCCATGTCTTCCCTTGGACAACCGTCAAGGGGCTAACAGTAGCACATTAGCACACACACTCTCTATTTGAAACCGTTATGCATACTTTCCTCTTTTTCTAACTGTGTAAGCATCAAAGTTTTCTCCAATAAATCAGCTAGAAACAGAGAACGCATCGATCACATTTCAAAACAAACACACATCATAAATGAGTTCCATACGTTTCTTTAAACACTTCAGTTCTTCAAACCAGTACCAATCTAGACCGATTGTTCAAGTTGGAGAGAGTAGGATCATCTTGGGTCCGTATCTGGACATGACCTCTGGGATCGCTGTGAATGCGTTGGGACATGGTGATCCTGACTGGTTAAAAGCTGTTGTTGAACAGGCCAACCTGCTCACACATATCAGCAACTTATACTATTCGATCCCTCAGGTTAATGCCTTTTCTAAATAGTAGTAGGAAGTACTATGTCAAGGTTGTTCTGTTTTATTTATTTATTTATTTATTATTTTTTAAACTACTCTTGTGAATAAGTTTCTCTTTCGGTGCACAATAGAGTCCAATACCATTCAGAATGTCATATTTACAACGACATTGTAAGTATCATTCACACAATAATATCAAATCAATAATGTAATAATATTAAATTGAGAATACAATAACAATTGTTGCATTTTAATATACTGCATTAGTGTCACATCTTTGTTGAGTTGTCGAGGTAGTTGTTGAATTGTTAATTTAAAGTGCATAGGATGGTAGGACTGCAAAGTGTATAGGAAAGCATCAGGCCTTGGGAAAAAAATCCTCTCCATTTGCTTCTCACTGGAATCGGTCCAGTCTTGGCCTCACGGCTGATGTGGCAAAGCTGGTAAAATATGATTTCACTGTAGTTTTGCTTCTGTACGTCCTTTCTGCTTTTCTGCTTATACCCTTTCTGTACGCCCTTTCTGCTACCAGTATTTCATTTTCAAGTTAAAATTCCCCCCAAAACCAAAATTTAGGTTGCCCCAAAATTGATTTGATATATATATACAGATATATGCCTATAAACCAAAAACTCTTTTCTCAAATTGGTCTACATAATCGCCGCCCGACGCCGGGTGTAAAAAACCCCTCAGCCGCCGTCGCCTCGGCCTTATCATCATTGTCATGGTGGTGGTGCTTAAACCCATTATCATGGTGGTGGTGGTGACGACGCATACCGCCATGGAACATCATCAAATCAGAGTCACTGTTCTCATCTTCTCGCCTCTCTGTTCTTTCTTCCCCGCCCCAACACCAACAGACACACACATATATACACACACACACACACACACACACATATATATATATATACAGATACATATATACACACACATATATATACAGGTGGCGATGGTGAGAAATTAGTTGGGAAGTTGAGAGCGACAAATAAAGAAGCCAATCTTCATCATTTTCAATCTTTGGTGCATCAACTCAGTTTGATTGGACCAGATTGTTGTTGCAATCAGACGAACTGGGTCTGTGAGATTGGAACCACTTCTTGCCGTTGATCTGGGTTTTGGAATATTGTTATGGATCTATGATTGATGTGGGTATGGTAGGATTGATAGAGCATATTAGGATAGTCGTTGATTTAGTAGTGGTTGTTGGCGGCTTGGGGTTGGTATTGGTACTCTTTTTGTTATTTTCTATTCTTTTTCTTTGTTTTCCCAGCAAACAAACAGAGGTAAAGAAAGAGAAGAACACAAGTAAGAAACTGAAAATTGGCGATCTGAAATTGAACAAGAAATACTCATTCAAACCCTAATTACAGTAGTTCAAATATTGAAATCGATATATATAGATACCTAACTAGAATTAATTAAAAATAAGAAATTAAGGACATAATTATGCTTCTCCACTTTTCCGGCCCCTTTTCCCATCTCAGGATATATCTATGTGGAGACAAATTTTTTGAATTTAATCTTTTAAGTTATATAATTGAAGTTAATCAACCGTGGACAACAATTATACAGACCAGAGGCTTAGAGTTTTTCATTTGTAGATTTGGGATAAATCTTCTGCTTCTCTGTTTCACTGTTCAATTGTAACATTATCCAAGTATAGCAGGTTATCTGGGTTCTATTGAACTGTAATTTATATATATATATATATATATATATATAGGATGAACTTCTTCATTACGACTTAATTTAGAAAATAGTGATTTCTTATGCCTCTTGAACATTAGAGAAGATAGATGGATGCATACAGGGAGATAAGAGCATAGATGAGAGAGAGAATGCAATGTTCTCCCAAATATTAACTAGTAGTATTTATCAACATAGAAGCAATTTAAGGCCCAATTCTTTTCGTATAACCTTTAAACTTTCTGTAAAAGTGAAAATAACTCCTCAAAAAAAATTTAGTAATTGACATAAGTTATCAAAAATTAAGATCTGATGGCCCTGTTTTGGAAGAACTTTTTCCGGTGAAGAAAAGTTCATCTTCTGATGATGAAGAACAATCTCAAAAACCCATAAACAATAGTATCAATCAGGACTCAGACAAAAAAAAAAAAAAAAAAAAAAAAAAAAGGAGAAATTGACAACAAAATCGGACTGGCTTAGATCTGAAGCTATATTGGGCGAAATATTGATAGAAACTTGTATCCTTATCCGTTGAGTTCGAGCACGAACAAAAAGCTAAACAACCGGGAAATAAGGGAATCGTCAATACATAATTAGATATAGAGAGAGAAACACACACACACACATATATATATATATCTATAAAAATATAGAGAAAGAAAAGAGGAAGATAGAGAGGGGGGGAAAAGAACGCCGCTAAACCGACAAGCTGTTTGTTCTCTCGTTCGTCCTCGGCGAGGTGGGGAGAGGTGGTGCTGGTGGGTGGGTTGAATATTAGAGGATGTGATTCCTCCCTAGCCATTAAACTACAGGAGTTGGAAGGAAGAGGAACAGTGGAACTTCAAACGATGCGATGAAGATAAAGAGCAGAGGAGAAAAATTAGGTCTCTGTAATTTTGGGTACTTTTTAACAAAAAAAAAATATGTATATATATATATTTTAAATGTAATTGTAAATTATGTATTTTGATTTCGTATAATGTATAAGTGTACGATGTATTAGTATAAATGTATGGAATATTTGTACATGTGGTAAATAAAAATAGTACATTAGTAACTTTTTTGTGTAAAGGCTGACTGGGTGGTGGCTAAGTGCTGACTCGACCTTGGATCTGCACTGGATCTGCTCCAGTGAGAGGTGCACTGGAGCATATTCGGATCCTAGGCCTGTAACTGGAAATTTGAAATAAGAACAGTTCGGTATACTTTTCGTAGTATTTGGATTGAGTTTATTTTTGTTACCATCACTTTTCATAAGCATTTTATATTGTATGCCTAGATGGAACACATAATTCAGTGGTTACTCAACAATGATGGATAAAAATGAGTATATTTGTTGAATGTATGTCAAGGTTTAAACTTATGAGTCTTTGAGATTGTTGCCGGTTTGACAACAGCAATGGGGGGAGATTAATGCTGATTCTTGTTAGAAAATTCTAATCAAGTTCATTAATCAACTCGAATATCAAATTTTATAGCTGCTTGTGTGATAGTAGTACTTTTTGTAGTATTTAGGTTCAGTTGGCTTGAGAGGAATGGAAGGATAGAACGGAAAGGAAATGGGAGGCTTTGTCTTGTGTTTATTATAAAATTATGGAAGGAAATTGGAGACGCTGTCTTGTGTGTGATAAAATTATCGAATACTGATTCTACCTTTAATTTATGAACAACAAAAACAAGTATAATGGTATGGTGGTAAAGTCGGTAAAAAAAATATCCTTTCATTTTTTCCTCCCCAAATATGGTTTGGTGCTAACACAGTTTTTCTTCTTTTTTTCCCACTTTAATCAACCAAACACGATTGGAGGTTAGCATCATCTTTTTCTTCGGTTTTTTTTTTTTTTTTTTTTTTTCATATCTAATGCTGTCCTCCTGCTACACCAAACAGCATTAAAAAAAAATGGATTGTTTGAGGTTTATTTACTTTAACGGTCTAACCTCATGCATTGTTCATCAAAATTAAATGCCTAGTTTAAAAATGTTATTTTAGAGTGTTTTGTGAACAATGTTTTTCTTACCGTACGAAAGCAGCCAAAAGCGTTACTTTTTTGTTTCCAGTTTTGGTCTCTTTTTAAGAAGCGCTATGGTACTATTCAAATCACAACAACTGCTACCGAACACGCTTCGTGCTTTTGTTTCACTACAGTACACTGCAAAAACAAAAATTACGAAGCAAAAATGGTTGCCAAATGGACCCTAAGTTCCCATACGGGCACACGTTAGTGTGTAAATTTCTTGTGGATATTAAAAATATGTATATACTTGGGTAAATTGAGGTGCCGTCTGGGGAGGTTCCTGAGGCCTTCAAAAGTCCTTTTCTAAACAATTGGGACATTCGGTCACATGTAAGTCCTTTAGGAAGCCCATTTCAGAGAAGCCACATAATCTTGCTTTTTAGAAGTAATTTTTTTTTTTTTTATAGATAAATTTGTTATTTTACTAATTTGTCCACGTTCTATTTTTAAAGTGACAATATTATCCTATATTCTCTCTTGGTCATTCGTTCCTCCACCAATGCAATCGCCAACTTCCACCACCACCACCACTTTCCCTGTCATCTTCCGCCATTACCAGATTTTAGGCCAACGGTTACCGACTCAAAACGAGTCGTTTCAACTTATCTTAATCATAATTATAGATAAGTTTGCCCATAGGGACGGACCTAGTAGCAAGTGAGGGGGGTGGGCAACCCTGAATTTTTAATTTTTTACTAATATACCATGCTATTTTTTTTTTTTCTTTTTTTCAATATATACCCCTAAAATATTGCTAATGCCCTCCTTGAAATTATTATAAAATTTCAGCCTTGCCCCCCTTACCTCAAGTTCTAGGTCCGCCCTTGCAGTTGCCCACTTTCGGGTTGGATGGTGAGTTCTTCAGTTATGATTTCGCCACCGCCGCTGCTGCCACCACCACCTTCCACCGCCGCCTTTTACCACTATTGTCGCTACTGCAGCCACCACCTCCCACCACTGCCGCTATCTTCCATTGCCACCTTCTGCTACCGCCTCCTTCTGCTACCGCCCCCTTCCACTCCACCACCGCCCCCTTCCACCACCACTTTCATCACTGTCACCACAACCACCACCACTATCGCCTTCCGTCACCGCATTCCCATTGCTGCCACAACCACCTTCCACCGCCACTGTTGCCGCCACCCTTCGTCACTACCAGCCATCACACTTTCTATTGGAGGCTTATAATAATTGTCAAGATAAGAGACAATATTGTCAAGGAAATATAATTAAAAAGTGAAAGCACATTTAAGAAATACACCCGCCAAACGACTTTTTCCTCATGAATTCCTTTTACCAAAATTCCTTTTATGAAGCCCTTATCAATGAAGGACTCTTGATATTAGGAAACTCCCCCAAACGTGGTCTGAATTTTTCTTTTCTTTTGTTGAGGGAGTTTTCTGTTAAATAAAATAATTAAATCATAATTTTTTTCCCACCATCAGTTTAGGAATTACTTTTGCAATCAATTGAAAGAGCTGGCAAAATGGCACTTATCTCATTTAGAAGTTCTTTTCCCCACTAAATAAGTTCATTATCAATCATATAACTACAAGCCTTAACTTCTTCTGGATACAAGGCTTGGAATATGTTCTCTTAATCTCAATATATAGATATACCGTCAGAAACAATTGCTGACAATATATTAAGTTGAACTATTTCCATCAAGAACTGGCAAACATTCAAATAGAATCTCAGCAGCACAGTCCAATTCTTGCTCTCTAACGATCAATGGAGGCACAAGCCTTATCACATTTCCTTTTCCGGCAGTTAGTATTAGAAGGCCAGAATTACGACAAGCATCAACAAGTGGCGAGGCTGGCACATCCAACTCAATCCCTATGATAAGCCCAAGTCCGCGCACTTCTTTCACATGTGAATTTCCTCCCAACTTCTGCACTAGAAGTTCTTTAAAGTACTCCCCTTTCTTAGAAACACTGGCCAAGAAATTGGGTTACGAGATTTTATCTAAAACAGCAAGGGCAGCATTACAAATGAGGGGACCGCCAGCAAAAGTGCTCCCGTGGTCACCTGAATTTATGGCAGCAGCAACTCTTTTGGTCACCAGCACAGCTCCAATGGGCAGACCTCCGGCAAGAGGCTTAGCTAGTGTCATTATGTCTGGATATACATCATAGGCTTCATGAGCCCAGAGGTAGCCAGATCGACCTAAACCACACTGAACCTATGAAACCGGAAAGGAGATGAAACAAGGTTATTAGAAAGGCCAAACATAAGAACGACATGACTAGGAAAAAAAACAAAAACATAATATGAACTTGAGATGCATTATAAAATTTTCAGTGTCCAATGTCTCCATGTTTTATTGCTTGCTCACATTTTGCCAAAATCAACTTGAAAAAGTACCTTAGCATCTAAACTGCTTCTAAAGCAACATCATATACATAGTACAAATGTATATAAACCAAATCAAATCAAATCAGATGAGTAAATACATATGAAATCATTTAAAATACCACGACTTAAAGAGGAACAAATGTGCATAACCATAATCCAGAATGTTTCAATCCAAATTCATCTGTAAATGCTTAAATAAGAGCCTTTTAAACGACATTTAATTGAATACACGGCACCACCAGATAATTGCATTCCTAGGCATGCTGGAAGCACTTAACACGAGGACTAGGTAACTGAACAATTACATCAAAACATCTCAGGCAGGTGAACACTAATTATATTTTCACCCTTTTTCATTCTCATGGGTCAAAATACAATAAGATCAATTCATTATTTCTTTTCCACAGGGCAGGCTGTGGAGTCCAAGATACTAATTTTTAAATATGTTAAAATCATCCTACAGCCCTCCATAATGTTTAATTTAATAATATTTCACTTATAAAAAAAAATTTTAAAAAAAAAAAAGATTTTAAATAATATTTCCCAATATAAGATAACAGGGTTTTAAAAAGTAACAATGAAATAAAACCTGTTTGAGCACAATCTAATATCTAAGTAGTACCATTTTGACATATTCAAAATCTTTAAACCACAAACCTCATCAAAGACCAGAAGTGCTCCAACATCATCCCAAGCATTACGCAAAAATTGCAAGAATTCCTTTCTTGCACTGTATATCTCCCCTTCAACCTGGATGGGTTCCACAAAAACTGCTGCAGTTTTGCCCCGCTGAATTAGTTCTTTCGATTGTTGTATATTTCCATACTCTACAAAAGACACTCCAGGCATTAGAGGTTCAAAAGGTGATCGATAATGCACCTTGCTTGTCAAAGCAAGAGCACCCATGGTCCTCCCATGGAAGCAATTGCTAAAAGAAATGAACTCCGTTGCGGGCTCTTTAGCCCCAGGATGCATGCACCTTTGGAACTTCCTTGCAAATTTGATAGCAGCTTCATTTGCTTCGGTTCCAGAGTTTGAGAAAAAGACTCGATCAGCAAAAGAACAATCCAGTAGACGTTTAGCAAGTTCCACCTGCATACGACCATCAAAAGCTAAGAGACTCTCTTAATGATATTGAATTGATGTTTTCATTTTACTGATTTGTTCTTAAAAAGAAATACTAATTGTTTTATTCAAGTTAGGAAAAGGGATTATGGAACACAAAGAACCTAAAAAGGGTATCATTAAAGTAATTTGATTCACTGATATTCCTAGAATATTATGTGCTACACGCATATCCTCATACATTTCTCTTAAATTAGTAATAATTTGGCAATCTCAGTCCGACCAATACAAGTGTAACCTATTTAAATTAAACTTTATAAACTAAAGTACTGTGGCTTACATAAATTGGGTAGCTTTGCCACTTGGATTTGAGCAGTTGGTATGAAATAATGCTATCCCCCTTCTCTTTTCCTGTTCATTGACCCGTCAAAGCTAAGGTTAAGCTAATCGCAGTTTGGAGGGTTCCACTTCCACCTAATTTGTTCCATCATTTCCCTTCCTGAGAATCATTACTAATACAAATACTGTAATCTGATTATTCTACTTGATCCTTCAATTATGTCAGCAAGGTGGATTCTTTCTTTAACAAAATGCCATTCTTCCATGGGCTTCCATAATTGGAAAAGAATGTAAGAAACCGTCAATAATTCCATTCTCACCATGCCAGGAAAAGTTTTTTTTTTTATAATCTTAAAGACTCTTTTTGGTATAGCAGGAGGACAGTATGAAAAATAAATAAATAAATAAAAAGAAGATGATGATGATAATGTTAACCTCCAATCGTGTTTGGTTGATTAACGAGGGAAAAAAGAGGAAAAACAGTGTTAGCACCAAACCATATTTGGGGAGGAAAAAATGAAAGGATATTTTTTTACTGACTTTACCACTATACCATTATACTTGTTTTTGTTGTTCATAAATTAAAGGTGGAATCAGTATTACAAAAGTTTCATTAAACCTAATATCTTTCTTTCTATTTCTGGAGGGGTTAGTGAAACCCTCCTTTTCCCTCCATCTTATTCAATAATTTTTTCACACACACAAGACAAGGTCTCCCATTTCCTTCCATAATTTTATAATAAACACAAGACAAAGTCTCCCATTTCCTTTCCGTTCTATCCTTCCATTCCTCTCAAACCAACTTAACCTAAATACTACAAAAAGTACTACTATCACACAAGCAGATATAAAATTTGATATTCGAGTTGATTAATGAACTTGATTAGAATTTTCTAACAAGAATCAGCATTAATCTCCCCCCATTGCTGTTGTCAAACTGACCACAATCTTACATACTCAAAAGTTTAAACCTTGACATACATTCAACAAATATACTCATTTTTATCCATCATTGTTGAGTAACCACTGAATTATGTGTTCCATCCAGGCATACAAATTAAAATGCTTATGAAAAGTGATGGTAACAAAAATAAACTCAATCCAAATACTAAGAAAAGTATACCGAACTGTTCTTATTTCAAATTTCCAGTTACAGGGCCTGATGCTTTCCTGTACACTTTGCAGTCCTACCATCCTATGCACTTTAAATTAACAATTCAACAACTACCTCGACAACTCAACAAAGATGTGACACTAATGCAATATATTAAAATGCAACAATTGTTATTGTATTTTCGATTTAATATTATTATATTATTGATTTGATATTATTGTGTGAATGATACTTACAATGTCGTTGTAAATATGACATTCTGAATGGTATTGGACTCGATTGTGCACCGAAAGAGAAACTCATTCACAAGAGTAGTTTAAAAAATAATAAATAAATAAAACAGAACAACCTTGACATAGTATTTCCTACTACTATCTAGAAAAGGCACTAACCTGAGGGATCGAATAGTATAAGTTGCTGATATGTGTGAGCAGGTTGGCCTGTTCAACAACAGCTTTCAACCAGTCAGGATCACCATGTCCCAACGCATTCACAGCGATCCCAGAGCTCATGTCCAGATACTCTCGCCCCTCAACATCGTACAATTTATACCCACTGCCACTCGACAGCATAACCGGCGCTCTCGCGTACGTCCCAACAAGAACCCTACCTTCCGTCTTCATAACATCCTTACTGCTTCTCTCTCCGAACCCTAATTTCTCGGAATCCGGTGCCTGCAAGTCGACGCTAAGACACGCAGGGGTAACTCTCCGACCATGGATTCGGACCCAAGATGATCCTACTCTCTCCAACTTGAACAATCGGTCGAGATTGGTACTGGTTTGAAGAACTGAAGTGTTTAAAGAAACGTGAATGGAACTCATTTATGATGTGCGTTTGTTTTGAAATGTGATCGATGTGTTCTCTGTTTCTTGCTGATTTATTGGAGAAAACTTTGATGCTTACACAGTTGGAAGAAGAAGAAAGTATGCATAACGGTTTCAAATAGAGAGAGAGTGTGCTAATGTGCTACGATACTGGGATGATGTGACATTTTGCCCACCTTTTCTCCTTGCCAGGTCACACACTCAATCTCTTTTTATTTAATTATGTAATCTATTACTTCACAATTCACAATTCACAATTCACAATAATATTTTTTATAATATTCCTAATTAACCCTTATCATGAATTTCTAAAAATAATTAAAAGTTACATGTGGACCCGTTATGAAAAGCTAGCAACATGATTTACCTGCGTTATAGAATATTGTAAACAAAGTACGGAGTAACAGACAGTTTTAAGCCATGTGCTAAGCCGAATGCAAATAAACATATGTGATAAACTCACTTCCCTTGAGACTTTCTTCAAAGTCCCATATAAGAAAATGATTTCAATTTAATTACAGCATTTCTTAACTTTGACAAATCCCTTTTTATTTTTATTTTTTTCTTTCGGACTATTAAATCCAAAGCAATAGTAAAACAACGTAAAAATAACTAGATGAGAAAATAATGCAATTTACCCAAATCTATAGTTTCAAAACTAGAGTTGAGTTAATTTTTTTAAAGTTGAGTAGGCCTAGTTTGATTATTTCACAAGCAAGAATTGATGTACAAATAAACAGAAAATCAACAACAGATAGAGCAGTGATATGTGATGTACAAATAAATAGAAAATCAACAACAAATGGAGCAGTGATATCTCACATACTGAAGGCTTCTGTCCAATAAAACCAATTCCCAGAAAGATTAAGCCAGCTCAAGAAACCCTGGCTCTCGCAAGACACCAATTGCCCTGCTCAATCAAAATCTAATCTCATTTCATGTGACTAATCTTTAGTTAACTAGCCAACAATTTTTTTTTTTTTTTTAGTTGGACGGGTAGGTAAGCTTTGAATAAATAAAAAAGAGAATGTACAAGAAATTCGAATAAGAATAGGACAAGCCAAGGCCAAACAAGACAACCAAGGCTGCCACAAGAACACAGAAGTGATCAACCAATAAAACAGACAACAGAAGCAATAACCAATACAAAGCACCCTAAACTTTAAACTTTTCCATTAACAAGGACCCTATTATATCCCTTAACCGGCAGATAGTATCACATACTACAGAGAGCAGCAAAAACCCTGTAGAAGAAATCAATGATGCACCAGTAATATAACAATGAAACACTGAGCATATCCAAGAGAAATAAGACCAAGAGCAACACTAGTAACCCATGTACCAATTAGAACCCAAAGTACCAACATCCAAACATCCCAGTCTGAACAAGAAAGTGGATGTTAATCCATAGTACACTATGATTGTCCCCCTGCAAAAATAGTTGATGAAGATCTGCCTTCATTTTTTTTCCCTAACTCATTACCCATCATTTATTTCATTCAAGAAATTGTGCTAAAGAGAACAAAAACATTATGCCGTCAACACTAGAAAATTTTTAAGTACATAGATACATATATGGAAATTTTAGTTGCCAATATCAGAAATAAAGTTGAGTTCATTTTCTTCTCTATTTGATACTCCAATGGTTTAATGGTATAAGGTGAAATACTTGGAGAGAGAAGTCAGACCACAAAAGAACTGAATATAGATGTTCTTTGCCATTTGCACGTGTACAATTGCAGAAGATGATTTCATCCACCATGAAACCCATGACATGGATAAAAATAACAATTAGCAAAAACCAAAATAAGCATACAACACCAAAAAACCTGTACCAAAAAACCAAAATAAGCCTACCACACCAAAAAACCTGTACCAAAAAACCAAAATAAGCCTATTTCTCTTTTAACTTCTCCTTGGTTTCAGGTGACTTCATATAGCAATCTTCATTTTTTTTACACAAAAACCTGTCAAAAACATTAACTTTAAATTTATTCTTTATCAAATTAAAAGTCTAAATAAATAGATATATACTCCGTAAAAGGGAAGAAAAAAAAAAAAAAAAAAATCACCTTGCTATCAAAAGTATCATCCCAGTTGAAGATGAAGGAGAGTTCTTTCAACAACATCAAGTTCACAGCACAATTAAGAAGGAAGATTGTTATCTCTCTCCAATTGATTTTTCCCCATATGTGGCAATTTGTAATTATTTTCCCCATAGACTCTCATTGTTTCAATCATGCATCCTAGCAATGTTAAAAAAACATGATCAAGATTTTGAGTTGGAAATTCATTAAAAACTTTTTTTACGGCGGCAACTAACTCATCAACTGTAGTGGGAGGTTGTTGGTAGTGAGAACTTGTTGGTATTGAAGTGATTGAATTGCTATGTACAAGTGTAACCTATTTAAATTAAACTTTATAAACTAAAGGACTGTGGCTTACATAAAATGGGTGGCTTTGCCACTTAGATTTGAGCAGTTGGTATGAAATAATGCTATCCCCCTTCCCTTTTCCTGTCATTGTGTTGGGATTTATATACTTTGGCATAGCAAATTCCTATCTGGATAATAGTGACATATGTTTCTGATGTTTCTGAAATATTTATGCTTTATATAATTGGTGAATTCAATGTATTATATTTCGATTCATTATAGAATTGATAGCGTCCACTTGATTACAAGATATATTAATATACGTATGAGATGGCGATCAATATATAAATATAAATAATAATCATAAATTGTTCATAGTCGGTAATTATGGATAGACTCATAATTAATTAAGACTTGAACTAAATCCGCGTTAGGTTGAGATATATTGCGAGAGCCGTCGTATGAAACTGCTCCCTATCACTGTGATGCATTTGACTCTTAAGTATGAGAAAAATATAAACTCTTTTATTAATTAATAATTACTTTGATTTGTTCGGCGAATACTTCGGGATCCTTAGACCGACACTTTGAGTAGTTATGTAATTAATAGTTAGAGGGTTATATTTTCAATATTTGCATCATTGTTACTTGTATTTATTTTGTATTGATTATGGTTGATCACAAAGTAAATTCAAAGGCCTTCGTATGTTTTTAGACAAAATGATTTATTATATATTTATTTATTTAAATTATTATTTTTGTCAAATAAATGTTTTATTGTGATCGAGTCAGAAATAATCAATGGTACCAAAATAAATATATTAATTAAGTAGTCGGATTGATGGATTTATTTATCCAATAACTAATTATGCATAGAGGGGTCAAAGTGCAATATTGACTTAGAGGTTATTTATTATTTAATTAGAGTTCAATTAATTTCTTTTAGTGGAGTAGAAATTAATTTATGAATTAATTGAATTGGGTCCATGAACCGGGTCAATTATTAATTCATTGTAGCCAATAAAATAATAGGCCCAATGGATTCTCACTCATAGCCCAACTTGATATTGGAATCATATTAGATTTGAGACATGTGAATTAAAGATTGAGAATGATTTGTTGTTTCCTTTTCTTTATCTTTATGTTGCCTATAAATATACATGGTCTATGTATATTTTAGGGGTGATTTTTGGAAGAAGGAAAAATGAATCTATTTTCTCTCTCTAGAAAATTAGGGTTTATATTCTCATCTAATGGAGGCTCCCACAAGCCTAGTTTTCCAAAGTCATTCATGGAGGCATATGAGTGATTCCTAAAGGCAAAACAATTACCAAGATGATGGAGATTCAAGGAGAAGGCATCTTGCTAAGGGATCTACAATAAGTGAGAACATTCACTTTAGAAGAAAGATTTAAAGGTTTACTCAGACCTTTGATGTAAGTATTTAATCCATTAATTGAAGATACATCATATTTTATTTTTGCAAAAAACTTGTCTCTATGTGATGAATCAAGATTTATGAATCAAAATCCCTCAAAAAGTTTTTAAAACTAGCACGTTTCCCAACAGTGGTATCAGAGCATGGTTTGATTTATTACTAGAGATCATATTTTTATCAAAATTCATCATTCATGGATCCAAAATTATATTCATATATATTTTTATTGATGTATGCTAATATATGATTTAATATATTGATATATATTGATGCATAATGATGTATGTATAATTGTGAATGAATGATGATATATGGTTGGGCCATGGATGAAGCTTATAGGTTAAATTAATATAATTTTATCTTTGGATGAATATAATTAAGGCTTTGATTTAGCCGTTTGAAAGTTCAATGATGTGATTTAATTTTTTCCATTGTATTTCAAATTGTAAATTTATTTAAAGCCATGTAATATTCATCAAAGGGTGCTATGAAGCTTCAAAAAGGTCCAAAAGGGTTAAATTAGGCTTCAGGAATTTTCTGAAATTTTTCTGGAATTTTTCGGAATTTTTCTAGAATTTTTTGGGCTTAATTTATATTTTCTGGAATTTTCGGCGTTTTTTCGGCGACCGGAAAATTACCGGCAGTGAGGTATTGGCCGGAGATAGGAGGACTGATGATCACATGTTTCGCGAAACACAATTATATGGTGCAACTGGAATCTGAGCTTTTGGATAATGGGAATTTATCCCATGCGGCGCACACACGCGCCAGGAAGTGAGGCTTGAGAACCTTGCTGGCGCGTGCATCTCACATGCCAGCCAAAGCAATTTCCCCCTATGCACGTGGAACGCTTAGGGGCGCATGACCTGCACTGCTGCATGCCCCAGGCGCGTGCGAGCATGTGTGGGGCCTTTCGGGCGCATTCCAAGTGTTGTTTTGGCTTCTCCAGGCACGTAACTGCTCCTTTCGGGTGTTATCAAGCCGTTGGTAAACGCCCGTACAACAAGAATAGTATTTAAATGTTAAAAGCTGACTCCATTGGCTATTTTATCTTCTTTATCTATCATTTATTGATGTATGCGATGCATGGAAGAATTAATTGTTTATTATTATTATTCATACATTGAATCCATGATATTTATTTAAATGGCTTGATTTATATTAATTAAGTTATGAAAATTAATTGGATATGATTACTAATTAATTTGAGTGCACTCATTCGGAAACGAAAAATTATTTTTGTAAATTATTTTTAAAGTGTGCTTCAAATTAAATATTAGTGAATCGTTTAAAGTCCAAATATTTTCTAAATTTAATTGGATTAAAATTAAGACGTTTTGCATACATTATATCATGTAAATGAATAAAATTAAAACCTTAATTATGAATGATTAAAAATTGAGTGGGAGCGGGGATTTTTATACATTACTCCATGGCCTTCGTTATTAAAACCATTGTAATTAGATCTTCAAAAATAAGGGCCCACGCATGATTTGAAGAGTCTTAATATTATAAGAATGGTTGTCTCATGAAAATAAAAAATATTAAATGTTCATTGTAATTAAATCTTTAAAAATAAGGCCATACGCATGATTTAAAGAGTCTAGATTATAATGACAAGATATTTAATATTTTATTTTTTATTAGAGCTTTAATAACGTTATACACTCAATCTAAAATCAATAGTGTTAGCTCCCCAACGGAGTGGTTTACACTAGATGATTTTAGAAAGGCTAAACATAATCGGGAATCATTTCATATAGATAGACAAGGCATTGTCTTAAGAGATATGGAGATGTTGGGATTTGCCCGCCAATAGCAATAATGAATTTCGCCAACTGAATAAGTTATTGACGTATTGGTTATCCGATTTTTCATGCAGTGGTTAAGGGACCCACATATTATTGTAATGGAAGTGCTCACCTAATAGCAAATGAATCTCTACAATAGTATTAATGAACTCCTCCAACATGATAAGTTATTGACATATTGATTGGTTGATTTATTATGCTACAGAGTTGAGGGACCCGCATTAATTAAAAGGGATTGTTCACCAATAATGATAATGATCTCTTATTCAATTGAGATTTATTATATTATGTGGCTAACAAATTCATTTTAATTTTAAATATGCATGATAGTATTAATAATTCACCTTGCATATTGTATGAATGCATTTATATTCAGATGAATTATGTCTAATCCATTTTATCTGCTTGCTTACATATTTTATGATATTTGACCTTATTTATAATGATTGGAAAATGATCTTAGATATTTTATTCACAACGTAATGGTACAAAATGTATTTAATACTCCTATACCTAATTCATTTACTTTAAGATATTTAATGAGATGTTTTAGTGAGATTAGATAGGGCATATGCCTAAGTACTGTGTCAAATTTAAATATCATCAAGATAGCCTGAGGAACTCCAGTTTGATATCGGATTTTGAAAAATGATTGTTTGTTATTTAAAAATTGAACTGGAGGTCAATAGGGCTGACTTGAATGGTAAGTTTCAAATCGACATGATTATTGCCTTGTTACCAAACTGGTTCGGTTTTTTTCAGATTGAACTAAATAAGGAATCAGTTTGAGTTCACACTCGCTGATATTCTTATTAAATTGGTAACAGATGAAGGGATAATCAAAAGTATAGGCGAACCTATCAATCTAACCTAGTCTATACCATCTTCTTCTAGACCCAAATGGAATGGCAAAGTAAAGAAGAAGGATGATAATAGGACTAGGCTAACACAAAACATAGGTATCCAAGAGGTTAAAGGGAATAAGGCAGTGTATGTTGAGGGCAAAGGAAATTGTTTCTTTTGCCGCTAACTAAGACATTCAAAGACGAACTGTCTAAGCAATGACGTGGCATATGAAAGTATATATTTAATCATTGAGCCATGTTATGTGGTTGTATCTATTAATTCCTGATGGATAGATTCTGGAGCCACTAAACATGTTTGTAATTCGTTGCAAGGATTTCAAGAATTCAGAAGCCTCGATGATATGGAATATATTTGTACTTCACCTGATGTCAAGGTTGTAGCTAAGTCAGTGGGAATATTACATCTGAAATTAGAGAGTATGAGGATATTAGTATTAGAGAACTATCTTTAAGCACAGAAGTTAGACGCTATCTAATTCTTGTTTCACTTGTGGTTTATAAAAACTGGATTGTTATTTTGTAAAATTGGTTTTATAAAATTGAATAGATATGCGATTGCTTCTGGTGCATTGAAAGATGGTTAATATACTATAATCACAAACTCTTAAGATTTGCAGGATGTAGAAACAAATGTTGCATTTTCTAGATTGAATGTTAAGAGAAAATTTGTTATTCCTGACTCATTGTATTTTTAATGTCTATTTTTGAGTTGTTATCAATCAAAATGAGATTCAAAGATTAGTCAAAGAAGGTTTATTACCTAGTGAGGCAGAGGAGCCTAAACCAAACTTGTGAATCCTGTTTTGAAGGATAAATAACTCTAAGGGCTTAATCAGCCAAATGAAATAGACATAAAGGACAATTGGAGTCGGTACACACAGACACGTGTGGTCTTATGAACATCCAAGCAAGATTACTCATGTTTTGGATAAATTTATCTGATGCGACATAAGTCTTAAACTTTTGGTACATTCTGAAAGTGTCAAGACTGATATGGAGCACAGATTAGGTAAGCTTATCAGAACAATCCGATCTGATCATGGAGATGAGTATTTCTTGGGATAGTGCAAAGACTATATGGTCAATAAGGGTGTGGTGTACCAGGTTTTCCGCAATTGACGCTAAATGGATTTAGGTGTCAAATAGGAATAACAGAATTCCGCTTAACATGGTTGGATCTATGATCTGTTATGCTATATTATCTCTTTCATTTAAGAGTTTAGCGTTAATGACATCGATGCGCATTATGAACTACATTCCATCTTAGTCTGTCTCAAAGATACCGTTGAGCTGTGTTTTTGACTAAATCTTAGTTTGAATCACATGCACATATGGGGTAGTCTTGCACATGTGCGCTTGATGTGGACAAGTAAGTTGGAAACAGATCATACGCATGATAGATTTGATAACTACTCTAAAAGTCACTAGGATGGATTATTTTATGATCTCAATGATAAAAGTTGATTGTTTACACTCACTGTTTATCTATAGGAGAATCATATTATGAATCACATACCTAGTAGTATAGTGTTAGAGAATATGGTATGAGTACCAGTTGTACCACATATGAACACACTTAGTATAGAGATTTAGAATTATAGATGAATTCCCTATTGATGCGTCAGTATCATCTAGTACACAGATTCCTTCATCGGTACATTGATGTAGTGGGAGGATAATTATCCAATATGACAGAATCATGTTTTTAGGTGAGACTGTTATGGACATCCCTGTTAAACATGAGTTGGACCCAGTAAACTACACGGAAGCGTGAACCGATATGGATATAGATCGTTTTGGCGAGTTACTATGAAATCAAAGTTGGAATCTATGTATTCTAATAAATTCTGGGATCTTGTAGAACTTTCTAGTAGGATGATACCTATGGAAGACAAGTTAATCTACAAAAAGATACCAGAAGATTTTTAGTGAATTAATCATGAGTGTACAAGGGAATGCCATTATTTTTCTGATTCTATATATATTGATGACATCCTACTCATTTAGAATGATGTGGAAGTTTTGTCATCAATAAAGAGGTAGTTGTTCAATTACTTTTAAATGAAGGATTTTCAAGATGTAAGCTATATTCCTAGGATCAAGCTTGAGCAAGATCAGGTTAAAAGAAAAATAGGCTTATCTTAATAATCCTACATTGATAAAGTTTTGACCAGGTTTGGTATGCATAACTCAAAGAATGAGTTCTTGCTTTATTGATATGGATGGCTCTCTCTAGTAAGTAGTTTTTCAAGACTATCAAAGGAGATTGAGCAAATGAGACTGGAACTATATGTTTTGGCATATGGAAGTCTCATATATGCCATGGTCTATACCAAATAGGACATCCGCTATATAGTAGGGATAGTCAGAAGATATCAATCCAATCCTGGACTTGATAACTGGTCTGTTGTGAAAAATATCATTAAGTACCTAAGGAGGACCAATGATATCATACTCATTTATGGATGTGATGATATGGTCCTAGTCAGGTATGCTAGTTCTGATTTTCAATCAGAAGTAGATACAATGAGGTTCATGACTTAGTGTATGTTCACTCAATGGAAGGGAAATCAGTTAGTAGATTGTTAAACAGATTTCAACTGCTGACTTAAACCTGCAGGTGGAGTACATTGCAGCCTTAAAGGCAGCAAAGGAAGCCTTTTGGTTTGATCTCACTGATTTAGAGGTTGTGGAGTATACTAACCTGCCTATCGAGCTATATTGCGACAATAGTGCACAAGTAATCCAAACCAATGACCCAAGGTTCCATATAGGAACAAGGTACACTGAAAGGGAGTATTATGTTCTACGTGATATTGTCCGCACGAGAAAATGTACTTGTGGCTAGAACATTGCATTGGAACACAACTTTGTTGATCTATTAACAAATGTGTCATTGATCGTCATCTGGATAACATTGGAGTTAGATGCAATTTGAATTGGCTATGACGGCAAGTGGGAGCTGTTGGGATTTATATGCCCTGGCATAGCAAATTCCTATCTGGATAATAGTGACATATGTTCCTGATGTTTCTGAAATATTTATGCTTTATATAATTGGTGAATTCAATGTATTATATTTCGATTCATTATAGAATTGATAGTGTCCACTTGATTACAAGAGATATTTATATATGTATGTGATGGCGATCAATACATGAATATAAATAGTAATCATAAATCGTTCATAGTTGGTAATTATGGATGGACTCATAATTAATTAAGACTTGAACTGGATCCGCGTTAGGTTAAGATATATTGCGAGAGCCGTCGTATGTAATTGCTCCCTATCACTGTCATGGCATTTGACTCTTAAGCATGAGAAAAGTATAAACTCTTTTATTAATTAATAATTACTTTGATTTGTTTGGCGGATACTTCGGGATCCTTAGACCGACACTTTGAATAGTTATGTAATTAATAGTTAGAGGGTTATATTTTCAATATTTGCATCATTGCTACTTGTATTTATTTTGTATTGATTATGATTGATCATGGTTGATCACAAAGTAAATTCGAAGGCTTTCGTATGTTTTTAGACAAAATGATTTATTATATATTTATTTATTTATATTATTATTTTTGTCAAATAAATATTTTATTGTGATCGAGTCAGAAATAATCAATGATACCAAAATAAATATATTAATTAAGTAGTCGGATTGATGGCTTTATTTATCCAATAACTAATTATGCATAGAGGGGTCAAAGTGGAATATTGACTTAGAGGTTATTTATTAGTTAATTAGAGTTCAATTAATTTCTTTTAGTGGAGTAGAAATTAATTTATGAATTAATTGAATTGGGTCCATGAACCGGGCTAATTATTAATTCATTGTAGCCAATAAAATAATAGGCCCAATGGATTCTCACTCATAACCCAACTTGATATTAGAATCATATTAGATTTGAGACATGTGAATTAGAGATTGAGAAGGATTTGTTGTTTCATTTTCTTTATCTTTATGTTGCCTATAAATATACATGGTCTATGTATATTTTATGGGTGATTTTTGGAAGAAGGAAAAATGAATCTATTTTTTCTCTCTAGAAAATTAGGGTTTATATTCTCATCTAATGGAGGCTCCCACAAGCTTAGTTTTCCAAAGTCATTCATGGAGGCATATGAGTGATTCCTAAAGACAAAACAATTACCAAAAAGATGGAGATCCAAGGAGAAGGTATCTTGCTAAGGGATTTACAATAAGTGAGAACATTCACTTTAAAGGAAAGATTTAAAGGTTTACTCAGACCTTTGATGTAAGTATTCAATTCATTAATTGAATGATACATCATATTTTATTTTTACATAAAACTTGTCTCTATGTGATGAATCAAGATCCCTCAAAAAGTTTTTAAAACTAGCACGTTTCCCAACACATTGACCCGTCAAAGCTAAGGTTAAGCTAATCGCAGTTTGGAAGGTTCCCCTTCCACCTAATTTGTTCCATCATTTCCCTTCCTGAGAATCTTTAGTAATACAAATACTATAATCTGATTATTCTACTTGATCCTTCAATTATGCCAGCAAGGTGGATTCTTTCTTTAACAAAATGCCATTCTTCCATGGGCTTCCATAGTTGGAAAAGAATGTAAGAAACCGTCACTAATTCCATTCTCACCATGCCAGGAAAAGTTTTTTTTTCTTTTTTTTTTTTTTTTTTTTTTTAATCTTAAAGACTCTGTTTGGTGTAGCAGGAGGACAGCATTAGATATGAGAGAGAGAGAGAGAAAAAAAAAAAAAAAAGAAAAAAAAAAGAAAAGAGATGATGATGCTAAAATGATATTTTTAAACTAATCATTTAATTTTGGTGATTGACATTTTTAAACTAGCCATTTAATTTTGGTGATCTAAAATTACATTTTTAAACTAGTCATTTAATTTTGGTGAACAAAGTATGAGGTTAGACCGTTAAAAGTAAATAAACCTCAAACAATCCATCTGGTCAAATACAAAATATACTTTCATGTTTTTGGTTCTAAAAATTTTGCAGCAAATATACATCATCAGACAAACAGGCTTGTAAATAGCAATGAACACAGTTCAAAGTAAAAATATTATTTTTTACTTGGAGTGCATTTTGTGTTTAAATGGGCCCCACTGGAAATATTTGACCCGAAAACAACTCATAAAAACCCAATCGAAGCTGGGTCTAACGAACCACCCACTCAAATACTTTTTACTCAATTCACCGACTCAAGTCTCAAGGGGGATCTCCAGCGTTCTCTACGCCCAATTCAAACTCACTCTCTCATCTCAGAGTCGTCGAGGGTCGAGAGACTGGAATTGCAGATTTGAAGTAAACGATAATGGACCGCAAACAGTCTGGTGGAGAAGATGTTTCACCTGCACAAGCAGTGTTACTTGGAGCCCTAGCCCCTGGTGTCAACGTCCGTGCAATTTTCCATTTGTACTACAAGATCTTCATCTTTTTTCTTCTAAATCTCTTTTATATACATTATTGACAAAGTTATGATCTTTTGTTTTTTTGATTTCAGGGTCCCACTTGGAATACCCTAAAAGTAGCGTTTCTGTTGTTGGGTCTCTGTCTTGCTGCTATGCTGGGCTTAGCTTTCTCTTCCAGCGACTCTGTATTGGTTCTTCATGTTGCATTCCTTGTTCTAATTACTGGGACTCTGTTCTTGCTTCTAAGCAGGTATCATTAAATCTTTCATCAAACTTACATATTTTGCCTTTTTGTGCATGTGATCAGAGTGAACATGGGGGTAGCAATCAAAAGTTTAGACCCATTAAACAATTTGAATTTTAAACTAACTAATAGGTATTTTCATCTGGAGTCCATACGATATCATCTCTTTAATCTCTACTGGTTATTTTAAATTCGAATTGTTTTGTCGGTTTGGTAGTTCAATCTAAGAAGAATTTCTTTCTGAATTATTCGTTTTGTGCAACTGTTCCATTGTATACTTCATGTTTTGACATTATTTTCTTTTAGTTATTGGGTTCTGAACAGTATATTATAGTAACTTCAGATTTAAGCTTTTGATTTTTTTATTGGTGTAACTTTAGAATTATGTTATTGTGGCTTTATTACGATTTCAGGGATTATATAACTGCAGGTAGCTTTTATTTTCAGTATATGCATTATGTTTGATGTATTGCACCCAAGGTTTGCAGTCTCCGTATCCGTATCAGTTGTGGTTGCGGTGTAACAGAATTGGCCCGTATCAGCATTACGCAACGGAATCCGTTATTGCAATTGTGATTTTTTCTTTTTTTTTTTTTTCAAACTTGCACTTAATGGCCAAAATGCACCTACTTTTTACAACATAATTCGATAAAGATGGATTTTTTTTGTGAATTTTGGTGAATTTTATTAATTTTTTAAAGACCATTTAGCAAAAGCAATGACTTATTAATAAATTTTAAGTTGGTGCCATAATTAAAAATGCTTAGCATTATATTTTTTATGAAAATAATGAACTAGAATAAACTTAATTTTGAAATAAATGAATACTCATATCATAGAACACGTAATTTAGTGTAGACGTTAAAATTTTATTGCATCCAAGGTTCACAGTCTCGGCATAGGGCATGTTTAGTTAGTGTTCTGCTTTCTTACAATTTTCTAAAAATTGCTAAGGTTCAAGAGACGTCAAAGGGGTGCATTGAAGCTTGAGGGAGCGTGGTGACACTTTGGGCCTGTCACGAAAGCAAGCCCCGGAACTCTCGCATTTGTTGCAACACTTGTCCTGTCATGATCGCGTTAAATGTTTTGTCCCCCTCTTTTGCCATAATAGAGTAGGCATTCTGCCTAAAGCCTCCTAATAGTCACATCTTCATCTGACTAGGGATCGATGGGCAATCTCCTTCACCTATGGTATTTACCCAAGAGTAGGTTAGTATAAAAAGGAGAGCTAATGATTTATTTACAACAACAACCCAAATAGCAGAGCATTAAAGCCCCAAATAACCTCATCCCACTCTAATGAGATTATAAGAGTTTTTCCCACTCTTTCTCGAGCCCTCGCAGAAGGGCTCTCACAGGACAACTCACACTTTCACCCAGAGTTGTGTTTAAAAGTGATTTCTCATTCTCTAGAACCTTAAATTAACATTTTGGCGACTCCACTAGGTAGGAACACTTTATCCATGATGAGCTCAAGAAGCCCTTGTTTCTCGTCAAGTCGTGCACGCAAGCAGCGCTCATGGAGGTCATTTGAGGAGTCGAGGCTCCACTTCAAAGGATGGATAAAATTGAGAAGACCCAGATGGAGATTTTTCATTGGGAGATCTTTGAGGAAAGAGGTCGCGCTACCTCCACGAAGGATGAGAAGATAGCGCCATTTGTGTCTCAAACTCTTCCCTCAATCCAAAGGCTAGGAATATGTAACTTTTTTTTTTTTTTTTTTCAAAAGGAAATTAGAAAAATTTAAAAATTTTAGGGGGGGCACTATTTAAAATTACCATATAAGTATATGTATATAGCAAAAATATGTACCTATGTATGGTAGGTTGGAGCAAGGTGAGGGGGGGCACGTGCCCCCTCTGGGCCTTAATTGGCTCAACCCCTGGCTGCAGCACCGGGCGTTTGACGGACTCTTTTTGCCACCCCGATCATTTTGCCTGTCAGGTCACCCTTTGCGAGTTAGCTATCCAATCAGCTGAAGACTCAATCACCTCAGCGTACACCGAACTTCCTTCATTTGGTTGAACAAGCAGTGCAAGCGCTTTTATGTTTGGGCTTCCTGTTAGGCCTCTAGTCACCGGTGACTCGATTATAGTTTAAGTGATTCCTCAGTCTCTAGAACCTCACATCAATGCTGATATAGGAATTGCACTTGAGAATATTGGAACCAACCAGCTCTTTGTGAAGCATCTTATTCTCAAGTATTTCATATTTTGTGGCTTTAGATCCTGCGCTTTAAACCACGCTTCTTCATTTTGTGCTGTCAACTAGAAGCAATGATGCTGTTGAGACATTATAGTTAAAAAGGACTACATCAATGTATACCTTCCTGCATGGCTGCCATAAGCAGTACCTAGATCTTATTTCATGGCATTGGTCATGTGTCTATTTGTGTTACAACGAACGCAGCGAACCCAAGATAGAACCAAGAATCAAGACAGAAAAGTAAACACACCATACAAAGAATATAAAAATTTATACGTGGTTCAACAACAGCCTGCATCCATGGTGGAGATTCGGTGAAAGTATTCACCATGTGTAAAATTAGAGATTACAAGTTTTCAGCTCCTCACTCTGTTTCTGTACGAATTTAGAGTCTATCTCTTACACCACTCCAAACCCTAAGTGCCCTTATATATTGGGTTACAAGAGACTAATTAGGGTCCACAACCCATGAGAAAACGGGTCCAAATGGTTGTCGGGTTGTAAGCTCATCCGCCGGGTCGTGCGACCTGGCACCAAATTGGGGCCACAACATCACACACGTGTATTAGAGTATCATCTGAAAACGCATATTTCTGTTGCCTTTTAAATGGTTGATTAGTATTACCGTGGTTATACCTATTGGGATTGTGCTGTTTGTGCTTTGGGTGATCTTTTATGTGGTTGTTACAGATGCAAAGCTTAATTTCTTAATCTAAATTCAAGAGACTGAATTCGTGATATAGATAACTAATAGATGCTGACATCTCTTAGAATTGTGAAGTGACATTTCTGAAGTCTGAATATGGAAGTTGATGATGATATCCATAAGCATAATCAAATTTTCCCTTTCTAGGTTGGGAAGGGAGAAGAGTGACAAGTGTCTCTAAAATATTCTTGTATGACTTTTGTTCAGGCTATTTTTCGGGGCGATGAATTTACCTTTATTTTTGGAAATCATTCAAAATACCAAAATGAAACTTTGAACCATGGCTATGCTTCGTTATGCATTATGGTTTGATTGTTTCTGCAGGTTTCTTGCACAAACTGGTCTGGTTTCTGTTGAACAGCAAATGCAGGAGATGGGCTTGGCACCAAAACATGATGGAGAGAGGAGCAAAAAAAGCAACTGAAGTTTTATTCTTTAACCAATACCATATTGCAAGTGATCCATCAACACATTTCGTTAGTCATAAGAAAGATGTACAGTTTGCGATGCATTTCTCCAAGAAGGAAAGAAAGAAGGAAAGAAAAAGTAAAAAAGAAGGGAAAGATCAGAAACAGTTGGCAAATTTTGCAGAAGTTTCCACAAGTTTTCGTGAGACTGCCACATTGGTTTCATCTTTCAGTCACCCTTTGTTTCCTTCTCCTTCTCCTTCTCCTTCGATTTGCCCTTTTTTTGCTGAATGAAGCAGAAACACGAGCAGCACGGGAACTGAAACAGGAACTTCATTTCCTCCTGTTCCTCTGATGTCTATTGTTCGGAAAAATCATTATATATAGAAAGAGGATTGCACTGCTGGTTTTACCATTTCGTTTTTCCTAGTATTTATTTTTCATTGGATCTTATTCCTATTCCTTACAGATGAGGAGATGCCTAACTTCTTTGTTTCCATGATCCAAGCCACTGGGTCATTTTATGCTTCCTTTTGTATTCTTTTACTCAAAGTAAAGTTTTTTGAGCTGGCATATGATGATGTGTTTATATTCCAGGTGTGTCAAGTATACTTTAGCTGGGGTTGAACATTTAAGTTATCGTGGGCAAAAATGCATGGTGGTGTTATTTGTCGGGACAAAAGAAAACATATTTGTTTAGACCCAAGATAGAGCCTGAAACAAATTAGATGAGAAGAAAAATGATATTGATCATGAAAATGTGTTTTAATGACACACAACAAACAAAATAGATGGCTCCACTTAAATGAAGATGCTGTAAAATTTAAAAAATGGGTTTGAACTTTTATTTGCTAATTGTAAGTTAATAACCTTTTTGTTTTATATTAAAGTGTTACGGCTTAGTGAATAGATGAAGTCTCCATTATTTCAAGCTTATTAAAATTTTACTCTCCCCTTTTAAGTGATATTTATTTAATTAAAATGATATTTATTTGGTTATCAATTTTTGGATGTGTGAGTGAGTTTCTTTTTAATGTTTAAAAAATATATATATATCTAATTGTATAACAACTAAATTTGTTCAAAATGTATTGCATTGAGTAATAAAATAATACTTTGCTTAAAATTGATCTTTTAAAATTCTAATAACCAATTTGTAGTTTTGTGAAGTTAAAGCACATTGAGGAAGGGACTTTATTTATATAATCAAATGAAAATTAACAACACTTTTTAATTTATAAAATATTTTGCCAATAAAAACAAAATTTCGTGGTTTAAGAGGAGCAAATATTCTCGGCTATGTAATGTACTTTTCAGTACAATTAAATCAAAGATGCAATATAATATAAACAAATGATGTAACAAGTATGTAAAAATGTTGCATTTTCAATTTAGTAGGAGTATTTTATTTTGATGTAATATGTTTCTCATTGCATCCTGGAAGTTTTGTATTTTTCACAAATTGATCTCAATCAACAGAATATATATATGTGTATATATATATATATATATATATTTATATAATTTATTGTGAGGACTTAAGGATAATTTTGCAAGAGTTGTTGGCAGTGTCACTGTGAACCTCGAGAAAAGTGTAGTTGAATTTTAAAAGAAACAGATGCCGTGAGTATTTTTGTATCGGAGTAATTTGGCCTAAATATTGGATCATAGTCGTGACTCAAATCTTCCCCAACTAATCAGATACCATTGCGTCCACGTATTTCTTTAAATCCTTTATTAATTGCATATATATATATATATATATATATATAGAGGTAAAGTGCATTAAACCCCCCTAAACTATTGGGGTATGTGCAAGAAACACTCCTGAACTATAAAAGTTGCAAAAAACCCCCTGAATTATTAGGATATGTGCAAGAAACCCCTTGAACTATAAAAGTTGCAAAAAAAAACCCCTGAACTATTGGGGTATGTGCAAAAAAATCCCTTGAACTATATATTTTTTGGCAGTTTACCCCATCCGCAACAATTGATTGACTGAAAGGGACGATGAAGCCGAGGAATTTGTGGCTGGGATCGAAGTGGTAGATGTCATCTGAGGAATGTTTGGATAAGCCAAGGAATTTGTTGCTAGGATCGGTGGGTATCCTGTCATAGCTCCATCATAGCCGTTGCACCACTTGCTAGATCCGTCGACCATATATATTGCACTTCTCTGCACCGTTGCGTCAGCCCATTGCCGTCACCGCCTTACCCACCTTACAGCTCACCTTGCTCGCCCGTCCATTCCACCGTCCATTCTAAGCTCACCGGCCCATTCCGCCATCTCCATAGCCAAGTACACCGACGTCCGTGTTTCGAGCACACAGTCATCCACAGTTTACCGCCGAGCCCCCTTGAGCTCGCCACCGCCTCCACTGTTCACAGCCGAGTCAACCGAGCTGTCATCACAGCCAAGTCCTCCGTGCACAAGCCGCCATTATCTGAGACTGAGCCATCCCGTCGACCTCGGATTTCTTTAGTCTCTTCTCTTTCTCTCTCTAGCTTTCTGTTTTGGGTTGTGTTGGGTGAAAAATATCTTTTGGCAGGAAAAAAAATGTAAGAAGTGTATAAGTTAAAACGACGCAGTGTATTATAAAGGTAAATTGGTCTTTCAAAATTTTCGGTGCCGGAAGCTGATGTCATGGGAGGTAAATTGCAACAAAATCATAGTTCAGGGGGGTAAATTGCAATAAAATCATAGTTCAGGGGTTTTTTTTGTAGTTCAGGGGGTTTCTTGCAAATGATTAATAGTTCAAGGGGGTAAATTGTAACAAAATCATAGTTCAGGGGAATTTCTTGTAGTTCAGGGGGTTTCTCGCAAATGACTAATAGTTCAGGGGTTTAATGCACTTTACCCTATATATATATATATACACACACGTAGTACAATTTATGACAACCGTGTTCTAGTGCTGTTCTATCATCAACCAACAACCATGAACACCGAATCAGAGAGAGAGCGATTTCTGAAGGAGTTCGGCGACGACTACGGGTATCCGAACGCCCCCAAGAATATCGACGAGATCCGAGCCACCGAGTTCAAGAGATTGGATGGTCTGATTTCACTCTTTCATTTCTCTTTTATTATTTCCTACTCATTTTCCCATTCACTTGCTTGCTTACTTAGAAACAGAAAAATCAAGAAGATTAAGAATTCCCAACAAAAATTTAAACCAAGAGAAAGAGAAGAACTCAATCAATCAAATAATGGAAGTTAACGAAATTAAATTGATTTTCCCTCATTTTCCTTCTCCTGGGCAATCAAACAGATGGAAAGTGTCAATTTGGTTATTTGTTTTTGATTCGTGTTGGTAATCTCTAGGTGTTGTGTACTTGGATCATGCTGGGGCAACTTTATACTCCGAGTTACAAATGGAAGCAATCTTCAAAGATCTTACTTCTAATGTCTATGGGAATCCTCGTATCCTTGTATGCTAATTTTATTGTTTTGTTGGTTGATACCATGTTTAAGTAGCTTAATTTGATTAAAGCCAATCCCATTTGTAATATTTATGTGACAATATGCTAATTAGTTAAGGGCATTGCTTGTGGACACTTCCAAGAAGCCCGGAGGTCATTAGGAAGAAGATCATTTGTTGACCCCTTTGATAGTTTTATCTTTGGAAAAATATTCCAAATTGTAAAAAACAAACTCTCATTTCTTATGTATTATGAAATTTCTAGAAATATTGCAAATTGTTAAATGCTATAGTAGCTTAATAAATAAATAAAAGCTTATTAAGCTAATATATTGCAAATTAAGCTAATATATTGCAAATTGTTAAATACTATATTAGCTTAATGAATAGATACTTCAAATTCATGCTTAGAATTTGAAGTATTCTTTTAGGTAGTTTGCAATAATGACAACTCTATATTAGGCTTATTAGCGGAGGATTCTTTGTTGTCCTTGATGAGAACTTATATATATACTTTGCCAAATGTATTTGTTTATGCTAGAAGAATTGTACAAACTGACAAATTGAATGGTTGTATATCACATGGAAAATATATCTGCTCCTGCTTAAATTCTTCCACTGGCAACTTTGTTATTCAGGCTTGTTTTGATTCAGTAACACAAGTAATCATAATGACTTTTGCTTGACTAGCCTGATATGGGCCTGTGTATGTACTGCTAATTGGATTTTATTTATGCTTATGTTTGGGGGCACCAAATCGGCACCTTGGATTTGGAATTGGAGGAAATGTAGTTCAAACTTGCTCCCAAATCCACCATTAATGTTTTTGGTCGCAACATTCAATATTGAGAAGTAAATTTTACTCTTTTTAGTTCTATTAGCCTTTATTGAAAATAAAATAAAAAAGAAAGTAAAATCCAGGGCTGACACGTCTGACGATGTGGGCAGCTAGTTTGTGCAAAATAATGCCGAAGGGTAGGTTTGTCTCTAGTCTAACCCTCTCAGCACTCTACACGGGTGGTTAGTTCTATAAACTGGTAAATTGTTAAACCTTCAATTTGGTTATTTTATATTACTTTTCGTTCATACAAAAACATAATTCTTTCTTTTCTATTTTTGTAATTTTCTAATGATTATTGGAAGATTGCTGGGCATGGTTCTCCCGTCCGTTCCAAATTATGCTCTTGTTAGGTTTAAAGCAGATATGTCTATTCCTGTGCTCCTCATTTATTTATATCAAATGGAGTCCTTAACCTTGAAAAAATTTAGATAGCCAAAGCGACTCCAGCTTGGCCACTTCTGAAATTGTAAGGGAAGCTCGTCAACAGGTTGTTGTCTCTGGCTGAGTTTTACACCGCTCTTTTGGATTTAGAAAATCTTCTCACTTCACATCTTATTATCTTTCATCAAGGGCTCAGACCCGAGATCACAACTGTGTGGTAGCCTAGTAGGTATTATGCAGGGACAGATTGGATGTTTGTTAGTTGTTCCTTGTTGTGTTTCATTGGTGTTTGTGCGTAGTCTATTTTTTGTTTCTTATTTCTGTGTGTTTATTTGTGGACAAACAATTGATATTTGCTCTTCATTTGCCTTTTCCACTGCATTTTGACTGCGGGACAGGTTCTTAATTTCTGTAATGCATCCCCAAAAGACTACAAATGCATATTCACTTCTGGGGCAACAGCAGCACTAAAACTTGTCGGTGAGGCTTTCCCTTGGAGCAATCAAAGCTGTTTTATGTACTCTATGGAGAATCACAATAGCGTACTTGGGATAAGAGAGTATCCTCCCACCTTACCAGCCCTTGCTTTTTATTTCTGTTACTTCATTATAAACATTGGTTTAGCAACTAGAAAATCTGCTAACCTATCACTGAATTCACCGGAGTTGAGCCTTCTCTGTTGGAGCCATTACATTATTGTGGACCCTCTATAAGATAAGACATTAGCCACCACATGAAAATCTTACTGATTAGTTTATCCTTACTAACAAGTCAGATGTGATTTCATGGTTCGTTGAAGTTCCATGTTAACCATTTTTATAAGATTGCGGTATATTGTGTTAAGAAGAAATTATGATGTTCATGATATTGAGCTATTTGAATCCGGGATATCGCCTTTTGCTTTGTTGTCTCTGCTCCGTACCCATGTGATTTGAGGCAAACATTTTCATTTATTGAGTTGTTAGTTTGGAGTTGATTTGTTATTCAGGACTGTTCTTATAATCTATCTCAATGGAAATTAAACTGTCATGCATCCCTACTGCTTGAGAGTTCAAGCGGTAATGAGCATCCAAGCTATTTACTTAACTTGCATTTGCTACCAGGTCCAAAAGCAGCAATCAAACAATCATATGTTGGAAACATTTGTTGAACTTTTGATATAATCATTGTGCATCAAGTTTTGTTCTTTATATGAGAATTTTAGTCTTGAACTGCATAATGCTGTATGACAGTAATTGTATCAGGTGCACGGATATGAAATGGTGTATAGAATCATTATACTGCCATGAATTATTTGTTTATTTTTTTTTTTTTTTTTGAGAAATGGAATGGGTTCAGTACACATAAATTGCGAATAGTAATAAAAGATGTATTTATACATTAGGCTATGAGGCAACATGTACTGGATGTTTTAATTGAAAATACTAATGCAATACCTTGAGTTGATGTCTATTGGTCGATATTATTACATGTTATGTTAATGTTGAGAAAAGATGTCGATATTATTACATGTTATGTGTCTGTGTTTGTGTGGTCTTTTCTCGTAGAATTCTATTCAATTTGAAGTTAAAAACTTTTAACTGAGCCTATTTTTATTAACATCTCAGTTACACCATTTACCATGGAGCAATCTAAGTATATCTCTCCATCATTCAGTTTTTATATTTCTTGTGAATTAATTATTTTATGATATTCATCCTTAATTAATCCTGGATATGCATTCAATAGAGGAGCTTCGGCTGTTGCAGTAGATATTGAAAAGGTTACATATCATGCTGGAGGATCCGCCGACCCTATATCATCCATTAAAGTATTACAACACTCTATACAAAAAAGAAATGGAGATAGATTCCTTGAAGAGAAGCCTACAGGTAACTCTTAGGTTAATATATGATGTAATATTATACTGCAATTGCAAATGTTGATAAGAATTATTTTTCAGCCCAATTATATAAATTTTCTTTTGTTAGGTTGTTTTAATTATAAGGGTTTTACATAGTTGCCTAAATGATAGTTATGTAGTGGTCTGTGCTGACAGGAATCAGGCCTTGTATATTGAACTAAACTTTATTTAGCTTATTATTTTTAGTATTTTTTTAGATGTATGTAATATATGACAATTTTATTAGTATTATTATTTTACAAACGAGTGGGGCTGGAGAAGGGTGAGTTTTGTTCCACTTTGCCATTAGAATTATTTTCTTTTTGTGACCTCCCTCTGGAGAAACACTTCTTATAAGTTTAATTGATTGTCTCCATTAGAGTGCTAAATATCGGTCTCTCCTCTTATATTTTTAATACCACATGTAGAACCTCAGGTATTACTTAATTTACTTCTTAATTTTGAAACAATGCATATCACTAAGGTAACATGTAACCACTTTCACAATTAAGGTGGCTTGTACATTTATTTAGAAGTTTGGTTGTCTCAAAAAGAACTTCGCTGCTGTCCGTAGCTGTCAATTTTTTGCCTTTTTTATTTCCTTTGTAACACCCATGTATCAGAAAATTTCATGCTTAACCTTCTCTCTCTCTCTCTCTCTGTCTTCCCATCATATTTGGCTTCAATTGCTTTAATTAATTAAAAAATATGACAACTATAGAGGAACTAAATTGATATGTCATACTACGGACTTATGGACTTGGGTGGATGCCACTTAGAAAGACAATTTGTATAAATGAAATAAAAAGAAATATTTATACGTGATCTTTGTAGAATTAGAGAAGGCTTATGGTAAAATTGTTTTGGCATTTTCCTATCTAAAAATTTAGTTGAAATGTGTCCAAGTGTCGTGAGTCATATGAGTACAGCCATTGTGCGGACAAAGATTTGTAAAGAATATGGCGAGAAAACTGCATGTTCAATCATATATCTAGGACAGATGAAACTGATCTTAGAAATACCTTAGATATCCTAGTTTTGATCTCGAAGTACTCAAAATACTTATTTAAACTTGTTTTTGATAAATGGATTTTCAAAGTACTGACTTTTGAGTAGGTTCTAAAAATCTACTTTTTATTGGAAATGTGTCAATTGATCGAAGGCCTCTACAACAGACTTTGGTAAGTAGATCGATCGAATTCTTTCAGAAATCTTTTTGTTGAAACCCAGTATGCTTTGATCCATTGGTTGATTGATTGAGCAGTGTGGCAATAGGTATTGGTCGATGCCTTGATTGATCGAATCACTGCAGAGGTTTAGTTTTGGAACTCTCTCAAAACAGATTTCTACAAGGATTCAACTTGAGATTTGTTTGGAAAGTTTGGTTTCAGTATGTGTGAAGAGGTAATTAGAGGTTCTAGGGTGAGGGAATGGTTAGCCTAGTTGTTACTTCTTTCTCATACAGTGAATTGTTTTTGGTTGGACAAGGTTCTCTGTTAGGATTCTTCACATAAAAATTCAGTGTCTCTGCCCTTTTTGTTCTTGTTCTTCTTTTTCTTTCTGTTGGACAAGGTTCCATAGTTCTTTATTATTGTTATTATTATTATTATTTTATGGATGTATGGTTCTTTTGTGATGATTTGATTCAAAAACTAGTAAATAAAAACTGAAATTCAAACGATATTCAGCATAACTACCTAAGAATAATTAAAACTTGAAAATCAGAGCCTTGGGTCTGTTCCTATAATGTAATAACAAGTATCGGAGGATATTCCTATTGATTTATTAAAATTAACAATTCTTACTTGATGTGGAAAAACTATTTTCCTGTAAAAGTAAGATTACATCAAGGATCAATACTAAGCCTGTATTCTTCTTTTTTTCCGGCAAGTTAATACTAAGCCCATATTTGTTAACAATACTTTTAGATATAATAATAAGAGACAATGAGACATGCAGCGAGGTATTCCAAGGTACATATCTGATGATTTTGTAGTTTTGTTAGACACTTCTAAAGAACTCCTGCAACAAGGACTGAAAACTTGTTGAAATACGTTAATAATCTAAAGGTCTTAAAATTATATTAAAAACAGAACCTATGGAATGTGAATACAATAAAGGTATAGAGAACAACAGTATAATGATAACAATTTAAGATTAAATGTTACTAAATAATGCTTTTAGATATTTAGGATATGATTTTAATAAAAAGGCCGAGAAAATGGATAAAGACCTAATAAGTAGAATTGGAATAGATTGGGCAAAATGGAAATAAATTAGTGATATCTTATGTGAATGTGATAAGATAATTTCAAGTTATCATGGTATCAAAATAATTAGGAATACCAGGCAGCTTTGGGAGAGAGTTATTGAACGATATTAAGGCGTGAAGCTACAGTACTGGATAATCAACTTGGGTTTATGTCGGGAAGGTAAATAATGGAACCAACGGGCTAGTCGCCTAGCGGTATCAGCCTCTTACTTTCCAAAGGGAGGTCAGGGGTTCAAGTCTCAGAAGAGACAAGTGTGTGTGAGTACCAACTAGGAAAAAAAAAAAAGAAAAAAAAACGAAGGTAAATAATGGAAGTTATTTACTCACTGAGGAGATTAATGGAATAATATAGAGAGAAAATGAAAGATCTAGATGTAGGTTTTATGGATTTGGCGAAAGTCTACTATAGTGAGGTTTATAAAAGAAAGGATTACTAATAGATGTATTATTACACTTTGTCTTGCTCGGGTTTGAACATATAGTTTGCTCATTGCAGGTAATGCTTACAACTTATTTGCCTTTCCGTCGGAGTGCAATTTCTCAGGTTTGAGACTCGACCTCGACTTGGTGAAGATTATCAAGGAAGATTCCAAAAGAATTCTGGAATGCTCTCCACATTGCAAGTATCAAGTTTACACTTATTTAATTTAGTTAATGTTTTGTTTTCGTCTACAATTGACTCTCAAGTAATTAGAATTCATATGAGACTATATATTTTATATTTGGGTAAATTACCTTGACCTCCCCTGAGGTTTCAACTTATCACCCACGGGTAGTAATTTTGCAAAAATAACTCGGACAGCCTTGTTAGAATTGGTAACCCTGACGTAAGAAACGTTACGTGTCCTTTGACTGCAATTTTCACCAAGTTCTACCCATGTGTTATAATTTCATTCCGTAGGGTGGGTACAACAGGGTACTTTACCCTTTATATTTTAATTATAGTATTGAAGTTATTTCCACTAACATATCCTAGAACTTTGTAATTTAGTATATAAATTCATGCCAAAAAAAAAAGAAGAAGATCTTGTGTGTGTATTTTCAAGAATATTTCTGATCTTTTCAGCAAAATATAGATTGTCTCTTTTAAGTATACAGAAGCCCTAATGATTTTTATTTTATTTTATTTTATTATATATATATATATATATATATATTTATAAATTCATTAATAAGTTATTGGCATAAATTTTGATGAGATAGGGAGCTCATATCATTGGGAAATCATGTCATTTAAAAGAACATTAGCTCTTCTTAAGTACTTTATCAGTATATGTAATTGTTTACCTCAACAAGTAACATGACTAGTTTTCTTTCTTTCAAAATTTAGTTAGTTTTTAGGTAAAGAATTTTTTATTCACTATGGAATCAAATTGAGAATTTGTAATCATTATAGATTATTTGGTACTAATTACTAGATCAGCTCTGGTATTATGTTCCTTTTTTTTTTTTTTTTGATAACCCATAACTCGGTGGGTCTGAAGGGCCTTGCCTCAGGGAGTTCTGGGTTATCAAAAAAAAAGAAAAGAACATAATACTAGAGCTGATTCAATACAGCTACATCCGTGAAGAATATATAGTTGATACAACTAATCGTGTTGTATATATGAGATTTTGTTAAATGGTATAATATCTTGTTGTCATTAGAATGCTTTAAAATGTGTTAACATTTAGATCTCATGTATTATTGTCCTAATCATATACTTTAGTGTAGTATATCTATGAGAAGAAAAAGAAAAAGAGAGAAGAAAAAGAAAAAGTGATCTTGTTCAGAGTGAAGGGCACCACAAGGAGGGGAGGAAGGTCCAAAATACTAGTTGAGGCTGTGGAAGAGGACAAAATGACCTTTAATTGTTTATTGTATTGCACCAAGGCAATGCTTTTTTTTTTTGATAAGTAAAATTTTTATAAAAAACGCTCTAAAGGGGAGCGGATCCCAAAGAAACACAAAAGCCAAAAAAAATGCCTCAAGCCTTCAAAGAGTCCAAAAAAGAAACAATCTCATCAAAAGATTTATAATCTCTCCCTGAACCCAACAAAAAAGAGTGGAAATAATAGAGAATTTAAGCATAGAAACAGGCTTCTCCTTTCCATCGAAATATCTCCGATTTCTCTCCAACCAAATGCACCACCAAATACAAAGAGGATTAGCCCTCCAGGCATCCCGAATGAGAGCCCCAACTGAGAAGCCTCTCCAAGCCTCAATCAATCCTCTAGTGGAACAAGGTATAACCCAGGGAACCCCAAACAAACCTAGTATCAAAACCCAGCAGTCTCTGGCCATACTGCAATGCTACAGAAGATGATCAACTGTCTCGTCATCACACAAGCACAAGTAACAACGGTTAACCATCACCTGATTCCTCCTCCTCAAATTATCTTGGGTTAAAATCCTTCCCAAAATAGAAATCCAAGCAAAGAAGGCCACTTTGAGGGGGGTCTTAGAACGCCAAATAGACTTCCAAGGAAAGAGGGCCCCAGCATCAACTGTAAGACACTTGAAAAAAGACCTAACCTCGAACCGACCCTGAGAGTTAGGAACCTAAAGCCAACCATCTGAATCCCCAACTGTGATCACCTGGCTACATAAAACCTCCAACAAACGAGAAACATCCTCAATCTCCCAATCCTGAAAATGCCTCCTAAACTGAACATCCCAAGTCAGTCTCCCGTTATCAAGATGATAACAGTGAACCAACATGGCCTGTCTATGGGAAGCAATCCTGAAGAGCCGTGGGAAAGAGAGAGCAAGAGAAAGCTCCCCACACTGAACATCCTCCCAAAATCTAATCCTCCTACCATCCTTGATCCGAAAGCGAACATGATTGCAAAAATCATCCCACCCCTTCCGAATGAAGGTCCAAACCCCCACCCCCTAGGACCATGCACCTCAAGAGAACTCCACCCTTCACTGCTCTCCCCAAATTTGCTAGCGATAACTCTCCTCCAAAGCCAATGCCTCTCAACCCTAAATCTCCAGAGTCATTTCCCGAGGAGAGCCTTATTGAAAGGCAATAACCTCCTAAGCCCTAACACACACCCCCCCCCCCCCCCCCCCCCCCCCCCCCCCAAAAAAAAAAAAGAAAAAGAAAAAGAAAATTGCGCTGCAACCTCTCAATTCTCTTAGCCACAGAAGAAGGAATCTGAAAGAGAAAGAAGAAAAAAGTGGGAAGGCTAGAAAGGGTGCTCTTGATCAGAGTGACCCTCTCCCCTTTAGAGAGATACTGCTTCTTCCAGCCCGCCAGTCTCCTCTCAAATCTATCCACAAACGGGTCCCAGCACTCCAAACATCTCGAAGGGGCTCCCAGAGGCAACCCTAAGTAAGAAATGGGGAAAGAGCTAGTGCGACATCCAAGAATCTGAGCAAACATCTCGATCTCAGGAACCTCCCCAACCGGAACCAGAACGCTCTTTCCAACATTCACCTTAAGCCCATAAACTACTTGGAACCAAATCAAAACACACCTCAAATATCTCAGTTGGGACGCATCTGCATCACAAAGAACTAAAGTATCATCCGCAAACATCAAGTGGGAAATTTCCAACTGACTAGCAACGTCTCTACCCACCCGAAAATCTCTCAAAAACCTTAAATCAATAGCCCTCTTCAACAATCTACTAAGAGCTTCCATCACAAAAAGGAACAAGAAAGGAGAAAACGGATCCCTTTGTCTCAATCCCCTCGAACTAGTGAAAAACCCTGACGGAGCACCATTCACAAGAACAGAGAAACGAGCGCTAGAGATACAAAAATTGATCCATCTCCTCCATCGCTCACCAAACCCCATCCTCTCCAATAAGTAGAGGAGGAAGTTCCAACTGACATGATCGTACGCCTTCTCAATATTCAGCTTGCACAAAACAGCCGGAACCCCACCTGCTCAATCTGGAGTCCACACATTCACTAGCAATAAGAACTGAATCCAAAATCTGACGACCTCCCACAAAGGCATTCTGAGAGTCGGAAATAACACCATCCAGAACCTTCCTCAACCTAGAAGTCAAGACTTTTGCAATCAACTTATAAAGGCAATCCACCAAGCTAATAGGGCGAAAATCCCTAACATCCAGCGCCCCTCCCTTTTTCGGAATGAGAGCAATAAAAGTGGCATTCAAACTCTTCTCAAAAGAGCCCCGAGTATGAAAGGCGTGGAAAGAACCCATCACCTCCTCTTGAACCACCTCCCAGCACTCCAAGAGGCATCTCATTGAAAAACCATCAAGACCTGGGGGTTTGTCCCCATTACAACTCTTCAAAGCAGACAAAACTTCCTCCTCAGAAAATGGCTCCTCCAAAACAGAGCATTCCTCACTCGAAATAGAATCAAAATGAAGCCCTGCAAGAAAAGGTCTCCAACCAGAAGGTTCAATGAACAACTTCGAAAAATACTCGGCAAAACCTTTACAAATCTCCTCCTCCTTACAAAACACCTCCCCATCCACCCGAATCCTCCCAATGTGATTTCCCCTTCTATGAGCATTAGCAAGTCTATGAAAAAACTTCGTGTTATTGTCACCTTCCTTCTCCCCATCCACCCGAATCCTCCCAATGTGATTTCCCCTTCTATGAGCATTAGCAAGTCTATGAAAAAACTTCGTGTTATTGTTACCTTCCTTAAGCCACAACGCTCTAAACTTTTGCCTCCACGAAATCTCCTCCATGATAGCAATCTTAGCAAACTCGCCTGACACTCCACCCTCCTAAGCTTCAAGGAATCCGCCAAAATACCCTAACCCTCCATCCTATCAATAACAACAATATTAGAAAAAACCCGGTTCTTCCTCTAAACCAGATTTCCGAAAACCTCTTTGTTCCAGACTTTAAGATCAATCTTCAAAAGACCTAACTTACCTGCGAGAGAATGACTTGGGGTGCCAACCACATCATACCCCAACCACCATGAACGGACTCGCTCCAAAATACCGTCGGCCCGAAGCCACATATTCTCAAATCTGAAAGGGGTTCGTCTATTACGCAAGCCACCACAATCCAACTGCAATGGAACATAGTCAGAAACAGGGCGAGCCAAAGTGGCCTAAACAACATCAGAGAACTCCTCCCAATCACTCGATACGAGGAATCTGTCAAGTCGAGAAAGGGTAGGAGGAGAGCGACCACTAGACCAAGTAAAGGGCCCACCCACCAAAGGCAAATCAAACAAACAAAAAGCATCAATGAACTCCGAGAAGGCCTCTATGTCGACCGTCCACCTACCTCTCCCGTCAACCTTTCAAAAGGAGAATGAACAACATTGCAGTTCCCACCAATACACCAAGGAAGCGACCATCTCCTTTGAACCTCCCCCAGTTCCTCCCAAAGCAAATGACGCTCACAATCCTCTGTAGGACCATAAACACTAGAAAAAACCCAACGAAAACCATCCTCCAACAAAGAGAGAACGCATGAAGCAGAGAAAATCCCAACCTGAGAGTCCATTAAAGAGACCCACCGGTTGTCCCACATAATAAGGATACCGCCCGAAGAACCAATCGCATCCAATGCAATCCATTCCACAAATCTCTCCCCCCCAAACCCCAAACTTCGCACAAACAAGTCCGACATTGAAGCAATTTTGGTTTCTTGAATACACGCAACATGCCCACCCCCTTTACGAATCACCGACTTTACAACTTTCCTTCTAACCGGGTCATTAAGATCCCGGACAATCCATGAAAGAATTCGTAGCTTTATAGGGAAACATTTGAGATGACTGCCTCTCCCCTCCCTCCCCTGCCCCTCTCCCTCGACCCCCTACTCCTCCTCTCATAAGTGACAAGAGTCGAGGGGCTCGGAACACCCCTCTCAAACATCTCCACCGGGAGACTTCCCCTACTCCCCCTACTTCCCCTACAATCAACAATCTGAGAATTAAGAACATCCAGAAACAGATTAGTCGCCTCCTTCAACCTACCATTGAAAGAAACTCCCAAAAGGGAACCAACCTCAACTCCCTTTTCCCTCACCCACTCCTCCTCCAAAACAGCCACACCTGCCTCACAGCCAGCTCCCACCTCAAACTCTCCATTCAGTCTAACAACAGCCAAAGGGGCAACAAAATCATAATCAGTCTCACCATCATTCCACTGACTCATCCCTAAATCCCCATTAAGAGAAGAACTCCTCCCCATCCTCCCCATCCTCAAGAAACGAAAAAGGAGAGCAGCAGGCCCGTGGAGTCCCGAACACCTCTTCAGACAAAGGACGCTCCGCTCATTATGGAGGCCTTTCAAGGCTAGATGAGCCCGCAACTCATTAAGAAACACAGTAGCAGAAGCTTCGTCAAGACAGATCTGAACATCTCTCCCTACACAAATAGTAACATAGTCACCCTTTCGAACCATAGACTTCGGATGACTCCTCCCATCAACCTGATTACACCCAAGCAAACCTTCCAATCCACACTCAAAGCCGTCCTTAAAAACCGAGGAAAGGTTCCTGGAGACGGAAGAAACAGACCCCTTCATCCTCTCCAAGGACTTCCTCAACACTACTGTAGAAGGAGAAGGGGGAGCAGAAGAGGGAACAAACTGTGCGAAATTTTGCAGTGGAGCAGACTTACCCGGATCACAGTCAGCAGAAGGAACCCATTTTTGTTTCTCCTTCCGAGTCCACCTACGTCGAATTGCAGGGAGAAAAAGCCTCTTAGCTTTCAGACGGTGCCCTTGCGGTGGTCTCTTGACATGCCGCCCACCATTGAGAAGAGGTGAAACCGGCTGCTGTGACGATGGACCAACAAAAGAAGAGAGAGGTCCAAAACGATTGGCCACCTCAGATCCAGAACTTAATGTCTTAGGCCCAACCGGCTCAGAAATTGGCCAAAATCTCATGACCCAACCCAGTAGAAGGACCAACCGAACAATCAGCTTCTTTAAAATGGGCCGTCTTATCACGTCCACTACCACATAACAATAATTCAGGCATATTGCAAACAATAGGCCTAGAAATCGGCCCCCATGGAAAAAAATTGTGGTCCTTCACAGCCCTCGCCCCGTTCACTGGCCCAACAGAAAGCCCATCAGCACTTGAGCCCATTTTAACATTACACGCCCACTGTTTTGAATTCAAATTGGATACAGCTGTATCCCAATTTGAACGGACATCACTCTTGCGCCAACCATGTGTTGGTTTGCCTTGTCTCTCCCTCCCACGCGTTGAAAGTGCGTGAAACCCACCTCGTTGAAAATTCCTGCTCCATCTTTGCAGCAACGCCTGACGGCCAAGACCACCTCCCCTCTGAAAATTTCGATCACCATCCGACGAACGAGAAGTGCTTTCCTTCCTTCGTTGAGTTAACAAACGTCTGAAGAACACTGTGTTTCGATCCCAAAGCTTATCCCTCCACTCCTTCCATCTCTGAAACTCATCCATCCCCTTATCACCCATGGAAACCCATCTCAACCACTTCGCCTCCTTCAGCAGGTGAGAGCCGTCACCCCCTTCAAGACTGTCCGTCATCGGAACAAGTTGTGGAGGCGATTCCTCCCAAACAGCCACCTTAAAGCAAAGACAATCATCATGAATGAAAATGAACGGTGGGCAAACACGGCAATTTGCCACTGTGAGACGAACCTTTTCAGCGTCAAGGGACTCATCAGCATCCGCCCAAATGAAACCTCCACACAAATCACCCACTGTCACAAAGAGAGCATGGCTCCAAAGGTGAAGAGGGAGGCCGTACAACATCACTCTCTTCAGCCCTTGCTCTTTTAACACCTCGGAACACCCCGCCCTAAAACACCATGGATCCAAGAAGGGTGGCCTTCCCCCAGTCACGCCATCCCTCCTTAAGCACTCTCTCTGCCTTCGCCGAAGAAGGAAACTGAAAGAGGAGCAAAGAGTCTGGCAGAGGCGACACAACCACAGCCGGTGAAACCTTCCAAGCTCGTGAGGCCTAAGCTGCAATCTAGGCTCGATCACCCACTTCTTTGTCAAATTTCCCCACCAAACTAGACTTTAAATCATCTCATTTCTTACCAACCGAGTCATCATCCAAGAAAATAAAACAACCTCTGTACGTAGATGCTGATCTTGCAGAACCACCCTGAAACAGACGAGGCAGTCTAGCAACCTCCAAAAACGAATGCATAACCAGATAGAAAAAAGAAAAAACCAAGGAAAGTAGTAGAGGATTTCACCGGAGTCGGCTCAGGCCACGTCTCTGATACGAGAAGTTTTCTCTCTCATGGAATTCAAACTTTTGAAAAAGGATCTCTGGACCAAGGCAATGCTTAAGTGATATACACAGAGAAAAAGCAGAATAGAGAGACAGACTTGAGCTAGTAATATATAATGTCCTGTGATTTTATAGACATTATGCAACTATATATACTAGAAGATAGAATGAGACGCTTTTGGATCTGAATAGGAAATAAAGTGTTTCTACATATCCTCTCCATCTGAAGGCCATTGCTCGGTTCAACAGTTAAATGCTTGAGTACTGGTGCCCTTGACACTAGTTCAATCCTTAGAGTAGCCACTTTGTGAAATACCGAAGGTTAGGACTGTCTCGAGTCCTCTATCTTCAGGGCCCCGTTGAGGCAGAATTAGAACTGGGTAATGTCCTTCTAAATGTCTCCTTTATTCCTTTTATCCTCTACCTCAGCTCAATACAATCTTTTCCTAACTATTTGGGGTCTGTTACATGAATCCTTTATAGCTTCAGTTAAACCACGTGATACCATATCTTCCCTAACTATCTCAAACCATGTTAGTTAACTTAGTTTTGGTGTTCTCCTTCCCCTAGCTTTACCCTCAATGAGGACCACACTACTTTTCCTATTGAGTGTAACTACTGACCACGCTGCAAATGTCCAAACCATCTTAATCAGTTATCTCTTTTTTTTTTTTTTTTGTCTTGCCATTCATCCTCTCTTTTTCTCTCTCTGTGTCTCTCTACGTGTGTGTATATATATATGTATATATATTATCTCTTCGACTCTTTGCCATTCCTTTTACTTTCTGAAGCATTGAAGCTCAGATTTTTTTTTTTTGGTAATTTTCTAAAAAGAGTTTCCATCTATGGACTCTCTCTTTCTCCTTCATGGAAATTTTTTTTTTTATAAGTAGAGATATATTAGAAAGCGTTCAAAAGGGGAACGCGTCCCAAGAGCTGTACAAAAGTCAGATACAAGAAACGAGGAAAAGACCTATGGTCCCAAAGAACCCATAAAGTCCACCAATTCATCTATGGATAAATAATTTCTCCCCCAACTCCAAAAAAAAAGAGAAAAGATAATGGAAACTTCAACGCCCCAATGGAAGGTTCCTCCCCATCAAAAGATCTTCTATTCCGCTCTTTCCCAAGACTCCACCAAATGCAAAGGGGGGTCACCCTCCAAAAGACCCTAACATGCGCCCCCACCCTTTGGCCCCTCCAGACATCCATCAAATCCCTTGAGGTTCGGGGCATGACCCAATGGACACAAAAGAGACCTAGGATAAGACTCCAACAATCACGGGCCAAAGGACAGTGTAAAAGAAGGTGATCCACGAACTCTCCATCAATCTTGCAAAGACAACATCGGTTCACAATGATTTGTCTTCTCTTCCTCAAATTGTCGAGGATCAAAATCTTACCCTAAGCAGCTGTCCACACAAAAAGGCCACCCTAAGAGGCGCTTTTGACAACCAGACCGTCTGGAGCCGTGAAACCCAGAGAGACAGAAAAAGAAGGACCGAACCTGGAAAGTCCTCCGCGCCGACGGCACCCAAGTCAAGGAATCCGCACCAGTACTGTCCACCTCCTTCATGGAAATTATCAAATTTTATTATCTTCACCAAGAAATTAGATTGCATAAAAGGGAAACCATGGACTATATGCTTATCAACAAACTAAAAACATATTTGATTTGGATTTAAGAAATAAGGTTGAAAGATAATTGTAATGACAAACACCGCGAACCAAGAACAAATCAAGAAACACGAGCGAAAAGTAAATATGCCATACACAAAGAACACAAAGATTTACGTGGTTCGGGAAACCCTACGCCCACGGTGTAGATCTGGCGAAATATTCGAAAAACAGGAGATTAAAAATTTCAACCTCCAAACCCTAGCTCTCTTTCTTTCCTATGATTTTCAATGTTCTCTCATTATCCCACTCTAAACCCTAAACTCCCTTATATACTGGACTACAAGAGAGTACTCTAAACAAGGTCCACAACCCGTAAGAGAAAAACGGGTCGTTTTTTTTTTTTTTTGGTTTGGTTGCAACCCAGGCCGAAACAAAACTCGGGCCACAACATCACTGTTACCCAGTAAGGGGGGGGGGGGGATAGAGTCTTAACAGAACAATACCAAATAATCAGTTTTAATGTTTATTTAAGCTTGACAATAAATATCCTTTGAATGCATAATGAATAATGAAAGACAAGCAATAATGATTAAGTAGTAAAGTAAAGAGAGAGAAAAGCAAACTCAGAATGCTAAGATTTAGCGAGGTTCGGAAACTCCTACTCCTCGGTTCAAGATCCCTCTTGAGACTTCCCAAAACCCAATAAGGCTTTTCCTTAAAGGTGGAGAGCAAACCGGTAGAAGAAGCACGCTGCTTCTAAATCTTCTTGCTAAGAGAATAGACCTCTCTTAGACTTCTTCTGGGTTACACCAACCCTTACAATAGTTTTTGACGAATATAATTGAAGAACGAAGAAACACTCAGAATTGATACGCAAATCAAAGCTCACAAGCCTATGGCAAATATAGAATATAGCAAAAGGTTTAAAGCTCAAATGATATGAATGAGACAATGATCAATGCAAGTTTCTTTTGATCACAAGGTTTTTCTCTCTTGATGTAATTCTCTGTATTATAATGAAAACCTTGATGTGTTTATATAAAGGCTTAATAGGCATTAGATAAGATTTCGAAACTTGCCAAGAATACCATTACAATTTAAAAAGAATCTGACTTTTTACCCATCTGATCGATCACATGAGTCATCTGTGCGATCAATTGAAGGCAAGTGATCGGACACATGCTTCATCTGTTCAGACAGTTGGAGCATCTAACCGGTTACATCAATGAAGTGATCGGTAGGATAAGATCCTTTTTCCCCGCACTTTCAAGTTTTAAAGCATCCGACTGGTTACATCAATGATCTGATCGATCACATGGATAAGTCACAATTTTTCCAGGCGTACTGTTTTCTTCATCCTATCGATAGTATGGAGTGATCTGATCGATCACTTTATGTCATCTGATTGGTTACATAGGTGAAGTGATTGGTCACATGATGTTTTTCAGAAAAATGAAACTTCACTGTTTTTGGCATCCTATCAATAATATCAAATAATCTGATCGATCACTTGGATCAATCTGATCAATCACATTACTGAAGTGATCAGTTACATCAATTATAATTTTCATTTTATATAGCTATCTGATCGGTCACATTGTATATCTGATCGGTTAGTTCAAGTGACAGATTTTGCTTGCATGATGTATGAAGAAATGCAAGATGAGCTTTAAACCAAAGGCTATAAACTATTATACCTCACAATTTCTAAACTACCCCTGTTGATGAGATGTGGGCTTTCCATTTTGCCATCCATTCCTTGATGTTTCCATGCCTTGTTCTTTATTGGTGTTCCTGTTTTACTGTATCTCAAATAGAGATATGTTAAAAACACTTTTTATCTTTTTTTGTAATCATCAAAATAGTAAGAGGTGTGAATTAAAGGCACTTGTGGCAACAATCGCAATACTGACACTCAAAATGGAAACGGTACGCAAGGAATAAATAAATGAAAGGTCTCAAAAGGAGGCTTTTACAACCTGAAGTTTCACAAACACTCCACTTGATTAATGTTGCAATTTGAAGATTGTAACTTATCTTAACAATTTTTTGCTTTGTTTTAATCATTATTGCATCTATGCTAGACATTTCTTTAATGGTTTTTTTACGACACAATTTCCTTTGGAAAAAATTATCTAAGAGAGGATGGCTTTGTTGCTTCCTTCAAAAATAGATTTGTCTCCCTAAAAACATTTGCTCTTTCTCTAAAAACAGTGGTAGCTGGATGGTGTTGATTGATGCTGCAAAAGGATGTGCAACGGAACCACCAGATTTATCAAAGTATCAGGCAGATTTTGTTGTCATCTCATTTTATAAGGTATACTTGTACAACTTCAGAGTTGTCCTTGCATGGATATAAGAAACTATTACATATTGATATTGGTGTTTAATCTGTATATATATATATATTTTCCTTTAGCTATTTGGCTATCCAACTGGACTTGGAGCTCTCATTGTTCGAAATGGTAAGCCACTAATTTGAAAGGTATTATACTTTCTTTAACATCATGTGATGGTGGTGTTGGTGTGCTTTTCGTAGAACACTATCTAATTAGTTCAAGCTTTGAATCTTTTATCTTTATTATCCTTCAAATCATGATATGACCTAGTATTTTGTTTACTGTTTCCCCTATTGCAATTCCACAGGAGCTGCCGAGTTACTAGAGAAGACCTACTTTAGTGGAGGTTTGTGCTATTATATCGTATCTTTGCAATAAAATACAGGTTCTGTATTGATATTACTTTGCTTCACCATTGAAAATTTTTCAGGCACAGTGGCTGCATCTATTGCTGACATTGACTTTGTTAAAAGAAGAGAAAGTGTTGAGGAGTTCTTTGAGGATGGCACCATTTCATTCTTGAGTATAGCATCCCTTCATCATGGGTTCAGAATACTCAATACTTTATCCATATCTGCTATATCCCGGTACATGGAAAGTTAGTTGCTTTAAAGAATGGAGAATTTTCTGTGGTTGTGAAGGAATGGAAGATACCACTTTTCATACAAACCCGCACACATGCTGACATACATGCATGTGCACAAGCACACCCTTCTATGTTTTGGTGTTTTTTAGTGTATAAATTCCTAATATGAATATGGAGTTGTAATCTCCAAATGATAAATATAATAGCCATTGAATTCTTGGTTGGTTTTTCTTCTATCCTTTAGTTGGCATTATATCTTCTTCTCTAAATCCTTAGTTAAAAATATGCCAAATAAAAAATCGTTAGCACATTCCAATTCTGGTTATTGTCCTAGCTAACAATTTGCCATGCTTTGTTTGAGAATTATGTATGTTTGCCTTGCCCTTATCCTGTAAGGGATTGGAGAATTTTCTAACGGCTCTCTCACATGTGATGGACATTAACAAACATTTACTTAATTGATTAAGCCTAATGGTGGCTGTGTGCTGAGTTACCTGCCTAGCCTGATAGTCCCATTCAACTAGATCAGTCCAAGATTTATTTTGTAGTCCGTTTCATTTTCTAGGATGGGTTTAGGCCATGGAAAGTCCAGCTCAGCCAGCCCAACTATTTGTGACATTTTTACCCTAGTAATCTTATTATCATTATCTCTAAGCAGAATCTAATTATTTTTAAAGTTACATACATTATATTTGATTAGTATCAGATATGTTAGTTTTGTTTTGTTTTCTTTTTAGTGTTGACTTCAGAATCTTTTTTGTCTTTTATTGTTATTATAATGCAAGGCCTAGGTATAGAGCACCCTTCTTATATGCAGATGATAATAGTGGCAATATCTGGGCTTGTGTTGTGGAGGCAAAGTAAAATGGAAAAACTAGGATGTCCTTTCCCTTTGAGAGAGATTGAGTTGTAAATGGAGGGATGATCATCACGTTAGGCAATATCCGTGCTTCTTTGTCATCATTTATCGCTATAAACGTAGAACGTTCAATGAGCATGCCATCGTTTTTTCCTTTTTTTCCCCTTGTTTTCTTTCTCCTTGATTGGTCAAGGAGAATGTAATCTATTTTCCTCTTTTATTTCCTTGTTATTTTGTAATTTGAACATAATATGTTTAACATAAGCTCTATATTTTTACTTCCAAGGCATACAACGTCACTTGCCACATATGTGAGGAATGTGCTTTTGGCGTTAAGACATGAAAATGGGGACAGTGTTTGCACAATTTATGGAGTACCTAACTCAAAGGTAAGTCTTGTAATTAAAAAAAAAAATTCAAAGAATTTTAATTCACATTGCTAGGTAATATGCTTTATCCCATTATTCTAATGTGCTTCTCTTTTTCTTTTCAAAATTTCTTAGATTTGGCTTGAATCTCTCTTTTGTCCTTTTAAATATATTATTCATACCTTTTTTAAAGATTTTTTGCCCCTTCTTTTTGTTGAAATTCATAGTTTAAGAGCAGCAGTTTGGCGCCTTCAGTCTTTAAGGTTCCTTTTACACCTTAGGAAATTAGCACCAATTGAGTACAGAATTGCAAGCACCAATGACTCAAAATTTAACCACACAGTTAAAATATTTTTTAATTGGTGCAAATTTCCTAAGGTGTAAAAGGAATTGCAAAACAGTGAATTGAGTACAGAATTGCAAGCACCAATGACTCAAAAAGGACCCCTAGAGTGCCCTTCTCTTCACCTCTAATCATTCCAAACCTTCTCTTTCTTCTCATTTCCATTAAAAAATCAGGTGCTACTCTGTAATCGTTTGCAATTTCTGTGCTAGTAGTCCACAAATTTTAGCTTTAGAAAGTGTGAACTTCAATTGTGACCCCGGTGATTTTTCCGTTAGTACTTAGTAGTAATGAATTAATCTCCTCCAGTTACTTTTTTGCAGCATGCTAAATCTCTAAATCCAGTTAAAATATTTTTTTTTTAAAAAAAAAAAAAAAATGTAATATGGGATGGAGGTCAAGTTTTATTACTGTTCGGAGAAAAATGTTTCCTTCAACGTCACCATACTCTATATAAGAATTGTTTTCTTCTAAAATCGTCTTGCTGAAGCCATGTAGAGAATCTTCAATTGCCAGACTCTTTCCTTTCTGGAATTCCTTACATGAATTTTAAAATTTTTTTAGGTGTACTTAGAGTTAATAAACTTTATGCAATGCATGTGCACTTTCTGTAAGTTTCATTTTGATATAGATTTTTAAAAATTTACTGATATAGGCTTCAAACATTTTATTTTAGGTCTCACGTAATGAGTTGGGTACCATAGTTTCATTCAACTTGAGAAGGCCAGATAGTTCTTGGTTTGGTTACCGCGAAGTTGAAAAATTGGCTTCTTTATCTGGAATTCAGCTACGGGTAAGCTGGTTTGGATGCATTTTTTCCGCTTGTAATTCAATTATCAATGTTTATGTTAATAAATATTAATCTTTGTCAAGTGAGTAGGGTGCTACAACTTAACAGATGTTACTCCTAGAATTTCTTCATTGCAGTATTTTTGGTTTTTTCCATATTAGTTTGTTTATCCATCTCAGCAACCTTTGTCTTAACCATACTCTTCACTGTGAATGCGAAACCTTTTAGCTTTTCACTATCCTGCTACTTGTAACTATTCTTTTCTTTTTGAAAAATAATTCTGCATCCATCAATGTAGTAAACGAGTATCCCTTTTTTAACACCCTTCCGGTCTTGTCCTTAAGCATCACCACTTGCGATATATATTTTTGTCCTCATTGGAGGATACCCAAGAGTAAATAGGACATAATATACACTCTCATACTATTTTTGAGGCATTTTTACATACTATACGTTTTAAGCTTAATCATATTTGTTGTATGTGTTCACTCTATGTTGCTGACAATTTAATTATTTCTTTTCATTTTATTTTTATTTTTTTTGGTTGTAGACAGGATGTTTTTGCAATCCTGGTGCATGTGCAAAGTATCTTGATTTGTCTCACTTGGATCTCCTTTCGAATATTGAGGTCTTAGTCTTTTTCTGATTCCATCACATGATTGTGGCTTTACTTGGTTTTTCCAAAGTGAAGTATTCAGGTATCCTTAACAATTCTAGTTCTTTGAATTTAGGCTGGGCATATTTGTTGGGATGATAACGATATACTGCATGGAAAACCGACCGGAGCTGTTAGAGTATCTTTTGGTTATATGTCAACCTTCGAAGATGCCATGGTATATGTTCCTATGTCTATCGGTGTAATTTCCAGTTATTTTTCAAATAAAAAGAACCAGTTTTCCTCATTATGATTTTCCTTTCTTCAGATTCATTGAGGAATTTCCAGTTATTTGAAATTTTAGTAAACTACATATTTTAGCTCATCCGTTTGAAATGGGAAAGAGCATCTCCGCATGCGGAGGTGAGGTTGAGTACATTTGACCCTCCCCATACCCCGCAGTGGCAAGAGCCTCGTGCGCTGGGCTAGCCCTTTTACTACATAGTTTAGTTGAAGATGTCACAATAATTTTCGACTTGTTAAACAAGAAAAAGTTTATTATTGGTCTTTTTTATTTCATTAGCCATGTAGGTAATATATTAAGATAATAGCTCTAATAATCTATATGGTGACTACATTTTGTATTAATCGTAGAGATGACAACAAATATTCGTTTGTTAAAACAGGAAAAATGGCATCACTTATTCTAATTGATTAGATCTTCTGGTTATATATTTAGATTATAGCTCTTATCAATCAATAGTTTTCCCTTTTTTATTTTATTTCCTAGTGGAATGTGTAGATATTTCAAATATTAGTAGGCTGCTTCCTCTTTTAACTATATGAGTTAAGTACAAACTTTGAATTGGTAAATTAGAAAAGAACAATTATGTTGGGTGATTGCTTCTCTCTTATAGATTAGCTGTTTGGTGGTATATCAAAATAGCACTTCTTGTTGATCTATTTTTTATAAGTTTTTTTGCCCTTTTTCCTTTTGCTTTTCTCCATTTTGGTGTGCAGAAATTTATAAACTTCATAGTGGGCTCCTTTGTATCATTGCCAACTCATTCTGGACATTTATATTCGTTGAGAGCAAGATCCATTCATTATCCAACAGAAGGTTATTTCTCACACCCCTTCTACTCTGCAGCAAATAAAATGATACTGATTTGATAGCTTACTGTTTCTCACAAGTCTCTCAAGCTTCTTGTTTCCCATTATGAATAATTACAGATATAGATGAAAATAAACAGAATAATTAGAGATAGTCTCTCAAGCTTCTTGTTTCTCATTATAAATAATTACAGATTCTTTTTCCTACTTTTGTTTCCATGCAGTAGACTTCCTAATGGAGTTCAACAGAGGTCTACAAATTCTTTATTTATCACAAGTATACCGCGTAATACGGCCTATTAATCTAGTACATTCTTTGATATAATTCTTAATATAAGGTAGCAGACTCTTGTTTCTCGCAAGTCTCTCAAACTTCCACTTGTTTCCCATTGTCGATAATTACAGATATTTTTTCCTGTCTCTTGTTTCCTTGCATTAGACTTCCTAATGGAGTTCACCAAAGGTCCACAAATTCTTTATCCATCACGATTATACAGCATAATACGACGTATTATTTAGCAATCCTTTAATCAAGTACATACTTTGATTAATTTCTATATGTCAAAGAGGTATCGGAATCTTACAAGCTTAGTTTTAAAGAATTTGATTGTAGACACTATGCATTCTCTGCTATAATTCCTAACAAGGCAAGACTTTTATAGGTCATGGGTGTATTAGATTTCTTTTTAAGGAATAGTGGGTCCAGACTCTGCATTATTCCATCGTCAGCTGACCTTTAAGGCATATTCCTTTTTGAGTATCAGAAATCAGAAATTGTACGCTGGGGTTGTTATGTATCATACTGGAATTAAGCATGATCTAAGATAGTTTTGTGACTTTTCATCATGTTGTTAAGTATGTCCATTAGAAGCTGAGAAGGGGATGACAGCTGAAGTATAGTACAGACTGTATTATCATTGTGAGAAGATGTTAGATTCATACGTTTGTTTTGTAATAATAATAATAATAAGGGTACATTACCCTGACCTCCTCTGAGGTTTAAGGAAATCGCCATCGGTTTAAAGTTTTTGAAAAAGATGTAGTCATCCTCTTGCCTAGTGTCACGGCCGGGTGCTTTGCGGTCCGACCAAAAGCTTAAGCTATTAGGTGGTGCTAACACCCAACGTTATATGCCCAAGACGGATCTGATGTGGGACAAGAATCCATGACATTCTCCCCCACCCAAACCCGTAATGCCCTCATTGTAGTTGGTCCACCCTGCCTAATCGTCCACCCTAACGGTGGGGGACCCGATATCCGACCAGGTCACCTTCGTGTGAGTGCTTGGTATGACACTGGATCAAGTATTGGGTCTGCTCTGATACCATTTGTCACGGGCCGGGTGCTTTGCGGTCCGACCCAAAAGCTTAAGTTATTAGGCGGAACTAATACCCAACCTTATATGCCCAAGACCTTCCCCATCCGGATCCGATGTGGGACAAGAATCCATGACACTAGGCTCTGAAAAAGCCCGGAATCATCAAGTTTTGACCAGGGCGCATCAACCAAGTATATGCCAGGCTCCTTCAACTAGGCTTACATAAAGCCCTCAGGCTCGTTCTTTTTAGCAAGCTCCAGGCTCAAAAAAAGTGCGCCTCTTATCTGTAATCATTCATCCATATTGTTTTCTTTGTATTTCTATATGAACATGAATCTACATACTTTGCACCAATCATGACCATTTTTGCAATGTATGTATGAATCCCCTATTTTTGCCTAGGTCATGTTTCTACTTTTCCAAATTATGTTATTGTTTCATTTTTACTCTCTATCCTGCATGTTTTTTTTTTTTTTTCCTAGTTGGTACTCACACACACTTGTCTCTTTTGAGACTTGAATCCCTGACCTCCCTTTGGGAGGTAAGAGGCTGATACCGCTAGGCCACTGCCTATTGGTCTATCCTGCATGGTTGTTTATTGCTGTTTCAATTATTTGTCTTCGTAATGCTCTTTGTTATCTTGGAGTTTGATAAAAAAAAATCCTTGCTTTTCATTATATTTTTTTATTGAGGATTTCTGTGGTATTATTTCATTTATTTTAGTGACGCAAAATAGTTATCCACTCCCTGATCCAAATTACAGTACAGTGACATCATTTAATTTTGTGTTTAACCTTTATGATTAACATCTGTATCATTTCTAAATTGCAGGTCCTGAAGGAGCAACTACAAGATACTATCTTAGGTCTATTACCATCTATCCAATAAAGTCATGTGCAGGGTTCAGTGTGGATAGTTGGCCTTTATGCAGTACTGGTAGCTACTTATTGGCTGCATATTATATTAGCCTTTTGCTTGTTAAATTTCATTTTAATATCAGTTAATTTCTCAGTAGTGCTGTGTGCTATTCTGCTAGAATCCCCCAAGCAAAAAGACTAAGGTTAACTGATACAACCTGTGGCATTTACTTCAAAATATTATGGTAAATTTTAAATACCGTGGAAAGAATGACTTCTTTGGAAAATGTGCATTGAATATTATGATCTATTTCCACTTCCAATGACTAAAGCATGAAATGTGAATAAGTCATGAATTATTTATATTCTGATCTTCTCTTCATCTCCAGCTACCAACAAGTGTGGAACATAGTATATTCTGATGTTCTCCATCTACTATATTCTACATTTTTTTACTGGATTTTCATAATTGATTTTAATGTAACATAGTGAGCCTATAAAGAGGGGCCATTGCTTGTTTAATGATTAAAGTGAGGGCTTTCTAGCATGAAAAAAATATGTTTTAAGTATAATGACTGAGGGAAGCCACTTCATGCTGTTGTGCTGGATCTTAGTTTGCTCTTTGGTCCATCACTTTACCTGGGAATTGATTGACTGGAAAAACACCTCGTAGTAGATTCTTTTTTTTTTTCTTTTTCATATTTGTTTTTCTATATCCATTGAGCTTATAAAGATCAATTAATGGAAATAACACTGGGTGGTGGCGCTTTTCCTTTCTTCTCTTTATTTATTTATTTAAATATATTATGTTATCTACTTACCAAAAAAATATATATATATTATATTATCTGCTAAAGATATGATTTGTTCAAATTTTACTGGAAAATAATGAAAGACAATAAGGAAATGTCCTTGAAACTTTGCTAATTCAAAGATAGGATGCCGTCATCTGAGAATAAGAATAACATAAAATGTATAAACTACAAGATTGTCAATAATTTTAATATTTGACCTAACTTTTTATGTGTGCTGCTTGAGGGTTTATAGAATGTTGATTCATAAGATACAGAATGTAGCTCGTCTTTAATGTGTGAAAGAATTATTGCCATTCCCAGCTTCAGAATGGGTGATTTCATAGTACGGCAATGGTTTAAATTTTTTATTGTGAATTTTTGAGCAGGCTTTCTGCATGATCGAGAATGGCTTCTCAAAAGCCTGAATGGTGAAATTCTTACACAGAAGAAGGTGAATTCTTATTCATAAACACCAGATGTTACATTTATTTGTATACTTCCATTCATCTGTGTGCATGAACTTTTAGTCCCAATTGTTTGTTTGCTTCATAATCAATTTGATTGCACATGCAAAACAAAACTATGAGTCTGTCTCCTATTACACTACCTCAGAATATGAACTTTTGAAAGATTGCAATTGAAAGGTATAATGTCCCACCTGTTGTTTTGGTTCATATTAAATTTGATTGCACATGCAAGTGAGTTCATTTTTATACCTCAGTTCATCTGTATGCATGAACTTTTAGTCCCACCTGTTGTTTTAGCTTATATTCAATTTGATTGCGCATGCAAGCAATACTATAACCTAGGACACTAGCTCAGGTTATGAACTCTTGAAATATTACAATTGAAAGGTGTAATGTGCTGAATTTTTTTGCTATGATTTAGGTTTCGGAAAAAGCGAGAGCTGTTCTCGCACAAGCATAGCATGTATTTAAATTATATGACTACATAGAAAATCTTTGCAGCTCTTTAATACTAAACAAGCTACCTGATCAGGAATTATTTACTGTTTGGGTATTTAGAACTGTGTAGAATTATAGTACCATCTAGGGTTTTTGTTTCCCTGAATTAGTATCTAGGATTGACAATTAAATTGTGGAAGACATAACCGCTGAATCTGTTGCATTACACATCTAGGATGATCATGGACGGAGATAAGAGTGTCAAATTGTCAATCAACAAACAGGTAGGGGTGTCAAGTATCAAAATATACATACTTATCAAGAATAATAAATAAAATTTTGACACAAAATGCAATTCCTCGAAATCGAGGCACAAAAACACCTTCGTCATTGGCACATATTATTCTATAGAAATCTGATATCCTTGTACACTAGCTCAGATTATGAATTGAAATATCAAGTGAAAGGTGAATTTACAATGATATAGTTTTCATAAAAAAAAAAAAAAAAAAAAAAAGCTTAAAAAAAGCTATTCTTACAAAAGCATAATATGCATCTAAATTGTCATATGGCTACATAAATATTCTTTGCAGCTTCTCAAGACTAATCAAGCTACCTGATCATAAATTATTCACTCTTTTAAGTAATTGTTCATAAATTATTCACTCTTTTAAGTATTTAGAACTGTGTATAAGTACACTGCTTTCTAGAATTGATGAATTAAATAGTTGATGACAAAACCCCTAAATCCATAGCATTGTGAATGTAGGATGATCATAATGCGATGCCTTTGTGGAAACAGATAAGATTCTCAAGTACCAACAAATACTCAGATGAGGCTGTCCAACATCAACATATACACACTTATCAAGGAAAAACAAAAGAAGTTTCAAGACGCGCATCAATTCCCTGTAACTTTAAAGCATAGTGGTTATGTTGAGGATCTAGAGGTCTAATTTGTTGTTGCCACATGTTATTCCTTAGCTATGGGTGAACTTACAGAGATTCTAACAAACTGTGATTTTGAGGCCCGAATTTGGTTCCGGGTCGTATTGCGACCCGTTTTGACCCGACAACCCGGTGATTGCCCTTTTTTTTTTTTTTTTGCTTGTGGGTCATGGACCCTAATTAGAACTCTCTTGTAGCCCGATATAAGGGCGTTTAAAGTTTGGAGTGGGATATGGAGAGACATTGAAAATCACATAAAAGAGAATGATAGCAAGAACTAGGGTTTGGGGCCTGAAACTGGTAATCACCTAATTTTCGCATAGTGAAACCTTTCGCCAGATCTTCACTGTGGACGTTGATACGACTTGTGTCGAACCACGCTAAATCTCTGTGTTCTTTGTTTGTGGCATGTTTATTTTCTGTCATGTTTCGTGATTGTTTCTTATGTTCGCTGCGTTTGTCTTAACACAAACTATAGAGCATAGACATAGACAGAGCACGGTACGAATATATGACGATACGACTAATTCTTAAAAATTAGGATACGGATATGGCAAGGACACATCAATATATATTGTATAATGGAGATATATGTGTATATATATTTAAAAAATACATACATTTGTATGTATTTAGCAAAAAAAAAAAAAAAATTGTTTATCATATTGTATATATTGTTACTAGCATTTCCTTATTTGTTCAACCTTGAAGTATTTGAGAAGTATACGTGTCCAAAATATCTTACAAGTATCGGATGTGTAAGAATTTTTTTTTTTTTAAAAAAATAAAAATTCAAATTATGGATATTTTTAGAATGTATTGGTCACGACGAGTATTCAAGTAGTGTGGGTATCTGACACAGTCACGATAGGGGTACGTCCCCCTTGTAGGAGTATATGTGCTTCATAGATAACGAATGATAGGCAATAATTGGAAATAATAATATTTGCTGCCAATTTGGCTTGAACATGAAATAGAAACTCACCATTTGCATACTGATGAATGAATCTCATTCAATTTGTTCAATCTTCAGTGGACATCTGTTTGTCTCTCTACTATATAGATATATGATTGATATGTGGAAATAGTTTTTAAAATTTGATGTGTACATGGAGTTCTAATTCTTCTATATTTCGGTTTGTAGGTTCCAGAAATGTGCTTTATTAGTACATCTATTGACCTCAATTTGGGAATATTATTTGTGGAATCACCACGTTGCAAAGTGAAACTGCAGATTAAACTTGAATTAGATTCATATGTAGCTGGGAGAGATGCCATGGATCTACTTGCCCAGAGGTTTGAGACTAAGTATTGTCATCTTGTTTTATGTTTTATCACCCTTTTCCTCTCAAGTAGATGGCTTTGTCCATCATTTAGATATTGTACACCAAAGGGCACTTGCTTGACAGACTTAAATGACATGGTACGGACCTGCACCACACACCTCAAGCAATTAGGATCTGGCAAATATCAATGTGGATTAATAGAGTTATATAGTTGAGTAAATGTAAGCATAGGATGAGTTTCCAGATCTAAATGTTGCTTTATTATTAAAGTATTTTTGACAATGAAAATTAAAAATAGAAGAGTTTTCTTCGCTGTCGTGCTTATGCACCAAGTTGACTGCTAGTTGGGGGTCTTTGGACAAGGCACCGGAAGTTGTCAGTCCACGTTGTTTGTTCTCTTTATTATTTTAGCTACTTACAGTTCCTACCTGTTGTAGAACCACAATGGTTTCCCCATAATTTTAGTAAAAAATATCCAAAGCTAAAAAATCATTATCCAGTATTGAACTTGCTTATGTGGGGTGCACCGAAGGGAGAGATTGTATACAGATTTTAACCTTGACATTTCTCTTGCACAAAGTGGTTGTCATCCGACTCAAATCTATGTTTCACACTTGATAGCCTGATCTTTTATCATTGTCCCCCAAGCGATGACCCCTAACAATCATGATCTTAAAGTCTTTAATAATTTCTCTCTTAGAGATCCAAGGAATTTTAAGAAACCAGAATCTCCATTATAAGTTACTTTTTTCGAATCAATTTATGGAATCAGCAATCCATCAAAATTGAATAGTATGTAATTCTGATCTGACGGTGATAGTCCTGAGCTTATATAACCCCCAGTGAATGGCCCATGCTAAAACGAGAGAGAGTTGCCCCTGTCCCTGTCTAATGATTTAATGAGAATTTGAAATTCATTTAATTTTTCCTTATGCTTCTGTTTGTGAAATCAAGCAAATTGGTCAAATAATGTTCATTTAATGTTGGATTATATTTTGACAAGTAGTAACCGATTTTTATCAATTCATAATTTGATTGTGTTCATTTATTGTTTGAACCTCCCAGCACAACTTACATTGCATATGCAATGACATATTGCTTTGTTAATTGTATTCTAGCTTTAAAATGATGACCTGGATATTTTTGGTTGCAATTGTACTAAATTTAATAATATTTACAAGGACATACCTTTAGTGCATTACCCAGTGTGTTCCCTGCCCATGTGGGGTGCTGGGAGGAGGCGACTACTGACAAACTTAACCTATGCATTATTTTACATATAGTGGCCACTATGAGACTCAGACCCACAACCTCATGCTTGTTTGTCTGAGTCTTCACCATTGCCCCAGACAATGACCCCCTTATTTATAAAGACCTTGATAATACAATAAGTTTCTCTCTCTCTCTCTCTCTCTCTCTCTCTCTCTCTCTCTCTCTGTGTGTTTAGATGTATATTATAAAGACCTTGATAATACAATAAGATACTCTCTTTTTTTCCTTTTTCCTTTTTTATTTTTTATTATTTTTTTTATCTTCCTTGATTTGCATTGTTGAATCACATGTTTAAGATGTATTTGTGAATATATGTTTTATATTTTTGATCTTTATTTGATGTGCATATATTTACTTTTTAACTTTAGAACATTTCCTAGCACTTTCTGTCTTCTTTTTTTTGTTTGGGTGAGGGTGTGCGCATGTTTTTCTGTTCATTACATTAGTATCAATTAGTAATCCCAGTTTAGTGAGTCCTTCTGTTGTAATAGAAAATACTAATACAATAGGAAAGAACTGCCTTTTTTGTATACCTTCCCCAGTTCCGTTGCTACCACTGGCTTTATGACAAGATAGGGTATCAAAAGGATCTCGGAGATCTACGAAAGCACAATAGCCAATATCTTTCAGAAAATGGATTCCCATTCAATGAGTGCATAATCGCATTGATAAGCTCACACTAACCCATCAATTTGGATCCAATTCAAGATTTTCTTTGAGAGGTATCAGGAAAGAATTGGAATGTTATAGCAATTCATATAAAAAGAAAAGGTTCTCTATCGGTTCAGCACTTTAGCACTTGGTACTCAAACATTGGCTCGAACCAATAACCATCTTTCAACTAACCTAGCTTTTTCCAACCCTCGGGATCAACATGCCTTTCGACCTGATCTTAGGCCTTGACTCATCCTCCGTGGACGAACCCTGCGAATAAGTCCTTAGGTTTTCGGGGCATTGGATTCTCACCATTGTTTGTGTTCCGCAGTTCGACATTCTCAGTTCCGTTTCATCCACCACTTCTTGCGCTGGTTCTTCCCTCTAAGGCGTAACATTCCACTACTAATGTATTTTTACATCCCTGAACTTTTGCAAATTGCCTAGCCTGTTCATCTTTGATGCAAGAGTACACGATCAGTGAGCTTTTATGCACTCTATCAAGGGTTGTTGCTTCAAGGCAAACCTCTTGGCTGTCTCTGCACCCCTACCTCCTTTATCACTAAGTGGTCATTTAGGGGCAGTGGCTGGTAATTAGGGTTGTTTCTCTCTCAAAGATGAAGTTTATCCCCCATTGTCTCACTGGCCGACCTTGGTCCCTTTTATTTTTATTTGAGGTCATATGTTTAGTATTAGGAGTTTGCCTAGTTTGCAGGCCACGAGAAGTGGGAAGGGGAGGGTTGTGTGGAATGTATAGTCCAGAGAGAATTCTAGACCATAAAAAGTTTCAGTACAGCTAATAGTTTAATCTAGTAGTGCTAGAGATATTACCTTGGAATATCGTTGCCTTAGAGAATTACAAGTATGGTCTATATTGTGCTTGGCATAGATCAGTCTTTGCTTATGCCACAAGGAAGTCTATATAAAGGACTCTGTGTGGAAGACCAAAGTGTTGCTTTATTGGCAAGATACACATTAATACATATAAAAAAGTGATCCCTAGAAATCAGGGATTACAATAACTAATAAATCCCCAGCTATTAACAGCCTGTACACGATTTCCTTATACAAGGAAAGAATCGTATTTTCCCAGAGTAAAATGTAATAGATCTTAAAAGAAAGATCCTCTTTTTTCCAAATTTACCAACTTTGTCAAAATTCTATTTGAATTGTTTCACTGCTCAACGTACATTGGTTGGCTCAATACCTATTGTTTTACATGTTTCATGGTATAGAACATTTATTTTAGGTCTTGGAGTCTCATCTCTCTGGTTGCTTTATTTCCCTATTTTATCTGTTTGAACTCTGTTCTGTCTAATTGTCTGCTTCTCCACGTGTAAGAGGAGTCATACATGAGGCAGGTTGTGAGAGTTTGATTTGCTTTGTTTAGCTCATTGCTTTTGTTGCACAAGATTGTCTAACAAAATATAGAGTTTGAATGCGACTTATTTATTAATTATTTTATAAGCAACTTTAGATGTCATTGCATTTCACAGATTGTGGTTTAAATGTTACCCCTTATTCTTTCTACATCATCATTAAATGTAATGTGATACGTTTTGTTGAATGGATATGAAGTCCATTGTTTTGGGAATGAAGTTGACATTTGGTTTTGTTGATCAGCTATGAAGTCCAGGGTTCTGGTGATGAAGTTGACATTTGGTTTAGCAATGCTGTTGGTCGACCTTGTACTTTGTTACGATGCTCTGGTTTAAATAATTACTTCTGCTTGAAGAAGAGCAGAGGTGTCGGCATGTGCAGAGATGATGAGACTAAATTGAATTTTGTCAATGAAGCTCCGTTTCTGCTAATATCTGAGGAAAGTGTATCTGACCTCAACAACAGATTAAGCTCCAGTATGTTCTAATGCATCTTTCTTCTCACACAGTACCTACTTGGTTAGGAAGTTTCTGACATTTTTGAAGAAGCTCACTTTTCAGTGTCTTCCTGAAGTTTTCTATATATGTTGAGCTTATCTGAAAAGTTAATGTGGAGATGCTTTATGTTCTTGCTAATAGCATGCTTTATATTCGTGTTAACAATTCCAACACTACGGAAAACATTGTGGAGAGACTAAGTTTCCATGGGACTTTCAGATATGCCCAATGCTGGGATGCATGACTTGTCTTTGTTGCATACAAGTTATTTCCTCAGTTTTTATTTGTTTATTTATTTTCTAGCAGCCAAGTGTCAACCTTTTAGCTCTGAATTTGTTAGATATGTAAATGACAGATAGTCTTGGTGTTTACAGTTTCTCATTTTTTATTTTCAGTTAAACGTTGGGTTTTATCAACAAATGTATGTAAACTATTTTCTTTGTTTTCTTTTTTGGTAGCAGATGTACAGATAGGCCCTCATAGACCTCCCACTCAAGTCAATCCGATGAGATTCCGTCCCAACATTGTTATATCTGGTGGTGAACCGTATGCAGAAGACGAATGGAGAAGTCTTAAAATTGGAAAAGATTTTTTCAGGGTAAGTTCTAGCTATAAAAAATTGAGCCTCCTGACCTTGTAAATGTTTGTAGCTGTACTGATGTCTGCCGTTAACTTTCTACTTCCTCACACGTTCACGCATTTTATTGCCCATTTCTTCCATGTTCCATATGGTACGTTTTATTTTAATCTCTTTCTCGAACTGAAAACTGTTAAAAGGGAAAAAGTTTCCCCAAAATGATAGTTATCGTCATATCCATGTCTGTTTTGCTGATGCATTGGTTATTTATCAGCTGTAAGAAAAATGCCTTCTTACTATTATTATCTTCATGTGCAATTTTTTGGTTTTCTTGTGTGGGGTAAGACACTAAAATTTGGAGAGTTCAGGAGTTCAAATCTATCCTTAATGGTTTCTTGATAGCCCTATGAGTTGATAGGTGTTCTTTATCCTTTGTTGGTTTAGAGATTGGTCGTAGGTTTATTTTCTATTTTTTCAAGATATCTTAACAATTTTTTTTTTTTTTTTAAAAAAAAAAAAAAAAAAACATAAGTAATTGAAGAAATTTATGGTGATGATTGTTTGGTATTTTTACAAAGCCAATAAATTGCAAGCAACTCTCTCTGTCTCTCTCTCTCTCATGATAGATCAAAATTTCATAGCTCATCTATCTTGAGCATTCTTATGCAGTCCCTAGGTGGATGCAACCGTTGCCAGATGATCAATCTCAATTTTCAAGCAGGAGAGGTGCAGAGGTCAAATGAACCTTTGGCTACTTTAGCATCGTACAGGAGAGTGAAGGTCAGCCAGAATTAACTCGCTAGGTCTATTTTCAATTTTCGTTTGTGATTGTTTGTGTTAAAAAGTTCATTTTGGGAGCAGGGGAAGATTTTCTTTGGGATACTGTTGAGATATGAGAGCAGCAATAAAGTGGGAACGGGTACAGACTCATGGCTTCGAGTGGGACAGGAATTGCATCCGAATTCCGACCCACCCTGAGGAAATATTACAAGTGCCCGTTTTATAGAATTAATTACATTTATCCATACACAAGATACCATGCTGAAGAAGGAAGACAGTGTGGATATTCTTTTGTTAAAAGCATTATTTTTGGTTGTTCAGTTGGTCTCCTGCTGTTCAAATCAGGCTTGTAGTGATGCTATACGAACCTCATCTTTATTCTTTTGTATTTGTTATCATATTTTAGCTGTATTTGTTTTTTTCTATTTGGGACCATTTGAAAGTTATGGAAAGGCTGTCACTGTGAATTAATACAATGATAACCTTTGCTGGGTTATGATTCGATACGTGCGTTCTCTTTTTTATTTATTTCTAATTTTTTGAAAAGTGAATTATTTTTAATTACTTGGTTCATGTAAGTTTGGGTTGACTGATACATTTTCAAATCTTCAAAAATTGAAGATTGAAGAAAAAAAATGATAGACTTTTCAGCCCAAATGGAACTAAAAATTTGGGTAAGAGCCGTCTCAAGTTTATTGACTGAGGAATTGAGACTGATTTTTGCTTCTTCCTTGTATATTTTTCAGGTCTTCCCTTCTTCATGGACGATTGACTTGTTGATAGATGTGAAGTAAACTATTGATCCTATGTTAAATCCATCCTTGCGGCTACCTTGTCTTTACATATATCTATCACTATGAGGTTTTACCAATATATATATATATATATATGGGGGTTAATTACACAAGACTTCTCTAAAGTATAAAAATTTGCATCTAGTAACCATCTAGTAATAATATAGGAGGGTGATATGCAAATTTTTATACTTTAGAGAAGTCTTGTGTAATTAACCCACATATATATATATATATATATATAGTCTTGTGTAATTAACCCACACACACACACACATATATAGGTTAATTACACAAGACTTCTCTAAAGTATAAAAATTTGCATATCACCCTCCTATATTATTACTAGATGGTTACCATGCCCATGCTTTACAGTTGTGGTGTAACGAATTCGGACAAATATCAGTATAAATTGGCAGGTTCATGGAGGTTTGTAACGGTATCGGATTTTTGAAAAAGGATTACGAACCGATAAAATACGATAAACATGATGGTAATCAATATGAAATATTTAAAATATTGTAATAACCTCTTGGAAAGTTCATCTAAAAATATTTAAACAGTTGCACATTTTGAAAATTCCAAAATACCCAAAAAAATCACTGAATTATATATATATATATATATATATATATATATATATATGGGTGAATTGCACTCACAAACCATAAATTTTGCATTTGTGTGGTATAGATCTAAAATTTGGAACGTGATACCAACGCACTCCTGAAACTTGGCGCGATATCTACATAGAGTCTACATCGTGTGTAATAAATGCAAATTTTAAAAATGTTATTGTAATTCACCTTATATTTTATTATGTTGGATCGAATTGTTATTGCATCAGATTAATTATAATCACGGTTGATGGGATTTGTATTAAAACTTGATCGATTGATAAGTCCATGTGACCAGTTGCAATTTTGACAAAGAGTGTGTGATATATAAGGCGGGAGAAAATGTCTAGCTAGGGTTGATGGGTAGCTTTCGTGCAGCAGAAATATAAATTAATTCGATTGCAAGAAAATTTCCATTTGCCTCCTTTTCTTCGTATTCTAGAAGCAGTAATAGTCTATTGTTTTCACATATTATAATATATATATATATATATATATATATATATATATATATATATATATATTGCAACAGTACATTTTGATTTTAAAGGATGGACTAAGGAATATTACCCTGAAGTTTATTCTATTTTATATTTTTGCGTAAAATATAATCTAAGTTGAGGTTGAAAAAGAAAAGGAAAGAAACATGTTTAGTCAATTTGCGGTCTTTTTTGTCTCTTGTAAGTTTTTAACCAAACTTATATATATACCGAATTGTTCAATCCTATATATATATATATATATAAAATACTCCCAGACAACTAACCATAGATTTTTCTCCAAATCGTTGGTACACTTCATTTTCCCCCAGTTTTGGTGGAGAAACATTGTGTCAATTGCTTCTGGTCAAACAATTGGATTGTCTAATACATGTTCTTTTTCTTCTTCTTCTTTTTTTTTTTTTTTTTTTTTTTCTTTTTTAAATTGTGGTTTTTTGAAGTTTGAAATTTTTTCATTTCTTATTTTGGCGCCAACACTAGTTTATGTGGTTAATCCATTTTCAAATCCCATCTTTTATAATCACGTTTTGACTCAATTTTCATTGCATCTTGGAGCAAATAATAAATAAAAGGAAAAGTATGATCTATGAAAAACGATGAAGAATCAAATTTTTCTTTAATTTCAAATTCAATGCAGTGATTGGTGTTATCAAAATACTTAATATATTATAGAAATGTATCTTAAGGTTTGAACAAATACCATACTGATTTATTGTTTGAATCTCTCCCAAATTCATTTGTTGGTTGTCAAAAAGCGACTTTGATTATGAAAAGTTAATAATGCCTTCCATAAAGCTATTTTTATACTAGGTAAAGTAAAATTGTCATTTTAAAAAAATTTAATCACTGAAAAAAAAAAAACGTATTTTAGTTAGATTAAAATAATAAACACTAAACAATCGGTCCGTGTATAATATATTCAAACTTTAAAGGAAATTAGTATAATTTATTTAATAATAATTTTTACAACGTAATTATTTATTTATATATTGCATTTACCACATGCACTAGAGTAGATATATATATATATATATCAGATATTGTAATATTTTTATTTTTAAAAAAAAACTGTATCGACCCCACACCATTTAAATTTAAAATACAATTTAAAAGCCAAATCTCACGCACTTGTCATTCGGACTTATGCCAACACCACTAAGTCTATTGGTGGCGCGACTTCAATAATAAGTTTGGTGTACCCCACCCAATGACAAAAATAAAATAAAAAATAAGTCCAGCACGTGGCCAAGCAAAAAAACAGAAAAGGTCCAACACCGGGAATAGTATTGTCAATCGAACTGTATAGTTGGAGTAAGTCAAATTTGTGGTTCTTAAAAATCAAACATTATTGGCTTATTTTTGACATTTTCTTTGATGGCTTAATTTCCTCCATGGTCAAAGTGTCATGTGACTTTTTATTTTATGTTTTTTATGGGTAAGTAAATGTCATGAGCCTTCTGGAAGGCTCCTTCTTTTACTAACTTGTCAGAGAAAATGCAGCCTTCTGTAAGGACAAATTTGCCCTTTTGAGTTTGAAAATTTATGACTGCTGACTTCAGATGCTTGTTTGGTTCTATGAACTGAAAATTTAAAAATTGTAGTACAGTATAAAATAAGAATTATTTTCTAAAAATTCAATTTAAAAAAAGATAGATTATTTTAATAACGATTTTTTATAGTTATTTTTCTAAAAATAATTTTGTGTTATTGATTAAACTCTCTTTTTTAAGGGTCCTGAGGGTTGAATCTTAAATCTGATACTTTATGAAATAACAAGTCCAAATAACTTACTGGAACGGGTAGGTTATTTACACTTAATGATGGTCAAATCTTAAATCTGATACTTCATGAAGCAACATAACTGAGTGGTTTACAGTAACGGGTGGGTGTTTCGAAATCCAACCCAAAACCTTAAGCGGTTAAGTGAGACTAACACACAACCTATATGAACTCATTCACTTTTTCATCGGGATTAACATTCCCCACCCCCCACCCCCCCAACCCGAACAAGCAAAGCCCGAGTGGTTGGGCAACTTTGCCTACTCGGGTGGCTGACCCGAACCCCTCCTGGCCAGGCGCTTGGCGTTGCACCGGAACAAAGAATGGATCTGACTCTGATACATGCAACTATAAAATGTGGGTATTTCGCGATCCGACCGAAAAGCTTAAGTTGCATACATACCCCATTCACTTCTTCATCCAGATCCAATACGAGACAAGTCCACCTTATAACATTTACCATTAGAGCCAACACCTTGAGTTAAAACTAGGGTTGCAACTCGAGCGGGTTTGAAGTATAACTTGAGCCCAACTCATTATATGAAATGCTAAACTCAAACCTAACCCTAACCCTATCCTTAACTTTAACTATTCAACCCAAGCTCAACCCATCCTTCTACTTTTAAATTCGGGCTTGCAACTCGGGCTTAGATTCTCGGTTAAAATTTCGGGTTATTTCAAGTTACTCATATAGCTAATCTTTATACCGAAATTTAATATAATCTTAAATTAGTTTTATATTACATTACTCTTAAACAAGAAGAAGTTTAAAAACTTTTTGTAAATTTTTAATAAATTATAAACAAATTTTTAGAAAATTAATTCTCCTAAATTTTATATATAATGTATTTAAAAGTAAAAATATATATGAAAAAAATATTATAATTCGGGTTTGGGTTGACTTGAGTTGCTAGCATTTCAACCCAAGCCCAACCAGCACTTTAATCCAAGCTCAACCCTAATTAAATTCGGGTTAAGATTTTTTAACTCAAGCCCAACTCTAATTGTAAAAATGATTGCCCAAGCCTGTGAAAAATCGGGTTGGGCTCGGGTTGGGTTCGGGTTGCCTAACCCAAGTTGCACTCCTAGTTAAAAACATTTATTTACTAGTCTGGAGTTTGAATCCGGGTCTTTGCCCTGACTAATTCCCGAGGCACGTGCAAAGTGCCCCTTCCATGCGGATCGGGTAAATTTTGGTCTTTTACTCGCGAGCATGGTACCAAGGAATTATTTACACTCAATAAGGCAAACCCAAGTGGCTTACTGTAATGGGTGGGTTATTTACACTCAATGAGGGTCGAATCTTAAACCTGATACTTCATAAGGCAACATACCCAAGTGGCTTACTATAACGTGTGGACGTTTCGCAATTCGACCCAAAACCTTAAGCGGTTTGGTGAAGCTAACACCCAACTCATATATAATCATTCACTTTCTTATCCAGATCTAATGTGGGACAAGTCTACCTTGTAACATTCTCCTTTACCCAAACAAACAGTCGGACTACCCTGCCTATTCAAGTGGCTGACCTAAATCCCTCTAGGCCGGGCGCCTAGCGTGACACCGTAACAAAGAATGTGTCTGGTTCTGATGCTAACTAAAACAGGTGAGTACTTTGTGATACAACTCAAAAGCTTAACTATTAAGTGCGACTAACATCCAACCCATATATATACCCATGCATTTCTTCCGATTGTGGACAAGTCCACCAAGTAACACTTACCATTATAGCCCGCAGCTGGAGTTAAAACCATTCATTTACTGGTCTGGAGTTTGAACATAGAAGAGAGCTAATCATTCCGTTCAGTTCTGCCAATGAGCGTTAACTTTCATGTGTTTAGGAAGTGCAACTTTCTTACGTCTATAAAGAAGAGGGCTGTAGAAAGTCACGTAAATGCATCAAACAGTACTCCATTCGAACCTATATTTGGAGTGTTTGGTTCACTTTAACAATTATTTTCTTATGTAAATCATAGGCAAGTCGCTTGTTTTATTCTCATGATTAGGAACTTTGTTTCATAATTAAATAATGATAGATAGATAGAGCAGCCAAACTCAATTATCAAAATGGAGGATTGCCCAAGTTGCTCTTCCATTGGATGCATCAGAGAGTTGCAAAAATCATTATTGGATCCCTGTAATGCATGTAGAGATAGAAGACATGACGACACATATATTGGAGAGAACGATAGAAGTCTCTCACGTGCATCTCGTCCCCACATGTACAAATTAGCTGAAGGTCAAAAATGAGATGATGAAATTATGAAGTGCATGTAGAGTTGCATATATGGACAAAGTAAATCATAAGCTAAATTGAGACTCAAGAAATTTACAATGGGTTAAATTCATTTAGATCCCTTCTGGTTTGTCTATACTTTAATTAGATCCCTCAAATTTGTAAATGTTCATTTAAATTTTATGTTAGACATTGTCATATGACCGTGTTAAAGAAATGAATAAAATGACTAATCTATTCAATGTGGAATGAGAGAGAAAATGTAGGAAAAATGTTAAATTAATTAGAGGGAATAAGGAGCATAGTTAGTAAAATACGGTACGAAAAAAATACAGGTACGAAAACGTACAAGTATAATTCGATATTTTTTTTAAAATATGTTTAAAAAATTCGGCAAAATAATACGGAGACGTAAAAATATAAATACGAATACGTACGTGTATAATACGCTATATACTCTAAAAATTCGGGATAAAAAATTCGGTTATACACATCTTATTATTTTCTTATATATATATATATTTGTAAAGACAATAGAGAATATGTAACAAATAATGAAATAAATATATTACAATTAACACTAACACAATAATCATAAAAAAAAAAATTATAAGTATATAATGTAATATTCTACTAAAACATCTAGGGAGTGTGGTGATTTACAAACTTCTAAAATAATAATAATAATAAAGATATTAACAAAATTTAAAAGATCTCACAACAAAACAAAAAATCTATAAATATCTACAAACATTAATAAAACTTATGATTCTTTAAGATTATAATGTTCCATAAATATATATATATATATATATATATATATATATATATATATATATATATTTCATTGCTTTGATTAAATATCATAATTGGAGTGACAACAATAAGAGATTGCACAACAAATAACATTATTTTGATGGCTTGAAAGATAATGGCTATACCAAGCAAAAGAGGGTAGAAAATACAATAGTTTGCACAACAAATAACATTATTTTGATGGTTTAAAAAATAATGGCTATACCGAATAAAAGAGGGTAAAAAAGACAATATTTTGTATTTTAGAAAAATACGTTATTAGAAACGTGAATTTTGTAAACAAAAATAATAATAATTAGGTTACAAATTAAACGGAGCAACTAAAACGAATAAATGAATAAAAGCGTTAGATACGGAGTGATTAAAAAAAATGCGTATTTTACCGTATCTTTCAATTCTAATCGACAAACGAAAGTATTTTTTCAAAATTCGTACGTACGCGTTTAATTCGCGTATCATACGCGAATTAACTAACTAGGATAAGGAGGGCAATCGAATATTATAAATTACTTTTTTAATGATGTCAACAAAAACAATCTTTTAACCGTTACGTGGGGCCCGCAGGGGGGTGGTGGGGGACTAGGGAGAAAGATATCCAAATTAATCTAGGGGGTTTAACTTACATATAGACAATCTTAGGGGATCTAAATAAATTTTACTTTTAAAATAAAGTGCCTCTGGTCTAATGCATGGTTTGATCTAAGGTGCATACGGTTCGGTTTGGTATGGTTCTTGGCTAAATTGCAACAAACCATTCTTTACGGTTCCTAAAAAATTGAAACCAAACTAAATTGTGAAAGACCGCTCTGGTTCGTTTTGGTTCGACGGTTTCCTTTAGATAAAATTGGGTAAAAAAATCAGTTTACTTTTTTGAAGAAAAAAATATATACATAGTAGGAACAAGAAATTAACAAAATAATATAATTGAAATTGTAAATTGTAATATAATATATAAACTGAGTAATTGTAATTGTATTCTTTATATATAATATAATGGAATTGTAATGTAAATTGTAATATAATATATATACTAACTAATTTTAATTGTAATATAATACAATATATATATATATATATATATATACTGGAATTTTAATTGTAAATTCTAATTCTAATGACGGACTATAAATTATAATTGTATATTGTAATATAATGGAATTGGTTTGGTTTGGTCCTGTTTCAAAGGGTCTAGAACTGGAATTGAACAGAAATTCAATGGTTCCTCAATTTTTGAACTGAGACCAAACTGTTGAGGAACTGGAATTGAAGCACCGATTCGGTTCAGTTTCGATCATTTCTCTGATTCTATCCGTTAGCTTTTTGTACTCCTAATTTGATCTTCTCTATCTAAAAAGAAAGAGATTGAGAGTTCAAGTCCTCTTATAAGCATGTTGTGAGTAACGAGTCTGTGTTTACTTTTGTTAATTTGTTTGATTTTGTCCATAAATTGTTCTGGGGTTTTAATTTTATTTAAGTTTATTTTTGCTCTCAAGAACATATATTGGGCCTTGCTCAGTCCCTATCCATTCATTGGCCACACCGTCGCATTACATTCACACACACACACACACACATATATAATATAAGTAAGTAGTTGCTTAAATTCTGGGTGCTCATGCATTTGACCGGGACTTGTTCAGCTAGCTTTAACTCCATCACCTTCTCCTTCTTTTCAAGTCTTCTAGTAATCAATAAAAGACTTCTTCTTAAGTTCCAAAAATGTTTGGTTCCTCAAGACTCACAGAGTCAAAGCTGATGACTTGACCAAAAACAGCCCTAGTCTAGCCCCCCCCCCCCCTCTCTCTCTCTCTCTCTTCCCCACATTATTAAATCTCTATTTCTCTCTCTCCCCCCCCACATTATTAATAAGAAGAAGGTTCTTCCAAGTTCAAAGCTAGTAATGTTAACACTATTCTCCCAAAAAAAACAGAAAGAAAGTAATCTTTAAACAATATTTTCAATCCCCCCATTCACACACACACACATACACATACACATACACACAGAGGTGGGCATGGAAGTAGTAGAGAAGATGAGCAGCGTGGGTAGCAGCAGCGTGGATGGTGGTGATGATGATGATGTTCCTCTTCCTGGGTTCCGGTTTCATCCCACAGACGAAGAACTTTTAGGGTTTTATCTTCGCAGAAAAGTTGAGAAGAGGCTCATCAGTATCGAACTCATCAAAGAGATTGATATCTACAAATATGATCCATGGGATCTTCCAAGTATGTCATAAATTATATCCTTAATTTCTTTCAACTTCTTTACTCTCTCTAATCTCCTCCGATCCTTCAAATTTTTTTATTGATATTGTTTTAAATATTAGATAAATACAAGAGAAATATCTAGGATTTCGTTCAAAGGATCTAAAGAATATATATATATACACAGAAATATATATATACACATAGGTGAAGTGGTGCTTGGTGTTTAACAAAACAGTAGCTGTTTTTCATAAGATTTAAGGCTTGTTTCTTGTCAAAAGGACGATTTATAATTCTAGTACTCCACCTTTGATAACATAACATGCATATTGAGATCAATAAGCCCTAAACTAATTTTCATCTAAGAACTAAGATGGTCACATCTCATGTAAATCTTTCACCATATTCGTAACAAGTGCATGTGTGATCGGTCCGGCCAGTACTCATACACACATACACTGATACACACACAGTATATATATATATATATAGAGAGAGAGAGAGAGAGGATTATGATATATCACGATCGATAAGGGTTTCAGGATATGGGGCTATTTTTTATATGGGAAAGCTTTCGACTATCGGTCGTAGTTATGCATGGAATTAATCAACTTTTGAGCTAGTTGTATGGGATGAAATTCTAACCCTTCAATTTGCATGAAATGGAACTTTGATATATATATATATATGCCCTTCATGTAGAGAGGATCACTGAAAATGAAGCTTTTTTATATTGCGATATGAAAATATATACACATACACGAACAAGATATATCAAAAGATAATTATATTTCTAGGGTTGATCACTGCCGATACTTCATAATTTTTTGTTGTTATACGAGGAAAACAAAAAATAAATAAATAAAAAGGAAAAACAACAATACTCTTTTTTTGTTTTCCATTTCTTTGTAAATCAGTAAATAATTCTACCACTTTATACACCATTTCGTTGATGCAACCAATGGATAGCATTGCACCACCTCAGTCATAAAAAGTAAAGATTGACTGTTATTCACTGGATATCAGTGATCCCTCGCTCTCTCTCTCTATATATATATATATTGATGGAATATTTGTGCTAACCTAGTTTGTAAAAAATGCAGAAGGTAGTCCAGCAGGAGAAAAGGAGTGGTATTTCTTCTGCAAAAGAGGCAGAAAATATAGGAACAGCGTAAGACCAAATAGAGTCACTGGATCTGGTTTTTGGAAGGCTACTGGGATTGATAGGCCAATATACTCTTCCGGTGGAGATGGACGAGAATGCATTGGCCTGAAGAAATCATTGGTATACTATCGAGGAAGTGCCGGAAAAGGTACCAAAACTGACTGGATGATGCACGAGTTTCGCCTCCAACCCGCCGATGACAAAAGTACTAAACACAGTCATGATGTTATAAACATTGCTGATCAAGAAGCTGTAAGAAACTAACTTCCCTATTTCAAATCAAAATTTAGTCATAACATGGTGTGGAGGGAAAAATATTGGTGTGTTAGATAAAAAATTACTAGGTACCTTGGTAATGAACAGTTTTCGGTTTTTTGAGATGAAAACTGTGTCTTAAAACATCGATCTTTTTTTAGTTATCTGAAAATAGTTTTATATTTTTTTTAGTTCTTGAAAACCTTACCCTAGGCCTCATCTAATAGATACTCATTATAATTGTTTCTTATATATCTAATGGGGCGCTATATTATCAGTACTAAAAAAAAATTTGGTGTTAGATAGTTATTAATTAATTATGTGTATATTGTATGCTTAATATTAATATTAATCTTAATCTTCATGGTACGTATTGCAGGAAGTTTGGACACTTTGTCGAATATTCAAGCGAAATGTGTCATATAGAAAGTGTATACCAGATTGGAGAGAAGTATCAGCTAAACGAAACGTTGCACCTGTTTCAGCAAGCTCGAAAACATATAATACAGTGGAGTCTGATGATCATCAAATTCGCGAAGGATACATTAATTTTGGAGCTCCAACGATTAGACAGAACGAAAAGATAAAGCCGTCTGTCAATGAAACAAACTATAACCGGCAGTTGGTTGCAGGCGGCCAACTGAGCTCCATCTATGAAGCTCCATCAACAGCGTCCAGCTCGTGCTTCGTGAGTACTCCAGACGTGAATGAGCTCATTAAGTATGGTGATTGGGATGAGTTAAGCTCAGTTGTTGATTTTGTTGTGGATCATCCATTTCGTCTGTAAACGTACGCTTGTGTAATTTGAGTGGTTTCGTGCACTCATGCTTGGGGAAGGTGAACTCATGTATGTAATAGAGGAGTCAGGATATTATTATTATTATTATTATTATTATTATGTTTAATTTTACTTTCATGATCATATGTAATTAGTGAAAATCATATAATCTCAAATTACGTAATAATTTCTCCCTAATTGATTTAATTATTCTCGTCCTTTAATATTCTACTGGGCTCTGTTGTGGTACGAATTATTGTGCCACTGGAAACTCATTTGCATAGAGAAATATAAAATGAATACGTAAATTTCCATCTGCCGTTCTTTAAATTTTTTTTGGGTAAGTAAGATGAGTTATATCTTGACCAACACGCTTTTTTGAGTCCCATACAAAAATATATAGAGCGGATATGTCTAATTTTGGAATTTTGGAATTGAGTAAGGCCAGGAAAATTAGCTGCATTATTTCAGTAATTGCTAGATCCTAGGGTCTTAACCCAAATTTGAATAATATGATTTTTTTAATTTTTAAAATAATTTTCATTCTTATGTTTAAGAATGGTTCGTACTTGGGTATATCAAGTTGACTAACGAAGTTCAAGAGGCTCTTTTTTTTTTTTTTTTTCCAGGGCAACAATGAGATTATATACACACCCCCTCTAGACCTCTCACACCACAAAAAATGACCATTTAATCCTTTAATTTGGTCAACAAATACATAAAAACGTGTAAATTATCAATATAATCCTATAAACTAAATTTTGAAGGACCAAAATAACCTTCATTTATTTATTCTCTTGCTCCTCACAACCAACATGTAGAACTACCGTTACCACCTCAACATTCATAAACAAACACACCCAATTATTATTATTAATTTTTTTTTTAATAAGACTCATTGCAGACCTTTTCTATAATTCACCTTGTTTTTTTTTTAATTAAGGTGAGTGAGGGTTATTTTTGTCAATTAATAGGCTTGATAAGTTGTGAATTAACTGAATTTAATAATTAGGGATAAGTATGACTTTTGAAGCTTCAATAGTATCAATGTGAACAAGTGCGATAATTGATTGTTGAGTTGAGTGATGGTAATTGAAAATTCAAGAGGTGTGAGTGCAATTTACCTTAAAATATATATATATATATATATATATATATATATAAACCTAAATTACCCAGATCAATGACGTGATCCGGTCGATTAGCACCAGGGCACCTTCGATAAAGTGCTCGTACTTTTTAGGGTTTATTATTATTATTTATTTATTTATTTTTGGGTAGGGGACATTCCCTCCTTCCTTCTCTTCAATTCCCTCAATCCAAACGAGGCACAAGGGAAAGAGTGCCTGAGACGGTTGAGACTTATAAGACCGGACTGGTCACGGCTCACCACATGAGAGCAATTTCAAAATTCCTGGGCACAGAAAAGAGGCAAGTGAGAGATTGTTATGGATCGCAAAGATAATCAATCTCCACAAGGTTCGATTTTACTTCTCTAATCATCTTTTCTTTACCAAATTCCAACTGGGTAATCTTTCATCACTCTCTCTCTCTCTCTCTAAATTGCAGGTGAGACGGCTCGGATTCTGGTGGAATTCCTGGAAGTGGCCATCACTTGTATTGTTTTTCTCAAAGGAGTATATCCACCTGGTACGATTTTCTCCACTCAATTCCAACTTCATTTTTCCTATTTTTATCACTGTCCGACCAAGAATGCCCCAATTTCATATAGCTTACTTATTTTGAAATTTATGCCCACAATGTCAAACACCATTGCCTACTCATCAGTGTGTGTTAGAAAATTTAAATATAAAAACTTACTAGTAACATGGTATCAGAGTAGACAACGTCCTGAATTCAAATCTTATAATTAAAATTAAAACTAGTGTTGGATCAAAAGAAGGCCATTTATTGATTGAGGTTGTAGTGGAACTGAAATTCGTGATGGGTTTTGATGTTTGCAAATGTTGGGATGTAGGTGCATTTGAAAGGCGGCGATATATGAATGTTGTGGTTCAGAAAGCTCGACACCCTCAGCTTCAAGAATACGTCAATTCTGCTGTCACTGGACTCCTTCCTTTTATTCAGAAGGTTTTTTCTTCCATTCTTTTCTTTGTTTAAATTTCTTTTTTTTTGCTTAGGTAAATACTCGCACACACCCACAAATGCCCACTATGGGGCTCCAAAAAAATGATTTTTTTTTTATTTTATAAATATGCAATTGGATACCCTATGTGCATGTTATTTGAAGTGCATATACATATCCGCATTAATCTTGCACGAGTATGTGTTCATGTGTATTCATGTATGTGTCTGGCAGTGTGTGCGTGTGCGTGTGCATGTATTATGTGTGGTTGTGTGAGAATGATGTATATTGGCTGTGCATAGATGTTGCGACATTTTAAGTAGTGTCTACACTCTAAGGAGTGGATTTTGTACTCTTTAATGCAATGAGAAATAACATGGAACATTTCCGTTTCTATGGGATACAGATGTTGCAATGACAATGAGTAGTTAATCCATGAACCAATCAATTGTAGTTGTGAGTAAACATCGTGACTATTTGATTATGGTAGATTATGGAAGCCTATGCTGACATCTACTACTTCACCTGTAGGCTGAAGGAAGTGAAGTTTGTTGCGTACATATGCAGATATAGGTAGAAGGGTGAATGCGTAGTTGGGTATTGAGTAAACTGGTGCTGTACTCTTCTATTTGACAAATTGTTGATGGAAGCTCCTTGCGTATTCATTCCATTGCTGGTTGATGTACCATTGAAATTGACTAAAACAAACTTGGCTTTTTATTAACCAGGGACTGGTGGAGAGAGTTGCGGTTATTTTCTTCAACATTAAAAATATCCCAGTGGAGAGATTTATTTTCAAGCTGAATGTCAACCAGTCTTATGGTTCAAAGGTGGAAGAAGCTGACCTGGAGTTCTCTCTTCGATCGTTCTTGGTCAAGCTTACAGTATCAGAACCTCTCACAAATACTCTACCTCAGGGTAAGTGCTGAATGTAAGCCACTTTGATTATATAATCACCTCGTTGAGTTTTGGTAACAGAATTCCCTATACTAGTGACTTAAAACGGGTAATTATTTGGTACAATAGTAGAAGCTCGGGTTGCCAAAGCTTGAAAACAGGGTTCGAGTCTCATAACAGTCACTTTGTATAAAGTACTACCAAAAAGTTTGGTTAAAATCTGGTCCAATCTTCCCAACACCCCGCATTGGGAGAATTACTCAGTCAGTGATGGACCTTTTTTTTTTTCCCCTCTCTCTTTAACTTAGTTAAAGCTGATAAACTCAACGTCATTCGCTAAATGCTTGCGTTTTTGCTTGATTTGGGAAGTATATTTGGGTTGTTAGATTTGCAAGACCTGATCAAATGCTTTAGGTGTTTTCTAATCTTTTAATAATGTACTGTGCTTTTTTTTTTTTTTTTTAAGTATTGAGATGGGAATTGGGTCTTCAAGCTCTTATCGACTTGACAGATTGCAGGTGGGAGATAACAGCTTACTTTCGCTCTCTCCCTCAAGCTAATACAAGCAAGGATGCAGACTTATGGATCCCAACAGACACAAAGCAGTGGCAACAACCTCCTTTAATAACACCTATTAAATCAATGAGTAGTGAACCCCTTTGTGTGCAGCTATATTTGGAACATCCAAGTTTCTCTGAACCAAAGCCTTAAGGAGAGTACAAGACAGCCACTGCAATCACTATAAAGCAGGTAAGCCCTCTCTCTTTTTTCTCTCTACATATATATATGTTTGTTTGTGTGTGTGTGTGTGTGTGTGTGTATCTCTACATATGTGTGTGTGTGTGTGTGTGTGTGTGTGTGGTGTGTTTTGGCCATCTATGTGATCCAGAAACCCCAAGCACTCAAATAGTAAAACTTATCCATTAAGAAGCAAAACTTTACATTTAATGGTGTAATTTAGAAAAGAGCAAGTCTACTATGAGGGTGTTCTCACTAAGTTTATGTTCTCAGTATTGTAAGGATACACTCACTAAGCTTGCATCCTTGTAACAGTTCTTGCTATCCAATGGTTATAAGGGTGTTAACTTGGTGAGAGTTTCCTCGTGATATATATAGATAAATATATTTTTTCTATTCTTGACTTAGCCTAGAAATGAGGAATATACAAAGAAGAGTGGAATGCAACTTAAATAAATAGATATTGAAAATTAATATGAGAAGGAAAAAAAAAATTAGAGTGGAGAACATGCTAACAATCGATAAATGAGATTATCAAGTGTCAAGCATTTCTTTTCTTCTCTCTTGAATTCATCTAGATAACAAATAATTTATATTTATAAATCTATATTTGTGTGTGAATGGAGAGTGTGGGCCTTGGCGCAACAGTAAGATTGCTCCATTGTGACCTGGAGGTCGGGTTTGAAACGGAAAACAACCTCTTCTCATCCGGAAGGAAGGCCGCATATATTTGACCTTCCCTAGACCCCCGCAGTGGCAGGAGCCTCATGCACTTGGTTAGCCCTTTTATATATTTATGAATGGAGTATTGATATGGATAAAGAATACTTTTTCTTCTTTTTCTTTTTTCTTTTTTTATTTTTTGCTACATTTGAATGTTTAATTAAGACAAGATTTATTGGACTTTAAAGGGCCGCGTGTTATTTTAAGTGTTTTAAGAAAAATTGGGTTCTTACCATTAATAACCATTTCTATGTAACCATAAAAATAAGGGATTAAGAAAAGAAAAGAAAAGGGGTGGGATGGGGTGGGGCCACCTCTAGCTCCATCTGATGGAGAGGTTGACATCATCAGTCTCTTCATCGAACGGCTATGAGAGCGTGAGCTCAGTGAGAGTGCCCTCATAGTAACTATCATAGAAAAATCACGACAACATAATCAAATATTATTGAGGTGCAATATTATATTGTTGGAGTTTAGTTGTTGTAGTCACTAGAACAAGTTCTTTGTTAGGGTGGTAAGTATTGAAAGCTGAGGAGAGAAGCATGCTTTCTCAAAATAGGGAAGCGGGAAGTGGCATGTTCTGAGATTGTTGTTACAAGAAGCACATAGCAAGCCTGAATGTATAGTGTTGGAAACTGAAACTAGAAGCTTTAGACCCAAGATGTAGTCTTGAAGTGAAATTATGATATTTGTGTATGACAGTAAGCATGAATTTCAAAAGAAAATCCACGGAACTAGAGAAACATTGGTGTTTCTTCTCTGCAGGAAAATACCATTTTTATTGAAAAAAAATGAAAAATTATTACATTTTTTTTCTTCCCCAGGGCAGTTGGAAGATTCACTGCTGCTCAAGATGTGTTGGCACAAGAATTTGATCTCTGAATTCTGACATTTTGCACAAGGATCCTCTTTGGCTAAAGCAAGGGTGGATTTAAGAAGACCTGAAGTAGAGGTACAGATGATTTGAAGTGTACTTAAACACGGGGATTAGTTTAGTGTTGTGCCACTGCTAAAGAAGAGTAACAAGTCATAATTACTGCTAGTGTAGTGATGATCCGAAAACAATTTGCAATGAAGGTAGATAGAAGTTGTTTGAGAGCTTGAATGAAGCTTTATTTCTTTAGTTGGTTATTGTACTCTTCACATACTAGTTCCACATGTTATCTTGCATCTTTTATGTGTGAGTTTATTTTTAATTGTATGAGCTATTACAAACATTTGTCTTATATTCTTCTGTGAATGAAACTTCAGTTTTTTGCTTTTCTTCTGTGGAGGGAACTCTTCATGTACGATACTGATTGGATCCTGGAATCAATCATATTCAGGATGATCTTCTATTTTATTTCTCTTAAACCCCAGAAAGGGTGAACCAGAATATGTTTAAGTGTTGGAGAATAATTATTATAGGAAACTTAAATTACTCCACATAATATTGCTCTAGGAATATTGTGGGAGTGATTTTAGTCTATGATAAAATATGATTGGAGTGATTTATGGCATTGATTTTATGAATCCTCCATTAATGTATTTTCCATATTTATCGCTTTGTTCTTTCACATATAAATAGAGGTGATCATTGTAAACAATCTTAAGAGAGACTACTAATAAAGATGATGTAGCCCTTTGGGCTTTGTGCGTGTATCCTTGTGTGCTTCATTTTCAATTTCTCTCTTCAATTTTGACATTAAGCTATAATGTGTTACCAAATTCTACTATTATAAAACAAATTAATCTGTACAGAGAAAATGTCGAGACATACAATTAGAATGTGGATTTAATTTAAGTGAGACTTGAGGGAGAAACTAAATACTAGAATCCACAAACACATGGTCTCAATGCTAATCAACTCATATAGTGAAAAATGAGGATATCATTAAAACATAAAATACATTCATGAACATTGAATTTTTTTCCCCCTGAATAATATTGAAGAATTTTCAGGTCTTTTTTTTCTTTTTTGTTTAATAGCACAAAATTTGCCAATCATTGCCACTAATTTAACTACTTGTGTGTGGTCAGTCTACAATATCTATATGAATTTTCATTGAGAATTGTAAAATGTTGATGTAGACCATGTAACAACTAAGTACTATACATGATATTCAGCATTGTTTGTCGTGCTAGGCACACTGACACATTATGGGCATTGCTTTTCTTTCTGTTTTCTGCAGCATGGACACTTACAATGTAAGCATATATCCTTGTAATACATACTTGTGCTTCTTATATCCTGGTAATACATGTAATATGTGTTTGATTATTTTTACAAAAATAAGTCACAATGGCACATGAAAGTTTTGCTTTAGGTGAAATAGCATAATCAGAAAATGAAATAAACAAAATGATGTATTAAATGCCACAAGAATATGGTTTTCTTTTCCCCTAGTTGTAACTCATGCATCCACCTTTTGTCTCTGATGAGACTTGAACCCTTGACCGTCCACGTATGAATCAGAAGATATATTACTGGGCTACAACCCTGGTACGAAAATATAATTTTTCCCTTCAAAACAAACATTATGTTTCCTTACCAGTCGAGTAGATGAACATAAATTATTTGGAATATTTATATCTACTAGGTAAAAGGTAGCAACATGGCCCTTTTCTTCTGATAAGTTCAGATTTTTCATATAGAAACATGGGAACTTAGGGCACTTCCAACCATTATAATGGCAAAGGTGGATTATTACATTTCCTGGCAGTAGGTTTTATGGGCTTTTACCGTTTGGATTTAGCTTCTGCAATCTCTCTGTTCTCAAGTCTTTCAATACTTTGATTATTTTTAGCTCTTTATTTCTGGTGAAAATTACTTGGACTACAGGAAATATGTTGACAATGTGTTCCAGAAAGTATAGTTAATAGATTGTACATTCGGACTAAATGGAACCTTCAAGCATGACCAACTTTTTGCTTGGTAGTGGGATTGAAGTCATTTTTCATGAATGATGAATAAAAGAATAGACATGGACAAAGTATGTGTAATCCTTGATAAAGTCTGATTATGCACGTATTCTGCTCTATTCCGCCGTGATTTACTGGGCACACCACACAAAATGATTTGTTTTAGTGCCGATAACGACACATAGCAATGTCTTTGTTTGGTAAAGCATCAAGTTCCTGAATAAAATTTCAAACAGTTTGAACTTTGAAGGTATGAATGGAGTGAGCATATACGTTTATTAGTTAACATGAACCGTCCAATTTGTGATTTGTTGAATGTTCAAGTTATTCTATTGATGCAACGTTCTTGTGTGAATTGATTCCTTAGCTGATCAGTGGACTAACTATTGCTTAGAAATTCCAAGTATTGGATTTAAAGCACTGTGCGTGTGTGTGTGTGTGTGTGTGTTTTCAAATCAATAAGAGAAAAATGAATTATAGAGTTTATACCTCACTCATATAAAGTTGTATGAGGACCACTTTGAGGTCATAATCATGCAACTCAAGATTGAATTCCAACCAAAAAAATTTATGGTACACTGATGCTGGGGTCTAAAATTCCTGCAGTTACGCGCTTGTGGACAACTCAACAAGTATGCACACTCAAATTGGTGATCATTGAAGTTTGTCCTCAAATTTGCTTGCTTTACCATAGCTTGTGTGTTTTTTTCTTGGTACGTCATTCTCAACTCTGTTGTCATTGTCTAATTTTTCACTAGTTGAACGTGCAACTTTGAAAAAAGTTGGAAATGAAAAGGATAAAGATTTGAAACATTGTACCATCATCTTAGTCTGAGATAAGATTATTTGCCATAGAATAGAATCACTTTTCAATATTTAAATCTATCTAGAGTCCAATCCAGAAGACCCATTCCCTGTTATTAGTTGTTATGAGTGCCCATTAGATCTCTTTTTCTCCCCCAGTAGTCCCTCTCTGTTTATCTGCCCCACTTACCACAAAGAAACAAAAACTGAATAATTTTAGTGGTTAGCTTTCTCACTTCTTCCTAATGTAGACAAACAATTACAACACTTCTAACAATGTGCCCACTGATGTGTGTGCGTGTGTGTGTGTGTGAGAGAGAGAGAGAGAGAGAATGAAAATACCCTAGATGGTGGAGTAGGGTTTGCAACCACAATCTCCAAAATCCCATTAATGGGATTGTAGTCTTTAGCAGATGGAATATGTGCTAGTGGGAGAAGCTGATGTTTACACTTTGAACCAATCTGTTACAACCCTAGAAAGAGAGTAATCATAACAGTTTTTTTTTTTTTTTCTTGTGGATTGATTCTCATGTACAGTAGTATTAATTTTCTTTTGAATGCTTCATCAGTAGTGGGCAGTGGTGGATTCAAACATGCAATGAATACTGTCTTTATCTTTAGCCTTACTCCACCTACACACTAAATCTATCCATGTAAAGTAAGACTCAGCACAGGGTCATTGAAATTCCCACATAAAGTATATTGATTGTGTAAGGTATGATTTCTATGAGTGAAGATTGTTTTAAGGTCTCTTTCGTTTTTTTGCCAGCTCAAAAGTAGCTATTTTCCATCATGATCCCAAGTGCCCATTGTTTACGCCACAATACTCCTGAACCCTGAATTTTAATAAGGTTTAAATTCCATTATATATATATATATATATATATAGTCAAAAAGACTAAGTATAGTGAAAGAGGCTCTCGCTATTGCAGAGTTTAATGATGTCATAATTATAGACTTTTGTCATTGTGAAATTTGGAAAGAATCACATGCTGGTTATTCCTTTGATTCCGGGAAGGGTTGCATTAAGTCACACAATTCTTCTCAACAGGAGTCGCTATCATGTTCTAAGCGCACTTCAGCTTTCATGTTCTGTGCACATTTTTATTCAAATTTTCACTATTTATAACATAATTTTGTCACTCTCATACTTTTGCTCTCACTCTCATTTCATATGACTTAGTGCATGACCTAAAGGACAACATAAACCAATATATACTTATATATTACATATCTAATGTCACCGACAAAGAAATGGTACTTTACAACCATCTAATTAAACCTAATAATCTACTGGTTGGAGGTCTTGCAATATATTTCTCTTTCAAATGTGGGGTTATCTTGAAACGATAATGTTTTTATCATCTCATAAAAAGTAGAAAGCAAAAATAATAATAATTCTAAGACGATTTAAGAGATGGCCCCCATCTTTCACAAGAGGAGAAAGTTGAGGGTACTCATGATGGGCCCACAAATGTCTCTTTCATTGGTTTCACATTCTGTTCTTTGTACTGTCCATGATCAGCCCCACTCCCACGTTAAAATTGGATCACCATAGTGGACACAATTTATGTGAGAAGTCCTTATAATCAGACATAAATAAAGCTAAAACAGCACATACAAGCAATGGACCTAAAACATGCTTAGCTTTTAGCGTTCACATTTTTATTATTATTATTATTATTATTATTATTATTTTCCTATAAATAAATATTTAATGTCCTCCGAAAAAGAAATAGCCATTGGGTTGACTCTCATCGTCGGCATGCGTGACATGCACGTGACAATGAATTTGATGTACACTTATCATTGTTATTTTGTTTAGGACAAAATGTAAAAAATGATAACTTCACTTTGACTAAATCTTGTTTGTCGACTCTCAATAGTTTTTTTTAAAATAAAATAAAATCTTTAAATTTAATAAAATTGCATTTATTTCCAAATTAAAGGAAGATGGTAGGAACCATTTTGCAGGAGTTTTTTTTGTTTTTTTTTCCTATAAATATATTTTTAATGTTCTCCAAAAAAGAAATAGCCATTGGTCGACTCTCATCGTCGGCATGCGTGGCATGCACATGACAATGAGTTTGATGTACACTTAGGACAAAATGTTAAAAAGATAACTTCACTTTGACTAAATCTTGTTTGCCGACTCTCATAAAAAAATTTAAAAATAAAATAAAATCTTTAAATTTTAAATAAAAAAAAACTACATTTATTTCCAAATGGAAGGAATCTGGTAGGAACCATTTTGCAGCAGTTTTTTATTTATTTATTTTTTTGTTACCTCTTTTGTTAAAAAAAATTCATTAAGTGTGTGTATATATACACATACATACATACATATATCAATGAAAGGTTTTAAAGGAAAAAAGATGGTGGGTGGTGGTTGAAGTTTATGACCCACAATGACAATCCAAAATTAGTACTTAATTTCCCCTTTGACAATCCAAATTATATCCAAATATATCAATTTTTAAAATTAGATTATTATAATAAAGTTTGAAAAATTAAGCAATGTTACATGGATTTGGGGACCACCATCTTGACTATATCACAAGATGATGCTTAATCAATCAGTGTCCTCCAAAACGAGTTGCTTAAATAATTACAAACACATCATTCATATTTTTCTTCTAACAACAACTATTCCTTGAACTAGGTTGTGGTAGGATGTGATTAGCCAACCGACCTCCCTTTCCTTTTTTAATTATAGCTAAGTCTATAATGTATGCCTTTAATCAGGTGGAGGACAAATATATATATATATATATATATATATATATATAAGTGTGTGATTGCATATCAAGGGTCTCGTGATCGACCTGTACTTTTTGTATTTTTCAAAGTGGATGGTGAAGGTTCGAATATTTAAAAAAGCACAATGATGTGTGTGATTACTTGAACTTTTTAGAAACTACAGGGTGAAGTACAATAAACCCTATGAACTATTACATTTTGTTACAAAATATCCCAATGCTTAGACTATCTTTCAATAAATGACCATAATGCTCCTTATTATTAAATTACACTTAATCTATTTTTCTTATTGAAATAAATTATGAAAAAAAATCATGTTAATTTGATGACATTTTATCCATTAAATTTACATAAATTTACCTTTAATTTTTTTAAATAAAAACCTTTAGTAGAAAATTTTAATACAATTTTACTAATTTCTTAAATTTTCATGAATATATTGCATGAAAAATAAGGTATGTTTTATTTAAGTAATTTATTAATTTTTCATGAATATATTGTATTAAAAAAATGTATTTATTTATGGTAAAAAAAATTTAAATTGAGTATAATAAGTTTTATTATAAATAGTAAAAGTTTAATAATAAGTTATCCATTTTAGAAAATAGTAGTTAAATAAAATAGTTTTTTGTAACGTGTCTTTAATTGCAAATTTTAGAGAGACAAAAGAGAATTTTTTTTGCAATTTATCCAAAATAAATAAATAATTAGCGCGAGCTCAACAAGAACACTCTCATTGTCGACATTAGCCTTCTTAATAAACCAAACATAGCTTATGAACAAGAAATGTTGTTGGCCATGGCAAGTCATTGATTTTTGTCTTTATCTATTAATTTCTTTATTATTATTCATCCTCAATAATTAGAGGTTGGGATTTGACATAATGTGATGAAGACCTTGTGATTTCATTGTTAACCTAACTGCCAATATATTCGAATTTATCCAGTTTGGGATGACTCTGAGCAACCAATAGATAAGATTATTTGAGATTTTATAAATTGACTTGTTAGATCAAATTAGTAAATAATTTTATTAAAAAATATGTAATTTAATTGAATGTATTGCCGTCCGTGAATGCACGTGGAGCACATGTGACGTAATATATGACGTGACTATTATTACAAATCATATAAATTATGAAATGAAAATTAACCTAATTTTTATGAAATTGTAGAAGTTGAGGATTAAGCTCTTTAATGTGACAAATGCCTGTGATTTTATATTAAAAAATTTTAAAAATAAAAATAAAAATGAAAATAGAGTGAGTGAACCAAAAACCAAAAGGAGTGAAGTTTTTTATTTTTAGGTAAAAAAAGTTTACTTGTTCTCTAAAATTAAATTTTCCGGCAAAAAAACGGTTTGTTTAATGAAAATATGTTTTTATGCCAAGTATTACCTTCATCGAGTGGTTAAGTTACTTCTTTTCGAAATTCGTATTCGAAACCAATTCTGACTCCTAACATTTGAATAAAAAAAATAATAATAATAATAAAAAGGAGGAACATGTCCTATTTTACTGTGTGTTATAATTAATTATGGTAATTGAGAAAATAATTATAATAATAATAAAGTAAGATAGTGAAAGTCGAATCAGATTCACGTGTTTTGGAGGCTATGCCGGTCAGAAAGGGACAGATGGCCCTGAGATTTGGGGTCCACTATCTTTAAAACAAATCTCAATTATATCTATGCTGTCTTTTGTTGGAGTTACCTCCTCATTAAATGCTAAAATTGGCCTTTTGTACTTGTTGCGGTGGGCCCAGGTTTGGTCTCAGATGTAGATGTGCTTTTAAGAATTACTGGTCGGACAATTATGCAATTGTTAACATTTCCATTAGCAATATACGTTTGAAATGGGGCTAATTTAGTAATCACAATTAAAAATCATATCTGTATTCAATTTGAGCCCAACACTGATTAATGGTTTTAATTAGGGATGTCAATTTTTACCACCCCGTCCCGTTCCGCCCCTTTAATAAAGGATATGGGAATACTTTTTATTCCGTTGGGGCGGGCATAAATACAAATTTTGTACCCGTCGCGAATCAAAGGGCGGGTAAGGGTTCAGTATACATATCCTAGGGGTCCTGCCCCACCCCGCGAAGCATATAACTATATTTAATATATATATATATATATATATATATAACTTATTTTTGCGACTTACCCAGTTATTCCTCTTTTAGAATCCTAATTTGGGATGTAAACTTGGTATTAAATTTATTTTTGTTTTGGTTATGGTGGAAGTTAGAGCTTAGAACTTCTTGTGATTTGGTTGTATTAAATTTTTATTTTTATTTATTATGTTATCTAAATTATGTTATGTGCATGTTATTTTTTTATTTTTATTGGGATACATAATTTCATTTATGTTGTGTCATTCTCAGACTTTCCACATTTAAATAGCAGGAGCTTAAGTTCTAAAAAGTGGGAGAAAAAAATTTGTTAACGGGGCAGGCACAGTATTTCCCAACGGGACGGGATTGGACATAAAAATTCAACCAGTCGCGGGTCTCGGGACGGACATGGACTTGACAAAAATTAAAAGGGGCGGGGCGGGATTTAGAAAAACCCGCTCCAAACCCGCCCCGTTGCCATTCCTAGTAACTTTTACCTAAAAAAAAAAAAAAAAAAAAACACTTTTGATTAATGGTGGTATCACGTGAACTCAGGTACTATGTGTTTAGTAGGTAGGATTGTGCAATCCACGTATCTAATTTGTCATTTTTTAAAATAAAATGATATATAAATATGATTAAATATTAATATTATTTAATATTTTTATTTTACTTTTTAGATTAATAACTTTATGTAACTTAGTGCTTCTTTTGATATAATTATATATATAAAAAAGTGAATTATATAGGTGATATGTCATACTAAATGTATAGTCTAATTTCTCATTACCACATTTGTTATTGGGAGAAAAATCTTATTCCTTTTAAAGAGTCCATATAACATATGAGTGAGGACGAGTCTCATTGCAGTGTTAAAATTGTTCAAGTTCACGACTTTAAAAGAAGAACACGGCCTCTCCACATGCATACGTAAAGTGTATAAATCATGCTTGAAATTTAAGATTCACCAAATACATTGAGATCATGATTTGCAACTATAAATCGTAGCACCGTTTCCAAGACTCACTCATATACTGATCGAGTTGGAAAATCACACTAGAAAGCCATGATACACACCGGTTTAGGCCATTTCGCCTAAACGTATTAGCCTTTACTCAACACAGGAGAAACGATCACTACAATTATGAAATAGATTCATTCAGACCATTTTTGCTTAAACGTGTTAGCTTTTACCCTTCACGGGTCACTTTCAGCTTTCTATTGATTTCACACCTTTTAACCCTAGTACATCCATCACTCACGATCCTATTCAGAAAAATACCATATAATCCTTTCATCTAATAATGTGTGATTTCCCTCATTTTTATCAATATCTCACATAAATCTCTCTTTTTTTCTTTTTCTTTTTTTCATAATCTCATTTACCTCCCTTATCAGCAATGGGTGTCTAACTTGACGACTGTAATGTGGGTTTTTTATATACATATTTTTTTGCTCATAAAATGTTTGTTATCATTTCAAGTATTAAAATATCAAAAACAACCTTCTATTCATTTTCTGTTACAAACATTAATATATTTTGTTTGTCTCCGTCTCTTTGTAAAGTGCCCTAATAGGCGGTGAAAAATCAATTATATAAACCACAATCTCAAAGGCGGTAAATGAAACTATGAAATCACAAAGAAATCTATGTAAAATATTAACATATTAACAAATTTCATGCAAGGTAAGTGAAACTTACTCTAAAACAATAATAAGTGTTCATTGAACCAAAAAAAAAAAAATTACCAACACTACATTGTTGGCAGGGCATACACTATTTTTTTTTTTTTTTTTCCAAAATGTTTCTCATCAATCTGTCAAGAGGGAGACATGTTAACGTGCACAGTGGCGTTATTGTTGGAATTACAAATGGGGCAAGTTTGGACCGACGACCCACAAACAGTGCACAGACACAGGTGCCTGCATGGCAACACCAACACGCACGACTCTTCCTTCCCGCACTTCCTGCACCATCTCTTCCTGTCCACCATACCACCATCACATCCACTACCTGCTAACGTACGCCCATCCTCCTCCTCCTCATCACCACCGCCGCCGCCGCCATTGTAGTTGCTGCCGCAGCACGACTGAGCATAGTCCGTCGGAGCGGCCGACTCGTCCAGACCTGCGCCGCCGAGGTGGTGGTTTTGGTAGCGCAGCACATGCTCGAGGTTCGTCCTCAAAGAATTGGCGGTGGCTTCGTTGGAGTGAGCCAAGTCTCTCCACATCTGGTTTTCCATGTACAGCGACTTCACGCTCTCTTCAAGCGCCCAATTCAACTTCCCCATCTTCTCTATCTCTTCCTCCTTCGCTCTCAATCTCTTCCCCATCCCTTCCTCCAATGCCGCCATAATCCTCCTCAAATTCCTCTTTCCCCGCTCTTCAATCTCCATTCTCAATTTCTCCGTCTGCATATATATACACACACATTACACATTCATATTCAATTTAATTAATCAAACACACAATTCACAAATATTGTACACACATGTTGAGTGAGGAGATGATCGATCTCTAGTTGCTGGTGTTGGATCTGTAACGAAATATCCTCGCCGACGAAAGTGTGAGAGACGGAGTGGTTGTTGTGATCATTGTTTTGATTCTGACCGTCGGGAAAGGAGATCATGAATGGATTGGTTGAATCTCTCGAACGCTTTCTCGAAACCGGAAGAGTAGTAGTGTAGGCCGTGAGACCGCTATCGGCAGTCTTGGCAATGGCAGAGGTGTACATAGGAAGCTGCAGAGTCTCCGTCGTGGATGTTCCTGATAATGGATCGGGCACTGCGTTTCCGATCGGAGTCGCGCAGTAGCTGTAGATGTTCGCGCGGCCTTCAATGGCGCTCATAATTTCCCTGTGATTTATTCAAACTCTTTCGTTAGTTTCGATTTTAGAGAGAGAAAATAGGTAGAGAGAAACATCTAGAGAGAGAGGCTCAGAGAGAGAAGATGAGATTACCTGTTTCGTATGAATTGGGGAGGAAAGAGATTTAGATGCCGAGCTTCAACAGCCATGAAAGTTAGCTCGATCTCTCTTTTTCCTCTCTATAAGTATATGCGTGGTTTTCTATTTGCTTGTTTTGGTTTGGGACCAAGTGATGGAGAAGCAAGGAAAGAAATGAACAAAAGTATAAAATATACTCCGTGGATATGCTTATATATATATATATACACACACAGAGTGAGAAGGAGGCACTAAAACGTGAAAGTGACGTGCATTTTGCTCCGATCCTTCCTTTGTATTCTAGAGATGAGAATGAGTGGATGGATTCGCCAATGAGCATGCTTTCATGGTTGGCCATCTTATTAAACTCTATTATTGATACTTTAATTAATTAACCACAAACGAAATGTGAACACCACAAAAGTAAAAAGTAAAAAAGAGGGGTAATATTTAATGGGTCACAACACACTTATTGCATTTGGATTAATTTTAATTCAGGCAACTAATTTGGAGGACTTGTGGTTTGTTCAAGACATATGTTGTCATGATGAATCAAACTTGTTTAATTAAATAGTTGACATATGTGTGTTTGTGTTTCCCCTTTTAGGTTAATGACTTGCGGAAAATATATATATATATATATATATATATATATTTAATCTTTTTCACTTTCTATTCAATTTTTGAAATTTGATATGATATTGTATTCTTTATGTGATTTTCACTCTTTACTCCCATTGGGAAAAAGAATCTCTCTCTCTCTCTCTCTCTCCAAGAAAGAAGTGTGAGCCTGATAGATTCAAAGATTGATTGAGGTGTTGATGATGAATGGGGTTCCCAAAAAGCATAGCCCCAAATAAAAATAAATACATCTTTCAAAAATAAAAAGAAACAAATAAAAGAACACTTCCTATTAATATTTCCTTTCACTTTAGAGTTTTTTTTTTTTGTCCGACGTGAATTGGTGACTCAATGGTAGGGCACTTCTTTATTATGTTAGGGAGTCAAGTGTTGACTCATATAATACTGATATAGAGTGATAGGATCTACTAAAATAAAGTACTTTAACTTATGTGACACGATATAATCGATTAATGACATATATAATGATATATTAAAAATGTATGGAAGTCTTTCATGGTAGAATTACTTGTCGGAACTTAATGTGATGTTGGGTCTTAATAGTAGTAATTAATTTTGAAAAGTACTTCTTAGAACAAATAATAATAATAATAATAATATTTATGTTGTTCGTAACCTTTTAATGTTAGGTTGCCAACTAATTTTTTACCATGAGAAAAATTATTAAGTGTCAGAACATTATACCTTGCTTGTATAGTCAGGAGTCAGGACACTGAAACTTTAGGTACACCTATCTTAAAATGTTGCCGTTAAGTTTACTATATTACACTAAATATATAAACAAAATGTCCCTTATATATATATATATATATATTTGCATGTAATTATATAATACTCCGTATTACATCTTACTATATATATGCATATATATTCACACATTTAACGGTATCTCATATCTTTGCTGGGTGTAATATGATACAATATTTCATCAAAGTCTCGAATTTGTAAATTAATTTGTCCTAAACTTTATCTCTTTCACAAGTTTTTTTTCCTTTTTATCTTGGAAAGTTGGTTTCATGAACATTTTATACTTACCCAAAAAAAAAAAAAAATTGTTTTTATTAACAAGCTTAAAAACATGCTTTAATTACTGCCGGTTGCACAGTACTGAAGGCACTCAAGGTCATTGTTGAGTTACATAATTTACTTTTGTATAGCATTGCTCTCTCTATGTATAATTTATAGAAGATATATATACACACATATATATATATATAATTGATCGCCGGCATGCATAACGGCCAGAGGCGTAACCGGCCGGCTCAATAGACATGGAAACGAGCACAAAAAGCAAACTCGTTCGGCTCTATTTATGTGGCCGGCCTCGTAAACCTCGTCGGTGCAGTTAATTCCAATACTACGTTAATTACTAACTAATTACCACTACACTTCCACGCATATATATATATATATATATACACAATACCCTCCACCAGAATCCCAAAGAATCCCTCAATCTCCATTAATTTCATCTCTCTTAGTCACAGTCATGAGCCACTACGATGAACACCAAATTCCTGGTAATTAATGTCACGCTAATTATTCATTTTTTTACTTGAGAGCGTCACTAATTATGATGATGTGAGTGGCGAGAGATATGTTAGGGAAACATTTTTTTTGGTGTGCATGATATTAATATATACATATATATATATATATATATATATATATATATATATATATTGATTTAAATACATACATGTGACATATAATGTTGTTAGTTATATGTACATGCAGTTGCATATCCTCCACCTTCGAGTGCATACCCTACACCGCCGGGTACCCATGTTGTGGTTGCACCACCACCAATTGGTTATCCCACAAAAGAAGGTCATGGGTACCCCCAAGTCCACCCTCCTCTGAAAACTAAAAGTAGGGGTGATATAACTAATTACCACAAAAGAAGGTAAGCCTCACACACATCTCTATATATATATGTACGACAATGTTATTCAAACTTAATAGTCTAGTCGATAGTCCTAACCCGGGAATTCTTGACCCTAACGAATTCATCTTTGTTGCCACTTCTGCAGCGTTGCTGATTTGTGTTGCTGCTTTGTCTTCGATGCATGCTGCTGATCCAGACCGTGCACAAGATATATAGATTTTGGTCCTTCAATTACAAATTTTCATTTGTATCCAAGTAAAAGTAATTAATAATGGTCCATCTCGTGCCTGTTTTTAGATCTAGCTCATTGCACTTTCGTCCTCGTTTTCTCCAGAATTGTATTATTGAAATCAATTATTGAATGAGATTGGCTAATTCATTTATTTGTTGAATCAATTTATTTATTATAGTTTTGGTTTCTTCAAGCTAGGCATTTAAAGTCTCAAATTCACACCCATATGTGCTTTTCTAACACTCTGTTATTGAGAGCCCGCAAATAAATAATTATGTCACTCAATAGGTGATTTGCAGTTCTAAAACCACCAATAAAAAGTCAACTAATTGTTAAAATCTAATTGGAATTAATTTTTCCTTAAAATTCGAATTGTCAAAATCAAATATTTTTAATAAAAATCAAAATCAAAATCATATTTCAACAATAAGTATCAAATCAAAGAGCATCACATGAGAGAGAATCTATTCGACAATGCATAGTACTTTCCTCCTCCTCCGTGGCCTGAATAATACTCGTAAGTATGAAGTGAGTAGATTTGAACAATAAATAATGCAAAACAACCAAGTAAATCAGCAAACAATTAATAAATTCAAGATATATCACTCACCTATTTGCCCGAATATATATATATATATATATTATCACTCACCAAGTTCAGGATTCAACAGCTTGGTGTCAAAAGTAAATAATCAGTAAACAATAATTAATTAAAAAGACAATGAACCCTGCAAAGAGTAATAGAAGATAAATGCGACCAAGATATTCTCAACTCTGATTCAAAAACCACCACCATGGAACAAAATCTCTTAACCATCAGAAACAGCATAATTTATAGAAGAGTGAGTCTAGTTATTAGCTAGTTTTCATTTTCTGCTACAAAATGAAGAAGAAGAAGAAGAAATACAAGTATTAATACAACTAACAACTGTGTTTGCTTTGTTACATCCACCTATGACACCTTCTCTTTCCACAAAAAACTTTTGGATAGTCAAGGTGGATGCTTTTTGCATCAAACACTCGAGCTGATCTTGGCTGTCATGGAGGAGGTGAAAGTTTCCGTCTACCCTTCAAGTCCAGAAATTCCCATCTGACGCCCTCTTCCAAGTACACACTACCTCATAGAGTATGTAAAGCTGCCATAAAATAAATCAGTCCTGGTGGTTCTGAACAGCATCCAAGTCTAAATAGAAAAGGAGAACGAGAAAAACATCCATGGCCTTTTCTTTCTTCCTCATAAAATTACCTATTTACAGGCGATATATTCCTTGGTAACGGATAACATCTTTTTTTGTTCTCCATCATTTTGAGCGGAAATTGCACACTATGGGGCCAATACACATTCTTGGATGCAGATATATGAAACTCCGGCAAAGTAGCCACATTCAAGTCTGGAGAGGCCACACGTCAAAACTATGGTAATGTGACTCCAACCACAAACTAGTTGCATTTTGCACAAGAGTGACCACATATCAAAAAATTACAGAGTCATTCCTGCAAAGACAAGCCAATAGATGTAAATTCTGTTAAGAGCATCCAAAGCCAAGGAAAGAAGATAACATATGGAAATGACAAAAATAAATAAATAAATAAATAAATAATAAAAATAAAATAACAAATGCTGCAAGGAGATATGATGCAAGAGGGCAGAGAAGAAGAGAAGGGAGAAAAGAACAGTGTGATTGGAAGCAGGCTGAGAGTCTGCTCTGATACCAGTGTTGCACGAGGGCAGAGAAGATAAGAAGGTAAAGGATGAGATAAGAAATTAGGACAAATCAAACTTCTATTATTCTCAATCAACCAAAACATTCAATCTCAAATTCTCGATATCAAACCATATATATAGGTAAACTCTCAGCTAAAAAATCAGAAAAGACAAACCCTAAATTAAAGAAACCCCAAAACTTTGAAATTATGAAAATTAAAGTAAAAAACAAAATCTCTCTCATGTTTCTATGCTTGCCTGGCACATCGGTTTGTTTGATAAATGTTGAAATTACAAATACCTACAAAATAAACTTGGAGACTGTATAAGTTGGGGCATTCTCCATCGAAGGGCATCTTCTCTTTACAATGAAAGCTTCGCATAAGCACCAAACTCTTGATCAGAGAGTAAAATATATAATATCATGTGCACAAGAATATAATTCTCAACATAAAGTTGTCCCAACTATTCCCACCATTCAGCCTGCTCAAGCACAATAAATGTTGCTACCAACTTAGAGAGCTACTAAATATCTAAAAAAAGTAATATAGATTACCACCTATGCAGGAATAAACACCAATAACATGAACCTCAAGGAGGGTGAGGGAAAACATGTACCAACAAATTAAATAATTCTTAGCTATTTAAAGAGGGCCAGCCTATTCGGTGGGTGAAATCTTGACAATGTTGTCCCAACAAAGGCCCCCGTTCAGCCTACTCAAGCATATTCAACTTTACAACAGATCCAGAAATATCCTAGATGAAATAGTTGACCACTGTGCAGGGAAAACTGAAAATCTTTAACATGAACCTCAACAAGGACCATTTGTTGTGATGAGGAGGAACATGTATCAACAAAGACACAAACCTTTAGCTATTCAAAATGAACCAGACAATTCTTTGGTCTAAATTTCGATAAACTGGAAGGCAAAAGGTGTTACTGTATAAGCATAACCCTCATCCAAAACGTACGTTCTTATGGATTATATGTTTGTAAAGGCACAAACACAAAGGAAAGCAAATCACGTATTATTATGCCCATTGATACATAGGAAACCGATAAAATATATACTTCATAAATGTCAGAAAGAGCACTATATAATTTTACTATTGCAAAACTTTTATATGTTTGACCAGTTAATATCAGTCAGGTCTTCATATTCCAGGAGTGTGAATTTGGTTTACATTCTCGTCCTAGAAATGCCACGTCAAACTTCCAATTTTCATATATAATTTAAACAAAAGATATTTCCTACTTTTAAGGACATGGTACAAGCATGCTGCTTATAAAGAGTAAATATAAATCAGTTGATTGGCAAAACAAGGATTATAGTTCAACACTAAAAGGTAACAAGCCTTTTGCTAATGATACAAGCATGTGTGTGTGCAAAGTTAAGAAAACTAGAGCAATCCGAAATATAAGCATGCATATGCAGCAGATATCAGAATTGCACAAGAGAGTTACAGTTACAGTTAGCCGAGTGTTGACTTGACTGTCCAGATTCGATGAGACTTAACTCCATATCATGAGTGGCCATCCAACCAGGTTCATAAGTTTCAAGAAATCCGATCTTTGCCTTGTTAGGTAGATCATGGGGATGAACAAATGGCACTCCTGGTGGCCACCCAATCTCCATTCTTGTATTGGCACATGGGCTATCAAGTGTGTGGATGTGACTTTCACACTCCCTCAGAGCGCAGAACCTCAGCTTAATGCCCTTCTTATCAGCAATGTCTTGAACCCTCTCCTTCAGAACTCTCTGTGCCTCAAGTCTCAATCTCTTGGAAGGTGGAAGTGGTCTGCATCTTGAATTATTCTTCCTCCTCCTCATTGGTTTCATGGATCCTGTACCAGCATTTCATCGATCCAAGGACCTGCTGTTATAAACTTCTTACTAAGAAAAGAATTAATGACACTCCAACATCAAGATTGTGCAACTAGTGGTACAGTAACAATGTATTATGATGATAACTCTCTTGGTTACAACATGATATGGCATAGTATCACAGACACCCCACCATTTAAAAAATAATAATAATCCCTTCCCTTTCCCTCGCCTTTCAATCAAAAGAGCAAAAAATTGATCGCTTTTTCACTTGTGATATCCTTTTTTTTTTTTTTTCCTTTTCTTTATTTCATTTAATGAATAGACAAATATATATATATAAATCATAATGCCCAGTATGTTCCAATTTGTTTTGCATCTATTTTCAACATAGGTTTCTGTTTTAAAGCAATTCAATAAGAGTCTAACTTCATGATGGTCTAGGATCCTAATAATTAAGAATCATCACAATTATTTAAATTTTAGTAAATTAATGTCATTTAGATCATGCATCTATATGTATATTATATTCTTCCATTTACAAGTAAGGTTAACCATTTTCACTGGGAATTTTTTTTTTTTTTTTTTTTTTTTTTTTTGTGTCCGTCCTGACAATTAATTCCCACAATGCACTTGAGGAGACTCAAACCCTCTACCTTTCAAGTTGAAAGGAGAGGAAATACGATTGGGCCACAGGCCTTGGTCATTTTCACAGACTTAAAGCAAAAGAACTAGGACACCAATGATGTTGAAACAAATAATCCCTGATAAGTGAAATTTCAAGTTCATGATAGCATGGTACAGAGCCTGCCAAATACCAAAAACATTTATCAAGGATGTACCTAGCACAAGGCAGTTTAAAAAAGGGGTCATAAATCATCATTTCTCTATAGCTGAGATAAAAAATAAATAAATAAAAAAAAAGGAATTGTTTGACAAAGAAATGACTGATATCAATTTGCTAAATCATTAAGTGTGCACTTCAGAGCATTTCTCTGAAGCCTTGTCTAAAAGTGAGCCTCAAGAGATAAGGCCTCACAGGGCCTTTAAAAATGATGATATGATAAGCTATTTTACCACATAGAAAGTTAGAAGTCTCAACCCTACAAAAATTAAAATAAACTCTACCACCATTTCAAATTTGATGTCCTTTTCATGATCCGAACTTTTTAAGAAGACATGCATTAATGCAAGTCTCCCTATGAAATTCTAAAACTAACCCTTCAAAGTACAAAGACTTTTTTTCCTGAATAAAGTATTTTTACTTTGTTGATTTGAATGAATTATCAAAATCTAAGGATAATTTAGGAAAGTTGTAACTTTTGTTCATTGACTTTTCATTGTATTATCAGATGAAACAAAGGGAATCTAGTCTTAGATCATGCTTACCCAGTTATAATAAGTGAGGTGATAACAATATAGAAAATGAGAATTGATTATATATTACCACGTAAATTGCAAATACAAATCACGAAGGCAAACAAGAAGGATAGATGCCAGAAAAAGAACCAAACATGCACACATTGTGGTCTTGAAATTTTTTAGAGCCTAGAACAACCCGCTAATTTTTGTTTGTTTTTTTGTTTTTTTCTTTTCCTTTTTGTTGGAGAAGGAGCAAAAATCACTCGTATTTTATAAACAGCAAAGCCTTTTCCATTCAGATAAATGTCCTTAATTGACCTAAATAAAATTATGCATAATACTAAAAAAGTATTAAGTTTTAGCAGTTGTTTTAATAGTTTTATAATGAATATGCTGGAAAATGTAGTGAAATCTCTAATAATCAAGCAACCAAAAGAAGCAAATTATCGGAATGCTCCCTACCATCTTGGGCTGCAGGATAATTGGAACTTGGAAAATTGTGCCTGTTAAAAAGTTGATCAGTAGAGTGGGGTCTCTGCATGAAGTCATCCACTGGTACAGGAAGCTGGAACTGAGCTTCAACCCCATGACCAGCTGCTCTCATCTCTGCACAATTAAGACTGGTCATGGATCTAGGCATGAGCTTGAAAGCCAGAGAACAACGTCCATAGATGTTATTCTGCAGATTACCAATCTCCGTTCGGTGCACTGCAGGGCTGACATAGCCTGCCGTTGCTTGGTAGAGAGCAAGTCCAGGATAAACAATGGCTTCTTGGGGGCCAAGATCTCCATCCACAAGAACCCACCGACCATGAGAGTCTCTTACATGTAAACCTGCCTTATCTGACTTAACAAGAGATATCAGGCTTTTATCAAACTGATGCTCATGGTCAGAAAACATGACCAACTGACCATCCTCTTGGGATGTCAAATTGTGGTGTTGAGCTCCCTGAAATGATGGCCTTCCATTGCAACAAATGGAGAGTACCGAGGATGAAACTTCTCGATTTCTCAGGGGAACATTATCAAGTATTTCAGTAAATGGAGAACTGCGCAAATTCAAATAGAAGCTGACCGCATCCAGTATATCCCGCGCTGCTTTTCCAAGTAGCGCAAATACGTCCACCAGACCAGCCGGAGGGAACTCCATTTCGTTGTTGGCCTCTGTGAGGGTCAGACCTGGTCGAAAATCATACGTTTCTTGCCACAGATGAGGATCTGCATAGTAACCAGAGGTCTTGCACCACTCACGGGAGTCATTGGTATGAATCATATCTGCCGATGGATACGATGGCCTTTGATGGAAGTAGAGACGAGCAGATTCCAAACAAGATCTCAAAAGAGCCCCATCTCCCACAGGTAGTTGAATGATGGCAGCCGAATATTGAACCAGTGATTGTGACAAAGTTGATACTGATAGTTTGTACGAATCAGAAGGAAGGCCTTCAGAGGCTATTAGATCAGTGAGCTTCACACGACCCAAAGATGGCAGGCCATTGCCTGCCATGGAACCCTTGCAATAAGACAACTGCATTAAGAGTAGAATATATGAAAGGCATTAACTTTATTGGTTGCTTTGATAGAAAAATCCATTAATCACAGGTAAAATATACCAGCAGCATTAGTTACTCTTACGTGAGAAAACAATTGCACTTCACTTAAAAAAAATATATATATATACAAGTAATTCGTGGTTGAGTACAAAAAGAAACGCAGATAAGAGTAATAATAATCAGAGCAAAATTAATATAGCGTGAGAGTTTATTTTGCCACTAGGAAAATTAATTGTTCCAAAAATCAATAATTCATCGAAAAATGACATTCTTATGATCAATTTAAGAATTTTTGAAAAAGCTATATCAATTCAATAATTCGTCATTGTTCACAAATAATACAAGGCAGCCTATATGGTATAAGCTCTCTTCCCCTTTTGGGGAGGTTGAGTGTTCGAGAGCTCCAGCTGGGGGCAAAAATATATAGTGGGTGTGTGTATTTGTTTGAACTTTCGATATGTGTGTGTGTGTGTGTGTGTGTGTGTGTGTATAAGGCAGCTGATTGAGGTTTAGGGAGCTAAGCCATACCACTCCAACATCTTCCACATTCAGAATTTCACATATTGAACAAATTTTCTATTTACTAATTCTCTAGCTAACATTTATGCATAAAAAAGTAATCAATAATCGATATTCACTCCAAATTTTGAAGAATTGAAAGGACATATAAATACAAGAAATTACAGCATTGCTTTGATCACCCAAAAGAACCCGAATAAGAAACACTACGCACATTCACATTTGCACACAAATATTTTCATATTTAAATTCACACAAACATTCGTATTTGTGCACATATATGAGCGTATATATGCACACACACAGAGAGTGGGAGAGAAAGTGTGACTGACCTTTAGTATTGTTAATCTGCAAGAGAACCTAACTGATATCCTATTTCTAAATGAATTGGTCGCTCGAACACGAGGAGTTCAAATAGACGAATTAGGGTTTGTAAAAGAACTTCAAATGTCTGCGAAGTTTTGAAAACAAAATCTAGAGAGAGAAAGAGAAAGACGTGATTTGGTAGAAGAGACGATGCTTCAAAGCGAAAATAGGGAGCAACTTAACGCTCGTTTTTTTTTATTCATCAGTTCTTCTCTTTCTGTACCCTCTACTGTCTTGCTGTTTTCTTAAAAAGTCTCACAATTTCATAATTTTAAATCCACCCCAACATTATTTGCCAAATTCTCATTCCACTCCAGATGGTTGAAAATAAATCGAATTATTCTTGAATTTAGGGATAGACTTGATTCGAGATTGTTTATTAAATAAATAAATAAATAAAATACACACACATATATATATATAGATCAAATTCATTTAGTAAATGGGATGATCCTAACTTATGTAATGCTTATATATCCACCCCAACATTACTTGCCAAATTCTCAATTCCACTCTCGAGGGTTGAAAATAAATCGAATTGTTCTTGAATATAGGATAGGCTTGGTTCGAGATTGTTTATTAAATAAATAAGTAAAAATATATATATATACATATATATATATATCGATCAAATTCGTTTAGTAAATGGGACAATCCTAACTTATGTAATGCTCGTATATGTTCATGAATATAGACTTATTTAGGATTGTATAAGTTCATGAACAATTTAAATTATAAATATGATATCAATATTGACATTTTTTTTTAGGATTCCAAACTTAACTTACAAACAAGTTAAGCTTGATCAAATTAAAACTCACTGGTTTCATTTGCAACAATGGTCACTAATCCAAAATATTAATATATATATATATATATATAGGTAAACTCAATTTGGTAAAAAATAATATTTTATACATTTTGCCCAAAAAAAATGACTGTTTTTTTGAAGCAGATTTTAGAATTATGAATTTACCCTTCTTAGTACTTTAATTGATTTACTATTTCTTCTCGAGCTAAGACCTCTCTTAAGTCTTACAGTTACTAAATTATTCACATTTTTTCCCCAAAATAAAAACCCAAAATAAAAAATTTAAAAACAGCTAAACACTTTTATACATTTTAAAGCATCCATGGTTCACCTCCCATATGAATAGAGTGCAGTGTGTAATATGTCAACTTGGCAGAAGTTTTGTCCTTACATTCTTTCTTAAGAATAAACTTTATTTTTTTTAACATCACAAAACAAGTACAAAACAAACTCCACTTCCTAAACATCACAAAACAAGTACAAAACAAACTCCACTTCCTGATTTCGGGTTAGATGCACGCTATATGTTTGAGATTTCGGGTTAGATGCATGCTATATGTTTGACGCTACTAAAACATTTGAGTAAAAATCAAAACCATATTTGATTATTTTGTGAAATTCAAAATTTTGCTCTAACTCCTCGTTATGGTACCAAAACACACAATATCACCAATTTGGACTAAAAAATCTGATATATTATAAACTATTTACTATTTCAAAACAATATTAGCCGGCCGATATCAAAATAACAATATCAGAACACATTCCGAACAGGCCCTTAACCTCTTGTTAGTACTTCTTTATTTATTATTTATTTTTTTTGACACTTACAATCCTCTTATTAGTACTCCAACAAGTTTGGCGCTTCCAAATGCCAAAACTTGGAATATAAAATTTTTAAAAGTTCAAAATTTTCGGCATGACATTTGGTCGTGCAATATGTAAAGCATTTTTTATACACATACATTTTTTTACCTTACTTGCAACAAGTGAATAAGTAGATTTTCATTTTGCTATCCCTTCTCATAAATCATCACCACATCCCAAGCTAAGATTTTAGCTTTATTTCAACAAAAGCAGCACCAATTCTCTAACAAAAGAGTGAACATTACCGTTCTAAACTAGCACACTGGACCCAGAAAAATCATAAAGGGACATACATACTTGAACCACAATTGGGGAATAAATTCAGTCAGTCTCACTAGATTGTTTCTCCAGAAATTATCAGAAAATTAACCACAGAAACACATGATACAGCCTCCACCAGCTATCTGAAACTACCCTAATAATAGAATTCTCAACTCCAATAACATCACAGCCACACATGTCGAGCAAAAAAAGTTGGAACAATGATGATATCACAAAGTGGCTGCAACGCCCTCTTCCATAACTCATGGCTTACGAGATGGCAGTGGCGAACTACTGCTACTGCTGTTGCTACTGCTTCTTCCTCTCAAAGGCCTGCAAAAGGAAACCACCATTTCACATGATTATCACAAGCAGGAAGGAATTCAAGTGAAAAAAGATAACTATAATGATAACAAGCAAGTAAAAAAGCCGACAAGAAGCCAAGAAAATAACAATAGCAACAATGGCCAGAAGGACTTGGAAAAAAACAAGTGATCTCAGCTGCTGCCATGAATAAAAGCTTACAGCAAACTACACAGTTTACATGATGGGACCAAATAATACTTCTCTGGTTCAAATGCTAAAAAGGCCCAAACAACCATATGAACGTCCAAGTGTGTTGTGAGCGTCCATGTCTACAGCCCCAATATGAACGTCCAATTACATCACTTACATTAACAGGTGCAACGCAGGTAGAAATGATTTTTCCCGACTAAGCATTAGCAATCTATATCAGCAGCTTGAAATAGCATAATGACTAAATGTTGATCTCATAGTTCATAAATGCTTTTCCAATAATAAATCAGAAGATGAAAAAATGTGGAAAAAAAAATACTCCAATAATCATACAGGAAAAAGTTTTTTTCTTCTGAAAGGTAATTTTTTTTTTCCCCACCACATGGTTAAGAAGACCTTAACCCAAAAATACATTCTCTCCATCTTAATGGTTTCCTTCTCACAAGGAAAATAAGAAGGATATCATCATTGCAAATGAAAGAATACCTTCTAGGACTGCGACTCCTTGATATCCTCCGAGCCACCTGAAACATTTACAGAATAGATGAAGCTGCAGCATATACTAAATAGAGTGTTTTTTTATTTAGGACACCTTACAGACCTTGCGTTGTGGACTAGGTGATTCAGAGTACGATGACGACCTCCCACGTCTTGTGGCTGGTACTCGACCTCTATTGAAGATAGATAACCAGGAGTAGTAAAAATTAGTGGTACATATAAACAAAAAAAGATTAAAAATTAGCAGCAGTTCCAAAGTGTATTGTGCTGTAGGGACAAACAACCATGCTACATGACTATAGCGTTATTTTGAACTTTTCCCTTTTTTTCTGTTTCTTTTAAGGAAAGAAAAGTAACATTATCATGTTCAAATATTGGTAACTAAAACATCGCTGTCACAAAGTAAGGTGCCGGGAGGAAAACTACTGGTACAGACCTAACCATGGCATTACTAGTGCAATACGGTTGCCCTCAGCATGCATGCCAAACTTTAACCATTAAACTACACAATGATATTCAGCTTCAGATTTTAATTTAGTCAATGACTTACCACAATGAAAAATACAGGGACCATAAACAATAAGGATACGATTATACTAATGAGCAATACTATGTGTGTACTACCATGAACACAAGTATCCAAAACATTAAAAAGTATAGAAAAAAGAACCATGAAATGAACAAAAAAAAAAAGAGGACATTTTTGGGTGGAGGAAGAGGGAGATCTGGAGAAAGGTGTACAGACCACCTGTATCACCCATCAAATGCATAAAGACTACATACTGTGTAGTATGGCACTCTAAAAAAGACCAGAAATCTGCCTGCAATAGGATGATACTTGGAAGAACGCAGCTCAGACTTTATTGAAGGAAGAGAGTTTGAATACGTTTATCCATTGAAGTTATAGTGATTTTAAGTAATACTATATAAAAGCGAATGGTTAATCTCTGGATTACACACGCGAGCACACAAAAAGGAAAAAGAAAAACATGCCACACACACACACACAAAACGGAATGTTTAATATGGAATGCAAAGAAAATGTAACTCACTGATATGCACATATGGCACTAGTTTACCACCTAGGAAGCACTAACACTTCTCCTAGGGGTGCCGTACCAATATCAGACACACGTGGGACACGGTTAGAAGTGTCCTAAAATTTTAATATTTTGTTTTCTGCTTGGCCACGGCGGAGACAAGGTAAGGACATTTGGGACACTTGACAAATCGGGTATTTTATAATTATTTTTCTTAGAAGAATGTGATTCCAATGCAATTTTAGAATATATTATAGGTTAATTTAAAATTAAAAAAAAAAAAAACAATAATCATCCAGCTCCAATCTCCAAATTAGTAATTCATTCATGATAATGTGGATAAAATGAGATAAAATTAATATATTATGTATTAAACTTTACATATCCCTGGCGTGTCCAACTTGTCCACATCACCGTGTTCATATCGTGTCGTACCCGTATCCCTTTTCTGTAGCCGTGCTTCCTAGTTTTACCACACACTTGCATTCTTAATGACTTATAGAGAATCCTGGCGCATATATAAGTGAATTCCTAAGGTATTAACTATTAAATTCTGTTGAAATATCCCAAAAGTATTAGAAAACAAAGTTAAAATTGTTGCAACCACAAGATTTATGTCCTTAAAATTCTAAACAACCAAATAGCCCCACCCCTCCGACAAAAAATTAAATAAATAAATAACACACACTAAAGTACACAATAACATCCCCCCCTCCCTCTACCCCTCCCCCTCTAACACACACAAAGGAGACCCATTCTTCCAGTTCTGCATTGTCCTGACAGATTTGACATTTAATAAGGAACGTTGGTGTGAAATATATAGCCGCAATGCTCCAATCTCAAGCAACACCAAATAAGTGAAATATAAGCATAACTAACAGATAAACTTAAATATTGCCTTATATATCCAAAAGGGTACATTTATGCTATGATCACAGTCTTTAACCTTACAAAGAGACCAAATTGAAGACAAAATGCAGAAACAAGTTTGTGCAGATTCCCAAATTCATTTGCCATTGGTAACAGTTTTAAACAACTATGAGGGAACAAAATGAACTACAAGCCCCCAACAGTTAGCTGCTATGGTACCAGATGCCATTCGGACGGATAGATGACGATGAGCATATATCATAATGGCCAACAAATAGCATTACAGTCCTTTACCTCTTGTTTCTGCCTCTTCTTTGTACAAATCATTATTGGTTTACATAATAATGTTTCGTTCATTTGACAATAACAACAGCTGTGTGTTAAAAGCTTGTGTTCCATTTATCTGTCATAAAGGGCAGGTGCAATTAATCTCCTACTAATCATAGTGAAGTTGGAAAATCAAATTAAGATAAACCCTAGGGACCATGTTTAGGAAACTTGGTTTAGGACCTTTTTCATCACTATTTAAGACAATTAAGCTACCAGCCATTTCTTCAACAATCCAGACTTGAAATAGAAAATTCCATGATAATCCAAAATTTCAAATGGAAAATTCTAACAGTTTGCTCTGCAATTACACTATTGCATGCCAAGAAGTCAGCCACACCCACATTGAATTAGATCTACCCACCCACCCACCCAAAATTCTGAGGTGTAGCTGAAGATAAATATATACAGAATCCATCCATTATATAGAATTCCTCCTTACCCAGTCGTAACAAAATCTTACAGACAACAGCATAAATATTGCCGAACACTTCCCTTCTCCTCCCCCATCACATAAAAGTGAAATGGCATGTAACAATTAACGATAAAAAATGCAAAATAAAGCACATAGTTAGCAAGATCTAATTGCACATCCATATGTTACCTCCTTGGTGAGGCTGATCTTGAACGTGAGTGAACAGGCCTTCGAATAGGAGAGCGGGTACGTCTACGATTAACAGGAGATCTTCTGGGTGGGCTCCGAGGTCGTCTAGGAGGAGAACTGCATGAAAATGAAACTAGGACTAAGAACAACTTTAAAAAAAAAGGCATAGCAAATGATGCTTTTCTCAAAATACTCATTTAGTGACCACCCTGTCTGGAATCACCATCCAGATTTACCACAATAAGAACAACTTAATGAAAGTCAACGGATAAAACAAAACCACCAGAACATGCTAGATAAAGATGATACATTAATATTTGAAAGCAATGTATGCTCCATGTTATTGCTACCTGAATGGAAAAGGGAAGATTGCCTGTAACTTCAAAATCAGTCAAATCAATGGTTTTACACAGTCAAGCTTCTTTTTTATATATATTACTTTCAATGGTTTTTCACCTGTATCAAACAAGCCCATGGACTTAGTTACTTTTTGCCAAGAATTCACCACTTAAAAAGTGAATTATTTTGCCAAGAATTCACCACTTAAAAAGTGATTTTTTTTTCTCTAATAAGATATTCTAAGATGTTAGAAAACATTTGATGCATGGACTTAGTTACTTTGAGAGAGATTTTTGTTCTCTTAGTGTCAATAAGCTAGAAGGAAGCTTTTTTATGCTCTTAAACTAAAGCATTTTGGTAACAGATCCAATATATTTTAATGGGCACCAACGTTTCATTTTTATATGCATTTGACTAGTGTTATCAAAGGCCCAAGGTGCACTACGGCGCTAGAGGCCCTTTGGAGCCTAGCCGCAAGGCACAGGGCGACTCTTGCGCTTGAGTGAAGTGAGGCACACAATTGAAATTTATATTACAATTAAAGCATATTCATATCCATATTAAAGGCGCAAATGTTGTCGAAGGTGCACCTGAGCACACAACAGGCGCCAGCGTTGCGCATGTATGAGACTGGAGCCTAGGCACGCCTTTAACAACACTATATTTGACTTTGAGCAGGAGGTTATTTATGCATCAATTCCATCAACACCTTAAGAATCTAGACCTAGTTGTTATTCGTTAAAGGATTGCCAGGGCCCAACAAAGCCCCAAACTCGCCAAAACTCAGTTGAACTGTCTCAACGTACGATACACCAAGCCCCTTCAATCAAGCTCACATAAAGCCCTCTGCTCATGCTTTTTAGTACCCTCCAGACTAAAAAAAATATGTGCCTTTTATTTTTAATCATCATTCGTATAATTTTCTTTATTCTCACTGACTATCCATCTGCATGCTCTATATCATCATCATATCATGAATATATTTGAAGGGTCATATTGTTTATCAACTATTTGACAAAATATACAATTACACGGTTGACTACTTACATTAAGCCCGTTTGGGATTGCTTCTCCACTGCTTAAAAGTGCTTTTTTTTTATAAAAAAAATGTGTTTAGATGTGTTTGGTAACAAATTTAGCTCAGTAGAGCTTTTGAATGAAGCTAGAATTTGGAGCTTTCAAAATTGCGTTCTGAGTAGAGGTTGAATATTTTAGGTAACTCTTTTCATTAGACAAATTTGTCATTTTTATTTTTATAAAGACAATTACACCCATTCCTTAATAAAGTTGCTATTATCAAATATGGTAACATCCTATTAAAGGATATTATTGTAAAATTAGCCATAGAAGTTTTTAAAAAATATTGTTACCAAATAAATTAAAAAATAATTTAATTCTGAAAAGTACTTATTATAATGTGTCACCAAAAGCCTAACATGCTTTTTTTTACTGACTATAATTTTTTGACAGCTCCACTGATAAAAGTGATTTTTTATTCTAACAAACACCCCAAACGGGCTCTAATTGTGTCTAGTGCTTATTTATATGTTTAAAGTTGAAAAGATTTTAACTAACTTATTATCATTTCAAAGTTGTAATGACAACAGATTTTGTTTATGAAATGCATATAGTAACAATTATGCATACTGGTTTATTTGATCCTCCTAGTTGATATGTCAAAAATACCAGGTATAGGTTAACAAAACTTCTCCCTACACCCTAAACCTTGTAGGCTTGTAGACATTATTTTGCTTATATATCACAAATTCGGTGTCTTCTCCAAACTCTCTGCACGTTATTATTTTGTATTGACTGCCACTAGCTGCAATATCATTCGGTTTATGTTATACTTATATTCCGGAAATTACATGCACCTCAACCCCTTCTATGGAATTCAACATTTTTGTCTATGATGTGGGATCTTCTTAGTACTCAATAAGCTTGTAGCTTCTTAGCTTCTTGGTCATGTATTAAATATCTAAATAAGTACCGATTTATGTTTTGGAGCATTTCATGCACCTCAACCCCTTCTTGGGCATGTATTAAATGCCTTCTTTTTTTTTAACATTCGAACACGGGCAAGGACACACCATGGACACGTTTGACACGCCATGGATACGTGTCAGTCACGCGTATTGCATTCTTATGGAGTATTAAGAATATTAAAGAAACAACGCTGGGTTGAAGCATAAATATGAGGAGTTGTTTAGTACATTTCAATAATATGGTGGCCATTGCATAATGACTTAATAAGTATTTGTTTTATAAAACAATCAAATACTTAGGCTTATATTTTAGTTCAAAGTTTCAAACTCTTGCACGATCAACTTTGACCTTCTCTTGTTCTCCCACCAACCAAGCGGATGGTCTCTCTCTCTCTCTCTCCTTCCTCTTCACAAACCCTAGATACTTCTTTTTTTCCTTTCACGGCAAAATTCTGTCTGTCTTTTTCCTCTTGTTTCCAAGAACTTTTTCTCTTCTATGGATTCTTACCTTTATTTTTTACTAAGACTTAAATTTTTTTTAACAAAACCCTCATCCTCTTTGTTTTATTCTTTTATCTCTAAAACCCTAATCCTCTTTGTTTTATTGTTTTATCTCTCTCTCTCTCTCTACATATATATATATATATATATATATATATATATATATATATATATATTTTTGATAAGTAAGACTGTATTAGAGAGCATTCAAAAGGGGAACCGCAACCCACAAATTAAAAACCCTCTTTCTATCTTTCTTTCTTTTTGCCAGCAAAACATAAATTTTTTCCATTACTAGGTTGATAAAAAAATAATATTACTCTTAATTTCTTAAACTACATCATATATATATAAATATATATATATATATAATATCAATATTCGTTGTGTCCCAGCCGTATCGTATTCGTGTCCAATATCCATTTCAGTGCTTCTTTGATGAAATGATTCCAATTTCAGTTTTTCCACTGACTAAAACTTGCCCAAATAAATCAGTGAACCTTGGTCGAAAAAAGAAAAGTTGAAGAAGGGGGTAAATATCAAGTCTAGAGCATGATCATCAGATCATTTCACAATTTAATAACTGAAAATTGTACCAACAGCTAGGAAACTGGGGCAGAGATTGAATATTCTTCTTCCCAAATAACAAAAAAGAATTAACACTGCCGCTGCCCAAAGTAATAGGTGGTGCAGTTTAAAACCTGACACTAAAGCCAACAAATGGGCAGACTTTATCTATATCCAAGATCAGATGTGGAACAATGTCCCGTAAAAGAGTTTGGCAAATTCAATCCATAATTCATATTCAACCAGAAAACAAACTAATTGGGTTTATTTTAGACTCCTGGGCATGAATACCCATTCCTTTTTTTTCTTTTTAGTGGGTTACCCAATTCGAATACATTTTAATTTCGTTTACAATTTATTATGATATTGCCAAGCACTTCAAGTTCAGTTCTCAAAAAGTTAAATACAGTTTAGCAATATTAACTTAGATTTTAACCCAAAGGTATAGGTTCAGGTCGAAGTTTTGTAAAACCACTTAAAATCGGTCAAGCTCAGCCTATGTAGTTTTAGTTCAAACTGAACACACCAAAACCTAGTCTAATGAAGACACTATTTAAAGGGACAAACGGAACATATTTCATCACCTTATGATAGGAGCACAAATGATTAGAAAGGTGGAATTAATCTGAATTAAACAATTAGACATCAATGCATGGAGGTGCTTTCCATTTAACAATATGGCCTGGATGGATGGTCCAAAATGAAAACATGCTACTGTTTGTAAGGCACCAACAGTACCTACAACCATATATAAAAGCACGCCGGGTACAATGTCCTATATAAATTCCTCCAATTGTTTGTGGCTTGCAACAAATTTCAATGTAGTTTCAAAAAGAAAAGATATAATTAATTCAACATAGAGGTAGAATTACCGGCGTCTTGGAGGAACGGGAGAACGTCTGCGGACAGGACTAGCACGCATCCTTCGCGGAGAGGCCCTATTGAGAAGTAGTTAGTCAAATGCTGTCAAACCACTAAAGCCGTCAAACCAGCAACCATGAAATGAGTAGCTAACCTTGCAGGTGACCTATACCGCCTCGGTGGAGAGGGTGAACGACCTCTGGCAGGAGATCCAATCCGCCTTCTTGGACGTGCATCACCCCGGCGATAAGGAGACCCCGGTCGACGACGAATAGGAGAGTCTGCCCGTCGACGGGGAGGAGAATCTGGCTCTCGTCTTGGAGATCCACCACCTCGAACCACAGGTGACCTCCTTCGGGGTGAGGAAAGAGGTTTCCGATGTGGAGATGCTGATTACATAAAGCAAGAAAGATATTAATTGCAACCCATACCCAGAAATATCTCATCGTAACAAAAAATATATTACTATGTGGAGCATACATTCTCTCTGACGCTTGGGTCCATCCTTTTCAACATCAGCACCAACACTATCAGTTTTTGGAGCATCTCTCCTCGAAGCAGTGGCTATGGCCTTAGTGCGTGGCGAAACCTTTTTCCGCTCAGTTAATGTGAACTTTGCTCCAACAAAATTTCCATCAATCTGGGCCTGCATCAGGACAAGCAAGAACATCAATTTACCAGATATGATATTCACCAATTATAGCAAATTCACATCTTAATCAAAACGTACACCATCCATGTATATTTGCGCCTTTTCAGCATCAGCTCTTGTCTTGAACTCAACATATCCAATTCCTTTTGGAAGGTTAACCTGCAAACATACACCAATTCCACATTATGATACTAAAATTGTGTTTGTTTCAACAGTGATAAGAGATAGGATATGAAGTTGTATGAGCAGCTTACAGCATGATCCATTACCAGCTGCACGCGTACAACTTCGCCAAAATTACCTACAAGATAGGAAAAATCAATCACAAATACTATCCCCAAGGGATGAATGTGAGAGTACCCAACTCGTACTTCCTGATAAATACACAAATTTTTTGGTAGGCAATTTATAAGTAGAACCCCGATTAGTCGTTGTTTGCGGAGGTAAAGCTCGTACATCAGACCTTCCCAAAACCTGCAATGGCGGGAGCCCCGTAAACTGGGCTAGCCTTTTTACCCCGATTAGTCATTCCTTTGATTGAAGCTAAGTCATTCTTTAACCACAATCCCATGTGCTCAAGGTAAAACTACTAACTTACCAATGCATGGTACCCAGATGTTCTAAAGTTCAAATGTTTCATTCAACTGACTTAGCTTCAAAAGCACTGTTCTTTGAACTAGCTGCACCACTTTCCAACAAGTTCATGAAGTTTGATGGCTGTACAAGCCACTATAAAGAACTTTCAATTTCTGTTCTTGGATTATCAATCCTTATACAGCACCTATAGAAAATAATGATGCACCTAGTTTACATTGTGACTTCAACTGGGACTGAAACATACAGTTGATGTCTTTACTGCAAAAGCTTACATAAGGTGGACGAGTACCCATATACATAATTATTTATATCACCCTTAAATCTTAAAAAAAAAAAATCAACCTACACATATTGGAATTTTCCATGATAAAAAATTTATGTGAATAAAAATAACATGTGACTGGTAAACTTTCGATGTGGGATATGGATTTTTTTGGTATAGATAAGTATACTACCGAGAAAAATCAATATAGGTTTCTAGAAAGCTAGTTAAAATCAAATTTAAGACCAAAAGGAAATACATGAAGGCTTAGTTGAATACTGAAGGTAAGAGGAAGAGAGGAGCCATCACTATTGCACATGCATTTCTATGTACATATTAATATACACATATGTATGAAAATAAGACACGTCCATGTCAAATGTTTTGAGAATTCTTTTTGCCAACATCTTTGTCTTGGTATGTCTGCATTTCAAATCGCTTCCATGCAACATAACACATAGAAACTTCAAAATGAAAATTCATCAAGCTTGTGGTTAAGAAAAGACAATTTCTTGAGGGTATAGTTTGAGAATAAAATTGTCCCGTGACAAGCAACCAAGACCAAATAGGATTACTGTTGCTGACCCAAAAGGTTTGGCCGCAAGCCTTGGGACTTTAGAATATACTATCGCTACAAATTAAAATCATAAGAAACATCCATAATGTGCTGCCACTATCAAAATAAGTAAAGAACATACTGAATATTTCTCTTAGATGGCCTTCATTCACATTCCTGGTGAGATGTTCGACAAGAAGAACGAGTGACTCGGGAATAGGGGATGTTTTCCTGAAAGCAGAGGTCAAATGTGAATGAAATCCAAAACGCACAAGCAAATAAGGAAAATATTAGAGTAAATGTTAGAGAACCTTCTCAAGACACAACATAATCAGCATAGGATATTTAACTGCAACTACTAAAATTATTGTGCAGATAGAAAATCAAAATTTTCCCAACTAAAAACATAAATTCTAATGGATTCACAATCTATACTCACTAGCAGTGATATGCAAGGTATAGTAAGGCAAATTGGAAAGCTTAACAGTTGTGCTCATAATAGTTCATTCTAAGGCTCCCCACAAGGTCGCCTTTTTTGCTTGGACCTCTGTCCTGGGTAAGATTTTAACTCAGGATAATTTGAGGAGGAGGAATCAGGTGGTGGTCAATCATTGTTACATGTGCTTGTGTAATGAGGAATCAGTTGATCACCGCCTTTTACATTGCAGTATGGCCAGAGACTGCTGGGATTTGATGCTTCGTTTATTTGGGGTCCATTGGGCCATGCCCTATTCCTCTAGAGGGTTGATTGAAGCTTGGAGAGGCGTCTCTGTTGGGGTTGGTGTTAAGGATGCTTGGAGGGCTACGCCGCTTTGTATCTGGTGGTGTATTTGGCTTGAGAGAAATAGGAGATATTTTGAGGGGAAAAAAGAAGCCTATTTCTATGCTTAAGTTCTCTGTTATTTCTACTCTTTTTTGTTGGGTTTCAAGGAGAGATTATAGATCTATGGAGGAAATCATTGTTTTCTTGGCCTCTCTGAAGGTCTAAGGCGCCTTTTGGCCCTTTTTGTTGTCTTTGGACTTCGCTCCCCTTTTGAGCGCTTTTAATAAATTCTTACTTATTAAAAAAAAAAAAAAATAGATGAATGTCACAAAAACCACTCTCAGGACTAGATATAATCCAATCCTTGAAAAACAGCGAATCAAATAATACACTTCCTAAATTTTTTGAAAATAACTCATTTAAAAAAGAGAGAGAGGAAAGGTATTTCGAAGTTATGTACAGTAAAAGAACTTCATCATGTTCAAAAAAAAAAAAAGAAAAAAAAAAATTAGTCGATTAAAAAATAAATGCAGTCATATAACCTAGGTCACACGATCTGTGCATAAGGGATGGCCGCTCGTACATTCAGTGCCCAAATCTGCCGATTTAAGAGCAAATACATTGCCAGCTCTCAAATTCAAAATTCACAATTCATGATCTCAAAATTTCAGTCCTAAAATCCTGCTACCTCTTCATCTGTCCCAAAATTCTTATTGAATTTTTTTTTTTTTGATTAGTCCTAAAATTCTTATTATTGAATAAGAGAGAAAATTTGCAGCAACTTTAGAAATATGACACCTCCAAAATTTTATAGTACAACAACCTGAACAAGGAGAAACACATAATAGAATTACACCAAACGAATGCATACACTAAATGTTCTAGTCATTGAGCACTCCTAAATTAAAATTTACTTTCGCCATGGTACCAAATCTGCAGCCACTGAGTTAGAGTGATTGCAGGCTTCTCAAGAAGAAAGGAAAGAGTAAGTTTAGAGTATTGCTAATTGATGGTGGTACTACAGAATTTGCATGAACGCCATGACGTACTTGCAGGAATCACCATGATAGAGAGAATGGAAGATTGTAGACTGATTGATGGCTTTCCTCTCTTCTCACTCTATTATGGAATCATTCATCAACTGATCTTCGAATGATGTTCCATACATGAATAAATGTCCCTTCTACTTGATATATTGGATTACTGTATTACACTTTGATGAATAAATCTGCCAAAAAAAGAGGAGAGAGATTGGGCACTTTGAGTTGTGTTCATATTATTAACAAGATAACCACACATGGCTGCTCTTACTTGTATTTGAGTTATATAAGATTTATATTGGAGAATGTCCGGGATGTGTTGACCAAGTGCCCGAGATGTGTGGGCTAAGCATTCGCAATAGTAAAATTTATTTTCAAATGATGACACGTCCATGAGGTCTCAAACACGTATCTAGGGATATCCTGTTTGTCGGTGTCCCACGTATCTCACTTGGATACGGCACCTTCGTAGAAGTGTACATGCTTCTTAGGCTCCAACTAAAGCCATGACTTTATTTAAACAAATCACCACTATATCTTTCTTTACCATACCAATTTATGTTTATTTTGATTTTTCCTTTTCCTATCATTAGTTCCAATGAGAAACCATATCATTGTTCTTCATTGGTATAGTTATCAATCCATATTGCATCTGTTAAACCATCTTGTTTAGTTTTCTTCCCTTTTATCTCCAGTTGGTCATAATATACAGCATCACAAATGCATTTGTTTTTAATTCAATATTTTTCAATTAGCAAGAGAAGAACGGATAAGTTACATTCAGTGGTGATTAGGATAGTGGTTCCACATTTCTAGGCACAAAATTTCCACCTAACATAGCTAGCTAACTTCAACTGAGTTGATTTGATCAAGATTTTCAAATTCCCAAACTCAATAATAATTAAGCAAGTAAAAAATTAAATCATATAAATAAGATTTGCCCTGTTATGAATATATTGATGTATAAAGGTGTCATATCTCAACTTCATATGCCTTGAAATCCAAGTACCAGAAAAATAAATTCCTTGAGTTTATGGGTAAAAATAATGAAAAAAGATTTAATCCAAAAAAATCTCAAAGACAGAATTATGATGCTAACAAGAACTTAATTATTCACAAAATTTTAAGTTTTTAATTAAAAAATGATGTCAAACCTAACATTACCTTGGCGGTGGAGACGTTTTCTTAGACTGTGGTGGTGGGGAGCGACCTCTTTTAGCTCCTCCAGGAGGACTGCAAAAAATCAAATTTAATATGAAAACAAATAGTAAGGATTATTCTGCAATGAAATATTGGATGAAAAGAGCAAGAAAGATGAGGACTACTTCAACCCAAATAAAAGAAAAAAGAAAAAAGAAAGGATAAAGACCAATTTCGAAAACTGAAAAACAGATATAGTAAGAAAATAATTGAGAGATAGGGATCTTGGAAAAGGGGAAGGCTATAAGAAAGGAAACTCATTCATAATAGGCATCTGGAAAAAGTGGCTCATCACATTGAACATTTTTCTACTAAAAACTGTCCACCAATTACCTATCACTTCCAAAATTGTACTAGCCAGCCTACGTCTCAAATTTGCCCACAGTTTTACATCGGTTTCTGAGAAATAAAAATTTAAACTGAACTAAACTAATGGGCGTTATAAGGCAGTGGAGCTTCCATTTTCGTAGGTTCCAAACTATGAAAAATCTGTGTCCCAAAATGTTAATTTCTTTGCTTCTGGTACGTTTCCTCAGCAACCAAAATGGGCATCAATTATAACCTTTTTTTTTCCAAAATAAATAGTAAAAGACCCATTTAATCACGGAGAAAAATGAGGAAGTGTAAAGAAAATAAGAAAAATATGAATATCATGTTGTTTTGGTTTCCAAAAAGCAAGATATTGACCTAAAAAGAACTAAAAAAACTAGCTCTGTTACTTCTGTATAGGCACAATGTATAGAAGTTCTCGCTGCAAGTTTTCATCCCAGATAATGAATTCTAAATGCACTATTAAGTATATAACGGACATAAAATATGGGCTACACAACTTAAAAAACAGGACATAAAATATGGGCTACACAACTTAAATAACTGAAATGATTTTTTTTTTAATAAAAAAAGTGCAATGGAAATCAATACTTTAGATATTGTAAAATCGAAACACCAAATAGAAATAGATATAAATGTATATAACAGATGAGGAACGGACCTTCTTTTCTTGGGAACGGGGCTTCGGCTTCCAGAAGTGGAGCGGGCCCTACGAGAGGGAGAGGATGAAGAAGAGAAAGATACGGAGCGGGACACCGATCGGGATCGGGAGCGAGAGGAGCGAGAACCAGAACCAGAAAAGGAGCGAGACCGAGAAGGAGATCCAGATGAAGAACCAGAACCCGACGGAGTGGCCGAACGACCTCGGGCTGGCTTCGCCATCACTAGACGGCACAGTACACGGTTCAAAGAACCCTCTGATAAACCCTAGTGTGTGTGTGTGAGAGAGAGAGAGAGATGAGACGCTGAGAAAAAGCTTCATCTGCTTTGAGCTCTTAATAAAATAGATGGGCCGAATCAGTCGACCCGTATAGGCTGAACAGATCCCGACTTAGCGTAACTTCTAGGCCCAATATGGGGTGCTACTCAAACAAGTCCAATTCAGATTTTTAATTTGAACTAAATTTTCGTTGATTTGAAATTCAAAACCGATTCGTCTTCCAAATTCAATATCATGTTTCGATAATAATTGAATTACTTCTAAAAGATGTTGATGTTGGATGGGCTGGCTTCAAATTGTATGACTCTTTCTTTAAATATTGGGCGAATAGTTAAAAATCTCCTTTATGAATATTGTTTTGGTCAACAGGTTGATTCATTCATGCTGATGGATGCTTAGACATATGCCTAATTATCAGTTATGGTTATTAAATTTTCTAGGGGAACAAATGGTTGCTTGTTAAATATGGATGTATTGAAGAAAAAAAAAATTTGAGGATGTGTCTGAATGTTTTATAAATAGGTTGCATACAACCATTGTTTGGTTACTGAAATATGTAGATTTAATAAATAAGTTTTTTTTTTTTTTTTTCAACCAAAATCAATTTAAGTTGGTATTTCAAAAGAAAAAATCAAAGGTCTCGTTTCAAAATTAGAAGCTTAAAAAAAAAAAAAAAAAAAAAAAGAAGAAGAAGTGAGTGGTGAGTAGTTTAGTAATAATCTATTGTTTTGATTTTAAGGTTAACTTTGGCAGAAAATTTTATCACACAATTACCTAAATGGATGTTTAATGTTAAGGGTAATTTTATTCCAAAATTGGATGTTTAATGTTAAGGGTAATTTTATTCCAAAATTTTCCTCACGCAATTACTCTAAATGAGGTCAGTTAAAATGACCCCTCACAATAGTTAAGGAAAAGTTAATTGCTAAAAATATTCACAAGGGAGGTTTTTTACAAACAAGTGGAAGTGGGGGATTTTTTTTTTATTCGTCCTTTAATATATTTTACTAATTCTAGTCTAATCTTCCCATGAGATGGTGTCATGTTATACAGCAATATAATATATATATAGTTTTCTTTGTTTATAAATATATTCGTTGAAAAACAATTTTGTTTTTTCTTCGTTTTCTCACATTGAAACATCTCTTTATCAACTTTAAATTATTTCGTTATTGTTTCAAGATTAAAATCTAATTCAACTTCAGAGTGTACTATGAGAGTTATTTTTAAGTGTAATGTAGAAATTATTTGTCAGGACCCAAAAAATATTACCTTATTTTTTAAGTGATAAAAAACTGTGTTATCAAAATGCACTCAATTAGATAATCATAATGACACCCAAGTCAACTCCACTGTCTCCACATGATTTGAACCCCAGTTCTGCAGTAGGTATATAAAGAAATGGGTAATGTTTAAAATACAGATGACGATCCAGGAATTAAAGATTCCAACCATAAGAGTGAAGAATCAATTCCCTTTTTATAACATTTATTTTTTTCTCTCTCTACAACCAAAAATATAAAAATGATTTTCCCAGTAACACACAATTGGAAGAACACATCACCTCAATGATTTTCCCTGTAACACACAACCGGCCGTTCCCTCTGAAGACATTTCAGTTCATTAAACATTCCAAGCCTTCACAAAAAGATGGGCTATATCCTGCCCTTCGCAAAAAAATTCCAACCGGACGTTGTAAAAGAACAAGATGGTTTAGCATCAACGGTAATCTTTCCGATCAGACATTGAAACGAAACAGCATTACATCCCCTTCTTGTACAATGTAGTCTTTCCCCTCAGATCTCAACTGCATACACACAAAAACCTCGCGTAAATCAATACGACCTTGAAGGAAAAGAAGGGTGTGACGTGGTGTTAAGAATAGTACGAGCATAAATCACAGGTATGCATGTGTAATCACGTGGCCGCATATGCAACAGCTTACATATTCATAGGGGTGAGACTAATCCAAGCAACCCGACTCCCGCCCGAAAATTTTACGGGAGTGGACAAGGTACTTGACATCGTGGCATGGGACTAGGTTTAAACTTTAGAACCCGAATATATTTTGGACGGGATTTGGACAAAGGTTTTAGTAACTCGAGGAACCCGAAATATAAGAATAGTATATAACTTTTATATTTAAAATTAGATTATTTATAATCAATCATGAATTTATCATATGAGATCATATTATTGCTATAAGATCATATTAGGATAGAAGAAGAGCACCAACTTACAAGTCCTTTTTCCCTTGCAGCTGCAAGTGAACCAGCAGTAACAAAATCATCATAAGCAACCTGAAAAACAAAAGCATCATAGTCGTGGTGCGTGAAACCGGAAAAAGTAAACTACCAGTGGCCGGAAAATGAATTTAGAACATAAATATTGAAAGATACATCAATAGAAAAAATGCAAATGTCATACGAACATAAATCAAAATGCAAATTCAAGGATCCTATTCAGTTTTTGTTAAAGGAACCTACTGTTTTAAGTTTTCAGCCAATTTTTTCTGTTTCCTTGGTTGTTTTCATACGATTTGGTATTAAGAATCAAATCTCAAAGCATAATCAAAGAGAATCCCTATATTTGAAAGTCTTTCAGTATCAATAAAAGTGATATTATAATTAAATTGAATTGTTACCTCAAGATCTTGTTATTCTAAAGAACATTCATACTATAAAAACTATTTGCATATTTATCACAGCTGCATCCATTCAAATAGACCATCTTATCACCAACAGAAGAAGAGAATGGTCCCAATAATGCTTGAAAACAAATCCAACATTTCTGCTGATGTGCTCACCGTCTCAGCTCGAATGAAACCCTTTTCAAAGTCCGAATGAATAACTCCAGCAGCTTGAGGTGCAGTCATTCCTAATTCATCATTGAACAATAACTATTGATGAAAATTCACCCTCAACAGAATTGACATGATTAACAAAAGTTATGATCAATGTAGTCTAAGAAATCTCATATTGGACCTTGAACCTCAAAAGGATAAACAAGTCTTAAAGACCTCTTTTCTCCTACAACCATCAGTCAAATAAACTTTTAGTTAAGACACAGTTGATTAAGTTACATCTGACGAGCCAAACTGAAGTATACCACTCACATCAGGACTAGCTTGAAGCTCAAGGTCCAATACCTAGAATTGAAATCGAGTACTGATTTTTATTTAAAATCAACAAGACCAAAATTTAACCTGAGAGTATGGTCCATGCTTTAGATTCCTGTCAATAACATCAAAACAATCTTGTAAGCAGTTATGCTGACCACGGTATTATCTAATTAGTAAAGCATTTATCCATTATCTGCTTCACCTTCTCGCCAGAAGTGAAGTATGTACGCAGCCCCAAAAGACCATACGTTGCTCTAATAAGATTTCCAAGTCCACCTTCACTAACACCAAGAGACTTCAAATATTCTGTTCGTTCTTCAGTTGGGAGTTCAGTAAGCTCTGCCTCAACCTGTCATGGCAAGCATCCCAAGTTTAAGTGCCAAGTGCAATAACTAACAAATGAAAAACTAACGTCAACAATGGATTTACAGTTTTTAGAGGAACAAGGATAAAAATCATCACCAATTCAGCATTAGGTTTATGTAAAACTGAGAAAAATATGTTTGGCAGTAGAAAGCAAGTCAACACTCTCAGAGCCTCAAACTACCCCTCCCTCCAAAAAGATTTATAAAGAATAAATAGAATAGTCTGCACATCAGCATGTACATAATTGTCCAATACCCAGATTGGATGAGATTCTGCTCAGAGTTATCATCAAACCTGTGCTGAGATTGTCACTAGTCCAGATTGTAACTCAGAAGCAAGGTTCACTACTTCTTTGACATGAGGATTGTTCCCAGGTTCAGCCAGATCAGATTCTGCAACATTTGCCACATATATAACCGGTTTCATTGAAAGTAAACAAAGATGCCTTACAGCATCCTTTTCAAAATCTGTTAAAGGTACTGATCGAGCTGGTCTTCCATCCATCAGAGCGCACTGAATTCTTTCCAGTGCAGACTTTTCTGCTTCCTCCTAAAATTATGAATTTTGCAGCCAAATGTTCAAAACCACTGCTGTTACTTGATATTAACTAAGAAACATGAAAGCATGTCACTTGATGGTAAAATGAAAGCATGGAGAATAATTTTACCTTAACTTTAGATTGTGAATCTCTAGCTTTTCCTTTTTTGAGTTTATCCAGTCTTTTCTCAATCTGCATTTCTTGTAGACGATAGAATTCAGTTCTATCAGTTTCTAGTACGTTTTCAACCAAAGAAACAAACAGAAGATTTTATAGAAGTGATCAAAATGAGGTTAAAACTATGTTATTAATGAAAGAAGTTGCCTGAGGCAATAGATGCCATATTTGTGTACATCTAGATGAGGTGATGTCGTGATGGGTCCCAAGGAAGCATTAGTATTTGACATGTGTAACAACTACATTACAGGAACGTGAATCCTCAATCTCCCATATAATGGGTCCCTTGCCTGAGTGTCCCGACAAGAGTGCCTTTCATGCTGCTGCATGAAAGAGCAGAAAGATACTGAAATAGCTTCTTTTTTTTCACATATACTTGACTTGCCCTTGATAACAACAATTTTGTAAAATGGTTCAAAACTCAATTAGACATGTTATATTTATTAGTTTCTTGCATGGACGTTGTGAATCAAGGAGCTCTTGCTCAGTTGGTTAGTGTGGTAAGGTGAGTGAGTTTTTGCATCTGATTCTTGAAATAATTAGAAAAAGGGAGGAAATAATGCACAACAATCCGATTAGAAAAGATACATAAGGGCACAACAATCCAATTAGAAAAGATACATAAGGGTGCAGATTAGTGAGGTAAGATGAGCATGAGGCTACCATTTACTCCTTTAAAAAAAAAAAAAAAAATAGTCAATCATGCACACTAATCCCATACAGAAACACATCTAAAGATGCAAATGACATACATTCAAAATAAAATTGAAATGGTTTGGATAATCACATGTTTCCATTTCTCGTGATAAATGGAAAGGGTTGAGTGCAAAAAAACCACCCTACACTATAGGTTTTGTGCACAATGACCCCCTACTTTTGAAAAGTGAGCGCTGTCAGTCCCTATTTTTGAAAAGAGGTGCAAATACACCCCCTCTGACCACTTTTTGACGAGAATTGACATAAAGTAAATTTCATATCCCGATTTTGCTTGGGTGAATTTGAAAAATGTTTTTCTTTGTCAAGGTTGGAAGCATTATCCATCAAAAAATCAAAAAACTATTTTTCTTAAAGCATTACCTAATGTTGTAGAGTCCAGATGACAGTGTCTACTCCTTGACAACACAATCATCAAATTATCGTTTTTTTCTTGGGTTAAGTGCCAAAAAAAAAAAAAACCTCCACTACAGGTTTTGTGCACAGTGACCCCCTAAACGGGTGTTTGGGAATTGTCTAAAATGTCATTTTATATTATTGCCTGATTTTTTTAAAATTATTTCATTTTACTGACAAGAGGCCGTCAATGGTGCCTTGGAAAGTTTTTAGTCAAAGTCTATTTAGTAGTAATTTTATTTTTTTTTTTGATAAATAAAAGAATATTATTAAAAGACGCTCAAGAGGGGAGCGAATCCCAAGGAAATACAAAGGAGCACAAACGTCTCAAGCCTTCAAAGAGGCCAAAAAATCAACAATTTCCTCCAACGATCTACGATCTCAAAGTCTATTTAGTAGTAATTATGGTATAGGAAATCTGAAACTGTCCTGGAAATGGCAGAAGTTATCATTAAAGCTTTGTGGGTATTTTAAAAGTCATTCGAGGAAAACTATGTCATTAAGAATTTTCTTATAAAAGGGACAACCTCTATATCTGTTGTATTCAAGTTATAATCAATATAAATTTGAGTTATTATCAGTTTATAAACTGTTCTTCAGGCTTTTCCCAGATTTCCCTTTAGAAATCTAGGCTCCGATGTTGATTGGAGTATTCCTAGTCTTCCTTACTGTTGTAATAAGACTTGTGTTCATTTTCTGTTTGCTTCAAGTGGTATCAGAGCCTTTCCTTCGACTGAGCACTCTATTAGAACAAATCTCTCCTCTGAATCTGATCAGTAGGAGAGAAAGGAACAACAAATGAATGCATATAAATGAGAATATTGGACAGAACAGATTACTGGAAAAACAAATCAGCAGCATAACTTGTCTAGAAGACCAAAACAGAGTGTTGCCAGATCACAAAACACATGGACATCAATTGGGAAACGTATTGAAGAACCTGAATTTTGGTCCTACACGTGAGGTTCGAGATTCAAGTATGCCAGTGCCCAAGAGTTGTAAACAGTCACATTATCGATCAAAAACAACTCTTGATTGAGGAAGATCTTGGGAATCATGTTGACACCTACTCATCTTTTGACGATTCTTTAGAAAGTGTAAATGAAGAAGATGAAACACGTGCAACTTCATCACTTTCAGAATTTGACAATAATGATGAAGAATATGAAGGAGAAAATATGGCAGAAGAAGGTGGTCAACAACATGTCAAACGTTGAAATTAAAGAGGACAATGAAGCAGGTAAGATAACAAATAAGAAATCTAAGGAAGCAATCAACAACTTGTCTAAAGTTGAAGAAGCTGTCACTGTTCAACCTGCTCTTCATGGATTTGTCAACAATTTCTCTGCTAAAATATTGCCTATTGCAAATCCTGGTCAGAACTATAGCCGCATCTTAAATTCTTCTGTTGATTTGCCCAAAACTCTACTTGCAAATCTGAATCAAGGTTTTGCTATGAAGAGGATGGATTTCCATCCAGTGCAACAAAATCTGCATCCTTCTGGAATGAATATTGCTGATTTCGCATTGTGGGAGTTGGGTGGCAAAGAGAAGCTTGCTTCCAGAAATTTCAAGGTTTGTAGTCTTGGATAATGTTCAATTACTCTGCGGGATTCTTTAGCCAACGAGTATCCTGCATCAACGAAGAGAGTAATAGGGAGTTCTGATGGCATCCTTTTTGGTGCTGCATACTCCAAGTCTCCAAGTCCAAGGACACTCAGCAATATATTCCTACCATGGTGGTGAGAATGTACGGAACCGCCTAGAGATTGATGCTCGGGTTGATGGTGATAGTGATCTTGCATTCTCTCATCCAAACCAACAGTTATGCTTCATAACTTGTGGAGAGGACAAGACAATTAAGCTGTGGGATGTTGCTACTGGTTCTAAGTAGTACACTTCTGAGGGTCGTGAGACTCCTTTTTATTCTGTATGTTTATCACCTTATAAGGAAAACTTTCAATTCATCTTTTCAGCAGCTATTGAGAGTAAAAAGAATAAATCTCATCGAGCAACGTCTTCTCAAGTTGGGTAATCGAAAGATAAAAACACTGATCTTCCAACGGTGTGTGGTTCAGAGAGCATTACGTTTGATTTAGATTTCTTTGGAAATTTGGGGAATGAAGCTTTGTTCATGAAGTTGGAAAATCATGAATTCCATATTCATGAATCAATTTGGGATGATTTCTTGCTGCAACATATAACTTGGATTTGTTCTCATTCAAAAATCAGATTAATTCAAGTTTTGGTTCCTGGTCTATGTTCAAGCAAGTTTTGGAAATCTACTAAATGTCAAAAGAGAGCTCTGGAAGTTAGGGCAAAGGTATTCTTTGTTAGTAACAGAAAATTAGTGTGTCTGGTTAGAACAGGGTTCTTCTTTGATCGTGGTAAATTGTCTCAAACTCAAGGGCGAGTTTTCTTCAAGGAGGGTGGTCTGATTCAAATCATTAAGTGTACTTTAGTCAGGATTGAGACAGTCAATGGTGCCTTCGAAATTTCTAGTCAAAGTCTATTTAGTAGTAATTATGGTATAGGAAATCTGAAAATGTCTTGGGAATAGCAGAAGTTATCATTAAAGCTTTGTGGGTATTTCGAAAGTCGTTCTAGGGAAAGAAAGTGTCATTAAGAATTGTCTTATAAAAGGGACGGCCTCTATATCTGTTGTATTCAAGTTATAATCAATATCCAATTGTGTTATTTATCATTTTCTGTTTGCTTCATGTTTTATACCACACAAGGGGTTATTTGCACTATATCGATAGTACCAAGACTTTTGCATTGTTAAGAATTAAGATATAGTCCGGATATGCATCATTAACAGTGGCACATGAATCATAACAGGTATCTGATACCTAAATTAAAACCAGAGATACTGAGATACACACACACACACAGAGACCGAAAAAATAGCTTGCACATAAAGTCGAGTTCGGAACCTTTCTATTCAGGCACACATCAGTCATGCCCATTAGTTTGTCCCTCAATCATCCAATTTGTTGCTTAGAAGTTAAAAACCCAGCAGCAATGCCAAAAAATTGAGAAACATAATGCCTATGACAAGTACAGTTAGATTTTTTCTTATTATTTCATTTAAATTTATTAGTAAGAATCACTTGGTATCTTAAGTTGATTAAAAGGGCAAGCCTTGGCACAATGGTAAGGTTGCTACATTGTAACATGGAGGTCACAGGTTTGAAAAAAGGAAACAACCTCTCCACATGTGGAGGTAAGGCTGCGTATATCTGACCCTCCCCAAACCCTACAATGGTGGGAGCCTCTTGTAATGGGTTTGCCCATATAATCAACTTGGTATCTTAAGTTGGCCCTCAAAAGTACTGAAATTGCATAAAGTTCTAACAGCGTACCTGGTCTAAATCTGAGAAAACTAATTCTAAGTTGATGACATCAATATCAGATTTTGGATCAACTTTTCCATTCACATGAACAATGTCATTATCCTCAAAACAGCGTACAACCTGAAACAGCAATAAACAGTTGTTTTCAAATTTTCAATCAACTTCTCCATTAGCGTGAACAATGTTGTTATCCTCAAAACACCGTACAACCTGAAACGGCAATAAAAAGGTGTTTCCAAAATCATACAATTACGAGTTTTTTATAATATGCATAAGTTTTGTGCCGACGGATATATGTAGGGTTGTGGCTTCATCACATAATATTTATTAGTAAAGATAATATCTGCAGATCATTTTGAATCTGATTAATCAAAAATAAGAAGAATGAAAGGAAATGACATATAAAGAAAGTAAAACAAAGAACATAACTAGACTTTATAAGACAAAAACTTGGAGGTCGTAAGCGCATGCTTAAAACAGTTACAAAAATATCAGGTTTTTTTTCTCTTTGTTTTTGTGAAGTTAAAATATCACAGTTTTCCCATGATGGTGGTTCTTTTATACTACCACTGGCTTTTGAGAATACTACGATGATTAAAGCATATGTGGATATTGATACTGTTCCATATACCATTTATTCCACAACCATGTCCCTGTGCCCTAAGATTTATGGATTAGATCAATATGACAAAAAGATACCTTGACCCAACATGTAAATTGTGCGAGCTAGTTTAGCTGAAACAGGATAAAACAGTTGGAATATTAGTTGAGTAGATAGTTGGGATAACTCATAGCTAAGCTGTGTAGTTTCTGCCAACATTGAACACCTTGTGAATGTATATTTAAGGTGTATAACCAACTATAAGTACCATGTCTCATTTACTGTCCAATAACATCCACGCAAATATGATTCCAAGACCTGAATAGAGATTCTTCCTCACCATAACCGGTGCCAAAAGGTTACTCAACCTTTGCATCAAACCTGTGCTTCTTGGAATCATACTTGTACAAGACATGGAAAATACTCCTCCATGTAGAAATTGCACAAATTCCAAGACACAGATTTCTTTGCAAAGGCATTTTTCTAACATATGCTTTGAAAAATGAATTGATAATGTTTCCGGTATTATAATTTCTCCTATTGATAGAATGATAAACAAGAAGTTAAAGAAAACTTATCTGTCTTGTAAATCTAAAAGCGCAGACACGGAGGGAGAAAAAATAATATGATAATAGATTTCTAATTTTCCTGCATAAGGAAGCCACTAATAACTAAAAGGGTAGTGATATTTCCAGAAAATCTTTTAATGCTTAAAGGAAAGTACAAAACACATGAATTCCAGGAAAGGGGAAAAAAGAGGAAATGGCAATAAAAAAAAAAATTCCCAGAAATGAAAGGAAGAATGCTAATGAGGAATACAAAACAGAAATTAGCAACAGGGAGATTGACTAAACCTGAAGTATGGAGTCCACTTCACGAATATGTGACAAGAATTTATTACCTAAACCCTGAAATCAGAAAATTTAAATTAAGAAAATATCTTCACTTAAAACAACACAAGCTAACTGTAGAAGAATCTAAAAGACAGCATGTGCAAAAGAACTGAACCGCCGAAATCCCACTGCCACAGATAAACACTAGACCAGGTCCAGGTCCAGGTCCAGCTAGAGAAGCAAAGGATTCTCACCTCCCCTTGGCTAGCTCCCTTTACAAGCCCGGCAATATCTACAAATTCTATAGATGCTGGGACTGCACGTTGAGATTTGCTGAGATCAGAAAGTACATTGAGACGCGGATCTGGCACGGCAACAATACCTACATTTGGCTCTATTGTACAGAAAGGATAATTAGCAGCCTGAGCCTTCCCATTCTCAACCTGCAAATGACAATATCATTATATATCAATGGTAGCAAGACATGACAAGAAAACACTAACCATGAATCAATATAAGGAAACGCGTATGGACAACATCGAATAGTTGTGACTATACAGATTTAATTCAAGAAAACTAGCGAGGTACCAACACAATCTTGATATTCATTTGAAATGCAAAAAATCATTTCCTAAAATACAATTGACAGCAATACATACATACATACATTCATACAAGAGAGAAGTTTCCAATTAATCAACACCTGAGACTTCACCCTCTCATTTTTGCATCCCATCATTATCAACTCTCACTTGAAACACATTGGGATATGCAAATAATTTTTAAAAAATAAATAAGAACACATTTTTTTTTTTTGGGAATCGTATTTCTCTCTTTTGACCTCCATGATAATCAAACTCGATGACAAATTAACAATCAGTTTTGGATACTAGTACATCGATTGAGGATACTTGTGAACAATATGCAAGTTGGGTGGGTGAGCGTGTGTGTGTTAGAGAGAGAGATAAAGAATACTCACGACGGCGTTGAAGAGAGTGGATTTTCCGACGTTAGGGAGGCCAACGATTCCAGCTTTCAAGCTCATGCTTATCTTGGATGGGGAAGAAGATGAGAAACGCCTCCGAAAGGCGATCAGGTGAGAAGTGTGACTCCGGAAGAGAGATGACTTCAACGGAAGAGCTATAGTCGGAATAAGTTGTTGGCATGCTATTCTCGCCATTGTAGAGAGAGAGAAGGGTTTATCACAAGAGGCTTTACGGGGGAGAGAGGTTTATCACTGGAAAATGAAGATTGTGGGGTTGCAGAAATCCGCATCAATTTACTTTCGTGCCCTCATTGAGACATGCTTTTCCATGATGGTACCTTCTATCAGACCCCTAAAATGAGAAAAGTGCTGCTGTGACTACTTGCACATTTCTTTTTTCTTTTCTTTTTTTCTTGTTTTTTTTAAGGTTAAGCAAACACCCCCCTTGGGGCTGAGAACTTGCGTGCTATCTGGCTATTGTCTATTTACTTTGTAAATCTTCCTTCCGTTCGTCCAAGTGTCCGTGCTTTGCAATGTCCATGTTTGGATAATTAATAAATAAAAAAGAAAATTACGATGAGAAAATGGTAGATTTTTAGTTTTAAGAAGAGAGAAAACATTAGATGTATTAACTTGTATTTTGATCTAGAATAAAAAGAATTGTTCACTTGTGTTTCCGTAGCTTCCTTTCATTTAATTTGACTTGTCGGTTTGGCTGAGTACATTTTGAACGCCCAGTTTGCTCCTTTTGAGACTTGAATCTTCATCATCCACTTTGTACTTTGTCCCTTTAGAGATTCGAATCTTCATCATCCACTTTGGAAGGTAAAAAAAATTCCTTTGGATACTCGAATCCTCGTCATCCACTTTGACAGACAGAGGAAGTACCACAAGACCCTTGGTGAATGTCTATGTGATTGTAGGCTCGCTCATCAATTTCAGCACTGTTAAGATTGGTTGCAGAAGCAAGTGTTGTGCTCCAAGAATGGGCCTGCAAATAAACAAACTCATACTTGACAGGGATATTTGGTTATAGCTCAAGTCAAACTTGTTAAACCCAGAAGTTGTTCCTGTGCGATGCAATGAACCAATGGTCTGGCTCAATACAATAAGAACACATCCAACTTCCCACCTTTTGATTAGTTCACATTTTGAATTACATGAGATAATCTAAAGATAACAAACACTACATGGTTTCGGGTACCCATTGGAATGAAGTTTATTCTCCTTGTATACTTGCACTAGATTACAATATTTGAAAATCAGAGTTCGAATCACCTAAACAATGATCAGGAAGCAAAAACATTACCACGGTACATTTCAAAAGTGCATTAAGGTATTTGGAAGCTTCATAAGATGAACAAGCATCCCAGCGGATGTGAACAAATGTGCAAATAAGACTACAGATAGCTGCAGCCATCAACCTTGCAAAACTTTTAAAGATTGGCCAGGGGTGTCGCAAGCCATCATCCCAGAGCATGTATGTAAACTAAAGACTATAAATCATGATCTAAGATTTCATCTCCTTTAGTCATATCGATGCCTGCTGTCACGATCACGATAATGCTCACGATTATCATCACTTCCTCTGCTCTTTCCATAATTCCGCTCATCATCATCTCCACTTCTGTTTCTATGATCCTTCTCATACCTCCTGTCACTCTTTCTAGAATCTCTTTCATCGCTCTTGTCATAGTCTCTTTTACTTTCACCAGATCGACTTGTCCTATTCTCCCAGTTCCTCTCGTGGTCTCTGTATCCTCTACTTCTGTCGTCTTGCCTATGCCTATCGCTGGAGTCTTTCTTTTCATGATTCCTTTGATTGAAGTCTTCTGAACTCCGCCGGTTCACCTTTTGTTTCTCAATTTGGTCTCTGTCGTTTTGCCTATTATGCCTATCGATGGAGTCTTTCTTTTCATGATTCCTTTGATTGAACTCTTCTGAACTCCGCTGGTTCACCTTTTGTTTCTCAATTTGGTCTTTTGATTCGTAGTCCCTACGTCTCTTTTCTCGTTTCGGACTACCAGCAGTGTCCCCATCAAATACCATCTCATACCTAGATCAGATACTAAACAGTGAGAGAGAGAGAGAGAGGGGGGAAGATGGTAGATTCATCACTGCATACAAGCTCACCAACCTTGAGTTATCATCTCCACCACGCTGAGTGTTATCGTCCTTTAAGATGTATTTTTGAGGTTGTTTGATGGTGGGTCCTCCAGTACAATCCTTAGCAATGTGATCAACAGCGCCGCACTTGAAGCAACCTCCTCCTACATCAGAAAGTTACAAAAAGTTAATCCGTCACCTTTGAAGGATTAAAAATAGTCCCGAGAATGAGAAGAAATTGAAAGAAGCTTCATATACAAGATTAAAATGTGAAAACAAGAATGCAACTATACTTAGGTGGAGGCACACTACAATTTACACAGAACTGAGCTTTCAGGGCTTTTCAACCATCACTCCCTTTTTAAACCATATGCTCATTGTTTTTATTAAAAACAATTATTACCAAGCTATGCATCTTTTTTTAACTTTTATCCTCTATCTCATGTTAGCCATCAAAGACCACTCAATTTAATATGAACTGCATTACGACTGACACACCCATCAGGCCACACCTTTAAATAAGCATCAATTTCAGGATTTTCACTAGTCTTTTTTTTTTTTTTAATTGGTTTTGTGACAATATTGCCATAAGAGACAACAATGCAGAAACCATGAACCTCAACTTCAACTCTTGACTTGAACCTTTTCTTTTAGGGATTATTACAAATACATGGCTCATGGATCCATCATTTGATGAAGTCAAAATCATGATGTTTCGAAAAAATGAAGTTGACCAAAATGCTGATGTGGACATGGAAAAACATTATTCATTGTCCAAACTACACTTACTATTTTCAGGTACCACTTTTGTTTTGGCATAGAGGTACCGCTTTTATGAACATAGGTACCACTTTTTGTGCACGTAGGTATTATTTTTTGTGTAACACAAAAAGTGGTACCTCTATGAGGGTAGTTGGGGCAAATGAACAATGATTTTCCATGTCCATGTCAACATTTTGGTCAACTTCATTTTCTCGAAACATCATGATTGTGACTCCATCAAATAGTAAATATGGGTCCATAACACCATTTATGTGTAGAAATCCCTTTCTTTTACCAAAATTAGTGATATGACACCTTTCAAACTAATAAACCCTCCGATATTTTCTTCTCACATTTACAGTGTCTTGTCAAACCTTAGTCTATGAGACACTTTTATATTAAGACTTTTTATGTGGATAAAGGACTCAAGTACTTGTATCAAGTACCGGATGTATCAATCCTCCAATTCCTAACAGGACATGAGTAACACTTTGTGTGTACAGAATGCTCAGCAGAAGAAAAATAATGTAACATTCTAAATGTGCAAGGATAAGAAAGTAACATTGAAGAAGGAAAGGGGAAAATGGGAATTAAAATAACAGAAATAGTTTTATTTTATTTTTTAAAATAGCGCTGACATGGGGTATCCCCACCTCCTTTAGGGACATGACTATTCGCTTCAAATACCCGCAATCACCCACAAACCACAGGTACCGGCAAGTCTGGCACGAAGAGTTGGCTGCCCCCACTAATTTTTTTTTTTTTACAAAATTACCTATAACGTTTGTTTAAATTTTAAAAATGCCCCCACTCAATTTTTGATAATACCCCATGATATATTCTTGTTCTTCAAATCCGCCCCCTCATGCAATTTTTTTTTATAACAAAATTACCTATAATGCTTGTTAAAATCTTAAAAATGCCCCCACTCAATTTTTGATAATACCCCGCGATATATTCTTGTTGTTCAGGTCCGCCCCCCCTCATACAATTTTCTGGGTCCGTCACTGACTCACTGCTCTTTGCCCAGAGGCCTTATGTGAACTCAACCCCATGGGGGGTTCTATATAAGTAATTGTTAAGTGAAGGGGCAAGGGAGGATCTAGGAAACCATAAGCATATACTAGTAGTACCTACATGAAGGGACAATGAGGAATCTAAGAAACCATAAACGACAATTAGCAAACAATACCCACGTCTGGTTTTGTAGTATGGTCAATTAGCGAACAATTAGGAGTCCACACCATAATCCCCACCTAAGACTCTTAAGTCTAAACAATACCAAAAGCAAAAGAATTCAAGGTGGGACTTGGCACCATAAAGTACCATTATTTGCCTCAATTGAAGAGCACTTCGCAATGTGAATCTAACGTATATAGTTTAACAGCAGGGGAGACACACTCAGGTTGGCTACCACGAAATTTATGAATGAAAAATAGAAAAGGAGAAAAGCACTGAATTGACCAAGATGATAGGACTTGCATGGAGCAAGGGATAACGACATCAGGAATTCCTGTATCTATTCAAATTATGTTACTTTAAGCAAAGACCATGCCAGAGCCTCACAGTTCCAATATGTGACAATCACCAATAACATACTTCTTGGGACAGAAGTAATTAACTACTGCACCAGGTCATCAAGTAACTTGCACCACGTTCCATGAGAAAACGGATAAGCAGTAACCAAACAAAAATGATACCAATTGCTACAGCATTGCAATACATGCCCTAGCAAGACTATTTATAGCCTGATACGTCATAGTAGTAATCTTTACCTTGACCCATTTTGTTATCTTTGCGTCGGTATTGGGACCATAATTTTGAAACACTTTGACTGAAATCCACATGTATCCTTCGATCATCAATCAAAGCGTTGTCCATCTGTCATTATACATCCAATAAATCAAGTTAGGAGAAATAAGTTTTCACCACAAGGTAAGAGCATTTAACAGAATTTCTAATAAACCATGGAACAATGTAGCTCCATAATACAGACTATAATTAAGAACACAGCTGCATGTCCAATATGCGAATTTGACACCAATTCTTGACAATTATCTTTCTAAAAGGACCATCAAAGAAGAAGTGTCTTCATTTGGATGAGGCAAAAGGAATTTCTACACTATCCCTCCATAACCCTTTACTTTTCATGTTCATGATGCCCAGTTTTGATTCGAGAGTCATGGAGGCACAAAAGTCCAGTTTACAAATATAAACTCCTTGAAGTTATTTGAATTGACTACTCTTGTAAGTTGCAAGTATGGTTAGATTCTGGAAAGCATTGTCATACCAAGAGTCCAGTTTACAAATATAAACTCTTACTGCACCGTACTGTGAAGGTATGCTGTTCATATATATATATATATAAAACAATTAATCAATGTTGATTTGTCTGAAATTTATTTCTCAATGAAGCTATGATCTGGAGTAGAGTTGGCTTGTGTAATGGACAACAACGGTGACAAAAGTCGCTCCAGATTGACCATGTGGTATTGGGGTTTATGGGTTCCAGACAATTATTGTTAGTTCAGATCTGTTAGTGATTGTCATTGAGAATGACGATTTTGACGGCAGAGCTTCTGCTACTGTGATTAATCGACACAACACAACCACACACCCAAATATATGTTTGTGTGTGTGATGAGACAGAGATTTATAAACACACCATTGGATTAAAAAGATCAATTAAAGGTTTAAAACTTGTCACCATTAGCTAACTGTTGATCAGGTTAGCTATGAAAGAGAACAAGTTGATGGGAAACGAAAGTGAGACAGAAGCTCAGAAATGTTTGGTGAAATAAGTCAAGAGGTTGGATTTAGAAAGAGCATAAAATGACTTGCGTACTTTACATCCGTAAATCATTTTAGTATTATTGTGTAAAATATTTTAAATGTAAAATGTTTTCTACCAATTCTATCCGGCAACCTAATGCCAGAAAATGTAGAAAAAAAAAGAAAAAAAACTTTTCGGAAAATGTTTCATGTCAAAACAAATGAAGTCTGAGTACTGCACCACTTTTACAGTGAGCCTTCTCCACGAAAGAAATGGACTTGGAAGACTCAAATAAGAATAAAAATCAATGAGGTATAACAAGAGAAAAAAATGTTGTTTCCCTAAAGAGCACATAACTACGATCAATGAAGCATAACAAGAGAAAAAAAAAAATATGAGTTGAAAAACTATTGTACCCTCACTTTCTAAATAGAGAGAGAATACTATCATCAGCGAATGTATCTACACCGGTTCCACAAATAGACCTTCACCTCACCCATTTCCCCCAATCAATCCACAATCTGTTCCTATATTTACATCATCCCACCCTAAATCAAATACCATTAATCTTAATCATAAAACTAAAAGTATAAAAACCCTTCTCAATCAGTATCTTACCATCTTGTATGAAATTAGCTATTTAAAAGTTAACCACGTCAAGGTCATAACATATGCAAGCAAAAGTAGCATGCAAAGTATCGGAAATAAAAGTTCTTTCAGTTATTCAGCATACCTTAAAATACGCTTGTTCACAAGAGTCTTTATTCTCAAACTCTGCACAAACAGAATGAAACAATATATATTATCATTACATCACCAGATATGTGACGGCGATATATGAACTAAAATATGAAGCATCAAAAAGAGTCAATGATCATAAGCACATTGCTTTTCTATACATGGACTGGGGGGGAAGAGGTGAGAGATACGAAATTCCATACGCTGCAACTTCTATTCGCCCTATGTAACAGCGGATAGGGGTGCCTACCGATATCAGGAATATTCCGATTAAGCAGATGACACTTCTTCCTAAATGACATCACACGCAACTAAACTGTTTTGCATAGGTTTTACATAGTGAAAAAAGAAAATTTGCTTATACTGCCAGCATTGTCTAATTTGAAGAGATTTGCGTCACCAAGACGTAAAATAGTAAAACTTGCTTGTCCACTCTTCAGATAGTTCCACGGGAATGGAACATTTTATTAAAACAAACTAGCATTCCGACCAATAAGCCATTAGCCCATTGGTATAACCTCTCCTCCCACAAAGGGGAGGCGACGGGTTCGAGTCCCGTAGTGGGTAATTTGTGAAATGTGCGTGTGAATACTTACCTAACCCAAAAAAAAAAGACCAATCTAGCATTCCGATATACCAAAAAGTATGTGATAGCTAGGGAAACATAATGTAGACACAAAGATAACTCAAATCAGATTTGTTATCTCTAACTACAATTTAAAATTTTGATAATTCAAATATTTTCTATGAAAGGAAAATAACCAAAATCTGAGTATTAAAACAGCAAATATCGACTAAAAACAATTGGTTCTTCCTTAATTTTCACATTTTTCTTCTCTCATTCTCATTCTCTATTTGTTTTTTGGTTTTTGTTTTTTGTTTTTTGGTTTTTTCCTTAATACTTCACATGGAACAATGCAAATTCCTGTAGCATAATATATAAAGTTTTCCAATAGCCCTTTAAAGAAAATAGTTTCTAGTACTTCAAAAAATAAAATAAAATTACACTTCATCCAAGATTGTCAAATGGCTATCCTAATTGATGACTTTATTGTCTAGTAGCCCAGGATGAAGAATAAAACCCAAAAAATGACTTTATTGAGCCTAAATAACAACCACAAACCATCACAGAACGAGGCACCAAAAGTGGAAACAAAGGTAAGATCTAAACACACACACACACACATATGGAGAGAGAGAGAAAGAAAGAAACAAGGGCAAACATACACATACAAGAAGAATTGTATAAGAGAAATAGAGAGTGTGATGGTGGAAGGAGGCTGAACAGCATAGTCTTCCACTTTTATCTATTCTGGTTGCCATCGAAAGATGAACTCCAAATACAGCAATTAAAGTTAGATGTTAACTGGACATTTGTTTATAGGTTGACACAGATTAGATGTTAGCCGCTATGCTATTCTCTTTTGTTCAACTTGCATATTTCCGCTAATTCTCCTTGGCATGCTTTGGCGGGGAAAAATTAAACAATTCTTCTATCAATATGTAGTGCATTCCAGTGGCTCCTTCAAGAAAAGTTTCCCCTATTTAATTAAAAAACTATATTTGAATATGTTATCAAGCTCGTTATAACACCTAGCCACTATATATGAAGTCATCCAGTAACCAGTGATGGAGATAAGTGGCAGCACCCTCACAAAGCTTGTAAAAAATACATGAAAAAAATGTCTCTAGGAGAATGCATAAAAAAGTTAGTTTACCATTCTTTCAAATTAATATAAGGCCGTTACCCGGTGCTTCGCCATTGTGAAGTGCTGATTTTTTTTTTTTTTGATAAGTATTGTGAAGTGCTGATTTAAACTTAAATGTTTTAATATGCTTTATGGGCATGATTTTGAGACTTGACTGAGTCTGAGTCCAATACTCACTGACATATTGGTGGGAATTGGAATCACATGAGACTTGGTCGAGTTCCTAGAGCTGATGGTGTGCAAGGTCCATGCTTGGCATTACTGGGACATAGCATTTTTTTTTTTTTTTTTTTGGCATTGCGTAAATGGAACTAGTTCAAGTCTACAGGCCTAATTACTTTCAGGCCAACAAAAAATCAGTTTAAAAAAATATATTAGAAATTATGAGGCTTGACGATTATGGTGATGCATAAGGGGGTAATAGGAGTTATTCCAATAATCTTCTCTTCAATTTTCGGCTCTTTATAAACTTTAAAACCCAGCAACCAATCCCCGTTGACCCCTTTCCTATCGTCCTCTTATTAGTTTTGCATTCGGTGATAGGTGAAGCCCCTTCACTAACAAAATTGGACCTTTTTTAGTGAAACTTATCTTCTTAAGGTGATGCTTAAATTACATTGTCAGACAAACCTAATTGGTTTGTAAGTACTTAAGTTATAAAAAAGCATCTAGAGAAATATTCCTCTTTCTTCAGGCTTAGAACCAGCTAGTAAGAAGATAAGGCCCCAAATAAAAGCAAACCTTTTCGAAAAACCAACATGCTAGGCTAAGTTCAAAATCAATTCCAAGAATCACAGTGAAATCCTCAGAAAGCAAACACAACCAGAAGAGGACACATCACATAAGAGAACTCAAAATGAATTTACTAAAATTTTGCCATCCTTACTTATAAAAGTTACATTATTATTAACAAAGGAGTTTGTTGTGGTGATGGTGGTTAGGGTGGGGGGATGACACTCACCAATGAAAGCATAGCATAAGCTGTCTCCAGTCTTAAAATCCCTGATAATTTCAGCCCTGTCATCATTTATTTGTGAGTAGAAATAAATTATGCACCAAAACAAAAGTTTAAACTAAAACCCAAGCATTCAATTACTTACGATGTTACAGTTCCAAAACGTGAAAAGATTGTATGCAAGTCCTCATCCTGCATTTAGAAATAAACAGCCACATAGATGACAAACTACAGAAAATATGAAGATGAAGCATGCAGAGAGCAGAAACATCTCAAGATTATGGCCATAAAAGGCAACCCCAAATGCCTATCAAGTAACATATAAGAAAGACAACAGGCACTCACTTCAGTTACAGGATTTAGTTTACAAACAAACAGCACATTGTCAGGCGGCTTTATCTCTGCATCAGGAATATCTCCTATCTGTGATGCACATACACAAGAATCATGACCATAATGAATGATTGCATTCAAGTTGGATGCCAAATACTAGAAAAGGTATATAGTGCTTCAATGCTTACACTCTCAAGCACTACTGCACTAGAATGTGCTTCCTTTGAACGGAGAACCTCCTCAAGCTCTCCTGGAACTAATTGCTCATCCATAGGCACCCAGTCATCTTCAAGTCTCACATCGTCATCAACCTAAGACAATGTGAAAAAAGGAGTCATTGTCATGATTTTGTGAACGAAAACATTTGTCATGGAAGAACCTTGTGTAGAAGAACTCAGCAAAGATAAAATCCAACTCCAAATTGACTTGAGTTTACACAAGTCAGTATACTTCAGTAGGTTACAGGATCTCGTCACTGTCAGAATTGTCAGTACTCGAAGTGACTTATAAGAACCTGTTAGCCTGGATTTATCTCAAATAAATAGAGTCTTCCCTGGTTCATCGTATAATTTCTTCTTCATTTTACTTCTTTTAACTAATTTGTTCAACATTTACATGTACTAGGCATCCTTCCAATTAAAATTACATATATCCCTCCACTGAAAACTCAAGTAAAGAATAAGGTATGAGGTTCCTGAACCCTTGACATTGCTAAAACCAAAGATAGTGAGATAGATCAAAGTTAATGGAAATTTCAGGCTTCTAAATCCAGTTAAACCACTTACATGGATTAATTACATGAAGATTACTCCAAATATACAATTTTGTGCACTTACATAAAGAAAGGTAATTTCAATATCCAATGAGGAGCATCATTTCTATTCATTGTGATCCACTGGTGATTTAAGTGTCAGCAGACTTTAGTTGGTAGACTTTAGTTGATAAATTGCAGACAAAATGCTACAAAAATCAAATGTCATCCATTTCCATTTGGTTCCAAATTGCCTCAAAATATATAAAATTAAATATGCAGTATCTTGTTACCTCATCTTTTGGTTTTCCTTCAGGGGAAGCATCTGGAATCAACTCAGCTAGCTGTGATGGATCGTCAAAAGGATCATCCAGTACGTAAGTATGTTTAATTCTGTTTAATTCATTCCATTGATTAGTCCTTGTAAAGACAAGATAAATAGGTATGAAAAGTTCCACATATACTAACACAAAAGACAGTAAACAACATATACAAAAGGTGTGTGAAACAAACCTAATATTTTTGTAAGGTCTGCCCTTCTCATCCACATACGCTTCATTTATCCTATTCAAAGTATCAAGCCCTTCCGCAACCTCCCCAAAAACCTGTGAAGATAGGGATAAGAAATGTAAAATTTTATCATATAAAACCAGTGGAGACTCCCCTCAGGAAAGGACGTGAAAGGAAAAGGATCAACTTTCCATTTCTGTGTTCCAATTCCATCAGCCAGGAAACACAGACATTATAGAAACACAATGGAAACAGAAAACAGTTTGAATGCAAGGAAGTATTTGGAACAGAAACTAATATCTTTTATGGGTATAAATAAGCCCCAGAATTGATAAATTGAACATATTTAAGGTCCACAAAACCGTTTACACTACATGGGACTAATACATAATTGGGAAGCAAATGAATATACAAAGTTCAAATCATTAAAAGAATATAGAGGTCAATATCAGTATGATGGTGTTTTAGTTCTCTTGTTTGACTATATTTAGAAATTCATCAATCTTTTGCTAAAGATTAGTGTCACGGGCGGGGTGCTTGCGATCCGACCAAAAAGCTAAAGCTACTAGGTTGTGTTGACACTCGCCCTTGTATGCCCAAGACCCTCCCCATCCGGATCCGATATGGGACAAAAACCCATGACTTTCCCACCCAAACCCGCAGCGCCCTCGCTGCGGTAGGTCCACCCTACCTAACTGTCTGCCCAAATGGAGGGGGACCCGCTAACGACCCAGACAATTCCGTGTGGGCGTTTGGTGTGACACCGGATCAAGGATTAGATCCGATCTGATCTAATTGTCAACGGTCAGTCGCTTGCAATCCGACCCAAAAGTTTAAATTATTAAGTAGTGCTAACACTCGCCCTTACATGCCCAAAACCCTCCCCATTCGGATCACATTTGGGACAAGAACCCATGACATTAGGCACCCTTGTGCATACGTTTATCTATGAACATCAAAAGAGAACCGTCTTTTATACCTTACTTCATTATTAGCTCAACATTTTGTATGTACTCTTTATTAAAATAAAAAATAAAAAAATCATTATATGATGGTTTAATATATTTTTCATTATGTCAAAAAAAAAAAAAAATTGCAAGTTTCAACTAAAAAACTTTTAGAAGTATTGGCCTTGCTTTGCCTATCACGAAGCATTTCCGTCATGCTTCTACCTCAACAAAAGAAGGTAAGAATTATGTCCATAATGCCATGAAGAATAGGAAACACCAATCAAAATCTCCTCAAAGAACACCACAAACTTAAACCACTCACTGACCCTTCATGGAAATAACTGAAAAACCTCCCAAGTAAAAAAGCTTTTTTTTATATGTTCTTCCGCCATAAGACTTTCGTTTAATCATCTCAGGTGCCATCCAATGATAAGAACCCGGGTCATCCACCAAGAAAAAAATGCTTCTGCTAATCCAAATAGTTGTACAAGTCACAAAATTTTACATCAATCCCTCAAAATTCAAAATGTTATTTTTGGATCCAGCAATACATCAAGGCAATTGAAAGTGCACACATAAAAGACATAGCTGGCATCATTTATCCGCGCAATGAAGCAAATATTAATAGCAAAATTATTAACAATAAAATTCTATAGCAGGAAACTCACAGTATGCTTCCCATCGAGATAGTCAAGATCATCCCGCAGTGTGAAATAGAACTGGAAAAATAGATCATGAGAACACAATGTTACATATTAAAGATTCTGCAAATTTTCAGAATGCATGATATTCATAAGAAAATTTACTAAAACAAAAGGCGATCAAAAAGAAACTTTGGAAGTTCTAAACTTGGATAAAATCTGGCAACAAAAGAAATCCCTAACAATTATGTGACAAGTTATCATGCCTTGCGCTCTAATCTAGAAGTAAAAAAATATAATGGTATATAAAAATGTGCAAGAACCTGGTTAAAACCAAAAGAAATAAATAGGGTGAAGTGCAACCAAAACACCCCCCGTTCCTTCCCCCCCCCCCGCCCCCAAAAAAAAAAAACTATATAAAAGATGTGCAGAAAATGCCCTTACTGTTCATTATGTGTATATGGTACCTACAATTTCTTGAACCCCTCCGTCTACTGACCGTTAAAAAATAGGCATTATCTACCAAAAGTAATGTTGGAAATCCCAAAATGCTCTTTTGTTGTATATATAACTATAATATATGTATATAGTATGTAACGTATAGATTAAATTATATCAATATATACTTGAATTTACAAAATTTGCAAATAACCATAGCTTAAATTTTATAATGTCTACAAATATATAATTTGCAAATATTTATCAGTCCTGTCCTTTTTTGTCTTTTCCCGTATCTCGTTTCTTTCTTTTTTTTTCCTTTTCTATTGACACGAGCAATTTCATCATTTTTTTGCTCCATTAACAAGATGATGACGGATTATCCTTGTTTGAGTGATTTTGAAACATTAAGAATGGTTTTCAACCTTCAACGGGTTTCTGCAAGGATTTTTAGCACTTTATCGTAAGAAACATACATACATTGAAATGACCACACAAAAAAAAGGGGGGGACATGTTAAGGTTTTCACTCACTTTGTGTCAGAATTGGCAGGCTACTTTCTAAGTATCAGGAGTCAAAGGGTGCCATTATGCAACATTGCATGATATCATAGGACGATACATACACATTTTTATGTATAATTGTGGAGGTGTTTTATGCACATTTTTTTATATAGTGGAGTGTTTTTTAAGAAGAAGAAGAAGAAAGAACCTAGAGATTTTGTAGATTGTGAGAACATATAATAACAAAAGCCATACCTGAGAAGCATTGAGATTCTCTCCAGCACTAGCCATGGCAACCGTGCCTATCTTAGTATGCTTTAAATCCAAACGAATTTCATCCCCAAAAAAGCGAGCCTGATCACCATATAAGAATCTGAAATAATGGGATGCGGAATGAGCATGTGAAATCATTATTACAGAATTAGTCTTACTTAAGCAAATGCATACATCATCAGAATTGCTTGAAGAGATAACTTCATTGATATATTAATATCATAATATGTCAGAGAAGACTTGTATTCATAACTAAAAACCATTAACCAACACATAAAATTAAATTCTATAGAGCAAGCGATAGCTATCACTAGAAAGCTAATTAGGAAGCTGATACAGTTATTGTAGAAAATGTTGATATTCTATCAGTGATTAATGTGTGTAGTCATTCTTACTTGTAGATAGAATCGCCACCGGTCCCGGTTCCAGTAGGATCACCCGTCTGTGCAGTGAAATCCTTCTGAACCGTGTGAAATAGACATCCATTATAGTATTTAATCCTGCATCAACAATAGTCCTTAGAAATAATACATACCTACTTGCATATTCCATTTTCAAATTTCAAATTCCATTGCAAATTCTTGATTGAATATTTATACATGTTTAAAACAAATCAAAGGGTTAGGGTTACTTACTTGCAGAGCTTTATGAAATTCTTGCAGGTTAAGGGACAGAGGTCTGTGTGCAAATCCACAACGATCTCTCCTAAACTGGTCACTATATAAACCGACATTAATTGAAATTGATTGTTGTTGGTTGCCAAAGTGGAAGAGAGCTGATTGGCAGTAGGTGCCAGGAGGTCGATTGAATATGCAAACCCAAAATGTTCTCCCTACACTTCAAAGCAAATATACATATATGTATATAGAGAGAGCGAGCTAGGGCGTCAAGGGAGAAATAGATAAAAGGGTTTCATGGGACAGATAGAACCAAGTGTCGAATGAAGAGGCAGATGGGAAGACGGAAATAGGGTTTAATGGTCTGTATCAAATCAAAGGTAAGACTGTGCAGAGGTAGTGAAATTCCATGACGGGGAAATTGCCATGTGGAGAGAGAGATGGGTGGTTTTTGCGCGCACACAGTAATTTCTGCCCTTTACTATTCGGATAAAATGAGGATTAAAATTATACTCCGTTATTATTTAATATTAAATTAAAAACTTTAACCTTATTATTTAGAACTTTAAATCCAATCCGTCAGGACATCTACAGTGAACTCTTCGAATTCGGGCTCTTCAAATTTGTCACATTGCATTTTTTTCATAGTCAGGTCAACATTTCTCATAACCACGTCAGCGTTTTAGAATCTCCAAAATTTAGTTATCGAATGTACTTCAATGGTACATTTTTGCTCTCTAAAAATATTAATATTTTTAAAATTTAAAATAAAATTTATTTTTTTACTTTTTCCTAACGGGACTATATTTTTCATGTTATATAAATAACCATTTGTTCATCCAATATGTATATAATTATTATTTTTAAAAAAAAATCAAAAAAAACGTTTTTGTGCCAATATAGCCGTTAAGGCACTCTTCGGGTTAGCCAAACAGTGCCTAAAACGGTTATATGTCTGTAGGAATATTTAAAAAAGTAAATTTAAAAAAAAAAAAAAAAACACTTTTATTTATTTATTTTTTTACTTTTTTTGCCCGAAAACCTTTAAGGCACTATTTGTGTCAGCCAAACATTGCCTTAACGGTTCTTTGGTTCAATTATTTTGAGGGAAAAAAAAAAAAAAAAAAAGGGCCAAAATCAGCCAAAAAATTGATTTTTTCCTTTTTTTTTTCAACCAAACATGGCTTACCAAACAGTGTGTTCTGGACTAAAACACTGTTTGGGCTAGAATTAAAAAAAAAAGTAAATTGCCAACCCAATCTTGGTTTTTGGCGACCTGGATCAAGAGCCTCTTTATGGGACTCACTTTTTGGAGAGTCCATTGGAGTAGGCCAATCTTCAAATCTAACCCTAAATTGCCGGATTTGTATCCATTGGACCTGCTCTTACCCAGGTTACAAAATGACAATTTTAACTTTATTATTTAATATTAGATTAAAAATTAAAAACTATTTTTAATATTAAAAACATAAACCCTTTACAATTACAAAAATTATGTTTTAGAGAGAAGGGGTGAGAGTTTTAGAGAGATAAGAGGGGTGAAGAAGAAGATTAAATGGTATTTTTATAATTTTAAAAATAATATTTAATTTTTAATTTAACATTAAAAGTTAAATTTGTCATTTCATTTCATAGTTCAGTTAACGGATCGGATATGAATATTGGGACAATGTGGTCTCTTTTTAAAATTGTAGGAGTTTTTTGAAATAGGTTGGATTTTATGATCAAAATTTGAAAGTAATAAGAATTTTATGATTTTAACCCATAAAATAATTATAGTTTGTATTTTTTATTTTTTATTAGAGAGTTTCACTTTTTTATTTTTATTAGAGAATTGTTTTTGCTTTTTTTTCAACAGAAAACAAAGCTAATATTTTTTTGGCCGGTGTTTTGAATAATAATTGGTAATGACTATTTATTATAATTTCTTTTTGTTTTTATTCAATAAAAAGTGTTGTAAGTTTTAAAAATATAATGTCTATTTTTAAAAGGTCATTTTTGAGGTTTTTAAAAAAAAAAAAAAAATTTGTATCATTCATTACTATAGTACTCATTGTTACCGTACGAAAATACCATATTATTATTTCAAAACTTTGACACTATCACACTATACAGAATGAAACATTTTTTTACCAAATGTATATTTTAAAAAAAAAAAACACAACTATAGTATCAGACAAAAACAAAACGTATATCAAACAGGCTCTGTTCCCAAGTGTTCTGTACTGCTCTCGGGCTGCTGCAGTAACCCATTTTGAGTCCACAACATGTTTGGCCTGCTTTGTTTTGTTCCCAACAGTAGCAGTACACTTTCAACATTTGGCCCAAAAGCTGGAACAACAATTTTGAATTCTATGTTGTTCCAAGCCCCTTTTTTTTCACTATAGCGGGGATAATAATAATAATATTTTTTTAGGCCAAATTATTTCAGCCTCCCAATCACCTCTGTCTCTATTCACGTTCTCAACTCGAACTTGCTTCCTCTTTCTCTCTGCAACTGCAAACACAAAATCTACAAGGATCAGAAGTTTAAAACCCGCCTCCATTTCTATTCTCGTTCTCAACTCTGAACTTGCCCTGATCGCCTCCCAACGATTTCACGACAAATCATTTCAACCTCCCAATTGCCTCCATCTTTATTCTTGTTCAAAAAATCAAAACCCGTTTCTTTCGGTTTCCATCGACCGCTGTTCCAGTGTGTATGGGTTTCCTTTTCCTTATGTGTATGGGTTTCCGCTGTTTCAGTGTGGGTTTCCTTGTGTGTATGGGTCTTAACTCTCAAGCTTGCCCCACTCTCTTTCTCGGCAACTGCTAACCTGTGTGTATGGGTTTTGTTTTAATTTTTTTTTCTAAATCAACTTATCAAGCTCTGTAATTCTTGTTTTGCAAACTAATCAAGCTCTGTAATTAATTTAATTTAATCATTAAAAAAAAATATTATATTCCAAAATTCTCGCTCAAAATTTTTGTCCCAAACATGTTTTGTTCTCATTTCAGAACACCACACTACAAAACACTTGTTCTGTTCTAGACTAAAATAAAACACTACAATGCACAACGCTTCCCAAACAGGCCCTTAAGCTTCGTTTGGCATGCATTTTTTTTTTTTTTTTTTGCTACAATGTTGATTTTGACAACAAAAACATGTTTGGTACGGCTTTGTTTTATTTTATACAATACTAAAACACTTCATGAACAATGGCCCCAAACAAAAACACCAAAAAGTTATTTTTTCTTACTTGGACAACTGTTTACGACCGAAAACTATAATAGTAGTTCAACACGGTCCAAAAACAAAACCCCTAAAATATTATTCCCAAACGTGCTTCCAATTTTTTTCCAAAACATTCTTACAACAAAAACACTATTTCTGTTTTAGCCAAAAACAAAACGCCTAAAACAAAACGCATGGCAAAAATATTCAAATTTACTATTTTATTATGTTATAATTCTAACATATTTGAGTAATTTTATTATTTTAATTTCATACGTTGGTAGAGTTTGATCACTAAAAACTGCCAACGATGGGGTGCGGCTTGTGTGGACCTAACCTGAGTTTTTATTTATTTATTTATTTTAGTTGGTACTCACCTAACTTGAATTTCACTTAGGAATTTTAATAGCATAGTTAACATAATAGAAATCATGATAGTGGGACTGAATTTTAATCTTAGATCTCGATTATTAAAAAGTTTATAATTTTATATTTTTATGATTATATAATTTTCATATAAAATGAGATTAATAATGTAATCAAATATTTGTTCTGAGATATTGTTAGTTTTTTTTTTTTGTCGGACTATTGTTAGTTACTCGCCTAAATTGTGATTGAAGTAAAAATTTGCCTAATAACTAATATTAAGTTAAATTTATAAACAAAATAAAAAATATATATAAAATTATGAGTGATATTCAAAATATTATGCCAAGAAAATTATTGAACTCACCAAGTTTTAGTAGTTTTACCAATTGACATTAGTTTAAATGACATAATCTCTTCTCTCCAAAGGAAAAGTAGAGTTTCAACCTGTAAACATTATTTGTGTTCAACTTGAACTTTAGGAAAATAAAATATAATACACTATATATAGTTTGAATAGTTTTATTTCGAGTTAAAATTATATAATTTAAAGGGAAAATTACACTTAAGTGGACTTATGAGTCCTAAATAACAAATCAGTCTATTTTAAAAGTTGACTTTTCAATTTGATTGAGGTAGGCAAAATAATTACATATGCATTGAAAATTATTATTTTAAGTCCAAAATACCCTCCAATTCTTATTTCAAAATACCAAAATATCTTTCCTAAATCAATAGTTCCTTCATTCAAGAAATTTAGAAAATAAAGATATTTGAGTTGACTTTCAATTTTGAGGATATTTTTGTATGTGATGTATACATTAAAAAAATATATATAAATAAAATAACATATATATATATATATATATATATATATATATTTATGTGGTAAAAAAAAAAAAAAAAACACTGTGCACTTAACTTTAACTGTATTTCCTCATCTATATTTGGTTCAAATCTGCAAATGTTAATTTAGAAACATACAAATAATTTTGTTAAATTCATTATATATATATATATATATAATTTTGTGTGCACATAATTTTAACCATATATTTTAATTCATACCAATATAAACCTTGCAAATGTAAAAACTTTCCTGTGCAAAATATATATACACACACATTAAGTATAGACACTAAATTAGCTGCTCACACAGGGGAGATGGAATCATACTCTCGCACACCGGGATGGAATCATGAAACTAATTAAGTGATTTGTTCAGTAAATGGTATACCAACCATCATTTTTTTACATATATTAAAAAAAAAAAAAAAGTATAAATTGAGCCAAATGATGATCACCTAAAGGACATGAATCACAACAAATAAGATTTATTCTTTACAGGAAAGAGTTTAATTATTATTTTTTATTGGGAACTACTCTTTAATTGCCGGATTTTTTTCTATATTGAATTTTTATTGTTTATATAAATTATTGTGATATATATATATATATAGAGTCCTGATCTCTTGCTCACTACAGAGCAAAAAAAATTAATAAAAATTAATCCACACTTTTTATATTGACCATTCTTTTAACATAAAACCACTTTCACCCTATTTTTAGTTTCTATATTTAATTTTATCATTACCGCCTACTGTAACAATAAAAGGCAATTATCAAAATGAAAATAGAAACCTTTGAAAATAAAACAATACCTGTATATTTTACCCACCATAGTTTGTACATCATCATCATCCAATAATCAAACTCACAAATTCACTAATTCAATAATGAATTTCACCAAATGCCAAACTTCAAATTGAAATAGAAAGAACTTTTGTTCAAACTTTAAATGAAATTTTCTTCAATATACAACATTACAGTATTGGTAAATTTACTTATACTAAAAAATTATATTAATTTACTTATACAGAGAACAACAAGATGTTCCTTAGGAAAATTCTATAATATACAAATTTATTAGTAAAATATAGAGGTATTTTTTTTTTTTTTCAAAGCTTCTATTTTTATTTTGATAATTACTTTTTATTGTTACAATAGGTGGTAATGGTAAAATTAAATATAAAAACTAAAATAAGGTGAGGGTGGTTTTGTGTTAAAAGAAAAATTCATAGGTGGGTTTAAAAAATGACCGTTAGATTAAATTTAACGGTCTACGTAGAAAGTGTAAATTAATTTTCTTACTCCATGAGGAATAAGAGATCAAGACTCTCTCTCTATATGTATATATAAAGTTGCAGCACTATGATTCAAAATTAACGAAAATATCTTATTTTTTTAAGTAAAGAAATTATATCGAGAAAGTACTTGATTTGAGGGGAATAATTTTCGTAGTAATATTTTGAAATAAAAGTTTGAGGATATATTGAACTTGAACAATAATTATTGATACATGTGTAAATATTTTACTTAATCCAATTAAAGTAAAAAATGAAATTTTAAAATAGACAATTTTACTCTATGCTTTTAGGTCTAGGTATGAGCTGAAAGTACCAGCGGGGATTGTCCGCCCTAGTTTTATTTAGGGTCAGGATTAAGTGTAAAAAAACACTCCTTCTATTATTGAAATAATTTAAAAAAGTTTATATGTGGTATAAAATATTTTTATATTATTAATTTGATATAAACATATCCCGGTATAAAATGGTGTTACTCACTTCAATTAAATAAATTAATAATTATAAATACGAACAATATAAAATGACCCTCTTATCCAATTTATATGCCTCGTCAACATCACCTGGCAATCAGAAGAAGAAGCTCTCTCACCGTGGATTTCTGAAGAAGCTCTCTTATCCATTTTTGTTTTTTTTTGTTTTTCCCTTCTTGTAAATTTCTGAAGATTTTATCTGAAATTTGAAAGAAAGGTACGGATTTATTGAAGGGTTTATGATTTGCAGTAGAGGAAAATCATGGCGGAGGCTAACGTGTTTTCACCATGCTATTGTTTTCATCATCAACTTCAATAATTTCACGGAAAGTTAGATTGCAAATCGGCCCCCGTTTCTTCTAGAATTGGGTTTCCTTCCTCTCTGAAGCTTAGACCGATAACCCTAACATCATCATCCGTCAGCGATTTTGATGACCGTATAATCGTTGTTCAGAGACGTCAAGCCATACCCACAAGAAGAAATTACCAACTTCTTAATCCACAGGTCTGTCGCTGCTCAATCTTTCCCTCCTACCCACCATGGCCGCCGCCTCCTCCCACTGCCCACAACCATCTCTCTCCTCTCTAACCCCATCAACAATATACGCACAACCGGCCACCACCATGGCTTTGCAAAACCGCCACCACCTTCCCCACACATAATCACACGATTTAGGGTATCCCATTGTGATTCAAAAGTAATTAGAAGGGCTTATTTGTACCTTTCAGATGACAGACAGAAAAAGCATGAACCCGTGGAAGTTTCATACCTGTCACTCTTGCAGGTTCGGATGGTCAAGATTCAAGAGTCTCTGTTAACAAACTTCTGGTTCCATGGAAGACCTCCTCAATGCACCGTGTAGATAGCTGGAAACAACTTTGGATCCCTCCGTCAGGGTTGGACCAAAATAGGAGTCAAGATGAAGTTATTCTTTCCTCCTTGTTTTCTATGCCCATTCTCGGCCCCATCGGGAATTTTTTTGCAATTAACTCTTTTATTTACTTATTATTATTTATTACCCCCCAGCATCCAAACACACACACACATCCAAATATATTTTTTTCTCTCCCAAACAAGGTGTTAAAATTAGACTCATTTCAGTAGACCTCTTAATAACTAGGCCACGTGTGCTGAGATGAAAGGTACAATATTCACTTTTAAAAGAAAAATCTCATTTATATTTAAAGTTATTTAAAGTCCAAGAAAATGATTTTGTTGTAAAAGGATTAATTTTTCCAATTCATCAAGCGAAGGTGATAAATGCAATATTATTATTGCTTTCTCTTTAATAAAAAAAAAAGATAAATACACTCTTACTACTAGGGTGCAACTTGGGTTGGACAACCCAAACCCAAGCCTAGTCCCATTTTCATTTTTACAATTAAAGGCAGGCTTAGGTTGAAAATTTTCTATCCAAATTTAATTAGGGTTGTGCTTAAGTTAGAGTGTTAGTAACCCGAATCAAGTCGAATCCTAATTTTAATATTATTTTTTATATATTTTTAATTTTAAATACATTATATATAATATTTAAATTTTAATTATATTTTTTTATTAACTTAGTTTATGTTAACTTTTAGGACAATTAATTTTATAAGAATTTGTTTGTAATTTATTAAAAATTTACAAAAAGTTTTCAAATATTTTTTTGTTTAAGAGTAAAACTAATTTAATATCATATTAAATTTTTGATGTGAAGCTTAACCATATGAGTAACTCGAATTTTTAACGCAGAATTTAAGCTCGAGTTACAAGTCTAAATTTTAAAGTAGAAGGATGGATTAGACTCGGGTTGAATACTTAGAATTGAAGATAAGGTTAGAATTGAACTTGAGTTTAACATTTTATATGGTGGATTGAGTTCAAATTATACTTTAAACCTGCCAATTCACCCGAATTGTAACCTTAGTTACTACTTGATTCTTAGTTTCATACTTGCCCATGGTAATGCCATTTTATTTAAATGTGAATTACATTTACCAAATGTACATGAATATTACATTCCTTAACAAATCACAATGAACACATCCATTGAATGACAAATTAGTTCAATTTCATAGAATTTCAACTTTCTTATTTCCACATATTGTCTTTCCAAAAACGTATGAATTCCTATTCCACGCTAAAACCAGCAAAAGAAACAAATTTTGCTAGATTCCACTGTATCAAAAACACTTATGTAGACTAAAGTTATATCTATATAAATTGTTTGATTTCACATTGACCTATTGCGAGAACAATCCACAAAACCATATACTACTTAACATCTATCCACCCTCTCATCTATCTCTTTCCCTATCCTTCTCTATCGTTGTGATCTAACCCCTTTTTTATTTATGTATATATATATAGTGAATAGGTATATGAATATATGTGTATACGCGTGTATATGAATATATATGTGTACTATGTTGGAGTACATAAAACAAGAAATATAATTAGCCTCTCGTGCAGCTCTATTCGGGAGAGTGTGCAACCTGTCAATGATAATGCATGCTCTCTCTCCCCAAACTCTTCATCTCCATCTTCATCTCGAATTCCTCCGATTTCCTTTTCTTGGGTGATCAGAGACTCCATTGATCTTCATCTCTCAGTCAAAATTTTTATTTCAGATTATTGAAACCCTCCACTACTGAGTACTGATTCACACAGATCTGGTGGGTTTCTCAGTAATCTGTGAAGAACTGAGCAAAGGTTCTTCGGAAAAGTCTTAACACTTCCACAAATTAAGACTTACAATACGAATCATTTGGGCATTTTTTGTAGCTCTTGGCTGTGATTTGTTAGTTTAAAGACCATGAAAGTGACGAACCAGAAAGATTCTGAGAAAATCATTTGGGATCAGATGAGAAGCCCATCGGGTGCACCCATTGGCGTCACTGCTTCACAGAACCGAGCCCTACCCAAACTCATGGTCTGGCTTATCCTCTTCGTCTCCGTCACTTACGTTTTCTACACTCTGAAGCTCATCTCCTCCCCTCGCGCTTGCCACGACGACATCTTCGCCGCCGGCAACCACCACCGCCACAACCGTCCTCTCTTTGTGCATTCATCGGCAAAACCCAAAATCACATTCCCATCACAAACTTCGATTGAGAACCAGACGACCCATGTGGCTCGCCGGGACGAAGAGGTCGTCGAAACCTATCAGAGAACAGAGCTCAAACACATCGTTTTCGGCATTGCCGCGTCGGCGAAGCTCTGGGAGCAGAGGAAAAACTACATCAAACTGTGGTGGAGGCCAACCCAGATGAGGGGCATAGTTTGGCTAGACAGTCCGGTGAAGACAGCCAAGGACGAGGGACTCCCGCCGGTCAAAATCTCCGGCGACACGTCACGCTTTTCATACTCGAATCGGCAGGGCCACAGGTCGGCGATTCGGATTTCGCGGATCGTATCGGAGACCCTCCGACTGGGGATGGAAAACGTGAAGTGGTTCGTGATGGGTGATGACGACACCGTTTTTATCACCGACAATTTGGTTAGGGTTTTGGCAAAGTACGATCACAACCAGTACTATTATATTGGGGGTTTGTCAGAGTCTCACTTGCAGAACATATATTTCTCATATGGTATGGCCTATGGTGGTGGTGGGTTTGCAATTAGCTACCCATTAGCCAAAGCTCTTCACAAAATGCAAGATAGGTGTATTCAGAGGTACCCAGGATTGTACGGCTCAGATGATCGAATGCAGGCTTGTATGGCCGAACTCGGTGTCCCACTCACTAAAGAACTCGGTTTTCACCAGGTCCGACTCGCTCTCTCTCTCTCTTTGCACACACTGCTATTTGTTTCCATTTGCTATTTTGGCTATTTCTGCTCTTTCTGTTTTGGGTGTTTTTTATTTTTTTTGTTTTGGGTGTGTTTGATATTCTATTTTTACTCATTTTGCCGACACACTTCATTAATTAGATTGTGTGCCACAGTGGAAAATTTATCTTCCTAATTTGAAGTTTTGGTGCTGTACTACTGTGTATTGATTGCCATAGTCATGATAGGTTGTTTCTGAACTCTAACAATGAGTCGGATGGAAATTCAGTATGATAATATTTTCCGATTACACTTTTGCCCTAATTTGAAATTGGTACTCTGATGGTCCTGAAAGGTTGATGCTTGATGGAATCTGTATGATCATGTTTTTTCCTATTTTTTCCCCCCTAAATTAATTTAAGTTCTGGTACTGTTTATGATCATCACGAAAGGTTGTTACTGAATCCTAACAGTGAATTTCTTCTTGGTGGATGGCAATTCAGTATGATGTGTATGGAAACCTGTTTGGGCTCCTGGCAGCACACCCGGTGGCACCATTTGTGACATTGCACCACCTTGATGTGGTGGAACCGATTTTCCCCAATGTGACACGGGTGGAAGCTCTGCAGCAGCTTATGGTTCCGATGAAGCTTGACTCGGCAGGACTCATGCAACAATCCATTTGTTATGATAAAGCAAAAAAGTGGACGGTTTCTGTGTCGTGGGGCTTTGCAGTTCAAATTTTTCGGGGTGTTTTATCACCGCGGGAAATAGAAATGCCATCAAGGACATTCTTGAATTGGTATAAAAGAGCTGATTACACAGCATATGCGTTCAACACGCGTCCGGTTAGCCGGAACCTGTGTCAGAAGCCCTTTGTGTTTTACTTTTCGAACGCAAGAGTAAATTCTTCACTGAATCGAACAGTAAGCGAGTATATTCGGCATCGCATTCCTCATCCTGAGTGCAGATGGAAGATGGCAGATCCTGCCAAACTTGATAGAGTGGAGGTTCATAAGAAACCCGATCCACATCTATGGGATAGGGTAAGCACTATATCTGATTTTTTACTTTTGATTGCAAACTCCCAGAATTAAACATTTAAACTGCAGTTTTTAGTTACAAGACAATCTAATTAATTTTGTGAGAAGCCTAATCTTAGATTGCCATTAACAAACTAGAAGAATTTCTGGGTGTTGCCTTCAAAAATGGCACAGACATCATTTTTAATGTCCATTTACGAACCCTTGGCCATGGGGGTGAATGTGCTAGCTAGCACATTCACCCCCACTATGCTAGAGTAGTATTGTTTAGCATAAGCTGAATAACATGTTAGTGTATATGTTCAGTTTGTGTCCGTCTTAGTATATATGACTTGCAACATGGATTCATTGCTTTTGTTTCCCCCCTTTTTTTGTGCAGTCTCCAAGGAGAAACTGTTGCAGGATCTTGCAATCGAAGAGCAGCAGCATGGTGGTGGATGTGGGTGTATGTAGAGAAGGTGAGATCAGTCAAATTTGATCATAACCAAAGATGAGAGCTTCCTTTTCTTCTTGTTTTATCTTTCTCCATTTTGATTCTTAGTCTCATTTCTTCATTTGTTAATTTCACGCCTTCAATTTTTCATGTAAGGGTCTTCTTGGATGAACTGACAAACAATCATTAGAAATACTCGGTGTAAAAGAAGTTGTATTTATAGTATATATATGTTGATCGAGCTAGTTTAGTTTCTGAATTAACTAGTTTGGTACTTTAGGTGTGGTATCGGAGTGTGAATCAAGGTCTAACTCTCTTCTTGAAATATTATGGATTATTTTGTTTTATTTTATTTATTTTTGTTTGTGGAACATATGCCATTATTCTTCATTATAGGAGAACCTTCATTGATTTATTGGACAAGAGCATACTTTATAGTGCTGTTGACCCTGAAATTAAACTAGAAAGCCTGCTTGATCCTAAAATCCGATTGGAAAGGCCATATATAGGAATCCTACATTTAATTTTTTTTTGGACCCTTTATATGTTAGGTTTGACATGGCTGTTATTTTTGCTCATGAGTCATGACCAATTTGCAATTGCCATAACACGGGTACAAGTTTTAAACCCTAAATTCATCAGTTTACTGCAATATGAAGCTGGATCCCATAGTGCTAATGGTATAGCATTTGACAATCACATATTGCAATTGTGAAGTGTCATGTGAAAACCCAATCAAATTATTCAGGTTAGGTAACCTAAATCAATCTAATATAGTACGGTGCTAGATGTGGACCATTGTTAGTCAAGTACCTTTGAATTTTATGTGTTATCGTCGTCCACCACCGTTAACTACCAAGAAGATTCTTGTCTGATTATTCCCGGTGTGGTCCTTAAAGTTTTTTGCTCCACAAAAAAAAAAAAGTTTTAGTTAATCTCTATCTTGGTTCCCTGTTTGTTGAGATAATATTTAATTTCCTGAATATTTTTTTATGATTTTTGGTATTGTTAATTATTTTGATGTGGAACACTTTAGCATGAATGTGACATGAGGAAGCTTAACGCAGGAGGTCTCGATCAAAAATGAGACCCAAAGGTGACTCAAAAATGGTTGTTGTTGAAAGTTGCAACTTTTTTGGTTTTTTAATCGGTGAGTTTATTAGATGGGTGCGATTATTCTTGTCGGATTACTTTTGGAACTTTTCATTACAGCATGATTACTGTTCATCCAATATGCATAAATTTTATATCTATTGGTGTGTTGTTTTCAGTAAGTTAAGGCCTGTTTGGTTGTACCTTTAACTTTACATTTCAATGAAGAAAGTCTTATCATTAGAATTTAAAACGTTGAAGTAAAGGAGAAGTTTCAAGGTTTTTCTAGGAGAGGCACCATTGTTGCAGCAAAAATGGATGCATTCTCACAGCTTTCTAAAAAAAATTTAGATGCGTGGAAATGACGAAATGACGTATTTGCCTTTGCATGGACAAAGATTCTTTAATGCATTTTATCATCTAGTCCTCTTCATCTCTCTTGTCAGTTAGTGGTGGTTTTATAGCAGTCCATTGACCGAATGCTTTGGACCTAGAAAAAGTTCACTTTGAGAAAAAATTTCACTCCACTTTTTAATATTTCCCTTCTCAAGTTAACTTTTTCACCCCGTGAACACCTGTCCCGTTTAATTTCAAAAATTTTCTTTAAATACAATTATATAACTATTGAAAAAACTAATAAAAAATATGTAATTAATAATTTAACATAAAATTCAAGGATATGGACATTATTAGTTCGTAGAACTGCCACTATATAAAACTGCCACTATATAAAATGATTGAGAGAAAGTAAGTAAATATGACATAAGATTTCTAGAGTTAACTATATATACCAATAAACTAATTTAATAATTTATTTATCTAAACGGGGTGGAACGACCTCCTCCCCCCTCCTCGCGTGGATTTTCATTAATAGAACGGGGTGTGGGGCAGGTACCAGTTTTCACGGGGACAAATTGTCATCCCTAGTCCTGTTTCACATTCATTTTGTTTAGAGATGTCCAACATTATGTCTCATAGATTAATAGATGTTCTAAAAAAACTTCTTTTTCAATCTCAAGGGATACTCAGGTCACACTTTCATTTGACCTATCTTGTTTTGTGTAATATAGTATGTCTATATAGTCTTATTTATATATATATATATATTTATTTATTTATGGTTAAGGAAGATATAGACATTCTTATTACACAAAACATGCCGTATGTCCTTGGGCGACTGAATATTTTACAATATGTTAGTATTAACTATTAAGGTAATGAAGCAATTAAGAGGTTTTGGACGTGAGTGTGAGACTGAGAGTTGAAAACCTCGAAAAATTTTCAAGTGGAATAAAAAAATGTTTAATCTCGTTTGTAGAGTCTAGTATTGTGGGCCAAAAACCATTATTAGGGGAGAAGGTCCACACCAGCCAGCTTTGATTAATTCCATTATTGGCCAGAACAGAAAACTGGTCAATTGTTGGACCTATCTGTCCACCAGCAACATTGTTACCAACTGCTCCGATTCTCCATCAATTTGACCAATTGATTGTAATTGTAGGACCCTTCATTCCTTCCCCAGATAAATTATTGCTTTCTTCTCTCATCTTCCATGTTAGGGCTTTGAATTGGGATGTCAAGCCCATCTGATGGGAAGTGGGTTGAAAATTGAGTGCCCTCTATTCCGAAACCTGCTCTATTGTCGTCCCCCGAGGAATTTTCAAAAAAAAATATTAATTTATTACTTCTTTCGCCCTAATTTAAATGTCATTATTGAAAATTATGAGTCACAAATTCTAATAATGACACTTAAACTGTGACAGAGAGAGTATTAAGTGTTATGATTGGAGGGTGACATCATTGAAGCGTTGTCATTGAATTAGTTCATCAAATTTACCAAATATACCAGAACTATATAATAATTTCTTATTAACTTTATTTTTGAAATGAATATATTGTACCATCTAAGCTAACCCAACGCTAAAGAATCTTAATATCAATTGAAGATTTAGCGTAGCATGATATTGGTGCCCTGAAATTACAACAGAAAAAATATATGTTGAAGATACCACCAAATAAAATACAATAAAAAAAAAAAAAAAAAAAAATGGTTTTGTCATGGTGTTTTGACATGTTTTGTAACTTTGAAAAGGTCTTTGTCGTCGACCACCTACTTAAAATCAACATCACACGACTTTGCCTTACTTTTGAAAGACAATGGACATCACTGAGAATGCAAGACACCTACATCACCTATAACGCATAAGATACCATAATAATAATAAAAGAAAAATCGCCAATCTAAGTTATAGCAAATTCAACGTCCTTCAATGATAAAGCACTCGCCACAAAACACCCAAACTTTCTGTATATGAATCTCATTTGTGAATTTTAATGAATAACAACTTCCCTCTTCAAGATTTCTTCGTAATCTAAACGTTGTATTTGGGGAACATATCAGTGTTTTGAAATTAAAATTTTAAATAATTTGGTTTCAAATTTTAATTAAATTTCTTTCGATTCTAAATTCAAATTGTCAATGCGATACTCTCAAACATAACATAAATATATTTCAACTGCAGAAAGTACCCCTGAAGTATGCTTACAATGCATATTACACCCCTCTGAAGTATGCTTACAATACATATTACACCACTCAAGTGCAAAAAATACCCTCAAAATTTCAATTTGGTACAAATAGGTACCCTGACAAATTTAAATACCCTGAAGCATTTTATAAAATATATAAAAATAAATAATTTTGTAAAATGACCGAAAATGACATTATTAGAGGATACTTCTCTAGTGCAAAAAATATCCCTAAAGTTTCAATCCGGTGCAAATAGGTTTCACTGACATATTTAAACCCTAAGTTGACTAAATTACTCTTACTGAACCATTTTATAAAATATATAACAATAAATAATTTTATAAAATAACTGAAAATGATACTGTTGGAGGAAGTCAGTAATGGACAAGTAAAGATAAAAATATAAAATAAAAATAAAAATATAAAAGAAAAGTAAAGATAAAAATAGAAAATAAAAAATAAAAATAAAGTGTAAACTAAAGAAAACAAATAAAAATAAAAATATAAAAGAAAAGTAAAGAAAAAAAAAATGATCATATATATATAGAAAAAAGTTTCAAAAAAAAAAAAAAAAAAAAAAAGAGGTAATGTGCAAATAACACCCCAATGCCATTGGATTAGGAGCATATATATCCCCTGAGCATTTTCAGAAGAGCAAAAAGATAAAACGGATATTATAACACTAATTTATGTCAGAAGGGTATTTTTGCACAATGTGAAAAGATTAGGGATATTTTTTATACATTTTTTCAAATAAGAATAAAAGTGCTAAACAAAATATACTTTTAGGGTATTTTCTTCACTTGTCCCATATTAAAATCCACATTCAAGATAATTAAGCGTACTATAATTAATTTATTCAGTGCCTACCAAATAAAATGGAAAAGAAAAGAATTCTTCTTCAAAGGTGCGAAAAGAGCCTCTTCTTATAATGTTGATATGGACCAATAATAACATGACATGTGTCCAAAAAAATATAAAAAATTAAACTTGAATCATGCTGATCTTTTCACTGGTCATCTAAAGGGTTAATGGATTTTTTTTTTTTTTTTTTTTGAGATATATATATTTTTTAATCCACAAATGAATTTCCTTCCATGGAAATTTATACACCAAAGCATTGGATCACCCAACTCTTAAAATAGTAAGAAAAACCTTCATATTGCAATCAGTTACATAAGAAACTAAACAAATTGTCCAAATAAAAAAAAAAATGGTAAATCAACCCCCAATTGATTTTATAGAAATTTAAAATAAGTCAATTCTCCTGTATATGAATAGTTGTCGTCTTGTGTCATTCTAGATATAGAATTGCAACATATATGGCAGGCAATGAATGCGGCATATTGAATAATATCTAAACTTTAAAGCTTGCAATCAAAGTACTAGGGTACGTTTGAGAATGGAGGAGATCAGCAAGTAGTAGAGGTGGTAGAGGTCGGCTGGTGGAACAGATGATGAATCGTGACCGAGAGAGAGCCACGAAAAAAAAAAAAATCTTCTTTCCTTTTGATGATCCGTGAAAAGATCCACATGATTCAAGTTTAATTTTTTAAATTTTTTGGACACATGTTAAGTTGTTGTTGGTCCATATCACATCAGAAGGAGAGACCTACTGTAAGACCTAAGGCAAGCTTTTTCCAAAAGGTAATAAAGAGTAGGGTTGTAAATTGTTGTCCATTTTTCGTTTTTTTCTCTGTTAGATTACAAAAGTACTATTATATCCCTCAGCTACAAATTAGGATTGGTACAAGTTACCGTGTATTTCTTCACCTACCTAGTTGCCATGCATAGGTAACTTATTTATCACTCACCTAACTCAAACATTATATATATCTATACATATATATATATATGACATTCATGTAATATTTATTTACGGCAACACAATACATATATTCTCATATACATTTCTAACATTCTGCATTGTTGTTTTTTTTTTTGGAAAGATATCCACGTATACCTTCTTTTTAAACCATTAACCTTCACTCGTCATGTCATTTTCAATTTTATATATATATATATATATATATATATATATTTGATAATTCTAAAATTGAACCATCAAAGTTGTCAAAGCCCTTTTATTGTTTGCTTTTCTGGCCTCTACTTGCTCCATTTCTCTCTTATCTCTCAGTCCTCCTTTAATTGATACCTTCTTTCTCAAATTGAAGAAGTGCTATCACATCTCCGTCCTTTCACTGGGAAAGAAACCTTTTATTTTTTATTTTTTAAATCTAATCTTTTTTCTTCTACAGCATAGCAAATTCATTATATCAAAATAATAATAATAATAATCTTCTTTTGATTCATAAATTCATTTTGTCTTACTATTGTCTACGAGTTAGAGGCCCCCGCGGGGGTTTTAGTAAATGAAATTTATTAACAGGATACAATTTTTTTTAAGGACGAGCATAAACATATTAGTAAAAAAAAAAATTGGCTTACTAAGAGGAGATTCTAAAAACAATATATATATATATATATATATAATTGATTTTTAAAATTTTGGGAGTAGTTTTTGAGGTAACAGGAAACTCTCCAAACGGGCCAAAATTTATCAAGAGGAAAGAATAATAGAACAAGCTAGCGGCCTAACAAATCCAAGCACAAGAAGGGGGCAAGGGCAAAAAAGCCCAAAAGAAGGGGAATAGAAAATTAAAAAATCTCAAACAGACCCTAAAAGGCAAGCCCAATAGGGGCAAGGGCAAAAAAGCCCAAAAGAGAAACAAAATTGGCAAACACCAGTTTATTTGTTTTTTCTCAAATAATTTTATTAGCCAGGTGGCTTGATATTTCTATATATAGGCTATATAGCATATCAGTAATGCAATCATAGATTAGACCACCTCTTTCAGCAATATTCATCTACTCATTTTTCTTCATTTCAATTTAGTTCAGCCAAACTGAGCCTTAATTAGTATCATTGCTTGTTCCAATCCAAAACCATAATCGAGTGAACTCCACTACTTCAGGTAAAAATTTTCATTTAATCTGGTCTTGTTAACCATCAAACATAGTAAGTAGAGAAGGTTTAATTGTTACAATTTTACATGATATTTTTCCATAACCTAGAGTGTATATATGTGTACATGTGATGTGTATATATAAAAGCATGAACATATTATATCAAAATATAGTATTCTTGAGAAGTTTCCAAACCTGTAATGTCAGCCTGCAATAGTGGAGAACTATTATTCCGTGGGACAAGTTATTCTAAGTTGAATTTGTTTATGCTATCGTAAGTTAAAAGTGGCGATTTTTTAAGATCTATGGATTCATAACATTTACTTAGATGTATTTTTCTAAACCTGTAATGTCAGCCTGCAATAGTGGAGAACTATTGTTCCGTTGGACAAGTTACTCTAAGTTGAATTTGTTTATGCTACCATAAGTTAAATGTGGCAATTTTTTAAGATCTATGGATTCACAACATTTACTTAGATGCATTTTCCTAAACTTTGTTATTTCAAGCTAGTATTTTAAATTATTGAGTAACGTGATGTATCACAAGCAATCTAAAATTTAACTTAATATAACCAGTCGACAATTAACTTAGAGGATCCTCATCCGCTGCCGTGCACATTCCAAATGGAGACAATTGCTCACTTTCAAGGTGCAAGTTATCTATGCCTTCAACGCAAACTTGCAAGGGCATTTAGTGAAAGCATCTTCCCATCTGCAAATGTGGTGGCTTGCATACACAAAACCCAACCAAAGCATCTTGTGACATTCAGTTTATGCACGGTGTTGCAAAATAAGAGAGCATAGAGAGAGATTCGTTTGACATTATTATGTATAAAGTGATTATTCTCATTATTTTAAAACTTTCAATCATGTGATCAATCCAATTTCATACTTGACAAATCAAAATGGTACCAATTTTATGATGCACGTAAATCATCTTCCAAGAAATGGTTAAGGGATCAAAGCACAATTACCATGCAATGATCATGATATATATATATATATATATATATATATATATATATATATATATATATATATATCTTTTTTTGTAATTTCTAATTTATTAAATAAAGTCCGAATATCACCAAAACCCAAAAAAAGAGGGAAAAAAAATCATCAAAAGGTACTCTTCTTTGATAGAGAAAACACAATATACCATGCTCCTATATTAATTTGTCTGATTACAAAATCTACCCAAAAGAGCCAAAGAAACATCTTTATATTCTAGCATTCCATTCCAAGCCACAAAATTAAACCATGCATGCAAAAGAAACTAGCTATCAGACTCATCGATTTTCCATTCTATATCTAACCCCTTTCTTTCCTACCCCCAATCAAGTATACCTTAATTAATGTATGTTTAAATCAAGTTTTGAGCTTCATACTATATCGTCCCATGTAGTCATCTACCATCAGCCTCCTCTAACAAGAACTCCGGCCAAGGTCACCGGTCGATCCCTCATCTTTTCTTCTTAACTCTCTCTCCATATCAAGCCAAGTCATGAAGCAACTGTGCACCCATCAGGTTCCTGTAAGGCAAATTCTGTCCTTCACCGTCCAAAAGCGAGTACTGATGAACTGTTTGGCAATCTTCAATGTGATCCCTAGGGTACAATAGAGAATTATGTGATGGTGGCGAAAATGCCAAACTCACCCCACTCCCACCATGCTGCTGCAAACCCAAGGTTAAAGACACGTCGCCGGTGCCACTCCCATTGCCGCCGCCACCAAAATGCTGACGCGCGTATGACGCGAAGTCCAATTCCACTGCCCCAAATGAGTTGGTATGCTGGTGGTGGTGGTGGTGGTGCAAGTTGTGATATTTAGGAGTGTCATTTTTCTCAGGGTTATTGATGATGGATGAGAGACACTCCGAATCAATTCGGACAAGTTGGGCAGGTGTCGGTTTCTTATCATCGTGACGTGCCTGAGAACTTTGATTAGGCCGGCCATTGTCATCACCAAGGGCTGCAATTTCGTCCGAGGAAGCGGATTTGTCTTGTTCCTTTGTTTCTTCCAAGTACATCTCTTCAACCATGGGTTTCCATAGCCTCACTCTAGCGTTAATGAACCAATTAGATACCTGAACAAACAAGGTACGTACATACATGAACATGAATACGTATATAAAAAAAAAAACAAGGAGATAAAATATTTCTAAATTCATTAATATGTGGATTCTAGGAGAATATACCCCACTAAGAATATTAATATATTTACGGCGAATTAAAATAATCATAGAGAAAGAATTCGGATCCTCTCCTGTGGAGGTGATTCTGTGCCTCGTTCCTGTGTCACTAGTGCAACACTAGGACATGGCACAGGATAAAATGACACCGGAGAGGATTCGGGTTCACAGAGAGATGTGGACGTGCCTGGCTTCTTGATAGACCAGTTTGGCGGGCTAAGATGTGTTTATCTACATCAGTTGGGTACCTGTAAAAAGTTCAATGAAAACTCAGTACATGGAAGTCAATATTTGATATACTACTTTTACTATTTGTGAGAGAGAATGAAAAAAAACTTGAGTGGATGAGAAAGATGGGACCTATATATATGTAAGTTGCAACAGAATCAAATCCATACAAATTGAGGCCCAAGCAAAATAAATCAGAGAACAAAGACATTGGATTGAAAATAATGACAGCTGAACAATCGAATCTGAAAGATGGTGGATAGAAACAACCAAAATATTGGTTTGTTTTTGCAAGCAAATGACTGAGACAACATATAACAAGTAACAACCAAATCAGTACTAGAACTGCAACTTGTGTTTCTCTGTTGTTTGAACAAATCTCTCAGTAAATCCGTATAGTTTGTGGTACAAAATTAAACATACGTACATATACATACATACACACACATATATATATATATATATATATAGATATATAAAGTTAAAGAAGGCTAACTAGAGGGAGAGATTGATTACGGGTGGAGGAAGTGCTCAAAGAGCCAAGCTCGAAGAACCGACACGGATCGGTCCGGTAGGCCACGTTGGGGTCTCCAAGGATGACTCTCCATCATGCCCATCTGCTGAAAGGCCCTCTGTTGCCTCAAGGCTTGATCAAGAGCCCTAAGCCTCGGAGTCTCACCGCGTGACGTCCCCGGTGCAACTGTGTCCTTCTCTCCCATGGCCTTCTTGGTAGCCTTAATCTGATCCACAATCCCATCTCTTAGACACCTGAAATGCCTTGACATGGCCTTAGAAGCCAATGCCGAGTACACCGTCGCCGCACCATTGCCGGCCGCCTCCTCAAATGACAATACTACCGCCTTCATTTGATCACAGTAGCCCCTATATCTTCTATCCACCTGCAAATTTTAACAGCACAAACATATAGATAAAAGTCAATAAATTAAAAAAAATTAATTGTTGGTAGTTTTTGTCAGAGAGTTTTTTTTTTTTTAGAATAACAATATATACATAGAATACATAGGTTGGAGTAATAGAACGAAAGTGAGAAGCCAGAAAAACAAAACTCAATCATGAAAGGGCCAGCGCAGTACACGAGAAAAAACCAAACCATGTGATCATTAATAGCTTAGTTTTCATGATTTCATTTCAAAGAGACCCAATCAATCAAACACCCGTAGAAAGTTAGAAACTTAGTGATGTACTATTTGATATACATATATAAATTAAGCAATAAAAGATAGGGTAAAAGAGAAGAATTAATCAAAGATTGATCTAGTAAAAAGTCAAAATATGTAGTATAAAAATTGATATATATATATACCTCTTCAAGCATTGAAAGTAGCTTTGTTTTCCTCTTCTGCAATTCAAGGAGTTCAAGGGTATACAGAGAATGTTTTTTTGAAGAAGAAGACATTGCATTCTCATCCTGCCACAGTTGGGTGGTCTTGTGGGGCTTTATCTTTATTGGGTGATCAGTTTGCTTTGTTCCAAGGTCACAGAACTCATTCAGAAGTTGCTGAGCAGGACCCAAGTACTTTGAGTTCTTGATCATGAAATGGCCTTGATGTTGAAGAATTGAAGCTTTTCCCAAAAACCCATCTTGCATCATGGAATTTCCATACAACCCATCTGATGATCTAGAGCTTGAAGAAACAAACCTTAATTGATCATGACCATGAGTACCCTCCTGTCTCAGCTCAAAGGACTGTAACCCTAGAGTAGAAGGATGAGTTGAACTAAGAGAGAGTGATAGGCCTTGACTAGGCCTTTCATTTCCTTCACAAGGAAACACACACCTCAAAGATGAATCATCAACAAGAACCCTATTCTGATCATGCCAAGATAGGGTTTGATCACCATATGTGAAATCAGGCTTGTTGAACTGATCATGCTGATAAAAATCACTCATGATGGCCGCCTTGGAAGAAGAAGACGACGGACCGCCGCCGGACTTGGTGAAGAACCCTTTCCATAAACCTGAGTTGGTGTCATGACTACTCTGTTGCTGCTGCTGTAGATTCTTTGGTGGAAACCCTATTATCTCCATACCTGTGCTACTCAAGCTGTAGATCTCTGAGTTGGACTCAAAGCTTTGAAGCTGATTCACCAGATGGGTTTGAATATTTGGTTTAGCAGACGAAATATCAGAGTAACAATAGCCAGTTGATCGTTTCTCTTCAGCACTTTGAAGTTCCATTGAATCATAACACATCCAAGACTTGCTTTTTGTTGTTGTTGTTGTTGTTTTCTTTGCTCTTTGTGCCTCTAGATCTTGCCATATAATGAGGTTTTCATGGCTCTGCAACTACAAATACATCAAAACAACCCAAAACCTACCATTAATAAAGGTTGCAGAAAAGATCATCAAAGTAAAGATCAATCAACTAACTAATTTCACACAACCAAACTCACCCTTTTGCTCAAAAAAACCCTTTTTTCTTCACTTGTTACATAAATACAAATATATAGATATATAGAGAGAGAGAGTATACCGATCCAGGAAAGTGGAATAACTTGGTTTTAGAGGGCTTCTTAACAAGCCATCATGTTATATATGGTGTACAGTGAAGGCCAACCAAGGAAAGCAGATCAAATATCTTCTCAGAAATAGAAGATCAAATAGGCGGTGATCATCAATGATGACCTGCTTCAAGCCATGATATCATTTTTGAGAGATACCTCTGCTCTCTCCCTCTCACTACTTATTCTCTCTCTCTCTCTCTCACTCACTACTTATTTTCTCTCTCCTCTCTCTAGCCTAGCCTAAGTGTGGGTCAATGCACCATGATATAAATACATCCAAAAAGACTTCCTCAATTATTTCATATCCACCCATAAATTAAAAAAATTAATTTAAATATAAGGGAGTTTAAAATACTAGTCCTGAATAATAATTAAATTACCTAACAGATAAATAATTGCATTTTTTTAATTTGAAATGAAAGCATGTAATAAGAATAATACTACTACATGAAACACCCTGTTTCGCAAAGTACTCAAACACAGGACCATGAACAGAAACAAATCAGTGTCCTTTGCCTGGTACACATGCTACAAGCCGCCATAGGTTGTTTGCTTTGCACGAAAATTGAACTCCAAAGTTAAAACCCATTCCACAGTGACCCAAAAAAATTACTATTAGTGATTATATGTGTATATATATATACACACACTTATATATATCTAATTATATATATAGAGAGAGATATTTGGAGGGAGGGCACGAGTCCCTACAAGAGAATCCTAAACTAGAGTTGGCTCCAGGCTTTTTCAGAGGGGTTTTGGTATGCAGCTCATCTGTTGCGCTGTTGGGCCAGAGACTCTGATCAAAATTCAATACAACAACATAGTCACAGAGTTGTTTTAGAGAGAGAAAGTGAAAAGAAATGAGAAGAGATGCCTGTGTGTTGAGCTAAATTGTTCCCAAAATTAGAGGGTGTAGCTAGGTGATGAGATGGGTGGTGGTCCAATGTTTGCAACTACTAACTTTTCGAATTATAATGCCTATTAAAGACTTCTCCCTCTCTCTATCAGCATATGGGACCGCATTTTCTCTTTAATCCTGAAATGTGCCAACTCCAAACACCACCTTATGAAACCCAATGTTACACACACATCACACAGTGGACGGTGTGTTCACACACCTCTAATACCAGCGTGGGTTTAGACACCCACACACACAAGACTTTAATTCCTTTGTCTGTTAAAGGCGAGTGGTCCTGTAGGACCCTATTATTACCAAGCCTTCTCCGCCTCGTGTCATATCTCCCTCCTTACCTACAAATATATGTATATATATATATATATAACACATATATATGATATACCATCATGCATGTATATATATACACACATATACTCTTTGATAGTGACCTTATCATAGTTTTTTTTATTAGCAGACCTTGTATCATAGTTTAATTTCGTCAAACACAGTCAACAAATTTTGATACAAAATTTGGTCTCAATATTTTAAAATTATTTATTTTTTAATTTTGTCTTTACCCAGGATAACATTATTTGTAAATGTTGACGACGAAAAGATCAAAAAATGTTCACGACCAAAAAAGAAAAAAAAAAAAAGGGCAAATTACACTCAAATCTCTTAAGATTACGTCATTTTTAGATTTTGGTTTTAATTTTTCTCAATTTACTTTATGCCATCTGATACATGTGACTTGATCAATTTTACCCTTTAATCTTGAAAGTTAAAGGATAGTACGAGTGAAAATTAAAACCAAAATCTTCATTTAGGTGAAAAATAACCTAATTTCAAAGGGTCTAAGTGTAATTTATCCTAAATAAAAAACGATTCATAACAACTACTATGTCATAGTCGGATAGCATTATGTTTTAACTAGGAACAATGCACACACTAACCAAAGGGTCATTGACCAAGCAATATAACCTTCCTTATCCTTAAAAAAAATCAGGGGGGTTTGAGTCCGAGTGTAGACAGAAATGTATATATTTACTTTATTATTTTAAAAAATCAATGCGTACACTGACATGTGTGTATATATATTTTGAAAATTAAAATAATTACGAACACACCTACCTCTCTTAAGATTTGAACTCCGACTTTTCTTTTGGAGAGCATGGGGGTGATGACGCTAAGTCAATAGATCCTTTGGTCACACACACAGAAGTAGGTGTGAAAAATATACGATGAGCTGGTATCGGAGGTTTGATGAGGTCTAGGCATGGCAGAAAAGTGGGAAAGTGAAAGTGTTGAATTTGAAAGAAGAGTCAACATTTTGAGCAATATATTCTTGAAACTTGTAACAGGTTGGTAGTACATCTGGTAGGGTAGGGTGGTCCATTGATGGACCATTCTACATCTCTGATAGATCAATCATCGCTACAAGTACCACTGCAACTCTTGGGCATTCAGCTTTTTCATCCTCATCATCACTATATATATATATATGTAACGGACACATACATAGTTATTAAATGATCAATTGGAATTAAATTGTTGTAATTAATTATTAAGCCCATTCACTTGGTGATCAATCAAGGTGATTGTGAAATTTATGGTTTGATTGGAAGATGTATCGTAAGTAGCCATATAAATTAGTTGAGTTAATTGAAGTTATCATAATTAGGGCCTGTGTCTCTGTGTGCGTGTTGCGCTAGCGTGTGAGACTTTGGGCTCTTGGGCGTGACAATCGTGCTTTTCTGTCTTTATTTGTGGCCTTTCCCAAGCCATTTAAGAGCAAGTTTGTACTCTACGCATATGCTTTATTATTATTGTTATTTTTTGATGACTCGGATATTCGAGGCTTTGTACAGCTAATTCTGATAATTAAGGAAGGATAGTCTCCTCATCCCGAATTGAATAAGTCACAGAATATGATAACAAAGACTTACTCCCAAACGGTCGTAAGCTCTTAGTGGGATCTCTACGTATATGTTGGTGCTATATAAACTATATAAGTCTTTTATATTTTATTTATTTTTAATAAAATTTATAATAAATGTGATCCAAGAATATCATCATGACACACAATAAAATTGCTTATGGACCAAGTTTTCTAATTCTAGGTCAAATTAAAAGGAACAAAAATCATCTCCAATGCATTGCACCACAGCTAGACAATGGGAGTTAGGGTTGCAAGTTGGGCTAATTAAAGGTATAACTTAAGCTCATCCTATATACAAAATGTTCAATTTTATCCTGATTTTTAATCTTTATTACTCAACCAAAACTCAATTCATCTTTCTATTTTTAAACTCGAATTTATAATTCGGAATGAAATTTCAAATCACCCATATGACTAATCTCAACCTGAACTTTCTGACTTGTATGTGTTTTCAAAGCAGAAAAATGGAATCCATTCACTATTACTTAATTTGAGATAAATATTACTCCGTATATCCAGAATTACAAGATAATATCTCTTTATATTTTGAATGATTCTTCATTTTTTATTTCCTCCTTTCCTAACACGAAAGGCATATAGGTCCACCTAGGCGATGGAAGTCAATGCCAACGACAAAAACCCAAATAAAGAAGCCCTTTGTTCTTTTCTCATGTAAGATAGATATAAATATGTATGTGTGTATATACACATACAATTATATGTATATATAATGGTCAATAAATGTATGTTTGTCTCTTGTATTGGGTTTCTTTGTAAATTTTCTTCACTCCGTCGTCGCATACACATTTGCTGAATTAGCCGATTTTTCAACATACAAGTTAATTGAACTGCAACAACATCTGAACAGAATAATATATTGGCAATAACAAGAACTTTCTTAGAAATTTTCTAACATTGTCCTTGGTTGATCACGAAAAAATCTAGTATAACAGACAAGTGATTTGTTTTTAATATATTATGTTACTATAATTTTCTAGCAAATTAATTTGAATGGTTGACGTGAGATACATCTACTATTTTTTAATAAATAAGTAAAATAAATTAACTACAGTCGGTCATCAATCTCTTTTCACACTTATAGATAAAAGACTTTAAATTAAATTAATTATTTTCACTAAATACATATCCATATAATTCAAATAGAAGTCTTTCCTTCAAAGTAACAGAAGTTTGACTTAAATATCAAATTTGAAAGAAAATATATACTACTATGGTAAATGTTATCTGGATTTTTCAATATATATATATATATATATGCTCAAGTGTGATGTTCAAGTCCACTGGTTTGGGGTCACAATTAAGGACATCCATGCAAGTTGAAACTATCTTTAAATGAGGTTTATTTTCTATATAAATTATGCTCAACAAATTGTATTTAGTACTCAAATCTTTCGGAAGCTAGCTGTCTTGAAAGCTTTAAATTGTTCTTTGTATGCGTGTGGAGTAAGTAAAATTAATTTATAAGTCAACATGTTGAACTCTCTTAATAGCATTATTATTTTTTATTTGGGTAAAAGACTTCTATTTGTGTTAACTTTGATATAATTTTGCCGACTAACTCATTATACTTGAAAGTGAGCCAATAGAAATATAATAGTAATAAAATAAAATGAAGAAGTATAATGCAAGTAAAGCTTATTTTATTTTATTTTTATTTTTTTGAGAACCAACAAGGATGCAGAGCAGGAAGACAGTAATTTCACAACTTGACAAGCTCAATCGAGTTCTTTGCCAAGGAAAAAAAAAATGCTCATTGGAATTGAATTAACAAATTAAGAATTGCACACATTATTGACAAATTAAACAGATAAAAGCACACACAAAAACAAAAACAAAAACAAAATAAGATTTATGTGATTTGACAAATTGACAGGACGAAAAATAACTATTTTTACTTTAAAACTTGGTTATACATTCTTTCTTTTCTCACAAAGTCAACCCATTTTTTTCCCTCTACAATTATTTCTTTTTCTCTCTCAACCCTAATTTTCTCACACCCATCTCTATATATAGTCTTATTTAAAGTTTAAACCCAATTTCTTATTTGACAAAGATTCCCCAACCTGCCACAAGGAGTTGCGGTATCAATTACAACTCTACAATAACAGACACAACTTTTTTCTCAAAACTTCAGCTTTTTTTTTTTTTGCACATATTAAGCAAGTACAACCGGTGGCATTTTACTAAAGTACAATCGGTTAAACTTTTTTGAATCACCGACCCAAGTGCAACCAATTCCACTTTTCTAGAATGAGAATTTTCCCCCGAATTTGAACCACAATTCTAACACGATAAGTTATACCATTGAACCAGAGGACCCTTGGTAAAGCGACTAGAAGTTGACAACTCTTTAAAATTGAACCATTCTTTTTTGTTGTGCAAATAGTTGACAAGTCCTACCGGGTCAATTCACTTGCTGGTAACTAATAAGAGTTGCTCTTTTTCTATGGTACTCCAGAGTCCAGTCCAATACACAACTGGGCTTGGGGGAAGTAATAAAATTTCAGGCCAGTGCAGTTCATGGCCTGATTAAAATTATAGGCCTATATTGAATATATATATATATATATATATAGCGCCCTATAATAAATTCATCACCATTTTTTTGCCCCCCTGCAAAATTCATGACATATAAACAACTTTTAAAAGATAGATTACCAGTAGCTCAAAACTGCTACATGACCTCACATTCAAGATTCCAATTCATCACTCATTAATCACCATTTAATTTAATACCACTTAGGTTCTTCATTTAATTTAATTACTCTTACTGAAAATTTCTCTCCCACAAAATTCATCAAGTGGGAATGTACCAATAAACACATTGGTCCCCCCCTGTATCCACACCATTATGCTCAAGGACAGAGACACATTTTTAGAAAGAACAGAAAACCAATTGCTTTGCAGATGTTCAATCTGCATCAACACCTTCAATGAATCCATCACACATCCCATTCCCACCTAGAAATTTTCAATCCACAAGCCAAAAGTGCAGTGTGTGTCTGTGTGCGCGCGCGTGCGCCGACTCCGCGTAAAGATATGGGCATCTCTTTCCACAACCTGGCACAATGAGGGCCAAGAACTCTTGCACAAACATACAAAACACAAAAGCATCTCTTGGGCAATTGTGCTGGAATTGCTTACCACTTGCAGCAAATGACTTGACTCCAATGGCAAAGGATACACATGAAGGATGAGCTGAGCTTGAAAAGTGTAGTTCTATGTGTCACCATATAGAAAATGATACTTGCTACATTATTACATGATTTGGTGTGTCAATGTAACTCGTTTCTACTTTCTAGTTGTGAATTCACTCAAGGATGTACAGAATAAAATGAAAATTCTAAAAAAATTATTGAACAGAGCTAAACTATAACTAGTTTCTTTAATATAGGTACATTGGTCCCCAGATCGTTAAACCTAAGGACAAAAGCATTAATAGAGCAAGAATGAAAAATAAACAACTACTATTCAACAGTTCAATCTACATATACTGATCTATAGACACTTCTTTTTCAAGTGATCATCACTTGTCTAAACACAATGAATTCACAACCACACATTCATCCATACGCACCAAACAATTTTCATGCCACGAACGCAATGCAGCGCGTTGTAAGAACTCAGCTTGTAGATGCTGCTAGTGTTTGTCACAACCTAGTGACTGAGGGACCAAATAACTCTACCACAAACATACAAAACACTAAAATGTCCTGTACTGAAATTGCTTAAATCTGCAACAACTGACTAAGACTAGCGGTGATCATGATTTCATCAGTTTGCTGCATTTTCCTCTTTTGCCTTTCATCTTCCATCTCTGTTGTCTTTGCTACCCCAAAATCAATGGTCACCCTCCTTTCAATGCTCTCTGCAGCCTCGTCTCCTCCAGTTTTGCACCGAAAACTGTATAATTCTCACACTATCCGATGCTGTGAGGACACAGATGGTAATGGTAGAGTGAACCTTAAATATCCTGATAATGGTTTGGCCACTTTTCCTGAAAAGAACCTTCTTAGAAGTCCAGGCACTGTGAGGCCTCCTAGGCCCCGCAGGATCATTCTGGTTCGACATGGCCAGAGTGAAGGAAACGTAGATGAGAGCGTGTATACAAGGATTCCTGATCCAAGGATTGGAATTACAGAGAAAGGAGTGGCTGAAGCTGAAGAACGGGGGAGGAGAATTCGTGAGATGATTGAGAAAGATGGAGCAGCTGATTGGAAGGTTTACTTCTATGTTTCCCCTTATAGAAGAACGCTTGAAACACTACGAAGTCTGGGGACGGCCTTTGAACGCTCAAGGATAGCTGGTGTGAGGGAAGAGCCTCGTTTGAGAGAGCAAGATTTTGGTATGTCAATATAAAGTACTTAAAATGTCACAGAATTGGCATTTTTTGGTGAAAGGTTCTCCTAATTCTCTTAATTCTGTTTGTGTTTTTTGGTTTTCCCCACCAAGGAAACTTTCAGGATAGGGAGAAGATGAAGATTGAGAAAGCAATTCGGCATGTTTATGGGCGTTTCTTCTATCGCTTTCCTAATGGAGAATCTGCAGCAGATGTTTATGATCGAATAACGGGTATTTGATCACTTACCAGTCATTGAACTTGAGATATGGAACAATGGATTGTTTTTGTGGTACAGGATTCAGAGAAACACTGAGAGCTGACATCGATATCGGACGCTTTCAGCCACCTGGTGAACAAAGCCCCGACATGAATTTAGTGATAGTATCACATGGTCTAACATTGCGAGTGTTCCTAATGAGGTGGTACAAATGGACAGTAGAGCAATTTCATGGACTCACTAACATGGGGAATGGAAACATGCTTGTGATGGAAAAGGGTTATGGTGGAAGGTAAAGTCTTTTTTCTTCCAACTGATGCCTTCTAGTTCTAGGACATTGACAACATGCTTTATCAATTCCTAATCACTACATTCATAAATTGAGCTATACATGAAAAGAATTGAAAAGTTGTAGAGTATTGAAACAATTGACTCTTATCAAATCTAATATATGCAGGTACAGTTTATTAATGCATCATAGTGAAGAAGAGCTAAGAAAGTTTGGATTGACAGACGAAATGCTAATTGATCAGGACTGGTAAAAATTATGGTTTTGTCTATGCATCTGAGTACTTTTCTTTTTCTTTTTTCTTCTTTTTTTTTATTTTTCTTTTTTTTATTTAATATTACTCTGTTCATAGTTTCACAAATGCTTAGGATTCTCTAAATTCGGGATTTTATTTTATTTTTTTTGGGAAAGGCAAAAGTATGCAAAACCAGGTGAAATAAATTACGCGACTACTGGATCATCTTTCTTCACCCACTTCCATGATGACGAGAACAGAACCTAGGTAACATTCATATTCACCAGTTTTGGTTGCGGAGTTGGAGGCTAGGAGCTGGAAATTTTTGTAAGACAGACATGACAGAGCTCGATGGGTGCAGTCAACAAGAAACATAGTTGTATATGGTGAACAGGTGAAGTGCACAAATCTGTATATAAAACTAGCGTTGAATGACTGCAGAGAAGAGTAACTAGAATGAGCATGCTAAAGAATGAATTTGCACTTCTGTTTTTTGTGGGAAAATCAGATTGTTGATTTTCTAAAATTGGTGTCTGCTAGTAGGATGCCTATCCAATGATGGTAGTAAAAACTTTATACCCTTTGAGAAGCTCTTCGTCTTGTTCTTTATGGAATGTTCCAAGTTTTATTTGAATGTCTGTCAATGACACCGCATTGTTTGTGACAGCAGACAATTCTGAATTCTGTTTTGTCACATAATCCTCGAATTCCCCGCATGTTGTTTCACTAGCCCAGATTCGCTAGCACCGCAAAGCTGACTACAGAATCACCTTGAGGAGCGCACATGAAAGTTGAAACCCACATGAAATGACCAGTCATCTTGAAAGCTGAAAGCAAGAACTGATACCAGTTTTGAAACATAAGCAAAGGTCCGCAGCAAACCAAGGAAGCACCAAAACAGAGTGAAAGTATCTGGCACTGAAGCAAAATGACACTTGTTCTTTGGCATCCATGAGGGCATATAAGTAGAAAATGCATTATTAAGACATCCACTTCCACCCTTCGGAAAATTAAAGCAAGAGAGGTGGCATCGTCTCCAAATTTTCAGTTTCAAAGGCATCGCTCTTACCCAAAATTTCACAACTAATCGAACCAAGAAACCCTGGGATTAGACAAGGGACTTTAAAAGCCACCTACAGACACTAGGCCAAAAAAGATTTATCATGCCAAGCTAGAGGGATGATTTGCCTCGGTATTTGATCATAATGCTGGCCTAGCGATATCAGCCTCTTACCTCCCAAAGGGAGGTCAGGAATTCAAGTCTCACAAGAGATAAGTGTGTGTGAGTACCAACTAGGAAAAAAAAGATGCTGTTGGCATGAGTTGAGTTCAACTTTCTAGCACCCTAAAATTAACAGAGTTTCTCCTAAACCAGACAGTAACTAGACAACACAAAAGAATTTCTGCGCCATGCCATTTACTACCAACTCTACAGATGATTTACTCACAAACAAACCTTTTCTTTAGAATATTAATGAAGGTATTTATCAAAAAGTAATATATTATACGAAGGGGATGGTTAGGAGGCACAATTGCTACCTTCGATAATATAGAACAAGTAAAACTAGTTAAATCATATACCCATATGAAAACACTTGGTCAAATAACTTGGTGGCTTAAAAATCCATCAAAATGCTGAATGATGTTTTTCAACAAGCCAACAACCTTATTTGAGCATACTTCTCAGCAACAAAACCTTGGCCAGACGTTTCACCAACGCTAAAAACCAACATCTAAATACATATACATCCGCACACATATACAAGACAACATCTTTATATAATAGTTCACAAAAAAAAAAAAAATTCTTTATAAAACATTTGACTCTGTTGATAACAATTGATGGGAATGCAAAGCATCAAATACTAATTGCAGCGATCAACAAACAAAATCCAAAAAGAGAAATCAACATGTAAAAACCAAACATATATTACAAAGAATTATGGTTCATAAACTAGTGCTACATCCATGATCATGACTGCAAACAGTTCAAGCTTCATTATCAAAGGACAATAATGACATGCCAAATTCAAACACCCCAAAACAAAGCCGGCTGAAGACAGCATGAGGATGGAAGAAGAAAAGGAATTGACACCGAACCAAGAAGTAGTAAAATAAAACACATTTGTAGCATTGAATCATTGAATATAGGCAAAGTTAATAATGCACAAACAAGGCTTTAGACAAGATAAATCAAATGTAGGGGCAAAGCGAAGTCTAATCATGAAAATACTCCACTGCACAAACACCATAAGCTCAATATATCTTTAGACCCCATCTTCATATTTGGTCACAGGCCAAGACAGCACATTGCGCACAATCAGAAAGTACATTGTTACTGCCTGGTAAGTGGTGAGCATGACAGTGACTCTATCTGTTCACCATTTGACCACCAGAAGAATTTGATAGAAAATGAATTTCTTGTATACCTAATCTACATCATTTGGCGGTGATTGTAATTCAGCTATAAATCTGTCATGGTAAGAACCAGTAGCTAGAAAGGCTTAAGACAGCAAAAGCCAATACTAGGGTCCAATCTTAATCTTCGTCTGACTTACCTAGCTCCTCATGATTGAACACTGGTTACAAATCTCTTCTTTGAGAGGTACAATCTCCCAAATAGTTGATGCTGAAATCTGAAAAAATATATGACATGAACCCCTTCTGAACCAAAATACCATTTCTTATGATATGATAACAGAGGGAGAAGAGCAGATTTTAAGTGTCAAAGTGAGCACAACAGGCAAATTCTATTCTCATTATTCCCAACAAAATATGGAAGTTGCACCTACATATACCTCTCCTTCTAGACTAAAACTGGCACACCATCCACCTTTACAAATCCAATTCCTCTACAACGAATTTTTGGACCCCGTTTAGAACGGAAGAATTAAAACAATAACCATAATGTGGAATGAAGACGGAATGATCGCAAGAAGATAAAAGGAGACAGAAGCACTAGTACAATACCGCCAAGATCATTGTGGAACTGTTAAGTTCATGAGTTCTCTATAGTTGCAGTTGTAACCCGAATCTGCCGGGGCCTTTCAGGTTCGCCATTTCGTCTCCAGAAAGCCCTCCTCCACCAAACTTCAAACCCTCTCTGTATATTTGGACAATCATCGCCAGAGTTCAAAAACCGATTAAACCAAGACATCAAAATTTCCTGCTGCCAAGCTAGAGGCAGAGTCAGAATAGTGTTGCTTAGACCATCCTCAATTAAGTGTCTGTCAAGGCCTTTCGATGCCCTCCTCATCCACCCAAAATCGTCATAAAAGGGTACCAACCAAGTCTGCAAAAGCAAGCACCTTGCATCTTTTGAAGCCAATAGCTGCCCCTTTCCAATCCCAACAAACAACCTCGCAGTCACTCTGCTAACTTCATATCTATGAATTGCAGGCACTTTAGAATGCACACCAGACAATTCAGATTGTGATGCCCATGTCTTCAAAAAATCCTCAGCAAGTTGCCTATCAATCAAGATATCCAAAATCCAGTGCAAATTATCTGCCTGCCGCGCAATCTGACCCACATCCTGCAAGTCCGCCTCTGCTGCCCGCAAAAAATGGCAGCGAAGCAATTGCAAGCACCCATCACAAGCAGAATACAAGGACTCCTTTCTCAAATCATTTTGAGAAGAATTTTCCCGAAGCATTTTCGATACCAATCCCTTCATCTCTCGTCTCGCCTTCTCATCTTTCCCTTCAAGAACTACCTGTAAAAGCTTGAGAAGCACTTCTTCATTGTCATTGCCCTCATCAACCCCACCTGTGACATCAATCGAAACCCTCTTAAGAACCTCGCCGGCACCAACCCCTTCGAGCCGAAGCTCTGATAAAAGAGAAGCCACCTTCTCTTCTTCATCCTCAGCCCATGGAGCAGCCTCCAAGTACTCCAAACATGACAAAACCCCCGCATCAAATCCAATTGCGGCCGAAACCTAAATTACAACAACATCAAACAGAGTTCAAAACCATAGTATTTATGCACAATTTGCCAATGAATTCCCCAATCTATACATACACAAATTTATATATGTGCACAATTATTTATAAATTTAACTACAATCCATCTCTCCTACACATATGATGTGCTTGTACATTCATGTCTATGTGTGTATATGTGTTCTATACATAAATAGATACATTCATGTGTGTGCATATTTATATCATTGTTACCTTCAAGATACCAAGGACCTTGGAAACATCTTCCTTCATAAGCTTTTTTCTCAAATCCTTGCAATACATCAATTTCAACGTCTCGATGTAAACCTCGATGTCGTCACAGTCAGCAATCTCGACGATGTAAGGATTCGAAGTCCTCTGTTGCTTCGACCACCGATCGGAAAGCTTCGCGGCGAAAAACCGGCTGTGAGCTACCAGGATTTGCCTATGAGTATTCATGGAAATACTGAGACCATCCTTGGAGCTCAACGTCAGTTTAACGTCGCTCGACGTCGGGTCATTGAACTGATTGCCGGGACTACGAGAAGCCAAAATGTCCAATAATCTCTGTTGCATCAATGCTTGCTTGTCTTGAACTGAAATTTGGGATTTAGGGCCCGACACAGCGGCGTTGGTGGCGGGGATCTGAGACCTGGGGAGGCAATCAGGCTCGCTCGCCATCATCTCGAACAGTGTCGGACTCGATCGAGTCTTATCGATCGACGGAGGCGGCGACATTGGGTTCAAGAGTCCCGCGGTGAGGGCAGAATTGAATTTGCTGAAAGATGAAGGGAAGGAATCGTAGGCAGTGGCGCCGCCGTAGACGGTGGTAGCGGTGATGGGCATGGAGTCCATAACTTGAGGAACCGTACCGGGTGAGTATCGAATCTTGGGATTTGACGGAGAATTAGGGTTTAACGGTGACGGCGACAAAGACGGGGAGGAGTTGGAGACGACGGTGACGGAAACGGGTTCTGGGTTTGAGTTTGCGAGTGGGGTACTGTGGCGTGGTGGTGGTGGTGGTGGAGGCGGAGACGGCGGCGGTGGTGGTGGCGGAGGAGCAGGGGCTTTGGAGGCCGGGCAGCACCAGGAATTGTCGGGGGAGACAACGGTTGGAGGGTCAAGCTTGCGGTGGTGGGTCAGATACGAGGCGGGGGAAGGGTCAGATAAGGACTCAGAAGTTGGTACAGCGGAGGCGGAGATGGTGGTTTCGCGATACCGTCGACGCTTGGGTTTGGTGGGTTGGGTTTGGATTTTGAGGTGGGTCGCAGTAGCTGCCATCAGATGTAGCGGATGGTAGTAGTAGTGACAAGGTGTTTTAGGTTGTTGTCCTTTAGGGCATTGGCATCAGTGAGGGTTGGCTGTAGAGAGAGAAAGACACAGAGTTTAGAGAGAGAGAGAGATAAAAGAATTAAGAAATGGCGGTGGATACGAGACGAAGGTGACGAGGACGAGCGTGAATCAAGTAAGTAAATGACATTAAAACAGCAAGAGGTCACTAGAGTCACCATTTAATACCAAGATATATTGTTAGGGATTCAGATGAATATGTGCCAAGCGTGTAACTGTGTGAGAGAGAGATTTTTTTTTACAAAACGGGGCGGGTGGGAATGAGACGGGCAGTGGCGGATTTTGTAAAATATCTTTATAATTATAACATAAATATAATCGAGAGTAAAAAATAAAATAATTTTTAATTATGATAATAATTTTTTTCCCTTATGTCCATAAAAAGATTAAAATTATTATTGTAATATCAAAATAATATTTAGTGATTGGAATAGAAAAAAATAATATTTGTTTAATACTCCTAATATTATTGAAAAGGAAATAAAACATTGTAAGGATCAAATTATAATTTATAACTATAAATTAGGCAAACCGGGTTTTCAAGCTTAACCTTCATTCAAAACTATTTAGCCATCCCATAATCGCTCTAACCGACTGGGTTAGAACTGAATATTTTGACACCCCAAACATTGATAAACCATTAAGGAAATTTTGGTGTGTGTGAGAGAAGGGGTTTTTTTGGGTGTTGATATTGGGCATCCAATCATATAGGTCAGCTCAAAAATGAAAATTAGTATAGCGGTTACTTAGATGCATTTTTATCAAGTGTAATCAGTACCTCATAAATGGATACTCTATGGGAAATTTGTCTCTAAACATTTATAAGTATTTAATCATGCGAGTTGTCAAGGCACCACATCACCAATTTAATTAATTAATAAAAGTTTGACTAAAAACGCCATTATGTTTGGCTTCTCTCTTTTGATTTCTTTCATTATCACCCATCTTTATTTGTTACAATTAAAGATTTGGAAAATTTCACATATTTTTCTTAGTTAAGAAAATATTTTAAAATCTCACTACATCAAATAACTCAAAAGTCATTTAAATCTCCTCTATCTTTTAGAGTTTTATCTTATTGCAACATCTAGATTAGTTGAATCATATATAAATGTATACATACATATATATATATATATATATATATATATATATAATATTATCACGTATTCATTGAAATTTATATTCTTATTGACAAATTCTAAAAAAAAAAAATTATACCCAAATTTGTAGATTTTTACACAAATTCTTAAATTATTTCCAACTTAATTTCCAAATATTCATTTTATGATGAACTAATTTTAAGAGGATAGTAATTAACAATATTTATTGATCGAAACATTATACCCCTCCAACCAAGCTAACAACATTTTTGGTAAGAACTACATATCTTACTTTTGTACCGATAATTAGATGAGAAAGAACAGTGCATTTTTCTTTTGTTCATTTGTTAATTAAATTGTTAATATGACGTCTTAACACTTATAAGATAAAATACTTGTAAATATTTTTAAAAAAAAATTCTTGGAGATGATTTATTTCCATTTTTTTGAAGTGTAATAGGCACACCGGATATCTTCTTGTAAAGTCAAACCAAGCAAAGTAATTTTGGTGTGAGAGAGAGTGTGTGTTTTGCGGTATGGTGGGAGAACGGATGTGGAGGTTGGTTGGTCTCTCCGTCGGAGGGGCATTTGGTTTTTACAGATCAAAAAAAAAACGAACAAGGACGGAGGGTCCCAAGTGAGTGTCCACTATGGTTTTGGTTTCTTCGTATGCTTTAATACCAAGGGTAGTCCCACTGGTGTAACACACAACTTTTGTCTTGCAATCAATGACTCCGAAATTGTCCAGGTTTGGGTCCCCTTTGGGACCATCGTCTAAAGGCCGACAAAGGTATAGTTGAATGGAACTGTTAAAACATTTATAATTCTCACCAATAAAATCAAATATTAACGCTCTATCCTAAATTGGACTACTGTTTGGATAGAGGGAAAGCAGTAGAAACAAGAAGAAAACAGAGCTTCTTTTAAGAAAGGGAAAGCAAATGCAGGAGAGTGTTTAACCTTTTGAACAGTGTTTTGGTCGCATATACCCCCCTTTCCCTGTGCAATGAAAACTGATTTAATGGTTTTTGTATCTTTAAAGTGGTCTTTAAGATGTATTCAATGTGTAGTACTGTAATTATACTTGAAATCATTCTTCATTTCCATTACATTCCCGTGAAATGAAATGCACTTAATGTCACTTGCTAATTCACTGTCATTTGCATTACAGCATTGATAATGAGGGGACATAGATGATTCTATTTTGCTTTGAGTGTTGACAACAGACACACTGAGTCACACAATACACATAAAGTGCCCAAGAAAATGAATCATAGTTGATAGGTTGTCTTGAATGATTGGTGGGGTCTGGTAGAGTTTAGGGCATACAACCTTTTACGATTACCAATCTCAATTTGCCAATTTCACAAGCTCTAAAAACATTATTCTTATGTTTGCTAGGATTATCAATTCGGTGTTTTGGATTTGAATTTGAAAGAAGTTGCTCTCAAATTCAAGACGTTAATTGGGTGCCGCCAAATATATCACATATATATATATATATATATATATATATAGAAAAAGTCATCAGGTATATACATTATATGTAATCAGATATGAGTCCAAATTTTCAATCTTCAACAATACAACGCGCTTTGTGTAACAATCATTCATGCGTATAATCGCGGCACACTATGAACCATCGTAGTCGTTCAATATTATGGTATGGTATTGTTATAACACTCAATCAGGCATCATAATATTTATTGCCTCTCACAAAGGGAAAAATAAAGTAAAAAATAATTTTAAGGCCGAAAAAATACAATGAGTTCCCTTATCAAAAGATTTAAATTAGTTATGTACAAAGTTCGCTGTATCGCTTGATTCGTAACTCTTTTTTAAAAATTCGATATTACTATACACCTTCATGAACCGGTCGATTTAACTAGTTTACACCGTTATTTGTTTAAACTCGTTATACCGTGATCACGATGAATATCGTAACTACAAAATATGGTCATCTATACAAAATATAAGAAATTAAGGTCCTCCACTCTGTAACATGACAAACATGGCCAATTAAAATTATTCAATTATACAAATTCACTATAACATTTCGACTTACGGTGTAAATTCAAATCGTCAATGTGTTGTTTATCCATGTGAATCCATTCAGAAGCTTCAGCTTTACAGACAAGTTTATTTGCACAGAAACAGGGTCCCACTCATACAGCTTTTAATAGTTGTTGCTACGTAGTAGGTGGTACTAACAAGTAAAGAAGAAAATTAATCAACACTCGACATTTTTTATGGGGGTGTACTTTTGCAGTCAATATTCACTAGTATTAGCTTTATGGATTGCCATTCCATAAAGGTATCATTATATATATATATATTTGTGTTCACTAACTTTTAAGAGTTATTTAAATCAAATTATAGATATAAAGACATCAACGGGAATGGGGACAAAGAGTTATTTAATTCTGTTTTGGTAAAACACTTTTTTCATCATAGCTTCTTATCATTTGCTTTTGCTTGGTACCTCTCTGGCTTCGTTTGGGTATCATGTGATGCGCCTCTCTCTTTCTCTTTATCTCTCATCATCTGATTTCTTCTTTTCGTGGGAAGCGGGAAATCTAAGAAACTTGCAGTGGGTGAACATGTGATTCCATTTAAGAATGGGAAAACGCTATCTTGGGTACTGAGCTCCCTTAATCGTTGGATTAGAAAAAAATACTTGTCAATCCAACGGCTCAAACACTACTAGTCTTCTGGACATATCAACATCAAAACCATAGCTCTCTAACCATTGTCAGGTCAAAAAATAAAAAATTGATCAGATCAATTGCATATTTATTTCATATCTTTCTATGGGTCGATGGGATCAAGAAGTTGTGGGTCTTGGCCCATTTAGCATTTTTATTCATGACTCATTAATTTGTCTATTTAAAAATAAATATGGATATATTATTTCAAAACTAGGGATAACAAAATAGGTCATGGCTCATTAATTTGTCTATTTTAAAATAAATATGGGTATATTATTTTAAAATATTATTTAAAATGAATGACTCATATTCAACCTATTTTTATAGAATGTTAAATGGGTTAAATATAAGCCACCAATTTTGACTCATATTTCCACATCCCTGCTCCTGGAGTTGGAGGAAGATTTTACAGTTTAGACATCTTGCTAGGCAAATTATCAAGCACAAAGTAAGCAATGGCTCATAGACTTCATTCTGGTTTGATAATTGGTCCATAGGAGATCCTCTTTGCACTCGTTTCCCACAAAGTGTTCTCACAAATGCTGGGTTCCATGAATCAATCTCGGTGGCTACATTCATCCAAAACTCATCCTGGTCATTTCCCATAAGCCTCACTTCTGCAATTCCTGAGGTATTGCTTCTCCAGCACCCTTGCTCTTCAAGAAGTGATTATAAGCTCTGGTCAGCATCACCAAATGGCAAGTTCAGCTTCAAGCATACAACATCATTCTTCTCAGAGCACTTTCCAAGAGTCCACTGGTATAACTTAGTCTGGATCTCCCCTACAATTCCTTGTATGAAGTTCAATCTTTGGCTTGCAGTTCAGTCTAGGTTACCCACTATTGATAGCAAATCAATGTCTAATCACAACAACATATGTGTCTTATGCAATTCTCAACCAGAATCCCACCATCACTTATTCCTCACATGCTATTTTGTATCTCCAATTTAGCGGTTCATCAAACTTAGATGTCAATTCTTCATTGCAATCACTAATTGGGATGACTTGATCCACTTGCTTTCTGAACAATGGAGGATAAACTCACCAACAAACCTCCTCCGTAAATTAATTTTTTTCATCAATGATGTACCACACCTGGGAAGAACGAAATGATCGAATTTTTAGAGGGAGATTTTCGTCCCAAAGAATGGTGCTCTTTAGAATTTCCTCCACCATTACTGTTATTCTCAAATTCGGGTTTTCTTCGTGACTGCCCCTCCTCGAGACGGATTCTCGCCAACTGGAATCTCCCTCCTGACTGTTGCCGTCCTCCACCAATGCCACCTGATTGAGTATTGCTTTGGCGTCCTCTGGCGTCTTCCACTAGGGTTACAATCCGGATTGTTTCCTAATAACCTCCATTAACAGCTAAACTGGTCGTTAATGGTTGTTATCAGGTTTGAATTTTGGTCCTAGGCTTCCTTAGTTGGGCCTCTATTTAGACTTGTTACCATTTTGGGTTGTATTTGGCCAAATGACTCACTCTGTAATTATCCTTTATTATTTATTATATATTTGCTTAAAATTCCAAAAAAAAAAAAATATTTCACTAAGAGACAGTTTTACATCATCTATTGAATTCAAATTCACTTCTTCTTCCTCTCTAAAATTCTCAATCCCAAACTCTCTCTCTCCCCCTCTTTCTAAAATTCTCACTCATCATCCTCTTTCTCTCTCTAAATTTTTTTGTAGTACTATAGTATTGCTCTGCTACATCCACAACACCTATACAATGTATTTGTGTGTATTATATATAGAGGAATACTCGATTTATTCATTTAATTATTTATTCTATAAAAAAACTTAATAAATGATTTCATATATATATATATATGCCTTACCTTCATGCATGTCTAGTCATAAAATAAAATAATATAAATTTAAAGAATTTTCAAAATAAATTGGAAGATTTACAATTATTGATACATATTTTTACAACCTCTTATTCATCTAAAACAAAAAATTATAATAATGAGATTATTCAAAATAATAGCTTTTTTTTTTTTTTTTTTATTCCTAAAATGGGTTGGTGAGTCATGACGAGTTGACCCGAACCATTTTGACCCAATCCATATTTAACCCATTACAAATGGTTGAATGTGAGTCATAACCCATATTTGAACCTAACCAAACCCGACCCAAACCGTCCGTTTGCCACCCTTAAACAAAACCGTAGCTCTCTAACCATTGTCAGTTAGAAAAAAAAACCAAAGAATTGATGATCAATTGTGCAGTTATTTCATATGTTTATATGGGACGATGGGATCAACAGGTTGTGGGTACATTTAGCATTTTTGATTCGTACTTTAAAAATATGGTTAATTTCACTGTCACTCCTTTAGATTTGATCATATTTCACCCTTAAATAATTTTTGAAAATAACTATTACTCACATTGCTCGGTTTTTTACTAACACTCCAGTCGTTACTTGAAGAGTCCTGACATGATCTAAAATGACTTAAATACCTTTTAAATTTGACAAAACAATCCTTTAGTCTAAAGAATAAATTAAAAGATTAAAATATCTATAATTTGTAAATTTATATATACATATATATATATATATGCACACAGACACACACACACACATATACAAGCATTGTCCATAATACATTACTATTACAATATAGGGAAAATTAAACTTAAGTAAATTTAAGAGCCTTAAATAACAAATCGGTCTATTTTTAAAGTTAATTTTTCAATTTGATCGATTTAGGTAAAATAATTACATATGCATAAATAACTATTATTTATGTCCAAAATACATTCCAAACTCTAATTTCAAAATACCCAAATATCCTTCTTAAATCAAATAATTCTTTCATTCATAAATTTAGAAAAACAAGATTTTTGAGTTGACTTTTAACTTGACATTTTTGCATTTAGTGTATATATTATCAAAATATATAAAATAAAAAATAGCACATATATATACAGGAAGGCTCTTGTGCGGTCCAAAACTAAGGACTTTTCAACGGACCAAAACTCAATCAATCAATTACACTTTATTACCTTATCAAACTTAACCATAGTTAATAATATTAACTTTAATAGTCAATTTGCCATAATTAGCCAATACCTTTATTCAATCTCTCCCCTCCTTAATCTTTTCCATCTTTCTTGTAATCTCAATTACGTCATATCCACACCATCACAGCCACCATCTTCACCGCTATAGCCATAATACAATTACCATATTCATTCTCCAACATATGAGAATTAAAAAACAAAAAATATATAAATTTGAAAATTAATATAAATTAAGAATATTATTTTTTCTACCTATAAAATAAATACGTTATTTTATGATGTCTAAAGGTCTTCGTGATGTTATATTGTAATTATAAAATTAATAGGAGGGTAAAGTAAAGCTTTTGATTGTTTGAAAAAAAAATAAAAAAAAAAAAAAGAGCAAAAGTTGAACAGGTTCCATACTATTTGAGTATCGTGATTATATTTTCCATGTGCAGCCTTCATGTGAGGAAAACAAAAGAAATGTGATGAAGAAGGGTTCTTATTAAATTTATATTCAGATCCAAAATACATTCTTGCCTCTACTTTATATATATGTGCAAAAAACTTTAAGGATATGTCATAATCTATATCCGTTCAAACTTGCAAATGTTAATTTAGAAATATACAAAAAAAATTAGTGAAAATTCATTATGTATAGAATTTTTTATTTCGATAAGTGGAAATTCATCCCTTCTCTCTCTCTCTCTCTATCTATATATATATATATATACACACACGTATGTATGTATGTATAATTTTAACCATATTTCTTAATTCATACCAATATAAACCTGCAAATGTGAAAACTTTCATAAGAATATATATATATATATATATATATATATATATACACACATATCTACACATACAATACACACGTACGATAGAGGAAGATCATGAAAAAACTAAATGGTTGCTTCAGTAAATGATACACTAGCAATTATTTTTTATTTATTTATAAAACAAGTATAATTAATTGAGCCAAAAAACTGATGATTATCTCAAGGCATGCACCATAACAAAGACGATTTATATATTCACAAGTTTAATTATATTTTTCTTTTTGGGGACTAACCTTTGATTGTCCCATTTTTTATTATATTGAATATTTTTTATTATTTGTATAAATTTTTGTGTGCATATATATGAAAATTACAGCAATATGGTTTAAAGATAAATGAAATATCTTATTTTTTAAAAAAATTTTAAGTAAATAAATTATTTGAAGAAAGTACTTGGGAAATAATTTTTAGTATTTTGAAATAAATGTTTGGAGGATATTTTGGACCTAGATAATAATTATTGATGCATATGTAATTATTTTAATTAATTCAATCAAAATAAAAAATAAACTTTTAAAATCGACCATTAAGAGCAAGATTACTTACGAACAGGTTTTTAAGGAAAGTAAAGATATGTATATCAATGCTACCAAAAATGAAGAAGATAAGCATCAACCAAACTGGACTAGCCCAATTGGTCGCCCACTATTGGATAAGATGATTTTTATCAATGGGGCCCACAAAATATAATCTGATGTCACAGAGCCTTACATCAGCTTATAAATGAATCTTTGGATTAATCGATAAGAGGAAGCCCTGATCCAATAGAAACAGTGCATAGGGGATGTGTCCAACAATTTTGCGGCCCATTAGTAACCCTATACTGAGATGGTAATCTATTGGGTTAACAACAAATAAAAAGCCTTGTCTTAAAGCCCATTGTGTAAGTTTTCATCATGTGCATTAAAACTAAAATTATGATAAATAATTGGAAAAAAAGATACATCCTCTGGGCTCTGACTTGAACGGGGGTTAAGAGTGGGGCGTGGGCATTGATCGGAATGATGTCATGAAGTGGGACGCACGCTCCACCCCCAATACTCATGAGTCGGCATCTTCAGAATTTGAAGGACATATCATGACTCTAAATAATTAAGTACTCCACATTTATATGAGAAAAACTATTTCTCGACCATAATTCGAAAGCTAATAATCTCAAAAACGTTTTCACAAAAAAATGATAGGAAAAACTACATTTACATAGAGTTAGCAACTTTAAATAACAAAACGATCTATTTTAAAAGTTCATTTTTCACTTTGATTAAATATAATTACATATACATCAATAACTCTTGTTTAGGTCCAAAATGCCCAGAACCGGCCCTCACCCAAGGCGGTAGCCTAGGGCCTCAAAATTTATAGGCCCCATGGATGATGGGCCACCAAAAAAAAAAAAGTGACTGTGTTTATGGGGCATCAAAATTTATAGCTCCAGATATTTTTTTCTCTGGGTTTGTTGTTTTCAAATTGCTTGGTTGGCCCATTTCATTATTTTGCTAACAAGTGACCATGTGTTGTCGTGCTGAAATCTTTCGTTCATTCATTCATTGAATTGACTAATTTGGCTGATTATGTTTTTCAATTTATTAGTTTTTGTGGCACCTCATAGTATTATCGTTCATGGGTTTTGCTTGAATTTTTTTGCTGCATTTTTGTTTAATTTGGAGGGGTTGAAGTTTGCAAATAATGACAGATGGAAGTATTCGCGTCATAACTTTGAAAATTTCCTAAAACATGACATGATTTCTGATATGATGGGATATAATTATTTTTAGAACTACAAGTCCAGAGAAGCTTTTACCAAAAGAAACAAAAAAGGTAATAGAATTATTGGATTTTATAAAAATGATAGGTTATTGTTTTCCAAATGCTTGGATTGCATATAGAATATTATTGAGTATCCTAGTTACAGTTGTATCTGCGAGAGAAACTTTTCAAAGTTGAAGTTAATCAAATCTTACCGACGATGACACAAAAGAGATTGAATGGATTGATCTTATCTATTGAAAAAAATATATGTTGGAGAAACTTCATTCCAAATGCTTGGATTGCATATAGAATATTATTGAATATCCTAGTTACAGTTGTATCTGTGAGAGAAACTTTTCAAAGTTGATGTTAATCAAATCTTACCGACGATGACACAAGAGAGATTGAATAAAAATATGTTGGAGAAACTTTATTGAAGCACTTTAATTGATAATTTTGCAGCTTATGAAGCAAGACTACCACATTTACTTTAATGAAAATTTTGTACTTTTATAATTATTTTTTTTTATGTGTAAAAATTTATGCATGAAGGGTCTCACATTTTAAGTTCGCCTAGGGCCTCTCAAGATCTTTTCAAATTCAGGGCCGGCCCTGAAAATGCCCTCCAAAATGCTAAAAACCCCTAAAATCAAGTACTTTCTTTAAATAATTTATTTACTTGAAAATTTTAAGGAAATCTCATATATATACATACACAAGAACTTATACAAATAATAAAAAAGATTCAATATAGTAAAAAATGGGATAATCAAAGGTTAGTCCCCAAAAAGAAAAAATATAATTAAACTTTAGAATATATGAATAATCATTGCTATGGTGCATGTCTTGAGATGATCATCAACTTTTTGGCTCAATTAGTTACACTTATTTTATAAATAAATAAATGATTGCTGGTTTACCATTTACTAAAGCAACCATTTAGTATTTTTCATGATCTCGCTCTACAGTGCGTGTGTACTGGATGTGTAGATATGTGTATATATATATATTCAAAGGAAAAATTTCACATTTGCAGGTTTATATTGATATGAATTAAGAGCCATGGTTAAAATTATACCTATATATATATATATATATATATATATATATATATATATATAGGATGAATTTCCATTTACCGAAATTATATATATATATATATATATATATATATATATGGTTAAAGTTTTGAAAATAAATAAATATATATATATATGTGCTGTTTTTTATTTTATTTATTTTGGTAATATATACACCATATGCAAAAATGTCAAGTTGAAAGTCAACTCAAAAATCTTGTTTTTCTAAATTTTATGAATGAAATAATTATTTGATTTAGGAAGGATATTTTGGTATTTTGAAATAAGAGTTTGGTGGATAAAAAATAATAATAATAAAAATAAGAGTTTGGAGGAAATTTTGGACATAAATTATTTATGCTTATGTAATTATTTTACCTAACTCGATCAAATTTAAAAATTAACTTTAAAAATAGACCAATTTGTTATTTAAGGCTCCTAAATCTTCTTTTTTCTCTCCTTAAAAGTGTGTTATATGTATCATAACTTACGTGGCATATAATTAGTGTGATTTGGATATATATATATATATATATATATATATATATATATATATATATATAATCAGTGTGATTATGAGCAGCAATGGCCTTATTTTTGGGTTCATATGGTAAATAATTTAGGTTACTGCATTTATGGACCCAGAATCACTTAAACTGAACCAATTTGGTGGACAAGTTTTGGATAGTCTCTTTGTTGAAGATGAAGGTGTTGTGGGCTTGGACTGATGTTTTGGGTATAAGAATCAACCTAGTGAGTGAGGGTCGTTTCTTTCTTACATTACACTCGGGCTTTTCTCACATTGGGCTGAGCTTGAAGACATGCAGTATTCATGGCCCAACAATCCAACCAAACAACCCTTGGAATGAGCTTGTGAAATTCGCACACCACTTCGTTAATTCGTTTTTTGTTTTTGTTTTTGTTTTTTTTGTTTTTTGTAAAAAAAAAAAAAATCATATCTAACCCTCGAAAAAGGAGTATAAGAGTACTTTTGAGATAATTGTGACTGTTGATAGTAGTACTTTTGAGTTTTAAAGAATAATTGTGTCATTTCATTTTTATTTTTTAGGAAAAAGAAAGAAAAAAAAGTAAGCGAAGTGCAAATATACAAAGTTGGAGTGTACAGTACTCCATTCCCGATACTTGGTGTTACACACACACACTAATGTTAGGTTTGGGTATCAACATCTTGAATTTGGGAATTGATGAAAATTTAGTAAAAAGTTTGAACTCAATTTCTACCAAACATAACCTAAAGACGAAAACTACTCATCACCATTTTAGGTGACTTCAATAAATAGTGTCTAACAAGAATTCTTTATCAGTAGTAATTAATAACACACTCTCTTCTTTTAAAGTATTTCTATCAATGATTTATACCTATATATTTATAAAAACCGATCGACACTTCAATCATTTTCCATATATTAATGTACCCAAGTTTAAGAATATTATACGTGCAATTTTTTTTTTTGGTCTTAATTACATAAATTTGGGCCCATATGCTCTCATGAAACTTTCCCCAACAAAATTAATCAGGTTTAATGCAACTCAAAACAGCCTATTAAATTATTCGAATATCGTTACCTTTAAAGCACGGTTGGAATCTTAACATTCGGTTTTAATTTAAACTAATCAAGTTGTTAAAAAAAAAAAAAAAATTGTGGACAATTACCTGTCATTTAACTTATAAACAATTTCAGATTCAATGCACTAAAATGGCATGCCCAAAATTATCTTTAATCAAATAGGAACCGCGTGACCTAAAGGAAGACTAATTATGATTATGCTACTGTTAATTTATATTATGTTACAAATTAGCATATGCTTTTGGTTTTTATTATGCTACTGTTTTCGTTTTCTATTTTCCCCTTATTTGTAATGAATGCTATTTTAGTACTTTTTAAGTAATAATTATGAAGTGCTCAGCTTTGATATATACTTGTTCTCTAAAGCTCATCGCCCTCGTAGGAGATAAAACAAAATATACTCCCAGTTTCAAAATAATTGTTCATTTCTTTTTTTGTCGGTTTCAAAATAATTATTGCATTTGAATAGTCAATGTATTATTTTATAATATTACCAATTTAACCTTTTTATATTGAATTTATAAAAAATAAATCACCATATTATTATGGACCTACTCGGAGCAAATTTGATCATTCATTAACTATTAATATGATGAAAATTTTTAAAAAGCACTCCCAAAAAATAGACAATTAAAATGGGACAAATGAAGTATCATCAACCGTAAACTTGGATGTCCTGAAGTTTAAATGATATAGGGACGGAAGCACATTACACTGCCCCTACTGATTTTTTATTTTTTTTTTTATTTTTTTATTTTTTATTTTTATTGTTATGTACCACTAAATTTTCTTAGTTTCAATTATATGTCTATAAAATTTTCACTTTGCCCCACCTAAAATAACAAAAAAATTACACTAAATTCGTTTTTGCCCCCCTCTCACAACTTCTTAGATCCGTCCTTATATATGATTCATGAGTGATTGCACATATTCAAGATTTAACTTGCATAAGTTCAAAGGATACGTGGTAAGAAGAATTCCTGAAATGTAATACAAACTCATGTGGATTATTGCCCAATTGATAAAGAATGCAATTCTTAAAATATCAAAACAATTATTTCGTAGATTAGTAGTATTTAATACTTCAAAATTTTAGACCCTTTATTTTGAAATTCATAAAACAAACTTGTTTTTGAACTATAGTAGAATCAAGTAAGAAGCATTATGAGAGAGAGAGATGTGTTTGAACAGGCACCGATCTAATGAAGGCTCGGGCAATTGTCCTCACTAAAATTTTTAATTTTTGTATTTTATACTTATTAATTTTATTTTTTTTATTTATATACTTATAAAATTTACTTTTTGCATTCCTTAAAATTATTAAAAATAAAAAATGAATACACTATTGCCTCCAGTTACATATTTTTGGGTCCCTCCTGCGTATGAAGAAGAACAAAAGTTTGTATTTTATTTTATTTTATTTTATTTTTTTTTTTTGGAAGGTAAATGAACTTTATATAAAAGTTTGTATTGGTAGATTTATATGCACGTTTTTTAGTGATGGTTAGGTAGAAGAATGCAAACACCCACTTAATCTGACTTATGTCTGCTTAATATCGTTCTCTTTTTCATCCCAATTGTGCGTCTGGAGATCTCCCATTTGTTGGCTCTTTCTCAAGTGGGCTCCAAACCACCTACTAAACCCTAGATTTCTACTTTCTAGACTAGCCCTAAAGTTTCTCCATTCAACTTGAGTTTATTATATCAATAGGTTACTAATATTCAAGCTAGTTTTTCAATTATATATATATAATTGAATATTAGTAACCTATTGTCTATACATTATAGTAATAATAACTAGCAAAGCATTTAACTTTTCTTTTGTGTTATTTTTTAAAAAATTACAATTCTTTTACTTTTAGTTATGGCAATTTTGAGGGCTTTTTAATAGAGAATTGAAGAATATTGGATTAAGAAAAGGTCTAAATTCAAGTAAATTTTTTTAATAATATTTTTATAGCAATAGCAGCACTAGTTGTGTCATTTTTATAGCAATATTCTTTTATTTTTAATATTTTTATAGCAATAGTTTTCTTGATAACCTTTAAATTGACATGTGAAAGCACATTGATCCATTGGTGAGTGACCGAGAATGCTTGTTTGGCCTTTTCTTCTTATTGTCCTTTTGGTACTTCTAATAGCAAATTAGAAGACTAATCAACCAATCCAAATTATAAATCCATATAAGTGTTTTTTTTTTTTTTACCTCATACACAATCTATGTGGATAAGTGTGATTATATTGACGGACTATTAGGTGTCATGATCTCACATCTTCTGAAAAAAGTGAAGTGTAATACTTTTAATGCTTGGAAGTCATGTTAATTGGGATGAGGGTGAGGGTGAGGGTGAGGGTTGTTATATTTTGGCTCCCTGCACCAAAGATTTTTCAGAAGGTTGTTACATTTTGGCTCCCTTGACCAGTGACTTTCCAAAAGGATCCTAACATATTTAACTTTAAAGTTCTGTTAAGCTCACGACCATCATGATTTGAAAATACAATATGTCATAAAGCTGCTATAGGAAAGTTAAAAGCAGATAATTTTGTGTCTGGATAAGGTGAAGATTGTTACATTTTGTTCCCTTGACTAGAGACTTCCCAGAAAAATATTCTAAAGTAAGCACACTTAATTTTGGAGTTATATTAAGTTCACGGTTATCACGATTTTAAAATACATTGCGTCATAAAAGAATGTTGAACCTTATATATAACACATCACCTTTCTCATAAGATGTGAGATCATGACACCCAGTATCCTATCAATATGATCACACCTGTTCACACAGATTGTGTATGAGGTAAAAAAAAAAAAAAAAAAACACTTATAGTTGATTAGTCTTTTAATTTGCTATTAGAAGTACCAAAAGGACAATAAGAAGAAAAGGCCAAACAAGCATTCTCTGTCACTCACCAATGGATCAATGTGCTTTCACATGTCAATTTAAAGGTTATCAAGAAAACCCTCTGGCTTTTGCTTTCCAATGCAAGTTGATGTTATGCGATTGTTGTGAATGGTAGACATTGTCTGACAACCAAAGCTGTATGTAATTTCATGTTTAGCATTTAACCATTAGACAGCCTTGTGATGATGCTTAGTTCAACTTTATGGCAGACAAATTCTGATAATTAGGTAAAAAAAATGAAGTGGGTTTTGTACTCAAGTGCATACAAATCTTTGTTAATTTACTAATTACCCCCACACAATATATGTAAAAATAAATTAATTACAGCAAGTGGGGGTGATTAGGGTTTAAGATATTCATTGTTTATTAGGGTTTTATAAGGGGATTGAGGTTGGAAATAGCTGGCCTAACTGATAGATAATACTGACCCCAATATGCCAAAATACCTCTGTATTCACAGAAGTGTGACTGACCCTGCTTTTTAAAAAAAAATTAAAATAGATAAATAAAAAAATAGTTTGGCTTAAATTGATTGGCATCTAAAAAGCTACAACTTTATTGGGAGTCAATCAATCAGCTTTATGATTAATCAATTTTTGGCACCACCAAAGAATTGTACAACTCCAACTATATAGTTGAAGGCTGTAACAAAACTTCATCATTTCCTATGTTGTGCAAGGAAAAGCCTAACAAGTACTTGATTAAAAGAGATTATTGGTGTTATGCATTTATATTTATTATTTGATAGAATTAAAGTTATGATATTTTTTTAAAAATGAAGTTAATTAATATATTAATGTGAATATGAAAAAATATTATTTATTTGTCTAAATTATTCTCATAGAGATACCACTTTTAGGTGCATTGGTACAACTTTTTGTCATCATGACCACTTTCTGTGTTGCACACTGTTCATTTGTCAAAACTACCCTCATAGGTACCACTTTTATGCGCATAGGTATCACCTTTTGTCACCAAGTACCACTTTTTGTACTGCACAAAAAATGATACCTATGTGCTTAAAAGTGATACCTATGTGCATAAAAATGATACTTTTATGCCAACACAAAAGTGGTATATGAAAATAGTAAGAGTTGTTCGGACAATGAATAATGTTTTTTCATGTTTTGGTTAACTTCATTTTTTCGAAATATCATGACTTTAACTCCATTAAATGATAAATATGAGTTCATATCACCATATATGTGTAATAATCCCATTAAAATAGAATCTCAACACTAATACTAAACAAAGGCGTGTGTTAGTCATGTGAATTAACAAAATAAATTTATTTTCATGTCACACTTTTGTGTCATTTGGGATGGACTTTCAAGTAATTAAGCATATAAAATTATGAATCTTTCAAATAAGTTTTCTTTTCAATTTTGCAAAATGTTTTGTTCTTCAATTCAAGCAAAATATTATTATGTTACTAGCTTTGAAAGGTGTAAAAGTAAAAATTGGAGTGACTTTGTGTAATGCCCCTAAGTTTCAATAGGATAGTCTCGGCATTAATTAATTGTTTTATTTAATGCTTTAATTGTTTTCTTTTAATTAAATTGTTTTATTAAATATAATTCGTTGATAGGTTGACCTGGTTGTTGACTCTATTTTTTCAAATTGTTTTATTGAGTTAATTTTATTTTCTTACGTGTGTTGCTTGATTTTAATTATTTGTTAAATGTTTTAGTTAGTTATTTGGTTAATTGGTATAAAGTTTAATTGGTAATTAAAGTAAAATAGTTAATTTGTTTTTTTTTTAAAAAAAAAAAACGTGACTGTTATATCGTTCCATTAGGTATACATAGTAGCCGTCATTGTATAAACTTGAAACTTCTGTATGGGCCGAGCAAATCCGATTAGGGTTGAGGGAACTTAGGATTTGTGTGGCCTATAAATACTCACTTAGGATGTCTGCCTAGGGTTTTAAGAAGAAGATTACGACATCGTAAGTCTGAGAGCAGTTTTAGAGATGACAGGAAAACAAAGAGCAAATAAAGGAGAGTTTCGCCGGAAAATATAGACGAACGTCGGTGTAAGGCAAGTTTTATCCTTACTCTCTCCCTTAGGCTTCGTGTTATTTGCATACTTAATAGTTCCAGGATGAATTCCATGTTTTTAAAAAAGAATAATAATAATAAAAACGTTATCTGTTTCATGGTTTGAATTATAATTATTACAGTATGTGTTATACCTGCTAAATTGTATAAATTTGAAACTTTCTTGCTTAGTTCTTTGTTTAAACTCATCTTAGCAACGTAATAAGGACTTAAACAAGGGTTGGTAATCTACTGGGACTCAGTTACAAGTTCTGGGAACTTCAGCAATGAAGGGTCGTAGGTGAAGACGAAGTCGGAAAAGTGAACAGAGAGAAGAGGGAGATGGAGGCGGCTCCTTTTGGGTTTGGAGCCGGCTCCTTTGGACTTGGAGGTGGCTCCAAGTGTTATTGGAGCCTGCTTCATCTTTGCTCCTTCCAGTTTTCACGTTTTACTTCTTCTCTGTTCAGTTTTCAGTCGTGGAGGTTTGGATGGTTGATTTTCTAGCTTGTTCTGAGGAGAATAGAGGTTATAATGGAGGTTTAGAGACTGTCCAGAGGAGGTTTAGGTCTAAAGGAACAGAGAACATAGATTTAGACACCAGTGTTCAATGGTTAAAACTGTATGAAAGTTGTATGTTGCTTAGCGGACTATTTGGTTTTGGATTGTTTTCTCAATTAATTTAGAATTTTTGTGAGAGTTGTTCACTGCTAACTTCATGTTCAAATAATGGAATTAGTGTTAGGAGTTTATATCTTCTTAGGAATTAAATTGATGATTAAGTTTCTAAACTGCAGTGCATAAATCTGTTGAGCAGGGAAATTCATAAGTATGATAATTTACTTATGTTTATGTTACATGTCGTGAAATTGTCTAGGACAGTATTTAAATTTGGCTCTGTTAAATATATGGAACCTGAACATGGAGTTTAATACGGATTCAGTTCCGTGTAGCATGGTTGTTAATCTGCTCTAACATGTTTAGTTTGGAAATCTTGGTACTGACATTTATATTGACAGTGTTTTCTAAATTATTAGTGTATTTAAGCATGGTTGTTAATCTGCTCTTGCATGCTTGGTTTGGAAGTCTTTGTATTGATACTTTCATGGACAGTATTACATCAACTGTTAGTTTAATTAAGCATGTTTGATAAATTATTTTATTATACTTAATATGGAATTGTTGATGTGGTTATTATAAATACTTTGTCAACTATTGGACAGAGGAGATGGCATGCACCGGTATGGGACGGTGTCATACTAGGGTTGGATTAGCTCAAACTGTTAAGTCCTATCTATTTTGGAAAAAGGGCACAGGTTATTAAATATAATCCTCCTTATATAAATAAGTCGGTACGGTTGAATACGCCGATTGACTTACTGGATTTCTTGTGGATGGTTAGGAACGGAGTTTAGATATATTTTTATGATATCATGTCATGAGCTTGAGTCTCAGTGTCGACGGTTAGGGTGTGTATATACAATTGGATGTGTAGCTGACTGTGAGGGTTGAGGTATACCCTGTTTAGGTTTAGGTACTCATGTTCACTTAGATGCGTATTGTGTGATGCCTTCTATCCAGGTTGAGACCCTTTTCATAATTTAGCGAGAGTCCAATAGTGTGAATATATTTATGTATGGAGTATTAGTTATTGTTGAACTATTTAGTATGTACATGCGTATCGAATCTCTGCTTGGATTGTAGTAGAATAGAACTTGTTCGTGGGCCTGATCCACTTCTATTTTTCAGGTGTACGTCAGTTCCAGGCTTGAGCTTGTTCGTGCTAAGCAGAGACGATCTTCCACTCTATCAGCGACGTAGGATTTCTTTCCGGATAATAGATTTGGATTTTATCTTCAGTTTCACTTTCATTTCAGTTTGGGATTTTATTAGGGATCCACTGAAGATGGATTCCCGAGTTGTTTAAATTATGGAGTTTTGGATTATCAGATTTAAGTATTTAATTAGTAAAGGATTTTATATTTTAGTTTCTTCCAGTTTTTAAAACTTTATTTTTATTTCTTTTGTAATCTGTGTTCGTTATAATGTATTAATTGTTTGATATCCCTCGGGTTTGTGCCTCGGCCTGATCAACCCGTGTCTCGGATCCGAGGGGTATCACACTTTGGGCTTGTTTGGTTTGTAACTCTGATAATAATTTTTTATTTTCAGAAATTTGAAAATTGTATAAAAAACTCTACTTGGTTTAGTTTTCTGAAAACTTAGTTATAAAAACATGTTTTCAAATTGAAAAAATTGTTTTTCTTATAATTATTTGAAAACAGTTTTCTGTTTTCTAAATTCTTTAAAATTGTTTTTAAAGTTAAAAATCATGCCGGCCTTAGTTTCTAGAGATTTCAAATGATCACAAAATATATATATATATATATATATATATATATATATATATATATATATATATATATTTGTGGGATAGAGAGCTCAAAATGAGGGTTGGGGGCTCCTCTCCATGGATCAATAACAACTTTAAATTAACAAAAACAGTAATTTTAAATTTACAATGCACAATTACATATAAATATTAAATTTTGATATGTCAGCGTGAATATTATTCCTTCGATGTAAATATATTACACTAACGTTGTCATAAAAATGTTGCATTTGTTGTGCAACGTGATGGAAGGTTATAGTATCTATCATGTTGGGCTCTTCATTGTAAAAACAAAGGTAATAATAAAAGAATTAAAAAATCTGAGGGTGAAAGCATGCATGAAAAAATTCATGTCCCACCAATAAAAAATATATTCAGTGTGTTCGGTACATTATATACATAAATGTGTTTTTTTGTGCATTTTGTACAGTTCACGCGTGTTGTGCACATGCGGTTATAACGTGCTCGGTACACCTTCTCCCTCCAATGAGAGTATTTCAGAGTAGACGGATAGTATAGTACAGTATATTGCATGTATGTATATCAGTATATGTGGATGGGGGTGGTGGGCCCATTGTGCCGTGGCCTTGCCAGACAGTCGGACAGGTTTAAGATGCAGCACGTCCCCCACCCACATTTGCCTCACAAACTGCCACGTTTTTCTTCTCCACATTCTGGCAGGTTGTTAGGCCTCCCCCCACACACTCTCTCTACCACACACACACACACCCTTCCAGATAATAAGACACACCATATGATAGGCCTTTCTTAAATTGGTTAATTCAGAGCGGGCTATTATAAGCTTTTTGTTTTATAGTCTTGTGATTAATAAAAAGTATAATTTTTTTTTTTCCCCACTTTTGATGTGAATGTTGAAGTTATTTGGGCATTGGAAAAAAAAAAAAAAAAAATTATTTGGGCTTATTTATTTATAACCTTTAATAATTTGAAACGGTGTCAAAAAAAAAAAAAAAAAAAATTGAAACAATTTATGGACATTATATGTTTTTTGAACGGCTTCATGATAAAAAGTTATGGGCCCGTGGAATATTTGGATGTTACCCATGTCTATAGAGATATAAAGATTGGATTTGAGAGAGACCTCAATTTTGTTTCAATCATTCTACAAAGTCATATCATATTTAAGGGTGAATTTAAAAATTGTTAATAGAGTGAGTTAATAGTAGTAATAATATATATATATATATATATATATATATATATATATTGAACTAGGTTAAAATTAAGTATAGTATTTTTTTTTTTTTTTCTTGAATCAATTTGACTTGTTCTATTAATAATTGTATTATTATAATTATTAGATATTTTATTATATTTAAAATATTTTTCACAAAAGGCATTTTGCTATGTCAGTGGCACCACATATTAACATGCAACATTGACACCATGACAACGAAATATGACCCACTGCCCATTACTAACCTGATCTATCATTTCTTGGCTTGGTTTCTGGGTTTCATCGAACACATGATTGGTGTTCTTTTCCACAAGAGATTTTTTTTTTAATGTGCAATTCTTCTTCTTTTTTTCTTTTTCTTTTTTCTCTTTTCTTTTGTTTTGGGTGGGCTTGTGATGATTAATTGGTGGAACCAATACTGGTACTTGATTTTTTTTTTTTTTTTTATTATTATTATTATTTTTGACACTGGTACTTGATTCCATGTACATGACATTGCAATGCAAATGAACTTTTTTTCTTTTGGTCCCATCACATGCTGGTTGATATTTATTAATTTTTACCCACTTCATTTTTCCTTTACAAATCAGTATAATTCAATTCAAACTGATTAAATTTCATCCAATTTTCTTTTGATTGACATAATCATGGAGCACGTGTTCCTCGACCCAAACAAGTCCATTAATATGTATATATATATATGACCTGACTCCAATCCCAGATAATAAGTCATTCCTATTGACGAGTATAAATGTGGTCTAATCACAAATAAATATATACACACACAATCTAGAATTAATTTTTCCTTGACACAATAATTGCCTTTGATAAATCTTCAATAAAAAAAAACCATCATCATCAGACATAAACGACCCAGGTCCTAGCTAGTACTGTCACTTTTATTACTTTTAAATGACCAAGGTCCCAAGTAATAGTGGACCTTGTTCACTTTACAAAAACTACATTTAAATTTAGTAACTAGTTTATAATTTGAAATTAATACAGCCCAACTGTACAAAAGTCCAAGAATTAGAATATAATAAGTGATAAAAAATAAAGAAAAGTTTAGCCCAATTGTTCAATGTGTTACGTCCCTTCACTGTCATTCTTGCAAAACAATAGGCCCATTAGTGACATTACAACACATTTCACGCCTCCATATAACAGTCCCTGCCCCCCACCTCTCTCTCTCTCTAACTCTTTCTCTCTCTAGAAGCCAAACTTACATCTCTCGTCCTTTCCTTCCACACTCTGCTTATATAAACCAAGAAACACTACACAAGCACACCAAGAGTCCCAAACCAAATTCGCAACTACACCTCTCTCTCTCTCTCTCTCTCTCTCTCTCTCTCTCTATATATATATATATATATACACAACCATCTATATAGAAGTTGATAGATAATTATATTGTATACCCTTTTCTCTCTCTGAACAGCCATGGGTTTTCCAGTTGGTTACACAGAGCTCCTTCTTCCAAAACTTGTCCTCCACACTCTTACCGTTCTGGGCTTCATCAGAAAGCTCATTTCGACCCTTTTTCGTTCTCTGGGTCTCGGCGATTTTCTCGAGCCCGACATTGCATATCCGGATCGACCCGAAAACTTGTCCGGGTTTCCCTCAGTATCGGCGGTTCGGCTCCGGGAGCTCCTGCCCGTCGTTAGGTTCTCGGACCTGGTGGACCCGCCGGAGAGCTGCGCGGTGTGTCTGTACGAATTCGAGAGCGGCGATGAGGTCAGGCAGCTGACGAATTGCCGGCACATATTCCACCGGAGCTGTCTGGACCGTTGGATGGACCACGATCAGAACACGTGTCCGCTCTGTCGGACTCGATTCATACCCGACGATATGCAGTGCGGGTTCAACGAGCCGGTTTGGGCCGCTTCGGATTTCAACGGCGAGTACTCGCCGATTATCGGTTTGTAAATTGTAGTGGGCTTTTGCGTTTTCTGGGTTTTGTTTGGTGGGTTAGTTGGAGATGGTTGAGGTTGATATGTATAATGTATGTATATATGCTAAAAAAAAAAAAAATTATATATATCAAAATAAATATTGAAGAACAAAATAACAACAATTTTGTATATTTTTATTCGATCCAGTGGTTAAAATGTTTTTTCTTTTTCGATTTAAGAAATGAAATGTGTAAAGAATTAGTTTAAGTTAAACAATTCACTAAAAATTTGTTTTCCCCTAATGATTACCGTAGTAGTTTTAATTGAAATTTGTGTGGGAGGACAATCAAATAATGAATGATAATTGCTGACCCTACCAAAATGGAGTGAGTTGGTGGTTCATAGATCTTTGCATTTTATTTGGATCTTGTCATTCAATGATTCAACATTTATTTACGTGTTTTGGATCTTCTCAGTTCTCACTTGTTAGCTTGATTTACTTACCTCACAATTCTTTAAAATTGATATCACTTGAGCAACGAGTGTGCTAGCTCTTGCATTCATCCATTCTTGTTTTTATTTTTACGAATTATTTAAATTTTATTGCTTTGGCGCTTCCATTCCATCCCACTCCAAAAACAGGAGAAATTCTAAATATCTAATAGATGTATGAGCGTTCAGGTTCAAACAGTGAAGCCACATGGTGGAACACACACTCTCAATCATTGAATCATTTAAATTATGGTAATTTGGGTTTGTCTCAGCGCTGTATTTTCATGCCTGACTACCAATTTTTTATACAAGTGTGAGGAATGAATCTAATAAGGTACGAAAGTCATAAATGCACAGACACAGACTTCAACTCAGGACTTTCAAGAATCCAATAGGCTATTTGGATTTTCAGAACAATATATATATATATATATATAGAGAGAGAGAGAGAAATTTATTGAATAGCATTGCTAAAAATATTAATTGGTTGTCATCTAGAAATTTATTTTTAAAGAATTATAAAAGATAATGGTACGAAAACAGATATTTTTTAATGGAGTTTTTTTTTTTTTTTTTAACAGTTATTAGATACTGTCAATTAGGGGTGGTAATTCGTATTCGTGGATTTTGTTTATGTATAAGGGTATTATACTAAAATGGTAAACCCAAACCCAACCTATTTAATAATCGTATAAAAAATCTCAACACTAACCCAACCTGTTTATTTAAACAGGTAAACGTGTTAATCCGTTTAAATGACCTGTTTATCAAAACGAGACATTTAATATTTAATCAAATACTAAATAAACAGGTTGGGTTAGAGTTGAGGAGTTCAATCCGTGTAATCCGTTTATGACCCATCTAACTCAATATATAAACCTTGTTTTGTGTTAATCAAATTCTAAATAATAGAAAAAATTTGTTATAATTAACCTAAATATTCAAAATAAAAAGAAAAATCATAAGGTATAAATAAGGTTTATATTGAAATGACTTAACTATTCATAATAATTGGGTTTAAATAAGTAACATATTACATAAGTCATAATCACGATTATAATATATTGAGTTAAATGGGTTATAAACGGATTACACGGATTGAACTCCTCAACTCTAACCCGACACGGTTAAGTAAACAAGTTAATCGTGTCGATTCTTTTATGATCCAAACCCGTTTATGCTAAACCCAAACCCTTTTAACTTGTGTTGGGTTCGTATTGTATTGTCGTGTCGTAATTTGCCACCCCTACTGTCAATCAAGCAAAATTTTTTACGACCATGGTTTTCCATAAGCTCTCAAGAAGCAGTTATGCAATGGTTATCATCTAAAAACAGTTTAAGGTGAAAATCTTTGATAGAGTACCACCTTAATTCATGTACATATACGGTTTAAAAACTCAATTCAGCATTTAATTCTGAAAAAATTAAGCGTTTATTCAATTAAGTGTGTTTAATAACGTAATTTGACTATCACTTTAAACAGTAACGGTAAGGACCAATTAAAATGGGGTAAAATTTTAAATGACGACAACAACACTTATTATTGAATGTTGAACGATGAAAATAAAAAAAAAAAAATTTATTTTTTTTATTACATGTTAAAGACTTTAATACTTAAAATTCAGCTCTTAAAATTTTCAAAATTTAATTTTTAAAATTTTTAGTACTTAAGTTTTAATTTTATTAAACAGGGCCTTTGATAGAATTAAAACTTTATCTTACATAACAATAGACATATTCGATTAATGATATACATTACAAATATATTTTAACGTGGAGCTGAAGCTGAACATGACAATATTTTCCTACTATGTGTATGATTAGTCAATCAATCCATCACTGATTAACATGGCCTCTTTAATTTAAACACCAGATCGATCTTGATGTTGACTAAACTGGACCTTCTAGATGTATATATATATAAATATATATATATATATAGATTGTATATTTTTTCTTTATCTTCAAAGCAGCGGAGAGAAAAGGTCCATTCAGTGATTTAATAAAGTGACCATAGTCAAAGTGAAATATCCAAACTTTCAATATGATGGTTGAGATGGTTTGTGCTTTTCTATGTATTTCAATGTTTTGAAATTCTAGAATGGCGGCTTTTGGAATTATAAGAACAAACCTTGATTAAGTTACCACCTCATATCTACTCGTATCTATATATATATATATATATATATGTATGTATGTATTTTGTAAGGAGTATTTTAGAGGCTCAGATGTTATCTGTCGTGAAAAGTAATGTTCACTAATGAAATACTATCATATTGTATAAACAAGTGACTATTTATATGACATTTTTTTATTTTATTTTTTTGGAATCAGCTGTGATTGTGTAAAAATAAATAAATAAGTAAAAAAAAAAAAAAGTGAGGATGTGATGAAATGCTGATCTCAGGATTCTAGAAATGGTGTTTGTCTGAATAAAATTTGTGCATTCTAAAACACGTTTTTAAAAAATCAAAACATGCAAAATTACTTTTATACCCTGGTTGAAACTTAATTTCAGTCGGTTGGATAGAGAAACCTCAACAATCTAAACTTTTTTACCATAACATAAACAAAAACTAAAATTAACTATGTCCTTGACGAGCCCCTTTATCCGTAACCTTCTTTTCAAGCGGAGGGAACAGATGATTTAAAAATGTAAAACTTATATATTAGTGACCAAAATAAATAAAAGATCATTTATAATAATTTATATGAAATTTGGAATTGTAAAGTATTCCATCATAACTCTTCTTTCAAGTTAAGAAAGACTTCTCCTCTAAAGTCTAATCTACAGTAAAAAAGGAGATCCTTTCAAGCAAATAATAAATACAAGACTACATAAGATAATTCTCTTTAAAATATTATAGTAGTCATATCGTGAATGGGACTCATTCAGGAATTTTTCATGATTCGGGACTACGTGATCCCGGTCAATCACAAAGAGACACGGGAATAAATGTGTCAATTTTAAAATCAACTATCCCTTGACGAGCCCCTTTATTCGTAACCATCTTTTCAAGTGGAGGGAGCAGATGTAAAATGGATTGTTGAAGACCATTTTGATCTGCCAAAAACCCAATGGCAAGGCTTTTAATCAGTCCTCCTCAACTTGCAGACACTCATTCTTGATTGGAATTAGCTCAACGATCAATACTACTGAGGATGTGGCAAGTGGCATGGGCCGGATATGGATCGCGGAAACGAGATTGGGTCGAATGATTGAAGAAAGATCCATGTCAAAGCACCCTGGAGTGGGCCGAACATGGGGGGTCCACCGAGGAAGGTCAAGCCCATTACAAGACCCAGCCTAGAAGGAAGAGAACTTAGGGCTATAAGCCTAAAGTAATTGGTTAACTGCAAAAGAGTGTCATGGCCTATAAATAGACCATGACGGGTGGAAAGTAAAGGAGGGAGCTAGGGAGAAGAGAGAGAGAGAGAGAAAGTAAGAGTGAGAGAGATGAAACGGAATATTGTATCTTCAATTGGCACCGTCTGTGGGAATCGAGGACGAAGATCAATTCGAGCCCGATCAGTACCATATTAGTTCAATCGAGTTTGTGAATATGCAGTGTAACTTCTGGAAGTTGAATCCAGATCAGTGAGATTGTAGTTTGCTCCGAGAGAATTCTTGATTATTGTGGATTCTGAGGCATTTGCTTTGGAAGGACGCAATTGCGATTTGCTCAGTTGCAGTCAGATCCGACGAGTTTGAAGCTAGAAAAGTTCAGATCTAGCAAACAGCGATCACGATTCGGTAAAGTTAAGCCCAGATCTAGCGGAGTTTGTATCGGTAACGCTTAGATCTGTTTCGAAGTTCGTAATTCATGCTTTTGCTTCGATCCGGAATCATGATATGGGGTGACAACTCTAATACGGTTGAGAACATCCAGCAAGTGAAACTCGATGAGTTGATGAACATGATCGAAGCTCTCCGGAGAGAAAATGCAGATCTAAGGAATGAAATACAGCGTCAAGAAGCTCCAGTAATTCCACGACCACTTCCGATAGGCGAAGAAGGTGCACGTACCGATGCAGCACATCACGGTGAAGAGGTTGAAAACGATCTAGTTGATCCTCACCGCGAGGAAATCCGGCGAGACGGTCTACCGCCAAATCTTCGTCGTATGGATGATCGTGAAGGATCGATTCACATGGATCCACGGCGTGAGCAGATCGGGCGAAACGAAGCGATGACTTTTGATCCACATCAAGAAATGCTCAGCCGAGGTGAAACAACATAGTTGATTCGTCAGAAAGCTATGCCTTCATGGCGCAAGGACTTTGTTGAGGATAGATCATTCGATCCGACCTACCGGCCTTCCATGACGATGTTCGACTATCACAGCTCAGAGAGGAGATCAGTAGACCAGAGAGCAGCCGCGGGATTCCAGAGGGAGAATGAAGCACTCCGTTCAGCAGCTCGAACGGTGGATTCACCGTTCACCGATGAGATTCTGAATGCTTCGAGTCCGAGGAAATTTTCCATGCCCGTTTTCATTCTATTCGACTGAACAACTGATCCGATCGATCATATGTATCACATCCAGCTGAAAATGGCTCTAAACACTGAGAATGATTCTTTGATGTGCAAGTGCTTTCCTACGAGTCTAGCCGGACCAGCTCTGAATTGGTTCAAGAACCTGCCGAGGGGTTCGGTGGATAGTTTCCGAAGCCTGTGCGATCGGTTCATAAGCCAATACTATGGAAACAAGCGTCCAGCGAAAGATATTTCGAGCTTATTCACAATGAAGCAACACGCTGAAGAGCGTCTCCAGGCTTTCCTAACCAGGTTTAACCTTACCAAGAGCATGGTTATTGAATGCCATCCTTCAACGGCAGTTCAAGCATTCATTCTGGCTATGAATCGTGGCACCCCGTTCCACACAAGTTTGGTGGTCAACACGCCGAGGACTATGGATAAACTCAACGAAAGAGCCGATGGATTTGTACGCTTGGAAGAAGAAGAGGCGGCAAACGCTCGGAAGACATCCGTTATATCCACGGAAGAAAAGACCAAAGCAAAGATCAGGCAAAAACAGGTCCAACCGCAACGCTCCTCGTGGAAATCTGAGAAGAGGCCCAGAGAGGAAGAGCTGATTACTCCATTGAAAGTTACCCTAGTAAGACTGTACCAAGAAAATAAAGATAAGTTTCGACCTCCTTTACCAATTAGGCAACCTCTCGAACAGAGGGATCAGTCTAAACACTGTGCATTTCATTCTGATTTTGGCCACCAGACTAACGAATGCAGGAACCTAAGGAGACATGTAGAGATGCTGATAGCCAGAGGGGAGTTCGCAAGTTATATTCAAGGACCAGCGGTGGAGCAGAACCGGCCAATGGAGCATGTGAAGAAGAATCAGAAGTCGAATTCTCACAACACGCAACCAGTTCGAGTAATTAATGCAATTCACAGTCGGCCAGAACCTGCTGAGGAATCAGATGAATTGCTTCGAACACGCCTTCGTCAGGCACGGATGAAGAGAAGGATAGGCAGTGTAAACACTCTGCACCAGCAGAGCGCATCAAAGCAGATAAAGTTTGACGTGATAGACTTGTTGCGTGTTCAGATCCCTCACAAGGACCCGCTGGTCATAAGTTTGACAGTGGCCAAATGCTTGGTGCGCAGAGTTCTAATTGACCCTGGAAGTAGTGCGAACATCGTGCCAAGAGATACATTCGATCGGCTCGAGATCAAACAGGATCAGCTAAAATCCACCGGGAATCCACTAGTAGGGTTTGATGGAAAGCGAATGGAGCCCGTCGGCACGGTGGAGGTAGCGGTGCATGCTGCCGAGAGGGTTTTGATGGAAACCTTTGTAGTTGTTGAAATTCATCCCTCTTACAATCTTCTAATGGGCAGAGGGTGGATCCACAGGGTTCGAGGTGTTCCTTCCACTCTGCATCAGGTAATGAGATGCCTAGCACCAGACGGAACCAAAGTGATTGACATTCATGGAGACCAAGTTGCAGCTAAATAATGTTACTCTGTAATGCTGAAACATGCCGGAAAGGGGAAAGCTCCCATTCGTTCAGTAAGTCCGAGATAGCAATTACAGGAGCCTCCCTCTAGGCAGAATGGAGAGGAGGAACCAGAGGGCTTGACTGAAAAACCCTTGCTTGATGTGCAGATCGATCAGTTCCGACCGGAACTGTGAAGTTTGTGTACATAATTGTGTATGTGTGGTGTGTGATTTAAATGAAAAAGAAAAAGAGAAAAGAAATATAAAATAAAGTGGGACCCACATCACTTTTTAAGTGATTTGTGAGACCAAAATTGGTCTCTGCTGCTCTCTCTCTCTCTCTCTCTCGACTGCTCTCGGCTTCTCCTTTTTTCTTTTTTCTTTTCTTTTCACTTCAACTTCCATTGTTGATTGCTCCTTCATCTTTTGTCGGATTGAGGTGCCGTTTGAGGCAAAACAAAGCTTGTAGCGAGCTCTACGCATCCATACTATCAATTTCCAGATTTGAGTCTTCCTTGGAGCTCGAATTTGGAGGACCTATTCTAGGGATTTCGGCTTGGATTGTGAGGTAGGGACATCTTAAGCCATGGAATCTTGCTCTATAATGAACCATGCTCCTCTATGTGTGTTATAGCATATTTAATTGTTGTTGATTTTGATTAAAATGATTTAATTGACAACATGATAGTTATGTAAATGTGTATAACATGGTTGAATGAAAAGTATGTCTATGTGATGGTTGTTTACATTTTTTTGAGGTTACTAACATGCTATAATGATGCCATGAGAACATGCTTATTTATTATTGTGCTAAGTTCCCATTTGTCATTATATTGAGATCATGACATGAGCCTACATCTCATTGGGTTGCATGAAAAAGGGAAGTGGTTGTCTTGAAATGAAAATGGGGATTTGGGAATGAATGTTTTGGAAAAAAATTGGTTTTGACAAACCCGGTCGCTGCGGGATTACCAACGGGCCGGAGGTTAATGTAGCCTAGGGAGGACTAGGGAGAGTACCCTAGCGTGGTTGAGCTATTCGGGCCCCTCGACGGCGCCACAGGGTCACCAAGGGCCTAGGGACGGTAGCCAATCCTCCTCTCGTCGCGGCGGGGTTACCAAAGGGGGTTACATTAACTTTGAACGTGATGGTTTTGAGAATGAAAACGGGGAGTGACTTTAGCATGCATTGCATCTCACTCCATTTGCATTTGTGTGTGATTGAATTTGACTTGTACTTGTAATTGTTTTTCCTCTTCAATGCATGTCCCCAATCTCCCATTGGCCTATGCTTTATTTGGATTCACTAGGACACAAGAATTGTGTCTTAAGTGTCACCTGCTGAGCTATATGCTCACCCCTATATCTATATATATTTTTTTCAGGTCTTGGAAAGGAACTGGTGGATGACAACCCACCTCAAGTTTAAACGGCGTTAAAAGTCCACTTTTGTATCTTTGTATATTCCCCATTATTTTGTAAAACACTAGAAGTGCAAAGATGTATAATTATTTTATGGAACTTTGTCATGTAATATAACTAAAGTATTGATGATGTTTTGGATGGGGATTTGATAGTATGCAACTTGTTGATGAATGGATGGATAATTCTAGTTTGAAGCATTGTCTAGATTAGTTGGTTGTATCATTATCTTTTATTGCCTTGAATTCGGAATTTGAGCCATGACAGGTTAAAAATGCAATTAAATAGGTTGTGATAGGCCTATTTTTAGGGGAGGTCATGCCGAATTTTTTTTGTTTAAAAAGTATTAGTTTTGAGTCGTTACAGGAACGGACAACCAGAGTAGAGGAACGACTCATTGAGGAGAAAAAGCAAGAATTAGTTGATTTTTTGTCTCAAAACGCAGATGTGTTCGCATGGAGTCACCTGGACATGCCCGGGATCGATCCTTCGGTATCCTGTCATTCCTTGAACGTTAATCCCAATGCAAAACTTGTAAAACAGAAGCAGCGACGGTTTGCCCCCGAGCGCAATCGAATTATTGCCGAGGAAGTTGATAGGCTGCTTGATGCGGGGTTCGTAAGAGAAGTGCACTACCCCGACTGGTTATCGAATGTGGTCGTTGTGCAAAAGAAAAATGGGAAATGGCGCGTATGCATTGATTTTACCAATTTAAACAAAGCTTGTCCGAAGGATAGCTTCCCGCTGCCAAAGATTAATCAGATGGTGGATGCAACAACTGGATATGAACGTTTGACCTTTTTAGATGCTTATTTGGGTTATAATCAGATCCCCATGGACCCCGCTGATGAAGAAAAAACTTCTTTCGTTACTAAACGCAGGACGTATTGCTACAAAGTTATGCCGTTCGGACTAAAAAACGCCGGGGCAACTTACCAAAGACTTATTAGCAAGATTTTCAAGGAACAAATAGGGAAGACAGTGGAGGCTTACATTGATGATATGGTGGTCAAAAGTAAGAAGAAAGCCGATCATGTGCAGCATCTTCGAGGCGTGTTTGATGTTTTGCGGCGGTATGGGATGAAGCTCAATCCGACCAAGTGCTCGTTCGGTGTAAGTTCAGGCCAATTCCTAGGGCACGTGGTTAATCTCAGAGGTATCGAGGCAAGCCCTGCCCAAGCAGATGCTCTGACTAAGAATGTCGAGCCAACGACAATCAAAGAGGTGCAAACACTTATAGGACGGATTGCTGCACTGAGCCGTTTCATTTCCAAATTCTCAGATAGATGCAAACCATTTTTTGACACAATCCGAAGCCACGGCAGGCAGGTTTGGGGAGATGAACAACGCCTAGCGTTAACTGCTCTGAAAAAATATATGCAGAATCTTCCGGTATTGTCAGCTCCAGAGTCGGGCGAGAAGCTGTTTCTGTATCTCGGAGTATCCAGCATTGCAACAAGTGGCGTTCTGATCCGCTACGCAGAAGGGAAGCAATACCCAGTGTTCTATGTTAGCAAAACAATGACTGAGGCCGAAAGGCATTATTCAAAGGCAGAGCGGGTGATACTCTCGCTAGTGCATGCGAAAAGAAAGCTCAGGCATTATTTTGAATCCCATCCTATTATCGTTCTAACCACTTTCCCTATCAGAATAATCCTCCACAAACCAGATCTCTCAGGAAGAATGACGAAGTGGGCCATAGAGTTAAGCTCATTTGATATCACATACGAACCTAGAACAACAGTCAAAGGGCAGGTGGTGGCAGATTTTCTCCTAGAATGTGATTCAGAAGACGTGGAGGAGGATCTTTCTAAGTGCTTATGGAAACTCTTCGTTGATGGATCCTCAAATCAGATGGGTGCAGGCATTGGGATCAAACTGCAGACACCAGAAGGTACATCCTTAAGCCAAGCGCTTCGTCTTGAATTCGCAGCCACGAACAATGAGGCCGAATATGAAGCGTTGCTGGCAGAAATAAAGCTTGCCAAATAACTTAAGGTCAGGAATTTGAATGTTTTCAGCGACTCACAGTTAGTCGTTCGGCAGGTGAGACGTGAATATGAAACCAAGGACGAAACGATGGAAGCATATCGTTCTGCTGTTATGCGGGAGGCACAGAACTTTGAAAAAATTGAATTCATTCAAATTCCGAGGGAGTGTAACAGAGATGCCGACAGGCTAGCGTGTAGCGCCTCGGGTTCTGGAGAAACATTGGCAAGGGTGGTTCCAGTGGGAATTTTAAACCAGCCATCCATTTTCGAAGAGCCTTCAGGCTCAGATCATTGGCAAGTGAATGTTATTCTATATGAGCCAAGTTGGATTGATCCGATCATAACTTACATTCGAGATGGTACTCTACCTGAACAAAGAAATGAGGCTAGGAAAATCAAAGCGAATGCTGCAAAGTACGCCATAGTGCATAACCAGTTATACAGAAGATCCTTTTCCGGACCGTACTTAAAGTGCGTTACCCCCACAGAGGCTCGGCAAATATTACGAGCTATTCATGAAGGTGTGTGTGGAAACCACTCAGGGGGGAGATCATTAGCACACAAAGCAATGGCTCAAGGGTACTTCTGGCCAAACATGTCGCGAGATTCGGAAGAATTGTCCAGAAGGTGCGATAAGTGTCAAAGGTTCGGACCACTGATTCACCAACCGCCTGAAGACTTGCATGTAATGGCCATACCATGGCCTTTCGCGCAATGGGGGATAGATATAGTTGGTCCTCTACCAACTGCCAGAGCTCAGAACAAGTATGTGTTGCTGGCTACAGACTACTTTACTAAGTGGATGGAAACAGAGCCGTGCCCGAGCGTTACTCAAACTCATGTGAGATAATTCATTTGGAGTAATATTATTTGCCGGTTCGGTGTTCCGAGGTCAATCGTCATAGATAATGGTACCAACCTTGACAGTAAGCAGGTAAGAGAGCTGTTGGAGGAGTATGGAATTAATCAAAAGCTGGCAGCAGTAAGTCACCCACAGGCCAATGGACAAGCGAAAATTACAAACAGAACAATCTTTACTTGTATCAAGAAGAAACTAGAAGAAAGGAAAGGAAGGTGGTTAGATGAACTGCCGAACGTCCTATGGGCCTACAGAACGACCCCAAGAAGACCGACCGGAGAAAGTCCATTCACCATGGCGTATGGAACCGAGGCAGTTATACCGGTTGAGCACTTAGTTCCGACTGTTCGAAGCTTGGCCTGGAGCCGTGAGCATAATGACAATATGCTAAGGTTTAACCTCGATTTGCTGGAAGAAAAAAGAGACGCAGCAGCGGTGAGGCTCGCCTCTTACTAGCAGACACTTGCGAACAGCCATAACAGGAGAGTAAAGCACAGAGACTTTAGGCCAGGTGACATGGTTCTGAAGAAGAAGGTGGGGATAGTCAAAAAGATGATGCCACCATGGGAAGGCCCATACAGAATTACAGAGGCCATAGGAAAAGGCGCATATACCTTAGAAACCATGTCCGGAAGGCTGGTTAACAAGCCTTGGAATGCTACTTCTCTATAGAGGTATTATCAATAAAAAGTTGAGATTCAGTACTAAATTCTGTTTATTTTAAATTGAAAACAGTTGAATGTATGAGTTTTTGAGATTTATAAAGATTGCATTCCTCTGTAAAATCCTAAGCAAAGTAAGTGGCAGCTGGCACTATGAGCCGAACGCCAAATACTTGCTAAGAAAAATAAAAGGCCAAGTGGCAAGAGGCATTCCAGCCGAGCGCTAGGCACTTAAGCAAAGTAAGTGGCAGCTGGCACTATGAGCCGAACGCCAAACACTTGCTAAGAAAAATAAAAGGCCAAGTGGCAAGAGGCATTCCAGCCGAGCGCCAGGCACTTAAGCAAAGTAAGTGGCAACTGGCACTATGAGCCGAACGCCAAACACTTGCTAAGAAAAATAAAAGGCCAAGTGGCAAGGGGCATTCCAGCCGAGCACCAGGCGCCTAAGCAAAGTAAGTGGCAGCTGGCACTATGAGCCGAATACCAAACACTTGCTAAAAGAAAATTAGAGGGCCAAGTGGCAAGTGGCATTCTAGCCAAACGCCAGGCACTTGAGCAAAGTAAGTTGCAGTCGGCACAATGAGCCGAACACTAAACATTTGCAAAAAAAAAAAAAAAAAAAAAAGAGTTGACACAAAAAATTTTGATCAAAAGTCGGCCATCTCATTAAATAAGCTTCAAAAGGTTACAAAGAATGAGGTGTAAAGATGGCACATATGCCAAAGTCAGTACATTTAAACAAAAAAGAAAAAGAAAAATAAGAGAGGTCCTAACTAAGAGGCGTTTGCCTCGTCGGCCTCTTGATGATGTTGGGCCACCTCCTCATTGTTGGTGGTGTCGCCATCCTCACGAGGTGGAGAGTCAAGATGAATGACAGAATCGTTCTGTTGAATCCTACCCTCTGCAGCGTTGGAAGAATCATTCTGCTGAGGGTTTTCTTCAGCAGTAACGGCAAATGGAGTCAAAGTGGACACAGGGAAAATGTCCAAAATCAGAGCGGCAGGAGGAGTAGGAGTGATTCGAGAAGACGCAATCTCCTGACATTCATCAAATATCCCCTCTGCAGCGATTGAGTCCGGATCGATATAAACACCAGGAGGGTCAATATCCAGATCCTTATCAACATCATCAGGGGTAGAGCCAATCTGACCCTCATCCGGGATGCGATCGGCGTAACCCTCTCGGAACCCCTGGGCATATCTGAGGGCCCTGACTCTAGAGAATCGAGCGTGCAGAGCTAGCATACCACCATTTACCCTGCTGATGGTATCAAGTAAAGCGTTGCGCTCGTCCAGGGCCCTCTTCTCAAAGGCCATCCGAGCGGACTGCTCGTCATTCAGAAGGCGAAGCAGTTCTTCCTTCTCGGCCCGAAGGGATTCCCGTTCAGTCTGCCAGATACTCTTTTCAAGCTGGAGAGCATTCCTCTCGTCCTGAAGAGAGTCGGTTTCCCTCCTCAGCAAATCCCTCTCTTTTTCAGTTTTACCGAGTTGAACCATCAACCCGGTTTTCTGAGCGGCTAAGTTATCGTTCTCCTTGTTCGCTGCGCTAAGGCTGTCAGAGAGCGCGCGGACCTTGGCATTCACCTGCTCAACTTGTTTTTGCATAGCCATCATCCCGTACAAGGTCTGTAGAGATATACAGGACAACTGGTTAAGCCGAGCAGATGGTTAGAAGAAAATAAGTGGCAAGAGTATGTAAAGATTTATCGACTAAGGGGTAGAAGTTACCTCCATGGCGGATAAGGGGAATCGGCTGAACACCTCCCTCTGAGATAGACCTTTGGCTACCTCGATGTCCTTGGGAGTCCACATACTCCTGTAGTAGGCCATCGCGGTCTGACCATCTTTGAATATGGTCTCGGTCGGCTTCACAGACGATCCGTCTGTTCGGATGAAGCGAGGGCTCCATGGCGCCGTTCCTGAAGCGGAGGCTTGCCCAGAAGGGGTGGGGGGCCTAGCTTGAGGAGGTCTCGCCAGGGAAATCACATTTGGTCTAGAGGGCCTAACCCTCTGAGACAAGGGAACGTCATCCATGCTCAGAGCACTGTCAGGTTGATGCCTTTTTCCTCTGGCCTTTTCCCGTGCGGAAGCAGCAATAGAGCCAGGAGGATTGTTGGCAGAGGGGGCAACGTTCGGGCTGGCAGTCGCCGTGTTAGCGACCGAGTCAGCAGCCGTCGCGGATGAATCGGTGGAAGGAGTTGTGTCAGAAAGAGTAGTGGAGGAAGATGCTGAAGCCGGTGAGGAGATTGACGCAGGAGTGATAGCAGGCCTGGGGGTAGATTTCTTCCTACCGAAGGAAGGGATCTGGAGTTGGCTCATTGTCTTGCTGAGGACTGAGATGTCGAGGAGATTATCTGAGGTGAGAAGGTCCGAGCAAGAGGGAACGTTGGTCAGAACGTACCGCTTCAAGTAGTTATCCCTATCCCTGCACACACTGTAACTCAAGTCATCACAAGGAATGCCTAAGGAATGGCACAAGAAAGAACAAAAACGAGGAATGCAGATCTCGCAATGACAGTCACTCTTATGGTTTTTATATTTCTTGTAAAAAGAGACAGAGCACTCTCCGAAAGCGCTCGGGATAGGGAAACCCTCCGCAGCTGGAGAGAACCAGGCTCCCCTAACCCCAATGATGTTTTTCCTCCAGTCTTTCTTAGATTTGATCTTATCCGTGCAGATAGACCTCTTCTCAATGGGGAAAAAGTGGTAGAATAGTTCGTCAGTTCTGATCTTGCTGACCTTGTAACAGAGGAGGAGATCTACGAGGTCCAGATCCAGACCTCTGTCACGAATCAAGAGTAGCATAACGGATAAAATCCTAAGGAAATTGGGGTTTACTTGTAAAGGGGAAAGATTTAGCTTGTTAAAACATAGCAAAAGAAAGGATGTAGAGGAAATCTAAGGAGATTGAGATGGAGGAGTGAAAACAAGGCCTCGCCGGGAAGAAGGCCAGCACCGGTTCTAATATTCACTTCCCGGGGGCAGTTTCTAATTTCTACATCATCAGGAAGTTGAAGTTTCATGCGAAGAACGTCTAGATCTACTATCATGGTGTGAGTGGATGAGGATTCCGGGGAGAGGAAAGAAGTCTTCCAAAAGAAAAATGCAAATGAAACTAACCTTAGAAAGTGAAAACGGCAGAGAAGTATTGCAAAGCCACTGGAAGGAAGATCTTTCGCAAGAGATCGCCGGAGAAGATTCAAGCAGCAAAAGGTGAGATGGAGACGGTAAAGAGGATCGATGGAGAGTTGATGGAGCTTATAAAGACGAGATAAGTCCCGGAGTCGAGGAGTCAGGAAAGCGATGGGTTGTCTTTTTGAATCTCGAAGCGCCGACCCTTAGATCTAACCGTCCATTCTCCCACACGATCTCCTCGAGCCGTCAGGTCATCATTAGCAGCCTCTAATAATTACCCCCTAGTCAATAAGGGGTAATTATGGGGGCAGTTGAGGATGCGGCAAGTGGCATAGACCGGATATGGATCGCGGAAACGAGATCGGGTCGAATGATTGAAAAATGATCCATGTCAAAGCACCCTGGAGTGGGCCGAACATGGGGGGTCCACCGAGGAAGGTCAAGCCCATTACAAGACCCAGCCCAGAAGGAAGAGAACTTTGGGCTATAAGCCCAAAGTAATTGGTTAACTACAAAAGAGGGTCATGGCCTATAAATAGACCATGACGGGTGGAAAGTAAAGGAAGGAGCTAGGGAGAAGAGAGAGAGAGAGAGAGAAAGTAAGAGTGAGAGAGATGAAACGGAATATTGTATCTTCAACTACCAACTCAACTCGTGACACTTTTAAAAACCATCATTTTAGAATCTCGTTTTGCATTTTTCTGTGCTGACCATTTTTTTTTTTTTTTTTTTTTTTTTGTTAATGATCAAATCATGCTCGAATTTCACTAACATTTAGCATTTATCTTATTTTAGTGATTAGGGTTTACTCCTAATTTTTTTGTGATTTTTGGAAACTATCAAATTAAACTGTTTTTAAGATTCGCAAAAAAAGTTGCAGAGTTCAAAGCATAAGAAACTGAATGAAATCACAGAAGGAGCTCCAAGTCTCTTATTAACACCAGAAGTTGCAAAATGAGTGAATGCTAAGCTATGCACAGATTCAGATTTACATAGAGCCACGCATTGTAGGTAAATAAATAAGAGGGTATAATATTTGGGTTATATCTATGTTTGACAAGTAATTTGTTTTCAATCTATAATCAATTATTTAAAACACACCAAGAACTAATCACCATACCACTCCTCCAAGTTCAATATAATAGCATGCCATGCCAACAATTGTTGATACGCAGGTAAGTATAATACGATTTTTTTTCTAGCAAACAATGTACCACACACCAGAAGGATCACTTTTGATAGGCAGGGGGAGGATAACCGGCTGGAGGGTAGGCTTGAGCCTGAGCAGGAGGAGGATAACCGGCTGGAGGGTAGCCTTGAGCCTGAGCAGGGGGCGGATAACCATAGGGCTGTCCATAAGCAGGTTGAGGAGCATATCCAACAGCGGGAGGATATTGCTGATCAAGCCGTGACATCTGCTGGACAGGGGGAACTGCCATCGCCGGCTGTGGCCCAAACTTCCCATCACGTTTGTCCATTTCGACCTTGTGTTGTGTCTGCAATACTTAACATCAATATCAACCTATGTATTGATGACATGATATGTATGTACATAACACAAGAAATAAAATGACAACCGTTTCCATTTAATATAACAAAGTGTCTAGCAACATTTGTCCAAGTGGATTTCTTTTGCATAGAATTCTTTGTCAAGCACTTCCCATGAAATTAAATTGATATTATTATAATTACCGATTTGCAAAGTAAATTATTTATCTCTTGCATACCTGCATGCATGCACAAACTCTGCACAAACAAAAAAAATTAACAGTATATCAGAAGGATATTTTATAATTACTTGAACTCAGTGTTAACAATGAGTGAGTAGTTGGGGAAGGAAAGCCTTACGAGCAATAAACCAGATCTGCCAAACAATTTAGTATCTGAGAAGCCTCTCGAAGTTCATCACTTCCAACAATGCACGCAATTATGGAAAATATGCATGCAATTTGTTGTAGGCAGACCATGAAACCCTAGATACAAGGAAGAAATGTTTTAACCAAAAGCATATGACGTGATACGAATTTGAGAGAGAGAGAGAGAGAGAGAGTACAATAATGCAATTATCACATTGTGTTGTCTGTATGTTGAACTCATCTTGCAACAGAAATCGTGTTGAGGCTACTGAATTTCCGAAGCAGAGGAAAACCTGAAAATTTTCAAAATAAGAAGAGAGTTGATAACAAGTGGAAAATGTGTTCTATACAGCTCCAACAATTAAAAATAAGAACAGAAGGAATAGGCTTTGGATATGTAAATTACAAACCTAGAATCATTTTAAGCATCCGTTTCCTTCATGTAAAATGGCTATCAAGGGAAGACAATTTCCTAAAATGTCTTTTTTACAAAGCAATAAGGAGGTATTCATTCGGAAACAGGCAATCATTCTCTAGGGATACAGCTAGCATAGAAAAGCCTAAGATCACAAATCAGAGCAAGAAACAGAGACAAAAATATGGGCTGACGCAACAACTCCTGCTAAATATGTATCATTACTGCAACAGCAAAATTGCCCAGTAGCCACAGTAAGTCACCTAGAGTTTCATTCACAAAAAGATTATTTTTTAAAATACTAGCAACGATGGATGCTATATAGACAGCATAACTGGCAGCAAATGCTTAGTCAAGAACTTACAGGGAATTACTGTGAAAAAGAATTACTTTTATAAAATGCTATATAGAAACATGAAGGTAACTCTACTACGATACACATGGAGAAGAAACCAGAAGTAGAAACATAACAAAGATCCTCATTTGTGCATTCCTTGCAAAATTTGGAGAAACATAACAAAGATCCTTATTTGTGCATTCCTTTGTCCCTTCCCTTTCACTTCACATAAGTAGTGGTGGTAGTGAACTCTACGCTTGTGCACTCCATCACATATTCTCTCTCGCTCTATCCTGCCTTCATGAAAGTTGCGTTTCAGTCTGGAGATCAGAACGCAGACTGTCCCAATCAAATAGACATAGCTTTCTGGAATTATTTGTAATTTCTATTTACTCCTAAATTTTGTTAGTAGTAGTTGTCTGATACGGGTTCTTTCAGCATCTAGCAACAATGACATCAATCTGGACACCAGGACATGTGTTCATGGATAGCATAGATGAGGAGACGTAATGAATGGAGTTCTCTTCCAAGGAGAGGGACTCAGATATCGGACTGTAAGGATCCATGAGCAAGCAAAATCCTAAAGGAACTACCGGGAAGTATACTAATAAGTATCATGACAGAATTGCTTCTGATGGAAAAGATATCAAATTTTCAAATAGCTCAAATTAAAAATATAGGTTTTCAGCCATACTTTCTGGCTCTAGATATGAATTGGAGGACATTCTTGGAAGCCAAAGAGGCTGACCAAAGCTTACATGGGATGAAGTAATTGAAAACAGCTTAAAAAAATTAAAATTAAGAGAAGACATGGTGTATAAAGGAAAGAATCGAAAAGGAGAATACATGTGGCCTACACAATCAATATGGGATAAAGGCAAGGATGATGATGACATTCTCGGTAGCTAATGATGCCCAACCTATTATGGAAAATCTAAATTTCAATTCATTCAGCTTATCATAAGAAATTAATGTAATATGTGAAGAAAAATTACTACGATGGAAGACATTCAAAGCAAATAAGTGATCTGCAGAGATGAGGAAATGCTACAACCCACTGAGTGGCCTCTTAAACAGAAAAACCATATTCTTGTCTTTTATTTATTTATTTATTTATTTTTCAGTCTCCTCCCTCCTGACAATTAAAGTATATGATATCTAGTAGTAGAGCGCTAATTTCTTCCTCAATCTTCATTTAAGTCAGATGTCTACACACAATTAGAAAAGGAAGCAGAGGAAACCAAAAAAAGAAAAAGAAAAAAGAATAGGATAGATGGAAACATAGGGAATTGCAGATATCCAGCAGCGAGTAGGAATTAAACTACAACTTTTGGAGATGAATGATATACACAATTAGAAAAGGAAGCACAGGAAACCAAATTCGAATTACTATTGTACCTCGGTGCAAAGGCACAATTCAGGACAATGGCTTTCTCCACATCGACCACTGCAGGGCATATAACCAGCACAGCAAACATACCTATGACAGATGTGGATAAAAATAGTTACACATAAGGTCAGTCATTACCAGACTCGAGATTAGATAGCATGAATTACCTTGACATGTCATTATAAAGCGCTCGCTTCCGAAGCAAGTAGGACACACATGGGGCACTGCAATGAAGTAGAGGGTAACTTAGTTGCAGTGTGAGATGGAAGGAAAGCAAAATCCATAGAGACACCTCACAAGGTACAAAAGTAAAACCCAAAAGCAAGAATTGCATAGAGTTAAAATCAAATTAAAAATAAAATCACGAAATCAACCACATGTAATTGAGGATTAAGGCTCCTTTTTTCTTTTCTTGATTTGACTTTTTGTTGGCTTTGTTGCTGAATTGACATTGGCATTTTTCCCCTAACATGCTTCCCAAGTCCCTTTCTAAACTCTTAACTCTTCAGTTAGTCGTAGAATGGGCAACATTGCATATAAGAGTAGATCTATCATCCTATTAGCAACAATGTTGCATTTCCACAAGAAAATTTAATATCAAATAGAGAAAACAACAAACTTCAACTGGTAAATATTTCTGCAACAAGTACAGGGGAATTGTTCATACTTGCTGAGCAATATAGATTTATGAAATCAATTGAAAGTTCTTATTCATTCCTAATAATCTTAAACCTGAATATTGAAGTTGCCTATATATATATATACACACACATACATAAAAGAGGACAGATTTTACATTATACATAAAAACAGACCCCCAAAATGAAAACAAGCATCTGTAATGTAGGTTAGGGAAATTCAATAATTTAATCAGCAAAAAATCATTCAATTGATCAATTCCATAGTTCTAAATTCACGATCAAACAATAGACCAGTATCGGGGTTTGGAGAAATAGATCGAATTAATGAAAATCAACCCTGTTATCAATTAGTTTAGAACCTCAATTTTTTCAAATAAGAACCACATAAATCAACAAATTAATGCCACAAAAAATAAAAATAAAATAAGAAACGAATTCTTTAAATCAGATCTAAGAAGCACAGAAAATTCAAGTAACAGATCACAGGACTTACCACCACACTGCTAAGCAGCAATCTGCACAAACGTAAATCAAAACAAATCAACCGATCAGGGAATCAAGAAAGAAAATTAAAATATATATACATAGAAAATTAATATATAAATATATATATATATATGACATAGCACGATCAATACATGCCTACATACATAGATACATACATATATACATATATGTATGTATGTATGTATATGTATATGTATATGTATATAGCTTTAGATAGAGAAGAAATTGATGGGGAAAGAGAGGAGGGAGGGTGAGTACAAGGACAGTCGGCCCCAATGGCGCTGGTGAGATCGGTGTGCCAGACGTTGCGGTAGTTCTGGCGCTCCTGCATCTTTTCCAGCTGCTGCTCCGCCCCCATGGCGATAAGATTTTTCTGTTACCAGAACTGGATACGAAAACCTAGCTTCTCTTTTTCGAGAAAGACGAAGAAGAAGAAGACGACGACAACGACAACGACCAGAGAGCCCCCTTTTGAAAATTAAATAATTGAATGACTATTATAAGCACTAGAAAAATATAAAGCCCTTCTGGAAGGGTTGGACTTTTATAAATAAGTGAGATTTTCACGTTCCGAACCAGCTAAGATAGGGAATACTTTGAAGACGACGACGACTTCGACGATCTCTGCAACTAATTATTTATTGGTGGATTATTTTTAGTACCCACTGCTACATTTGCGGAATTATCAAGCTATGAACACGCACGCGCGCATTGGCGCGCGCACACATGTATGAAAATAGTAAGAAAATTAATTACATATGCATGGTAAAACACTATTTATTGATCTTCAATGACCAAATTGCCGTCAACTTTAAGAGTATGCTTATTTTTTATTAGGATAATTACACTTACCTTCTCTGAAAATTGCCTAAATAACATGGACCTCACTCTTGCGTTCAAAAATAACATTGACATTCCCAATCAATTTTGACTTTCACATGCTAAATGATTATGAGTAGTTTAAGGACCGAATTTGGTAGTTATTAAACTTAATTTTTGTGAGAAGAATGGTGGGTCCCATCACATGAGGTCATGGTAATTACAGTCTTTAATTCATTATTCAATTATTATTATACTCATTTTATACTTATTATTTCAACTTACAAACAAAATATCATTTTCAATTTTTTTAAGAACATTCTCGAGTTTTAAATCGAATTTTGAGCATGTTATTAGCTGATAAGAGTGTCAAAATTATGATAGGGGAGGTCAGTGTTACTCAGACCTAAGTCAGAGCCTCAGAGGGGACGTCAACATTATATTTAAAATTAGCGAGAAAATTCGTATTATTAGGTAATTTATAAGAATGATAATTGTAATTATTCTGTTTTTATTTGTTAAGAGGAAGGGAAGAAAATGGAGGTGAGAGAGTTTGGATGGGTATTTATTATTTGGTACAAGGAAGAGTTTGGGGAGATGATAAAAGGCTGATTAATAAGCATTTGCTCCAGTTTACAATCTATATGTCGAAAGTTAGATAGAAGTAAAAGAAAAGGTGGAAAAAGTTGAATAACTGTAACATAAAGCGTCATAATATTTTTTATAAAAAATTGTACTTTAATACAAATGACAACCCATCTCACGTTTCTTTCTCTGTCACACACCAGGAATGATAATATGAGCTGTGCTACATGTATGTAAATGCTAATAGATAAAGGTACACTCAAGAACAAAATCATAATCTCTATTAAGGGCAATATAGTCTTTTACAACCAATTAAAAATAGTGTAACTGTCTTTCTTTTTTATTATTTTCATATACGTGAAAAATGACTTTAATTTTCAATGTTTTTGTAATAAAGGGTTTCCAATTTCACTAAATTGTAGTATTTTCAAAGACTTATTTTCTGAAGCCCCGTACATATGAAATACGGTAAATAAGATAACCTTTTGTACGAGTAAGTAACAATAATTTTTTTTTTTTTAATAGCACGATGTTGGAAGCTCTTGTCAAACGTCAATTTCGAGTGGGATGGAGCCAATTAAGACTTTTACATGCCCACTTAAGCTGGGTCTAACAAGTTATAATTTTTTTTTTTTTTAATAAATTATACTAACTTTTTCTGAATTTTGAACAAATCACACGAGTATATCATTTTGCGGTTATTATTCAAACTTCTCCTAAAACTATTGGCGGGCCGTCAAAAAAAAAAATTGGAGTGTAAAAACTTAATAATACATTATATTATAATAATATTTATACTGTATTTCATACAATGGAGGGATAAAATATTCAATTTTATCTAACAAATCGGCCGTAAAAAAAAAATGCTAAGGATGTTAATGGACACACATGCCAAATGTCAGTGAAGATTAAAGTAATAAATATTAAACGATCTACTCGTGCATAATTTGCCTAAATCCCAAAGGAAGTTCGTGTTCCATATTCTTTTAACTTTTTGACGGTATATATTTGTAAAGTATTAAGAAATGCACCCTGAAATTTATCCTTTTAGAAAAATCTCTCAATTTATTTTTCTTTTCTCATTTACACCTACTTATCTTTTTCTAATTCCTTTCATTTCCTTCAAAAAAAAAAAAAAAAATTATATTACTCTTCTTCAATCAAATACTAATTTATTCTCTTTCAATGTTCTCTCATTTTTATTTTTATTTTTATTCTCCTTTTATACTTTTGTTACTCGTGTAATTTTATAATATTAGTATTCTATATATTTGAAATAATCCTAAATTTTTTTAGTTAAAAAATTACATAATATTTGAATCTTGATTATTATAGTAATATTTTTTGGTTTGTTGTGTGGTAACGGTCATGTTAATTGAAAAGAAATAAAAAATAAAAAAAAAAAGAAAAAGGAAAAAAAAAGGTTACTTTCTTATGTTTATTATGCTCGCTGAATCAAATTCTTAGTACTGTTCTTATGAGCACCCACCCGTTACAAGTAGACTCAAACACTTAATCCGTTTCATGTCTCCATTGTTATCGGATTCTCTCACCGTTAGGGTGGATACATACACAGGCCAGACTGCAAATTCACATGAAACTCCACCTAAAAGCCCACGGGTCATATGACAAATATCCAACCCATTATCACAACTAGTCTCCGGATGCCATCCGACCCGTTACAACCATTTGTTTTTAATTGAGCTCTGGACCCTAAGGAGGCCGTTATAAAATTGGTCTGTTCTACACACACACACACTGAGAGAGAGAGAGAGAGAGAGAGAGAGCATAAAAAACCAAACAGAGAGAAGAGAAATGAGTTTCTTGTCGTCTTCCTCTCTTGTTCTCAATCGTTTTGATTAATAAATAAACCTACCCAAAGTGTCCTCACTTTCACTCGTGTTTGGACTGCTCCAAAACCAACTTTTAAATACAAAACACCAAAAGGGGGAAAGCAATATAAAGCTTAATTTATTATTTTTCAATCTCAGTGCTGTTTTCAATGGCTTCTGAACTCTTTGTATTTGATGCTTCTTTCTATTCTGATCCTTTCTCTCCTTTCTCTGCCTCAACCATTGATGTCCTTCAAACAATTGACAACAACAACAACACAACCCTGCAAAACCCAGTTGATTTAACCAATTGTTTTAACCAAATTACCCTTGATTTCCTCTCTTCTTCTCCCCCAACTCGCCAAGTGGAAAATCTCACTCTCTGCCAAGCAACCCATTTGAAAATTGCTTCAAATTCTGCAAATCCATTCACAGAGTCCTCTGCTTTGGAGGTCAAAGCAGAGGAATGTCAATTGGGTTTTCAACCCTCTTATAATCATCAGTCCTTTGAGCCTCAAAGTTATGGTGGTCCTGAGAATGCAGTAAAGATGATGCAGAGAAGCTTCAGTAGCAACTATGTTGATGGAAAACCTGAGTTTTTGTATCAATCTGGCTTTGATAATTTCATAAACTCTCCAATTTTTCAACCTCAAGTCTTGAGCTCACCTAAAAACAGCTGTGCCACTGGACAAATAAGAAACGCTTGCAGCACAGGAGATTTACAAGTTAGTTCATCATCTACATAGCCTTCTATATATATATATTTGTGTTTATATAATATATAGCTCTGTTTCCCCTGTTTTTGTTTTCTTGTTATCTTCGTTTTTGTCATATGCAATCAAATAGTGGTTACCTTTCATCTTTTTCAGAAGATGAAAACAAACCACAGGTTGTCATTGAGTCCTTTAGCTGCAGAAAGCTCAATCATGGTGGGAGAAATTTTCAAAGCGCGACGATACAGTGCAAAAGAGAGGAAAGAGAGGATTCACAAATACAGAGCAAAGCGTACCCATAGAAATTTCAACAAGACAATTAAGGTAACATAATCAACATCTCAATTTTACATTTCAATTGTACAAAAAAAATTTTAATTGTGTATGATTAATCTGAATGTTGGTTGGCATTTTGTTATTTTGTTGATACAAGTATGCATGCCGGAAAACACTAGCAGACAGTCGAATTAGGATTCGTGGCAGATTTGCACGAAACGATGAAATTGGAGAGGTTTCCAAAGCTGCAAATATGAATCAATGTGAAGAAGAAGATGATCTCTGGGTAATTATTCTCTCTTCTATACTTAAATGACTATGCTAACGTATCATTGTCTAATCTTTTACAGTAATAAGAAAATATTTTGTCACAAATGATTCATCCAAAGCACCTCTTATTGGATTATTTTGAGAGTGTTGCTTTGTACTGTCGGAAAAGTCTAGGGATGCTTTGTGGACAGTCAAGGCCTGGCAACCACAGTTACTCTGCGTTTTTACTTCAGAGTGGATTCAATACTATTTGAAAGCCTATTTGGTAACATATATTTATTGCAAGATTTTTTAAAGTAAAAATATTAAAACATGTTTGATAAATCAAATATTGCAAGTTTGAAAAATTAATAGTTAATTAAAAATGTCATTTTAGAGTTTTTTTTTTTTTTTTTTTTTTGAACCATGCTTTTGCTACCGGAAGTATCAATTATTTGCTTTCGATTTTGACACTTTTTTTGGAAGGGCTTTGGTACTATTCAAATCGCACCAAATGTTATTAAACATGCTTCGTGCTTTTGATTAGCTAAAGTGCATTGGTAGAAGCAAAAAAAAACACAAAGTAGAAGCAATTGCCAAACAGGGCCTAAAGCATTTCTCTTATTTAGAATACAACAATTATTATACTTCAAAAAGGAAAAGAAAAATATGGGTTATTTAAAATATACAAAAATATATGAAATATTTTGATTTTGATTTTGGTTACCATTTGTAGGTTGATGGGTTCAATGTGGAAGAGTTCAGTACTGATCCGACCCTTTTTCAGTACTATAGCTATCAATAATTGAAAGAAAAAAAAAACAAAATAACCAGCAAAATTCAGTACTGATCCGACCCTTTTTCAGTACTATTGCAAAGGCACAATTCAGGACAATGACTTTCTCCACATCGACCACTGCAGGACATATAACCAGCACAGCAAACATACCTATGACAGATGTGGATAAAAATAGTTACACATAAGGTCAGTCATTACCAGAGTCGAGATTAGATAGCATGAATTACCTTGACATGTCATTATAAAGCGCTGGCTTCCGAAGCAAGTAGGACACACATGGGGCACTGCAATGAAGTAGAGGGTAAATTAGTTGCAGTGTGAGATGGAAGGAAAGCAAAATCCATAGAGACACCTCACGAGGTACAAAAGTAAAACCCAAAAGCAAGAATTGCATAGAGTTAAAATCAAATTAAAAATAAAATCAGGAAATCAACCACATGTAATTGAGAATTAAGGCTCCGCTTTTTCTTTTCTTGATTTGACTTTTTGTTGGCTTTGTTGCTGAATTGACATTGGCATTTTTCCCCTAACATGCTTCCCAAGTCCCTTTCTAAACTCTTAACTCTTCGGTTGGTCGTAGAACAGGCAACATTGCATATAAGAGTACACCTATCAGCCTATTAGCAACAATATTATCAAATATTTCTGCAACTAAGTACAGGGGAATTGCTCGTACTTGCTGAGCAATATAGATTTATGAATTCAATTGAAAGTTCTTATTCACTCCCTAATAATCTTAAACCTGAATATTGAAGTCGCCTAAATATATATACATATATATAAGAGGACAGATTTTACCTTATGCATTAAAACAGACCCCCAAAATGAAAACAAGCATCTGTAATGTGGCTTAGGCAAATGTAGGAGTGGGTACTAAAAATAATCACCAATAAATAATTAGTTGCAGAGATCGTCGTCGTCTTCAAAGCATTCCTTATCTTAGCTGGTTCGGAACGTGAAAATCTCACTTATTTATAAAAGTCCAAGCCTTCCGGAAGGGCTTTATATTTTTCTAGTGCTTATAATAGTCATTCAATTATTTAATTTTCAAAAGGAGGCTCTCTGGTCGTTGTCGTTGTCGTTGTCGTCGTCTTCTTCTTCGTCTCTCTCGAAAGAGAGAAGCTAGGTTTTCGTATCCAGAAGGTCTGCGAGCAGAAAAATCTTGTCGGCATGGGGGCGGAGCAGCAGCTGGAAAAGATGCAGGAACGCCAGAACTACCTCAACGTCTGGCACACCGATCTCACCAGCGCCATTGGGGCCGACTGTCCTTGTACTCACCCTCCCTCCTCTCTTTCCGTATCAATTTATTTCTCTATCTAAAGCTATATACATATACATATATATACATATATGTATTTATGTATTTAGGCATGTATTGATCGTGCTATGTCATATATATATATATTAATTTTCTTACTATATAATTACATATGCATGGTAAAACAGTATTTATTGATCTTCAATGACCAAATTGCCCTCGACTTTAGTGAGTACGCTTATTTTTTATTGGGATAATTACACATACTCTCTAGTAAATTGCCTATATAACATGAACCTCACTTGTGCTTTCAAAAATAATATTGACATTTCCTGTCACCGTTGACTTTCACCCTTTCATGGTAAATGATTATGAGCAGTTTAAGAACTGAATTCAGTAGTTACCAAACTTAATTTATGTGACAAGAATGATCGGTCTCATCACACGACGTCTATCGAATTCAACCCTTAAATCATTATTCACTTATTATTATACTCATTTTATACTTATTTTTTCAACATATGAACAAAATAACATTTTCAAGCTTTTTAAGAATATTGTTTTTAATCCAATTTTGAACATATTATCAGTTGTTAAGAGTGTCAAATTTTATACAAGGGAAATCAATGTTACTCAGACCAAAGTCAGAAGGGACGCCAATATTATATTTAAAACTAGAGAGAAAATTCATGTTCTTACGTAATTTATAAGAATGATAATTGTAACTATTCCGTTTTTATTTGATAAGAGGAAAGGAAGAAAATGGAAGTGAGAGAGTTTGGATGGGTCTTTAATATTTGGTACAAGGAAGAGTTGGGGAGATAATAAAAGGCTGATTAATAAGCTTACAATCTTTATGTCGAAAATTAGATAGAAGTAAAAGAAAGGGAGGAAAAAGTTGAATAACCGTAACATAAAGTGACATCACATTTTTTATAAAAAAAATAAAAATTTGCACATTAATACAAATGACAACACATCTCACGTTTCTTTCTCTGTCACACCAGGTATAATATGAGCTGTGCTCCATGTATGTAATACTAATATATAAAGGTCTGATCTCAAGAACAAAATCATAATCTCTATTAAGGGCAATATGGTCTTTTAAAATCAATGAAAAATCGTGCAACTTTCTTTCTTTCTTTTTTACTTTCATATATGTGAAAATAGAGTTTAATTTTCAATGTTCTTGTAATAAGGTTTCCAATTTCACTAAATTGTATTTTGAAGATTATTTTCTGAAGTATGAAATACAGTAAATAAGATCACATTTTTTTGTTTTTTTTTTTTTTTTTTATAGCACGAGTGGGCTAACGTTGGAGGCTCTCGTCTCACGTCCATTTCGAGTGGGATGGAGCCGATTAAGACTTTTACATGCCCCATTAAGCTGGGTCTCACAAGTTATAAATTTTTTTTTTTTAATAAATTATACTAACTTTTTTCTGAATTTTGAATAAATTACACTTGAGTATACCATTTAATTACACATGATTGTTATTTTGACTTCTCTTAAAACCGTTGGCCGTAGGAGTGAGCGAATAATTCGTTAATTCGGTCCGAACCAATTTGATTCGTATGGTTCGATTCGGTTTTCATATCTTATGGTTCGGAGGTGGTTACAGATTGGGTCATGAAAAAACTGATCCGATCCAATCTGATTCATTACCTTAATTATATATTAATATTATATATATATATATATATATATATATATATATATATAACACTATATACTGGTATATACAATATACTTACTATATTTTTATTTTTTTATTTATTATTTAGGACTTCTCACTTTTGGATGATTTACAATTCTATTTTGCTATTAGGTAATTTAAATTTGTGGTGATATATGTTAAAAAGTTAGTTACAGGTTTTTAATTACTAATTTGATATTTTAATAAGACATAAAGTGTAATCATATTGGGCTGTTTGAAAAGCCTAATCCGTGTAAACCGAACCGATCCGATCCGTTATTTTACGGATCGAGTTTGGTTCGAATTGAAAGTCCTCACGGATCGGATCAGTTCGGTTTCAGATTTCACCAATCCATTGAACTTTCCTCCCAAACCGAACCGATCCAATCCGTGATCAGCCCTAGTTGGCCGGCGGTCGAAAAAAAAAATTTGAGTCTAAAAACTTAATAATACATTATATTAAAATAATATTAATACTGCATTTTGCACAATGGAAGGACAAAATAATCAATTTGATCTAATAGGTTTGCCAAAAAGAAAATGCTAAGAATGTTAATGAACACACATGTCAAATGTCAGCGGAGATTAAAGTAATAAATATTAAACGGTCTACCTGTGTGTAATTTACTTAAATCTCAAAGAAAGTCTGTCTGTGTACCATATTCTTTTAACTTTTTGACTGTATATATTTGTAAAATATTAAGAAATGCACCCTGAAATTTATCCTGTTAGAAAACTCTCTCAATTTATTTTTCTTCTCTCTTTTACACCTACTTCTCTTCTTCTAATTCCTTTTATTTAATTCAAATAAAAAAATAAAATAAAATATATATATTACCCTTCTTCAATCAAATACTAACTAATTTTTTCTCTTTCAACGTTCCCTCATTTAATTTTTCTTTTTATTCTCCTTTTATACTTTTGTTACTCGCGTAATTTTATAATATTTGTATTCTATATATTTAAAATAACCCTGAAGTTTTTTTAGTTAAAAATTTTACATAATATTTGAATCTTGATTATTACACTTCTACTTTTTGATTTGTTGTGTGTTAACAGTCATGTTAATTGGAAAAAATAAAATTACTCTCTTATGTTTACAATGCCCCAAACCAAATTCTTGGCTCCGTTCCTATGAGCACCTATCTGTTACAAGTAGGACGGAGTTAGAATTTTTTTTTCTTCAGGGAGGCAAATTATAGTATTTTATATCATAACATATATTTATCATATAATATATATGTATAGAAGTCAATGTTTATGAGTATATATATATATTAGCATAACATATATTTATCATATAATGTATAGTATTTTATAGCATAACATATATTTATCACATAATGTATATATATATATAAGTCAATGTTTATATAGAGAGAGATCGTAATATTTTTGTGATGAAATTAATTTACAGATATAAAATATAAAGAATTAAAGAAACAATTTAGGAGAAAGAAAAAAAAAATATATATATATATATAGGATTCTAAGAAAAATGAAGAAATTAAGGAGAACACTTTCTATATTTTTATAAAAAATATATATATTATTATAAAATATATATATATAAAATATAAGAGAGAAAGAAAATTCAAGAAAGGCACATGCCCCCGTCCTTTAACTCCCTGTGTCCCTGCAAGTAGACTCGAGCGCTTAGTCTGTTTTATGTCTCCACTGTTTTCGGATTCTCTCGCCATTAGGGGGGATGGATAGACTGGCCAATCTGACTGCAAAATCACATGGAACCCCACCTAAAAGCCCACGGGTCATATGACAAATATCCAAACCCATTATCACAACTAGTCTCCCGATGCCATCCGACCCATTACAACCAATCTCCATTTGTTTTTAATTGTGCCCTGGCCTATAAGGGTGTATTTGGATAGATAAAAAAAAAAAAATGATAGTAATATTTTCTATTCGGATAGATAGGGGAGAAAAAAAAAAAAAATAATAGTTATTCTTGAAGAGAGAAAAGAAAAAAAAGAATAGGGACTAAATTACTGTCTTACCATTTCATAACCGCTTCACACATTAGGATATTTTGGAATGTTTAAAAAAGAAAAATAAAAAATAAAAATAATGGGTGAAAACAAATTTGCAGACCAAGCTAATTGCTCCGTAACAATATATTTTAAATATTTCCTTTTGGAAAATTAGGCTTCGTTTATTTTTCTTTTGTAAGAAGAATATTTCTTTAAATAATTGGGACATAAATGGAATAATTTATTTGTATGTTAATTTGTAGATGGTATTTTTTGTATTAAGTATTCGTCACTTACTCTACTATCATTTCTTTCCATATCTTCTCAAATTAAGAGAAAAAGCAAATGAGAATAGAAAGTAATAAATATCTTTTCCTATCTCACCCTATCTTTTTTCTCTCTTTCACTTAACCCACCCAAACACACTTCCATCCCATCCTATGGTTTATTTTCTCTCCCTATCCCTCCAAATAAACCCTACCAAACACACCGAAGGAAGCCGTTATAAAATTGGTCTCTTCTACAGACAGAGAGAGAGAGAGAGCATAAACAACCAAACAGAGAGAAGATAAATGAGTTTCTTGTCATCTTCCTCTCTTGTTCTCAGTCGTTTTGATTAAATAAACCTACCTACCCAAAACGTCCTCACTTTAACTCGTGTTTGGACTGCTCCAAAACCAACTTTTGAATACAAAACACCAAAAGGGGGAAAGCAATATAAAGCTTCATTTGTACTTTTTCAATCTCAGTGTTGGTTTCAATGGCTTCTGAACTCTTTGTATTTGATGCTTCTTTCTATTCTGATCCTTTCTCCCCTTTCTCTGGCTCAACCATTGATGTCCTTCAAACAATTGATAACAACACAACCCTTCAAAACCCAGTTGATGAAACCAATTGTTTTGACCAAATTACCCCTGGTTTCCTCTCTTCTTCTCCCCCAAGTCACCAATTGAAAAATCTCTCTCTCTGCCAAACAACCCATTTGAAAAATGCTTCGAATTCTGCAAATCCATTCACAGTGTCCTCTGCTTTGGAGGTCAAAACAGAGGAATGTCAATTGCGTTTTCAACCCTCTTGTAATCATCAGTCCTTTGAGCCTCAAAGTTATGGTAGTCCTGAGAATGCAGTGAAGATGATGCAGAGAAGCTTCAGTAGCAACTATTTTAATGGAAAACCTGAGTTTTTGTATCAATCTGGCTTTGATAATCTCATCAACTCTCCAATTTTTCAACCTCAAGTCATGAGCTCACCTAAAAACAGTTTTGCCACTGGACAAATAAGAAAAGCTTGCAGCACAGGAGATTTACAAGTTAGTTCATCATCCACATAGCCTTCTATATTATATATTTGAGTTTATATAATATATAGCTCTGTTTCCCCTGTTTTGTTTTCTTGTTATCTTTGTTTTTGTCATATGCAATCAAATAGTGGTTACCTTTTATCTTTTTCAGAAGATGAAAACAAACCACAGGTTGTCATTGAGTCCTTTAGCTTCAGAGAGCTCATTCATGGTGGGAGAAATTTTCAAAGTGCGACGATACAGTGCAGAAGAGAGAAAAGAGAGGATTCACAAATACAGAGCAAAGCGTACCCATAGAAATTTCAACAAGACAATTAAGGTAACATAATCAACATCTCAATTCTACATTTCAATTGTACAAAAAAAAAAATTAATTGTGTATGATTAATTTGAATGTTGGTTGGCATTTTGTTCTTTTGTTGATACAAGTATGCATGCCGGAAAACACTAGCAGACAGTCGAATTAGGATTCGTGGCAGATTTGCACGAAGCGATGAAATTGGAGAGATTTCCAAAGCTGCAAATATGAATCAATGTGAAGAAGAAGATGATCTCTGGGTAATTATTCTCTCTTCTATACTTCAATGACTATGCTAACTTATTCTTGTCTAATCTTTTACAGTAATAAGAAAATATTTTGTCACTAGTGACTTCTTCAAAAGCACCTCTTATTGGATTATTTTGAGTGCGTTGCTTTGTACTGTCGCCACAGTCTATGGATGTCTCGTAGACAGTCTAAGGCCAGTTTGGTAACCACAATTGCATTTTGTTTTTGCTTTGAAGCGTGTTTAATACTATTTGAAAATTCTTTTTGTAACATATATTTGTTACAAGATTTTTTAATGTAAAAATATGAAGACATGTTTAGTAAAAAAAATATTGCTAGTTTGAAAAATTAATGGTTAATTAAAAACGTCATTTTAGAGATTTTTTTTTTTTTTTTTTTTTTTGAACCGTGCTTTTGCTACCGTGCGAAATCAACCGGAAGCATTAAAAGCTTTCAATTTTGACACTTTTTTTGGAAGTGCTTTGTTTTATATTCAAATCGTAGCAAATGTTATTAAACACGCTTCGTGCTTTTGATTAGTATATTGGCAGAAGCAAAAATACATGAAGTAGAAGCATTTGCCAAACAGGGCCTAAAGCATTTCTCTTATTTACAATTCAACAATTATTATAATTCAAAAAGGAAAAAAGGAAAAGAAAAATATGGGTTATGTAAAAAATACAAATATATAAGAAAAAAATTTGATTTTGATTTTGATTTTGGTTACCATTTGTAGCTTGATGGGTTCAATGTGGAAGAGAATGAAGTAGGAGTGAGAGGAGGAGCATATTTCAACAGTTCTGATCCAACCCTGTTTCAGCACTATAGCTATCAAAATTGAAGCTATTATGCAGAAACTTTCTTAGGATTGTTAAGAAATTCAGAAGGCTCGGCTAAATAAATCAATTGCATGGCAGGTGTTGAAATTGCATTCTGTTAGGTGTAGGCTAGCATCCTACTCTGAAATCTGGTTATGGGCATCATGTGCATTTTCTTGTATTTCTTTTTATTATTTCTAGCACTGTATATATATATTGTAATCAATAACAATTCCATGCCATGTTACTTATGTCATGTTTGCAACAGTGATGTTTGGTTTGTTTTCACTCATTTCCCTAGCAGAAAGTGAGAGTACTATGAGACCATGGAAGAACTTAAATTTTAACGTTTTCGTGTGTTAGAATGACCTAATGTAATCTGAAATTTTTTGTTTGGAGTAATCTAAGCAAGGATTTGTTTTCATTATAGAAAAGGCATTCTTAAATTTGAATGTTTAGGACATTTTACAACTATTTAGGCCTATTTGTGGTCAAAGAATGTAGCCCACGGGAGTCAAGTAATAAACGTCTATTAGTCTATCCATATACAATTTGTTCAAACCTCTTGAAATATATGTAATTTACCTATAATTTTTCATAGGCATTAAAATTTTGAAATTACCACATCTTCTTTTGACTAGCGAGGGAGTCAAAATCTCTTAATAAGTCAAAAGTTACAAATGCAGGTAAGATACATAAAATTTTGAGGTTCAAACTTTTCATATTGAAATTTGTTTTAAAATAGAAAAAAAATCCCTTTTTTTTTTTTAAAGGGTAAATTACATTGACACTCCTGAGATTTTTTTCAATACCACTCAGCGGATGGTCAATGGCTTTTTTTACACTAACACCCCTAAGGTTTTAAATATGTGCATTGACACTCCCCTCTAGACCTCTGAAATCATATGAAATTACCTTTTAACCATTTGGCTTGTCAATAATTCAATTTAAATCATTAAATTACAAATTTAACCTCCTAACTAAATTTAATAGATCAAAGTAACCTCTTCATTTCTTTTATACATATAGATATATCATATAGTTTATATTTAACAATATTTATACCACCATAACCACCACTACCACAATATAAAAATAAATAATAAAAAATAAAATGAAAAATGAATTTTGTTTGAAATAGCCAAATAACTGTGCACCACCGACACCACCACCACACCCAAACACCATAGTAGGAAAAAAAAAAATTTGAAAACAGTTATGGCTAACTCATACTTATACGTCCCAAACGCCACCAAAACCACCACCACACCAAGACAACACCACCAACACACCCAGACGCTACGAAAACCACCACCACAACAATAGAAAAAATAAAAATTAAAAATTAAAACACTATGATAATCTAGACACCACCGTAACCCCACGCAAACAATACATACAACAACAACCACCACCAAATTAAAAAAAAAAAATTTAATAACAGCCAAGGCCAGCCCAGACCCACCATAGCAGGAAAAAAATAGTAATAATAACAGTCATGTCTGAGATCGGGAAGAGAGAGAGAGAGAGAGAGGGAGTGTCAGCGGCTAGGTATAAAAAAATAAAAATAAAAAGGTTAAAAATTGGTAGAGAAAGATTATAAATGATGAGTGTAATTTCATCAATTAATATGACTGATATTTTATAAATTAATTGAATTAAATAAGTATGGGTAAATATGACATTTGAAATCATATGGAGTGTCATTGTTAATAAAGTCGTTGACATGTCTCTAAATGACATTGACCAAAACCTCAACAGGTGTCAATGCAATTTATCTCCAAAAAAATAAAAAAAATAAAAAAAAAGCATAATTATTGAGAAATTTTAAAATTGAACAATCCGCCCTTGACATGACTTAAGTTGCTTTTGGCCTTAAATATGCAAAACAGAAAAGTTATAGAAAATGTGCTTGGAGTCTTTTTGTTCCGTAGTGGCAAAGTTAAAGTTGTATTCCTCATCAGTGCATCAATTAAAGACCAAAGGAGGCGCTACATGTGGCAGCTGGTGTTGGCGTCACGTTGCAACAAGAGTTATGCTTCAACTATAGAATTTTTTGTTTTTTTCCTTTTCTCAGAGGTGATTTCAAGGAAATAAAATTCTGGATCTCATAGTAGTAAGATAAGAATCTTTATAGTAATGTTACCCTTTGAAATTCCGATAGTTTTAATTGGTTTTTTTTTTTTTTTTTTATAAAGAAAATAGATGTTTACCATATTTTTGAACAGTAGAGAAGCATGAGTGGTTTCCTTGGTTGAACATATTTTTTCCCATTTAATTAGACAGGTTGGTCCCAAATTAGGCAAGGAGAATTAACAGCAAAGACACACAATTGTGGGACCTAATTCATTTTCCCATCAAAGTTGAGTCAAATAATTTCCGAGGCTATAGGATAATTTATATATAATTCTTTTTCAGTTTCAACCGTTTTTGGTGGTGTCAAATCCATCATTATTATACTGATAATGGCTTGGGGCAGAGAACTTGAAGTTTTAATGGTCACAAACGCTTTAGCTAACAAGAAGACATTGTCTATGCTAACAACTATCAATTGTGTTCACTCTAATTTTTAGTAGAAAATCAATTCCATAGACACTAGTAGCTATGAAACCAACTCATTGAGATTGAGAGATTCAAGCAATGGAAATGGATCCAAGCTTTCATGTTCTGCCACGTGCGACACCTTTATTGCATTCAAAGGACTTCAAACTTAAAAAACATATTACAACACACGGCAAAGGTTCCCAACTCAAATAAAATGTTAGAACACTAAAATTTCGTTTACTTTGACGAAAAATATTTTTTTTATTTTTTATTTTTTTGTGTTCGACAAAGGTTGGGGTTGAATTCGCCGGCCATGTTTTCTTTTTTCATCTGAAATATTTTTTAAATTTTTGTTTCTTTGTGTTTGGCAAATGTTGGTATCGAATTCATTGAGTGGATGTATAAAATAATTTGCCTTAGATAAATTGTTTTTATTAGATTTTACTATTTTTGTATTTGTAAATATTTTATAACAACCCAATACTAAAAAAATAAAAAATATATATTTTCTATTAAATATTTTACATTCAAACAAACAAAGCATAATGTGTTGTGTTCGGTAGAAAGGAAGGAAGAGGTGTGGAGAGAAAATTAGGAAGGAAGGAACTACCTTTATTAGGTAGAAATGATGCAAGGAAAAAAAGGAAAATAAAAAGGATTAGTTATTCTTTCTCCTTTTTAAATTTTTATAAATCACAATTATATAAATATTATTGAATATAATGATAAAATAATTAAAATTTTATCTTTCATTCTCCCTAAACCAACATAGTAAATTATAAACTTTTTATCTTCTCTTCTATCTAACCTAACAAAAAAAATAAAATACACAATCTCTTCTTCTTTCCCTTCTTCTTTCTCTTCCATCTAATTTTTTTCTTTCTTATAGAACACAGCATAAATCACTAATATTGACCGCAGTGAAAACTAAAAGAAAACAATGAGCGTCTCATAAGAGCGCTAAAAAAAGCTTTAAAAGGGTTGCAATGAGCGAATATCGTCCACTCACAGCATCTCATTTGCTTTTCTTGGTCCCAAATTCCATGATTCATCAACAGCTCCACCTGCAATTCGCAAACCTCTGTGTGTGTGTGTGGGTGTGTGAGAGAGAGAGAGATCCAATTAACCCACTTAAAGCATAAATGAAAGTGCTAATTAAATTTATTATCAGTAACCCAACTGAGAATGGTTCCAATATCCCACTTTTGACCAAGGACAAAATGCAGAGAATTAATACTAAACACAACTTCAACATCCCATCATAGCACAGCTACCCATACATTATGCCATGATTGGTCACTAATTTTTTTTATCATGAATGTACCAGAAAAATATGAGGACTTACACCGTTTGTAATAAAAATAGTTAAAACTTACTTGATTCGTGATGAAAATAATTCTCAAGAATTTAAAGAATATAAAATTATTTTTAGAAAATTGTAAAAGGCAAATTTATTTGAAAACAAATTTTTTTATAATTGAGTTTTTAAAAAACAGTTTCAGAAAGCTGAACCAAGTAGAATTTTTTTTTTATATTTTTTCAGAGTTACAAACTAAGCAAACTCATAGTATTTGAAAAGTAATTTTTAAATTTGTCAAACTTACTATTTTATATTCGATATTTTCCACTTGTATTTTGTATAAAATAATCAATCAAAAGTTTAAAACTGTAACTTTAGGTTTAAGTATCACTATTTTTAATATTTTTTTCAGAAAAAGAGAATGTTATAATAAAATTAAAGTAAATAATAATTGATTGAGAAAGGTGTCAACTTGCTACCTTTTGTTCGATCCAAGAAAAGGGTACTTCTTGGTTCATAAAAAAATTTATCTTCTTCCACATAAAAAAATCAATAATTTGGTCACAAATTGTCAAATACTAAAGTGCTAATCATATCACAAACATGTGCACGGGTTTTGTCTATGACTATTAAATAGAATTGCCGACCTGATATACTTTTGAACTGTCCACATAGCAGACAAGGAATTTGTATGATGAAAACTTTGATTAAAGCCACAAAAGGAGAGAGTTAGTGTGTGTGTTATGCAAAGAAAAACTTGAATAGGATAAGTTCAGTACACGGGATTATTATTTTGTTTTGTATTTTTTATTTTTCAGTCACAATGAATATGGAAACGGTGGAATGTATTGTATGAGTTGCTTTGTGAGTGTGTGTGTGTGTGTTTTTTTTTTTTTAAGTGGTTATGTGGGATTGAAATTGAACCTTTGACATTCACTTAATAGTGATCAATGGTGGCTTATGGTTTACTAAACCTTGAATTTATTTATTTCTAATATTCCTCAGTTATTGTGTTCAACACTTTTTATGACGTGTGGCACTTAGTGCTTCTTTAATGCAAATAATTAATAATTGTTTATTTCTCTTGTCTCCTCCACCACTCAGGTTTTGTAGTACAATGGTCCATATCGACATAAAAGTGTTATAGTAATTTGCTTTGTACTTTTGTGTTTCTTGTTATGCCTTTACAAGAAACTTCAATGGTAATACATAGAAAAGGGCATTGTGTTTTTGTGGCTTGATTAAGTGAATCTTAATTGTTGTAAACTTTAATTAGAGGGCCGTTCATAATCAAATATGTCTAATATGTCTAATATTGGACAAAAAATAAGAATAAAGGAATAAATTTACATGTTTAGAATATAAATAGTGTTATTATGAAAGTTTTGAATTACAATATTATCTTAAATTATATAATTTTTAAATTATAATATTATTTTTTATAAATTATAATATTATAAATAATTAAAGACATAATGATAAAAACAATTTAAAACTTTTTTTTTTCTTAACTAACACAATAAATTTTAAAAAAAAAAATGAAAGGACATATTATTTTTCTTTCATCCAATTTTTTTTTTTTTTCCCTTTCCAACTAATTTTTTTTGTTTCTTACGGTACAAAGCAAACGCCAGAGCACTGGGAATGTCCCAGAAGCAGTCAAATGCTAAAGTCGCCCTAGGTCTTTTTGGGCCAAAGAAATTCCTCCAACGTGTGAAGAACCCAAAAAGGCACCACCTCTTTCTTTCTCTCTCTCTCTCTCTCTATAAAAGTTCTCTCTCTCTAGAAAAGTTATTCAAACTGTGCCCCTCACCAACTTCAAAGATAATGACAAGCTTAGCTCATACCACTCAATAAGATAATGACAAGCTTAGCTCATACCACTCAATTTCTCAGCTGGCGGCTTAAATCTCACTACCAAACACAACACAAGATGGAACAGGACTCGTCCAAGAGAATCACAGGACTCGTCCAAGAACACCCCCCCCCCCCCCCCTCCTCTTCAAGAATATTACTATTTTATTAATTTTTGATAAATTATTTTACGTATTCTACCTAATTGACTCCACCTCAATCTCTATTTAGACTTTTTGCCAAACACTAAAGGATAAATATATATATATATATTTTACTTGAAAAAGTAAATATATTTTACTCAAAATAAAGGGAACTTGCATGTATGTTGTTGTTGGATCCGTATTGCAAAGTAGTGATCCTCTAAATACTGCGGCTTAGACTCCAAAAACACCAATCATGAATGTTTGAGATGATTTTTTTTTGTTCTTTGAACATTTTATCAACTTAGAGTAGTGGGAAAATATTTCCAGATCTTCTCCTCAAGCTAGAGGACATTTTTTCATGGAATTGGATACTGATGATTTAGTCATTTGTACAAGAAGAGCAAGGCAATTAAGTTCATTGCACTGACTTTTGATATCTCATGTGTGCCGTTGCCATCTTTTTTCCAAAGAAAATGACTTCTTTTTAAGACAAACACAGCCGTAATACTAGTTTTCTTTCTCCTTTTTATCATTTCCTTTTCACATGTCTCATTCCCAATCCTCCTTCTCATGCCCAGACACTTATTACATGGTTCCGGACCATTGGTCTCTCCGGCCATTCACCAAGCAATTGTGTGATAAATATGTAACAATTTTTTCAACTGTTTACATATGTGTTCAATGGTGATTGGCCGGTACTCCCGGACCATCTAAAATTTTCTCTGACCTGGATGGTCCTTCTGGACATGTATTGTGTAACCTCAATAGAGGGAAGAAAATATAACACAACTCATAAAATGGGCCAAAAAAATTGTACTAGTACCATTTTTTTTTATGTAGTACTGTAATAGGAAACTGATTATGGCTATTTGCAAAATATAAATTGGGCCGAAAATACGGGCCCACATTTTGTATCATTTTTTTTTATGTAAGAAAACATAACACAGCTCATACTTGGGCCAAAATTTTTGTATCCTTTTTTACGTAGTACTGTAATAGCAAACTGATTATGGCAGTTTGCAAACTACAACTTGGGCCAAAATACATATTAAAGCCCACTAACTTGAAGCTCATCCTCAAACTTGTTTATTATAGCATCGAGACTGGGTCAAATTTACCCCATTATCTACACGGTTAGGTAGGTTTTCATCAACACCACTTTAAATAAAAACCCAACGTAAATTCTTTGGTCACTGTCACTTCTCTAACACCGAAGCTTACTTTGTCAAGAAAGTGACATTATAAGTGCTGTACCCTACTAGTGATTGTTGGCGAGGACGAATTCAGAAATTGTTAATAGGGAGAGCCAGGGGCGAAGCCAGCATAGATCTGGGGGGCTCATGTTCCCCCTGAGCCCATGTTGGCCCATTAGTTTTAATTACAAAATGGCTTATAATTTATAAAAGTTTTCAAAATGCCCCTCTGAAATAATTTATTTTAAGAAAATGGCCGTTAATTTTTATTACACATAGGCCAATAATTTATAAAAATTTGAAAAATGCCCCCGAAATAATTATTTACCCTTGGGCCAATTAATTTTTATTGCAAATAGGCCTATAATTTATCAAATTTTACAAAAATGCCCACTAAAATAATTATTTTTAAAAAATATCTTTAATTTTTCCTTTCTTTTCATTCTTACTCCTCCTCCTCCTCTTCTTCTTCTTCTTCTTTATATTCTCTTTTAAAAAAAGTTGCATTCCTTTATTCAAACTATTTTTTTTTTCTCCTCAAAGTTTGGTAATTAAATTTGTTGCCTTAAGGTCAGTATTTTTATGTTCCTATTTTTTTTAAATAATTATTTTTCAAATTATTAAATGCTATTATTCCACCATTAGTACAATTTTATTTTTTGATTTATTGTCTTGCATCACTTTTCGTTTTAAAAAAATATAATTTATCATCTTTAATATGGCACCCCCCCCCCCCCTCCCCGAAACAAATTCCTGGCTCCGCCCCTGGGGAGAGCTAATATTAAACCAGGGGGAATTGGAGATCAAAAGATTAAAGAGATGGAAAATTTTAGAAATTATAGGGTTAGACTTTATAGGAATAGAATGATTGAGCTTTCTGATTTGTGCAAGATTAAGATTTTAGGAGTTCTGCTTAGTGATTGTTTATGGCTTGGGCTATTTGGTTGGACCTTTGTTTTAAAATTGTGGCTCAGATATTGTGCTTGTTTGTATGGATTAAAATTAGGGGGATAATACTACTACTATTTTTTTATTTTTTAAAACATTGGGCTAAATATACCTATACTAATTTATTTTTATTTTTTATTTTTTAGGGGGGACTCAAGCCCACCCAAGCCCCCCCTTGGATCCACCACTGCTTGTTGGCAATGTCTCTATCGTGTCCCTGAGATATTATTTTGATCGTCGTACTTTATATTTTTCGATGAAATTATATTTTTAATCATGAATATTTGATAGTTGGGAGACTTACATGTAAATATTTAATACAACACGATCGTAAGATAATTTTCATTATCCTAAGGGTTCGTTTGGTTGGATAGAAATTTATGATATAAAATGAAAAGTGAAATAAAGGAAAATAAAATCAAGTTTCCAGTGTGCGTTCGGTTAGGAGTAAAATTTTTCAAGAAAATTGTGAAAAAATATTACTTTATTAGTTTGGATAGGATGAAAATGAAAAGAAAATGATTCTATTACCAAAACTATCCTTAGGTTTAAATATTTTAAAATAAAATAAATTTGTGTTTGATGAACCACTTTATACCTAATTGTTTAAATCCATTTTTAACAAAATAAAATAAAATAAAATAAAATAAAATAATATATTATTAAAAATAATAATATAATTATTTTTATTAATATCTAAATTGTAGACACAACAATTGTAAAACCCAAATCTGGAGAACATAAGTTTCCAATCAAACTAAGAATCCCAATCGCCTACAACACCAGCAGTAAAAAAAACATGTATACTACTTGATCTCAATCACTATTAATTATAGAACCCAAAATAATAATAATAATAATAAATTAATTTTATATGCATATATAAAAATATAAATAATAAAATTAGGATCATATCAATTTATAGAAGGAAATTGAATCTAAGGAGAGAAACATGGAGAAATTAAGAAAGTGAAGTAAATGGGGGAGAAACAACTGACAAGGGCGCGAGAGGAAACTAAGATATAAAATGGCTAAGTTTTGCGAGAAAGTAAATTTTCACGTGTTTTATACCGAATTTTTTTTCGGAAAAATTCACAACAGCGAGAATTCTACTTTTCTAACAATTTTCACTTGCCATATAACCAAACGAATAATTTTTTTTAATATTTTCCTTTCTAGCTAATTTTTGCTAACCAAACGAACCTAAGGGATTATTACACATAAATAATGCTAATGACTCGTAATTACAATTTAATGGAGTTAAAGTTTCATAATTTCAAAAATTGAAGACATGAAAAAATACTATTTACTCTCACAGAGGTATTACATTTAGGCATATAGGTACCAATTTTTGTGCATGCAAGTACAACTTTTTGTCATCAGATACATTTTTTGTGCTATATAAAAAAAGTGGTACCTGTGTCAATAAAGTGGTACCTCTATGCCCAAAACAAATGTGGTATCTGATGCCCAAAAAGCGATACACGCGTGCCCAAAAAGTGGTACCTATGTGCGTAAAAGTAATACTTCTGTGAGAGTGAACAATGTTTTTCCATGTCCACATCAACATTTTGATCAACTCTATATTTTCAAAACTATAAAACTTTGACTCCATAAAATAGTAAACACAGGCCATTAACACCATTTATATGTAACAATTGCAATAAAATAGTGATATTATGAAAGAATTTGATATTCTTATCCACTTGGTATTGGGATAAAAAATAATAATAAAATTGCCTCCGGCACTACCAATTAGTTACAAATAAATATAGATGGCTATTTTATTTCTATATTAAGGCTTTGTTTATTTCGAAGTAAAATATTTTTCTCGTAATAAATTTTATTTTTTCAGGTAATATATATATATATATATTTATTATTTTACTTTTTTTGTATTTGGCAAAAATTTAGGTCGAGGTCAAGGTCGAGGTTGAGTCTTTCGAGTGAGACATGGATAAGTTATTATTGTTAGATTTTAATATTTTTATTTTTTGTAAACATTTTACCACAACCAAATATCATAAAATAAAAAAATTATTTTATAAAAAATATTTTACATCTAAACAAATAGAGCCTAAAAGTAAATGTGTTTTTTTTTTTTTTTTTTTTTTTTTTGTACCCATGTTTAAAAGAATATAGAGAACGCCTAATGTGAAGCAGATAAAGAAATATAAAGTTAATTAGAGTGCATTTTGGTTAGCAATTCTTGGGTTCCTTTGTAATTTTACCTCTAAGCGTGTGCTGAACTTGTAGTTATTTATCTTTTTGGCGTTTTGGTAATTCAAGGTTGGTTAATTGACCATTTTATAATTGGCATCGGGAGGTGTAGCCGCAATAGCACCAGTTTTTATATGTCCGTTGGCTTTACCATTTTTGAAAGGGACACTTGACTTATCCGAACCGAACGATCTGTTTGTTGTTTCAGAGGGAGGAACCTTCAGGTGCTAGAGCAACGGGCAGCTAGTTCCCAATTCGACGAAGAAAAGAAGAAGCAAAACCCCAAATTGTCACTGTGTTTGACGTCAATTGACCATTTTATAATTGGATAATGCTCAGGTCTCACAGATGATATGGACCAATAACTAATGAATACATAATTTTTATTTACCAAATCAAATATAGTGGGCACATATTTAATTATCAAATAAAAAATAGTGAGTACATCCCACATATTTCATTTAGTAATTATAGATGGTATGTTCACTTATTATTGGTCTATATCACTTGTAAGGACAATGTATATCTTCACTGATGAGGATCTAAGTATTATTTCTTATAATTTATTCATAAAAGCTTAGCAAACAGTTTGACAGTTTGATAATATAAACAGGCTGATTTATATGGATTCACATTAAAAAAAAGAAAAAAAAAAACCAATAAATCTTATATTTTATTTTTAAAAACTTAATATAAAGTTTACATAAGATTATTAAGTCATACGTTTGCAACATTTTTTTTCCCGGGATATTTTATTGAAAAAAACATTTTTTTTTTTTTGTTTAAATATTCAAAATTTCAAACAACTTACATATTTTTTTGGAAATTTAATTCTTTTTATATTACTTGTATTAATTTAACCTTTACAAAATTAATCTACTTTTGAAAAAGTATAACAATGACATTAGTACTCTTTTGAGAATAAATTAACTTTTTAGGGAAATAGATTTTGACGATTAATATTCAAAATTTAAGACATCTAGAACTAATATGAAAATATCCATAGAAAAATACGATTTTTAACATTTTTATTTAGAATTGATACAACTTCTAATTAATAAGAAAAAAAGTTGCACTTATTTGATAAATTTCCATTTTCATTGCCTTCGAGTCTCGGATCGGCGATTGCCATTTCTTTCTCAGGCTGCTCCGAGGAGTCGTAGACTCGCACACAGAGAGAGAGAGAGAGAGAGCGATAGCGATAGAGAGAGAGATGAGCGGACACGACTCCAAGTACTTCTCCACCACCAAGAAGGGTGAAATCCCTGAGCTCAAAGAAGAGCTTAATTCTCAGTACAAGGTATATATATATATATGTATATATATAAATATGTATATGTGTTCATAGCATATATCTACGGTGATGCGTTTCTTCGAGTTTGAATCCAGACCATTTGCCTGTTGTTTTGCTTGATCTGCTCAATTTACGCTCTTGATTCAGCTGATATAGCGTCTCTGCTAAGGATCGATGGGGATTGATACCATATCTATTGGTTATTTTGATTTGATTTATTATTTATGTCGTTCAAGCTTTTGTTGAATTGCATTTCGCTTATTCAAATTTATGGATTCTTGTTATTTGTTATTATTTATGTGGCTCAAGCTTGTACTGCAAAATCTGCAAGCTCTCTCTCCCTACACACACATATATAGAACCATAAAATTGAGGAGCATAGAAAAATTCTGGAATTAAGACTTTATGAAACATGTTAATTGGAATCATGAAATTGAAAAAGAAAAAAAAAAAAAAAAAAATTCGACCTATTATGGTTCAATATTTTGTTGTCTGAAATCACCAAAAATGTACTTTTAATGCAATTTGAGATCTAGTTGATTTGATCTTCTCACGTTTTCTGGTCAATTAGGAATTGTCTAGGATAGCTTGATCATCCTTGATGTAGTTTCAATATTCCGTATAATGAGGGTTAGGGTTTACGGCTGTGTTTATTATAGGGATCATTTACCTGTAGCACTGTGATAGTTTTTTTTTTTTTTTTTTATAAAGTTCTTGTTGATGTGTGATTATATTGTTGCCACCAGTGTCCACTTATTTCTTTTGAGTTTTATTGGCTTCTAGGAGCCATTTCATGTTTCTGTAGTGTGTAAACTGTATTTACTTAAACTTTTTTACCTCACGATGACCATAAAGAATAGTTTGTTTTGATCATTACAATCAAATTGTGGATATGTTGTATTTCTCACATGTATGCGAGTTCAAGTTAAGTGATGATCTTGACTGCAAAATGTGTTAATGTTGGACAGCTTCATGTTATTACTTTAATTCATGATAGTCTTTCATTTTTACTTTTTGAGCAGTTATGAAATACCTGTTCCTTTTCTATGCCATACAGGATAAGAGAAAAGATGCAGTAAAAAAGGTAATTGCTGCTATGACTGTTGGGAAGGATGTTTCATCACTGTTCACAGATGTTGTCAATTGCATGCAAACAGAGAATTTGGAGCTCAAAAAGCTTGTTTATCTATATCTCATCAACTATGCTAAAAGTCAACCCGATCTAGCTATACTTGCAGTAAATACATTTGTGAAGGTAAGAACCATGATATGATGTGAATTTGTATTCTTACATTTTAATATTGTTGCTATTTTTTTAGAAACTTGAGGCTAAAATGGGTAAATTAATTGCCATATATGTATATATATTTATTTATTTTTTCTGCATTGATATGTTTATGTTATCATTCACAACCCAAATTGACAAAATAGGTGCTTCATAAAGTCTTATCATAATAAGTGCGCTGAAAAGAAAAATAAGTGCTACTTTGGGAAGGAAATCCTTGAATTGTATATCTTCTATTTTTGGTTTCTAGATAATTTATCATATGACTGCTCTTCCTTATGAATAATAGTGAATGGATGGCGTTTAGAGTCGTGAGAAAAATTTCTTTAATTTAGTAGGTTTGTCCAGATTAGACAAATATATGGAGAAACGTCGTGAAGTATGGACACTTCTAAGAAGGAGTTGTATTCGTGTCGTGCACATGTTGCACCAACAATTCATAGGCACTATTTGATAAATGTTGAACACCTTTTGTGGCATGTCCATGATTTAAAAATAATTTTTTTTTTTATTTCTGATAGCCAACCAATCCAGGATACTCATCATTGTGTTACACGACTTATACAGCACAAGCACATCTAACTGAGGCCCATATCCAACACACCAAGAAAGAAGGTTAAATAGCCTCAACATTGCCAACCTCTTATTTTAATCAAAATTTGAAATTTGTACACGTAGTCACTGCATGTCAATAATGCAATGGATACTTTTTGATATAGGACAAGAATAAAATTGTGAAGTTACAAATGTAGTAAAAATAGCAGTAGTAGTGTGTGTGTGTGTATAATACTATTTATGATATTTCTCGAGTTTCATCTTCTATATTATGTAATTCCTGGTAAAAAACTTAAAAAGGTAGTCAAAGCTAAATACTTACCATAGTCTGGTCCGTCGATAGATGTATATTATGTCTGCATCCTACCATTTTTATGATTTGGTGAGTTGGTGCATCCTTGTTGTATCGCATCGTGTCTGTACCACTTAGGAGAAGCACCTCTTTTTATCCTTCCTGCTTAAATTCAATGTACAACTATCTTCAATCTCCTCCTCATGGTTACATGCCACCTTTATTTTTTTTATTAATTTCTTTTAATTAATTACATTTTGTGGGTTCTATGTTGCTGAAAATTGCTTCTAAGAGTTTCTAATAGTATTCTGATTTTTAAATGTCTCTGCAGGATTCACAAGATCCAAATCCGCTGATTCGTGCTTTGGCTGTACGGACAATGGGATGCATCCGTGTTGATAAAATTACAGAATATCTGTGCGATCCTCTTCAGAGATGTCTCAAGGTTTACTTAAATATTGTTTTCTTTTTATGCTTGGTAAAAGGTTTACTATATCACGTGTCATTGGCAATTTCTCTCTTCTTCAAATAATGTTGCAAATGTCTTGTAGTTCAATTGCACATGCTGTCTATTTCTTAGAAGTTAGAACCACAGCATCTTTCTCATGTAATGTATTGTGCAATTTTTAGTTCAACAATTTACCATATCTTTTTTATTTCATTACTTTTCAGGATGATGATCCCTATGTTCGCAAGACGGCAGCTGTATGTGTTGCTAAACTATATGACATAAATGCTGAGCTAGTAGAGGACAGGGGGTTTCTAGAAGCTCTTAAAGATTTGATATCTGACAATAATCCAATGGTTGTAGCAAATGCTGTAGCAGCACTTGCAGAGATTCAGGAGAACAGTAACAGACCTATCTTTGAGATCACGAGCCACACACTTTCAAAGCTCCTTACTGCTCTAAATGAATGCACAGAGTAAGTTGTATGATTTTTAAATATGTGAGTTCTTTGGCAATTTAAAAGATATATTGTAGAATTTTCCATTGCATGGGTGAGTAGTAAATTTCTCGCAGCCAATTTCTCTTGTTTAATTGGTCATACATAATTAATGTTGGTAAGACAATATACAATGGGTTCTTTTAGCTATAATCTTGGCAAAGATATTATGTTTCACTTTCGCTACTTCATTCTAAGTTTGCAAATATTCAATACTTATCAAAAAAAAAAAATAAAAAAAAAAAATTCAATATCAAAGTACTTTTTGGTTGGTCCTTACGACTGTAGGTTTTACTTCGTTAGAAATGCTTATGCATTGTAAATTTAGGAATAAAGTTTGACATTATACCCGAGGTCTGGGATAGAATACGACTACAACAACCACCACCAAGCCTTTTCCCAATTATTTGGGATAGAATAATCTTTGATTTATTAAATTCATATCGGGCAGGTTGATTAATTAGCCTCTTTTGTTTTCTTTTTGTTACCTATGCGTATCCTAGAAAGTTCATAATGTTGATATAAGATGTTGTAGCCTTGAAGCAAATGTTATGCGATTTTTACCTATTATTTATATATATAAATACATACATTTATATGATTTATATCTGGCATATTTTCATAATCATATCTAGAGGGATGTAGAGACAAATGTCAAGTCTCTCCAATCTACTCCCCCTCCTTCCCATGAGCGGGACCAGCACTGTGATGGCATATTAACTGGAGGGATGTGAAATGTGAGATTATTTCTTTGTTTTTCACTTTCCTCATCCCATTGTTATTGAGTTGGAGGAATGTAGCTTTATGTGTTTGAACATATTGTGCCTTTATTTACGTTCAAGCGAACTATGTAGGTGATGGTGATTGCACAAGGATAGAACTCACTTTGGGAAAGAAATAGGTCTCAGTTATCTGGATTGCGTCAGTTGTTAATTAGTCTTGTTTATTCCATAGGTATGATGCTCATAATGGCTTTGCAGCTGATCCCAAGCTTTGTTAGCTATCAGTCATACTATATTAATAAAACTTGACGCAGTCCTTATGAATTATGATTCTACTAATCCCTTGTATCTTAGCTGTGAGTTCATTTTCGTAAAATCTGGTCTATAGTAAGCTTATGCTTTGCTCATTAAATGTCAATTATGATATATGAGCTTAGGTGGGGTCAAGTTTTCATATTGGATGCACTGTCCAAGTACAAGGCAGAGGATGCTCGTGAAGCTGAAAATATAGTGGAGCGAGTTACTCCAAGATTACAGCATGCAAATTGTGCAGTAGTGCTTTCGGCTGTTAAGGTGACATTCATTTATTTTGATCAAATTGATTGGTATTAACCATTTTTATTATTCCTATTAATGTCCTCGGTCCTCATTGTTATTTACTAATTGAATATCCATTGTTAAATATATTTTCCGCTTTTTTTTTGGGCCTCGCAGATGATCCTCCAACAAATGGAACTCATCACAAGTACCGATGTGGTTCGAAATCTTTGCAAGAAAATGGCGCCTCCTCTTGTGACTTTACTTTCTGCTGAACCGGAGATTCAGTATGTTGCATTGCGGAACATCAACCTTATTGTTCAAAGACGGCCTACAATACTTGCCCATGAAATCAAGGTGATTTGTTGTTGTTTTTGTCTTACTTGATATGTGCTGTGCTAGCATGGGTATTTCTTTTTATGGTTGAATATGTGCTGTGCTAGCATGGGTATTTCTTTTTATGGTTTACTTTTTGTATCTTGTATTGATATTGGAATAACGAGGGCCTAATTATAGACTACCCTTTTCTGTTGCTAGGTATTTTTCTGCAAGTACAATGATCCAATTTACGTGAAGATGGAAAAGTTGGAGATCATGATAAAGCTTTCTTCAGACCGGAATATAGACCAGGTAAGTAGACTCTTATAGGATTAATCATCTTAATTTTGGCATCTCTTACTCAGATTTTGTTTGTTTGTAATACTCCTTGGTTTGCACTTCCTGCAGGTTCTGTTGGAGTTCAAAGAGTATGCTACAGAAGTAGATGTAGATTTTGTCAGAAAGGCTGTTCGTGCTATTGGGCGATGTGCCATCAAGTTAGAGAGAGCAGCTGAACGGTGCATTAGTGTTTTGCTTGAGCTGATCAAGATTAAAGTAAACTATGTTGTTCAAGAAGCTATTATAGTTATCAAAGATATTTTTAGGAGATATCCTAACACGTAAGTTCTTTTTATTTTTTGCCATGTCATGGTCATAATGTGATGCTTGTTTTTTAAATTTGTTCTTGATTCTATCTTTTACTGCAGCTATGAGTCCATCATTGCTACACTTTGTGAGAGCTTAGACACTCTAGATGAGCCAGAGGCGAAGGTGCTCTGAAATAATTGCAAGGGTTTATTTATTTATTTTGATTGCCCATGTTCTTCAGAATTCACATGTCATGAATTTATTGTTATAATTTCTTTTTCTCAGGCATCAATGATATGGATAATTGGTGAATATGCTGAAAGAATTGACAATGCTGATGAGCTCCTAGAAAGCTTTCTGGAGAGTTTCCCTGAAGAACCTGCACAAGTCCAGTTGCAGTTGCTGACAGCAACAGTCAAACTTTTTCTGAAGAAGCCAACTGAGGGTCCACAGCAGATGATACAGGCATGTAATCTTGATTTTATGAATTGTATTTCTGTTCTGGACCCTGATTTTTTTAAACAAATAATAATAATAATAATTAAGAAGATGAAATCAAAGATGCCTTCACTACCCCTTCTCTTCAGTTGCCTTTAAATGGCTTTTTAGATTTACTGCCTGCTCCATCTGGCTCCTAATTGATTAGAGCATTACAGAAGCGCTCCATCTGATGAGTCTCTGTTACTTTGTCTGCTCCTCCGGGAAAGGGAAAAAATTCTCAATGAGATGTTCAACCATTAGATTGCATTACATGTTTCTTGGGTTGAAATAATTGAATGATTGAAACTGGGTGACTTTTGGTACACTTAGAGTGGACTTTTGAGATGCCTAGTTCTTTTTGGTGCTTAAATGGTGAGATTATGAACGTTCTGGTTTATAGAGGGACTTTACCCAATGATTACCCTGTCAACATGGGATGGTGGGAGGGATATATTTGGTGTTACCTCAACCTTTGATGTTTATTTAGCGAGCTCAACGAAACAAGCAAAGCTAGCAGCAGGAGAAGATCGTTAATAGAAGGTAACGAACTAGAGACTCAGAGAGAAATCAGAAGCGAAACTCGGCAAGGAGAAGGCTGAACAGCCTGAACCCGGGTGCTACACTACAATAGGCATCACCCGGGGTGGCACGAAATAATTTGTTGTCTGTGGAGTTGAACTTATATTTTCAAGCAAGCAACAGCCCCACGATGAACACCATCAAGTGTTGGTTCCAACAATCTAATATGATCGAAAGGGATAATTTAGATAGACCTAACCTCTGGCTTTTTTCGGCATGAAGGAGCTGTCCTAGGTCTCGACTCTGGGTCTTCATGCTAAATGGCCTAAACTTTTACCATTTCAAATAGTAATAGTCTTAAGTGCCATTTTTAGCTTAAGAAAATTCCAATTCTGCTCTATTTTCACTGCATAAACAGTTGAAGGATACTGTCAGATCTGGAAGCCTCTTTTAATTTTCTCTGCTTGTCTTTTCTAGTAACAATTGAATTTTGCATAGGAACATATTGTGATAATAAGTGCCTTGATTGGTTAGGGGTTCAAAAAATGTTCTTTCTTTTTAAAGCAAAGGCCAAGGAAATTTCTGCTTCTAAGCAGGAAAATTTCCAAATAAGAGCCAAATGATTCCTTGCTTGCTTCTCGTTTTGTAGTTAAATATATGTAGAACCCTTCTTCTCTCTAAAGTTTCTGTTATATTTAAGCATCTTCTCTTGAAGCTGTAACTTTTATTTAAAATGTCAGCTGCAATATTGCTTCAGCTACAAGCATAAAAATCTTGGAAATTCAGTGGCGAATATTTTATTTTTATGTTGATTCTTACCATTGTCATCTTTATAGGTCGTGTTAAATAATGCCACTGTGGAGACTGATAATCCAGATTTACGTGATCGTGCATACATTTATTGGCGTCTTCTTTCAACTGATCCCGAGGTATGTATTAGTTAAATCAATTATGATTCTCTTTCTACAAATTCTACGATGCCCCATACTGTTTACTTTTCTCTCGACATTAGAAAATTCACTAGGGTATGATGCTTCTATGATGCCCCATACTGTTTTGTTTTCTCCCGAGATAAAAATATCCCTGAGTTTTGATGCCCCTCCCAGCACCCTTGGATTAACAAGGATTGCACTGGGTGCTAACCTTTTCCTTGGGTATGATGCCCCAAGTGTTTCCATTGGGGTCCTTGTATACATCTCATTCTTAGCACAACTTGTAGAGCCACAAGGCAAAAGATAATTAAAGCATTATCTTATTTTCTTTAGGTAAAGCTCTCTTTCACCTCCATGAATAGTTCAACTTTTGCTTGTGCAATTCTGAAGGTTTTCTTGATGCACAGAGCCACTTCCAACTTCACAGGAGTGAAGAGGGTTGTGTTATGTAGTTAGTCAGTATCATTATCCTCTAGGCTTTCTGTACTCCTTGTGACCGTGCATCTGAGATGGCTTGGACAGTAACATGATGGACCTTCTTTTTCTCTCTCAGGCAGCGAAGGATGTGGTGTTAGCTGAGAAGCCTGTGATCAGTGATGATTCAAACCTACTTGATTCTTCTCTTCTTGATGAGCTTCTTGCCAACATAGCTACTTTGTCCTCCGTGTATCACAAGCCCCCGGATGCATTTGTGACCCGCGTAAGGACTGCCCAGAAAACTGAAGAAGATGACTATCCTGATGGGAGTGAAACAGCATATTCTGATACACCTTCTCATGCAGTTGATAGTGGTGCATCACCACCTGGTACTTCAAGTAATGCTGCAAGGCAACCAGCCACTGGACCAGTTGTGCCTGCACCTCCTGCTGTGCCAGATCTACTTGGTGACCTTATAGGCCTGGATAATAGCAACAATAGTAACAATGCTATTGTGTCTGTTGATCAGCCTGCAGCACCTGCTGGGTAAGTGTATGGTGGAACCATTTCTTATTGGTAAATGGATTGTTGTGATGCAGAATCATCAGGACAAGCTATTTGCAGTTTAATGTTAGAAATTTATTATTTAATTATTGCAAAACTGCTGTTGGGTTTGGCAATACCTGGGAATAATCTGTGGAGCTAATAGTAACTTCAGAATTTTCATTCATCGTATTTTGAGTCTTAAAACTGGATGTGATGTGCGTAATGAAAATTCAGTATGATTTGTGCCCCTATGAATGCACTGACAGAGTTCTGACTCTGATTGCAGCCCTCCTTTGCCGGTTCTATTACCAGCGTCAACTGGTCAAGGCCTGCAAATCAGTGCACAGCTGATACGAAGAGATGGTCAAATATTTTACAGCTTGTTGTTCGAGAACAACACACAGATTCCCCTTGATGGGTTTATGATCCAGTTCAACAAGAATACATTTGGCGTTGCTGCTGCTGGACCTCTTCAGGTAAGTATTAATTCAGTTCAGTGGTCAAAGAGACAGATCTTTACAAGGTTGTGTTCTAATGATGTCTCATTGTGAACCAGGTCCCACAATTGCAACCTGGGACATCAGCAAGCACTCTCCTGCCTATGGTGTTGTTCCAGAATGTAGCTCCTGGTCCTCCAAACACACTTCTGCAGGTCGCTGTGAAAAATAATCAACAGCCTGTGTGGTACTTCAATGATAAAATCTCATTGCTGGTATTCTTCACCGAGGATGGGAGAATGGAGCGTTCTACATTTCTCGAGGTAATGAAATCTTGTTAAATCTATATTGTTATCTGTATCATGTTCTAAGTTGATAAAGTAATGATAATGATGATTATAGTCTAAAAAAATATAAATAAATAAATAAATAAATAAAATAGAAAGAAATAATGATGATGATTATGCTTTCTGCCTCAGTTTTCCCTCTTTGTTTTTGACCATATCTGATTAAGAAGTTTGACTTTTGAAGCAATGCGTGATGTAGACAAGAATTATTTAGATTATTGGATAGCTCAGGAAATTTGCAATATGTTTGAATATCTGATGAATTGCTTCTTAGTATGTCTAATGTTGCTTATCAACAAGTAGTTGACAATTCATGCTCTATCTGAATTCTCCTGCCACAATTTTAGGTAGAAATTTTCTATTAGTTCTATGGTAGTAATTGGAGGTTGATGGTTTTGTATTTTCTGGACATTGCAGACATGGAAGTCCTTGCCTGATTCAAATGAGGTGTTAAAGGACTTTCCTGGCATTGTGGTGAACAGTGTGGAATCAACCCTAGACCGGCTGGCCGCATCAAACATGTTCTTTGTTGCTAAACGTAAGAATGCAAACCAGGACGTGCTGTATCTCTCTTCTAAGATCCCTCGGGGAGTCCCTTTCTTGATTGAACTAACAGCAGTTATTGGAATCCCTGGGCTCAAGTGTGCAATTAAAACTCCAAGCCCCGAAATGGCTCCTTTTTTCTTTGAAGCCCTTGAAGCTCTACTCAAGAGTTGATCACGTTTCCTCGGTGCTCTCTTTCTATTTTACCTCCACTCTTTGTTTCTTGTTTTATTTTTATTTTCATTTTTCCTCGAGTAAGATTTTTTTGGGTGGGTTGGGAGTTTTGCGTTTGTACTGTAAATTATAGGTTACTGATATGGTGGTTGGTCTTTTCTGCTCCTACTCCTAGTCATTTTATACCAATTCAACTCCTTCTCATTGGATTTTAATTTGTTAGTATTGAGTTTTTGTTACACTATTAGACCTGACTGCATCTATTTTACCGATCAAATTGCTTCTCACAATCTTTATAGATATGCACATTTGCTTTGTGTTTGTAATAATTAGTTGGGTATGCAGCTTAAAGATTGCTGGGACTAAAATTAGCATTTCCATGTTTTATCATTCCCAATATATATATATATATATATATCAGAAATGGTCTTTTGTATACATGTGAGTAAGAAATTTATCCACACTAACCATAATAATCATTGAATATGATTCAAGTGTTAGTTAGCCACTAAAAAAACATAGTAATCATATTCAAAAAATTATGGTTGGCGCGGATGTTGATAAGTTTCTTGTTTAAAGGTGTACAAAAAAAAATCATTTTAATATATATACACACATATATATGTCCTGGCTCAACATTTCACTTTGCAGCTTCCTTCACGCTCTCTTTTTGGAAGTTTCCTTGGCCTTTTTTGCACCAGCTTCCTCTAGTTTGCACTAAATTAATACTATATTCTTGTCAACAAAACTAGCCCATCTTTAGTAGGGATTTGATACTTGAGATCTTTAAGTTTGGACCTGATTTTTTTAAATAAAGTTGCTAGACACAATAGCTCTTCAATAATAGTTTATCTTCAAAAGTAGTAATTATGAAATAGTATGATTGTGTTAGTTTTAATCTTCAATAATTGATTGTGTTAGTTTAAAAGTAGATTATGAATATTATTATTTTATTTTCAAAATGAATGGTACAAAAGAAATTTAAGCAATAAAGGCGACGTGAGTGCTTGGGAAATGAATCCAACGGACGAGACACGGTAATACGGTGATGCGAGTTGCACTAAATCGTTCGCTCTCTGGAGAGAGAGAGAGAGATATATATAGATTAAGTAGGTACGATACACAGGGTAAAGTTAATGCAGAGCATGTGCTGAGTGGAGCCCACTCCTTTGAATCCTAGGTGTAGAGGAGAGTGCTCTCCAGCTGCCTCGTAGAAAGAGCGGACTCCAAATCAAAATTCAAATTTACGAAATTTCATATACAGTGTCTCAATGCCCAATACTACAAAAACTACGCACAGTTTTGAATTCAACTTAAAGAGAGAGAGGAGGAGCTGGTAGGCTCGGTACGAATACTTTTTGCCTGGATAAGATCCGACACCTGTTGTCCTTGACACGTGTACATCAACCAGGGTCAGTGGCTTTCCTAGCTTCCAACCCGGCTTGGTTTGGTGTTTCTCACTTTTGCTTTGATGCTGAACATTTTTGGTCTAAAATGCCCTCGTGGACTAAAATCAGCTCACCATCAATTATTATTGTGATAATTCTCCTTAAAGCTTCTCCAATACAAAATATTATATTTTAAGAAGAATTATAATATTAAAATATTATATTTTTACAATTCTGCTTCAACGACGCATTTCATCTAAAATGCTACTTTTTGACACAATAACCATTTCATATTTTGAGAACCTATTGGAGTGTCTTATTTTCATTTTAATATCTTGATAATTTCAAAATATGATAGATCTTTTGAAAGAGTTCATTCGAATGCCTATTTTCATACATTTGCTATATTTTGAGTTTGAGAGGCCATTTGACCTAAATAATCTTCTATAGTTTCGAGTTGAAATTAAATTCTATCGAGGAGCTTTAAATAATATGTCAATCAATGAGTAATTTAAGAAAGATAAATAGTTAACAAATAATTTAAAAAGGAAAGAAAAATGAGAGAATTTTGAAAGGAAAAAAAATTGGAGATAATTTTAGAAAATAAAAATTTTAGGGGGGCATTATATGAATTTTTTCATATATACATGTAATATATAAATTTATTATATATTATATAGTAAGCGGGGCAGACCAGGGGACACTTGCCCCGGGCAGGCACCGACTCCGCCTCGTAAGGGTTGATTTTGGCCTAAATGTATTAAGTAACTATTCAATCTATTGTACTTTTATTATTTTTTTAATGTAAAATATATATATATATTTTTGGACAAAGTAGCATTTTAAGGATATTCTCTGATTTTAAATAAATATTGAGTATGGCATAAATAAGCAAGAGTGTTAGATTTTATGACAGAAAAAGTCAATACCTTCAACTAGAGGGGAGGTTATTATTTAGGTAATATAGTGGACGGGTAAATATTCTTATTACTTCGAGGTTTATATATAAATTTTACTTTTTTTTCATCATGAACCATCTAATTCTGTTAAGTTAGTAACTCTGGAAAAATACTTGAACTCCAAGATAATAAAGAGTGATGAAATACACACTATTGTGGATGTCATTCAGCCATGTCATTCTGTGCTGAAGTATTAATACAACTAGTTTGGTGAACAATTCCAAGGTTAGCTAAATATGTTTGAAAAATTCCCTACTACATTACAATATATCTTTTTAAGGAATAACTCTAGTCTTGGAGACTCATCAAGGCACGAAAAGTCTCTTCGAAGTGTGCATAATTGCATAAACAAGTTCACACTAACTTGTGTGCAAAATTGCATAGACAAGTTCACACTAACTTGTCAATTGGAAATCCAATTCTAAATTTTCTTTAGGGGGTATCAAAAAAGAATTAAAAGTTCGCAAATATTTACTTATACCTTACCATATATCTCAATGAATTGATAAACATTTAAAATTAAATGAAAGGAAGAGAATAAAAGATGACTGAGATATTCATAGGGAAGAGAATAAGCGTTTTCCTCTTTTAAAATTGATAATTTAATTTGATGGGTAGTATAAAAGGAAAGATAAATTTTTAAGTTGTTTTTATCATTAAATCCATCATTTACTTTATTTATAGAATTTATTAAATATTTATAAAGGGTGATGCAATAATTTAAAACTTCTATAATAGACTAATTTGTTTCTCTAATATCTTCCACCCATATATGAATGAATGAAACTTTGTGAAGGAGTAAGGATGATATCCTTTCTATTATTCTTTATTTCCTTATATTATTTATACAGAACTAAGAAATTTTTTTTTTTTTTCTATCTCCTATTTTCCTTCCCGCGGAACATAACAATAAAAAATGTGATATATATGCGATTTTAAAGTGATCTATAGTGAACTATGCTTTAATTGTGTGAGTCCTTGTTAGGAAATTCACCCCATTAACATCCCATAAAATAAAGTAAATAATTGTCTTTAATATATCATCCGTACTTATTGTATAATGGGCTGATAAAGTTGACTTCCCTGTACTTGTCCCAATTTTGGATTAACAAGTACCACTATTTACACTAGCTAACACAGTGTTTATGTAGTATCTGTCTTCTACCCATCCCTTCACTTCACAAACAGACAAAAAAGAAAATGGTAGCCGAGCCAAAACTGACAGCCAACGGCTCATTAGCCAATTCTCAAGCCAACATAAGGAAAAACCGGTTACTGAATAAAGGAGTGTGACCGTACGTCATGTATGCTAGTAGCATAATTGCAGCAGGTCGTTTCCAATGGCAGTTGGTAAGCATTTAGTGTATGTCTTCCCTCTCTTTCTCTCTCTACTTTCTCTCTCTACATGCTTACGGTCTCTGATTTGATTGAAATAATCCCTCAGCACACACACCAGAGCACACACCACACCACACACTCCAAATTCCCGCATTTTCTTCACTCAATCCATCTCCCACCTCCGATTTCACTCAGATCCATTCCACATTCCCCAATTTCTCAACCCGAAATCCCATTTTTCTCCCCCGAAAAACCCCTGCTTTCACTGTTTTCGCTCTCTTCAGGCTCGCATTTCGTGGTGGTGTCATGCTGATTCGAAGTTGTACATACAGGTATTTTGAGTGCGTCGATGATGTATAATTATCTATAATTAACTTTGTTGCATTTAGTTCCAATAATTTGTTCCTTGTACTTCATGACCTTTCGCTTAGTATTTCTAATTACTCATGGTTCATTTCTAGGGTTCTTTAGTTGAATTCAGATTCTTCATTATCCTTATTATGAAGCTTAAATGGATATTTTTTTTCCCCTTTTGGTAGTACAATCTGAATTCACTGCTACACACACACACATGCATGAATATGCATTTTTGTAGTATTGGGGAACTTAATTATATTCTGAGAACAATTTTTATTATTATTTTGTATTCTTTATTTTCCAATACGATGTTAGAAAGAAATTGGAAGAGAGAATAAAGAGATTGGGGTTAGTAAATTTTAAGTTAAATTCAATCGTGATTTGGTGAAATTAAAGAGCTTAATTAAGAAATTGAGGGTTTAATGATCTTTGTTATTATATTATCTTGAGTCTATATAATCTGACTGTGCTTGTGGTTGTTCATTTATTGTCATCAACCTCAGTCCGTGAATGGGAGAAATTGGATAAACTTGGTGGCTCCTCGCATTCAACAGTCTCTGAAAAATTTCGTGTTAAACCCTAAGAATAACTCATTAACTCAGAGCAGCTCTCTCTCTCCCTCGCACAAACACAATCTGATATTGGTTATTTTTATGGCTTTGATCTCTTTATCACATAAAGCCAACCTTTACTTTTCAGGGATTTTGACGGAGCTTGAGGTTTTCTACTATAGTATCAGAGCTTCTTTCCCATTGAAAGTACCAAAAACTCTTTTGCTCAGCAAATCACTATGAAGATAAGTTAGATAAAAAAAATTGAATGACAACTTTTACAGAACGGACGCCATGTGAAACTGAATATGGTGGGTTCATCTTCCGGGATAGAGTTTTTGGCTTTTCAACAATTTAGCTTTTGGGTTCTGGGTTTTGAATGTTATGTCCACCATGCTACTTGTTATCTTGTGAATTGGGTTCGTTTAGCCAACTTATTGCCGCGGGGAAGGTTCAGTGGTATTTAAAGGTTTTGGGTGTTGGACGGTGGAGGAATAGTTTGCTGTTTTGCTTCTTTTCAAGTTAATTGGATTTGCTTGATTACTACTTCTGGTTTGAAATTGGGTGGAAGAAATTTACGGCACAAATATGCTGGAGACTGAGCTATGTTCTTCTCGGATTCTCTCGCCTTTTCGCGAGGAAAGCGGCGATGAAGAGCTTTCTGTGCTTCCTAGGCACACCAAAGTTATTGTAACAGGAAACAACAGAACAAAGTCTGTTTTGGTTGGTTTGCAAGGCGTAGTCAAGAAGGCTGTTGGCCTTGGTGGTTGGCACTGGCTGGTATTCCCTTCACTTTTTGTTTCATAATTCATCTCTTTCTTTTTCTTTCATAATTCATTCATTTATTAACTCAATATAATTGATTTTATTTTGATGATATTATTCTTATAACTCCCGGATAGATAAAGGAAATAATCTAAAGCATTACATAAGATGGTATCCATAATTTTACAAGTTTCAGTGTAGACCAACAAAATAAGTATGAGTATCTAATCTACCAGCAACGAATTAACACCATGCCATATCTTAAAAACTTCCAAATCTTATCCGTCTTTTAACGGGATTTTCTTTTTATTGACATTAAAATTATTTATATATATAATTTAGTTTCCTTTTCTGTTACCTTTCCGAATTCTATTGATAGTGTTTCCCTTTTTATCTAAGAAATTCTTCAGTTTTGGTATTTCTTTTCCTTTAATTGGGGTGTGGAAAATTTGTAAACCGTCTTCTTTGGCTAAGATTTTTCTTTTATAGTCCTCATTAGAGTTTTTTGTTAGCCACCGTCAAGTATCAACAAGCTCCATCTTTATTTTTCCACATGGATTCAGGGCAACAGGTAAGTCAGTCTTAGTTCCTTTTGTAGCTTTTTCTCTGGTGACAATTGTTGCAGAGAAGTTCGTTTCTTAGGGGTGGGGGTAATTAGTTTATTTTCCTCCAAGTAAAGTGAACGAAAGAAAATAAGAAAATTGTTTATTTTTACTGAAAGGAATCATATCCGAATGCAAGATCCCTCTCTGGATATATATATTTTTATTAGTACTATTACCAACTCCTGTTTGTGGAAAAATATATCCGTATCATATCATATCTAAAAGTTAGTTCTAAATGTTATTTTTCTGGATAAATGTTTTCCTTTTTTTTAAAATATATTTTAATTTTAGTTTTGCCAATTTTTATTTTATTTTATTATTTTGTGGCCTAATTCTTGCAGTGAAAATAGTTTAGAACAAAAATAGCTGTTGATTAAATCTTTTTGTTTATTTTTTGAAGAACATAAGATTGTAGATATTTCTTAGAAGGTGGCCAAGATTTCAAAGTCATATTGTTTCTCTGATTAAATACTTAGTTAATTTATTGTATTAGGTTTTTGTGGATTTGAAAACAATTGATTCTATTGGCAAGTGAAAATCAAGACAAAGTAACAGAAAATGGACCAAAGGCATTGTAGTCTAATGGTACTTTCTCACCTTTCAAAGTAGAAGGTCGATGGTTCAAGTCTCTCCAAAAGGGGCAAAATGGGTGGGTGGGTGTGTTTCTTAGCAATGAAAAAAAAAAAATGGTATTTTGCAGATTCTGAATTTGATTGATCTCCACTGCTCTTCTGTAGATTTTTTTATTGTATTATTTAAATATTATACTATTATTGTTTTTGTTTTTGGGGTACCTTTAAGAAAAGGGATGGGTATAATAATCGATTATGTAGGTGCAAGTTTTAGTTATGCTTTTGGTCTTGGATTTGGAGGTTTATGTTGTCACATTGGGATGGGTTAAATTGGTATTCAATATACTTTTATGATATACAAGGTTTTAAAGAACGGAGTTGAAGTGAAGCTGCAAAGGAATGCTCTGAGTGTGCTGGAACCTCCCACTGGGAATGAAGAAGATGAAGATGACTTTGATAATTCAAGCAGTGGCTCCGACATTGGTGAAAAGGACAATGATTTCTGTAAGTTTTATAATTTTTTTACCCATCAAACCCTAAAACTAGTTCTCAGGACCATGTCCACCAATTGTTGTTTGGAAAATTGGCCTCCCTGTTAAGGTTGTTACTATTTCTTTTTGGCAGCTGGTGGTATTGAGTTCAGCAAACTGAGTAAGCCAAGAGTTAGGTATGCAAGGCCATGGGTTCTATCTACTTCGGCAAAGTCAGCAAATCGTAGCAGTTGCAGAGATGTTCCATCTCATATTCACACCCCTCAACCGGTAAGCAACCTGGAGAAATTCTCTCATATAACTGGAATCAATATAACTCTGCATAGTAATACCTGGGTTGCCATGCACTACCAACATGAAATGTGTCACCGTACACAAATGGTTGGAATGTTGGATGGCCTGAATGACTAGGGCGGGTAAAAATTTTTAGTGACGGATTTCAAAAAAAAAAAAAAAAAAAGGAAAAGATTTTGCATGTGTTTACTGAAAAGCTTCTTTTTTGTTATGTTGTTGGATTTTTTTTTTTTTTTCCTATGTATTCCACTTCCTTACGTAACAGAAATTTAAATGGTCCATTTCCACTCTAAAATCATACAGTGACATTTTACCAAGAAGATATTCAATTAGGGTTTCTAAACGGATTATTACTTTGCAACCCCTACTGTTATCGAATTTACAACTGGCACTGCTACCTACTTATTTATATATGTTCATGTGGATGTTCAGAGAGTGAACTTGGCAAAATTAGGGAGCGGCTCATTGTGGAGATATTGTAGAAGCTTCAACCTTGTGGGTCTTTCTAACTTTTTCAATATATGCATTTTCCCTAAATTTTGGGACATATTCGCCTAACTTGGTGATTTGGAATTTTCAATTACAGGTTAATTCCAATCCTACAAAGGATCAAATGGTTAATGCCATTAACCAACATTTCACTTCACAGGTATCTCTCTCACACACACACACACATGCAAGAAAATCCCCTCCTGTGAACAGTAGTTCCTGTTCCGTCTAGTTTGGGATGCACTTTAGAAAAAGATTGGGATGTTTGCTAGATATCCCAACTTTTCTGTAAGGTGCATCCCAAACTGGACGGAGCAGGAACTACTGTTTCACTGGAGAGGATTCAGTCCGCAAACAAGACAGTTAATATTCACAATCCCAAAATTTATGATTTTCTGGGGTCTGTTTGGACATAGCCACAGCGAAAGGACTGATGCATTCATTAAATTTCTTTTTACAGCAACTGGATGAGGTACAAGTGATTGTGGAGTTCATCCGTGCAGCCAAGAGACTGAAGTCAGTAGACACAGAGAGTAGGGAGTGATTAGGAGAAACTTCATGTTCAATGATTGTATGGTTTATATAACTGTGTTAACCCTAACCTATCTTTCAACTCTAATTATAGACTGCTGTTGGAGAGTTCTAGCTGGTTGTCCAGCCATATCCCCATCTCTCACATATCCTAACCAGTAAGATGGGCGCTGTCGCCCACTTATATATTAATTGTAACCTTAATTTCCTGTGGTATATAAGAGCCATCATCATTGAACACTCGTTACATGTTAAGGAAATTGTGTTCCTAGTACAGATAGGGTAGAACCAAGGTTTATTTGAACTTGCACTTCTAATTACTTGTGTGCAGGGTGTATCTGACATTTTTGTTTATTAGGGGACGTGGAACGTCACAACCACTCATTGGCACGTAAATTTTAATCAACCTACATGTGTTATGATGTAGTGTTAATCAATCTAAAAAATAATAATCTTTGTTCCTTATCCATATAAGGTTATTGAACCTCGAACTTTCGCTGCATTCATGAATCAGGTTCTAGGGAACAAGTTTTTCTGTGGGAGTGAGTTTTTTCTATGCGGGGACTGTGTGATATATATGTGTGTGTATATATATATATATGTATGTATGTATGTTGGCCAGTCCAGGCTGTCATTTGGTGTCACGGGGTTTGTGTCAAACAGTGTGCGATGTGACGTCCATGAATTGAACATTCTTCGAGGACGGAGGTGTTTCAACGTCCATATCAAATCACGGACGAGAATTGTATGCATAATTTGGGGTCCAGCGAAGGGTCACTTTTGCTGATATTACTTATTAGAATTGATTAGTGCAAAAATATCCGTCGTTTAGTTATTATTAGCCACTCCAAAGATTTCGTGCGCCATAGGGTTGTTTGGTTGGGGTCACCACAACTGACCACCATTACATTTCTTGAACTGTGGACCCACCCCCGTCCCCCTCAAAGTGATGCCTTTATGGGCTTCTCAAGCTTTGGCATGCTCCAATTGGTTGAATGAGGCGAATCTGAGCCCAGTATATTCAGCCAATTAAAATGAAAATTAATATAGCAGCGAGTTGAGAGCAGTAGTTTTTAAAATTAAGCGGGATTAATTTCATAATAGTACTATTTTCATAATTGAGATACTCCAATGACATGACATGTCCAACGCATTCAATATTTTCTTTAAATGACTGATAGAATTGTGAATTGGACAAAACTGTGTCGCCAAGTTTAGAGATAGATTTGAGAAAAATATTTATGACAAGTTGGTTTTGCTCTGGTGATAAAGGGCCATACCTTAATGTGCCCCCACCCTATTTTCCTAGTTGGAATCTTCTTTCACCTAAGCCCCACTAACTTTCAACATTTGTAACTATTGTCATGTAAAAAAATAAAAATAAAAAAAAATTAAGGAGAATAATTGTTTGAGAATTTTCTACCCTACCATACCTATGTTTTTAAAGAGGTTAGCTTGTTAACCTGATTAATAATTTATTTACCAAACAAAACATTTAATATCCAATAAAATAATAAAAATCACAAGGCATAATCTGGGTTTATGTTAAAATTGCCTAATTGTTCATGGTAATTGAGCCTAAGGTTACACATGTCATATATGACACGTTGAGTTGAACGGGTATAAATGAATTTCACGAGTTAAACTCCTTAACCCTAACATGACACAATTAAGTAAATGAGTTAATTATGTCTACCATTTATGACCGAAATTAACTTTACGTATCCAACTTTGCCGCCCCTACAGTCCCTACTATCCAACACAAATATGAATATAATTTATAGTTAAAACTTGATTTTGGGAAGGAAGAAACTATCAGGAAGTTGTGCTCTCACGAGTTTGCGCGCCCTTGGATTGAGAGATTTTGGGAAGGAAGAAGCTATCCAACAACTGTGACGCAAGCTCATGATGAGTGCCACCTTACGATAGACTTGGTGTTCCATAAAATAAAATTAATACACTAGAGAGCAGTGGCCCAATCTATATTAGTCCTAGCCCATCCCAGTTTAGCCATTAGTACAAGCCCACCTAATGACAGCGAAAACCACCAAAGCGCATATAATATTTTGGCCCACTTGACCTGTGTAGTTCTAGCTCATTCTACACTCAGACATTTGTTCTTCTAAGCACAAAAATGGTGGGCCCAGGCTGACTAAAAGGTGCCACGTGGCTAGTTGGTTGCTTTTAGGCTCACCAACTTGGTTGTGTAGAATATTCCAACTCCGCACGTCCCAATTAGAATTAAGTGCCTCTAAAATTTTGTTTACTTTTCAATTGGTACTCCCGCATCAGGACAAGACGCGTTTATTACAAATATACCCTCCTCAGTATCTAAGACAGTCACATTAACATTATATTAATGGACTTAATTATTATTCTTTTTACCAAAAGCCATCTGTCCCAATAGTACAAGGAGGGGGGAGAGAGGTTGGAGTTTCATATGTGGGAAAAAAAAAACAAAAACGGAGTACCTATCAAAATCGTTTGCAATCAATTCAATAAAAAGAGTCTAACAAAATCTGTTTGAAATTACAAATTCTCTAATTTGGTGTTTGATTAAGATTTAATATCTCAAGTTTGGAACATAGAGTTACCTCTATCTAAATTATCTGTCATTCATTTTATTTCTATAGATATTACAATAATTATAACTACTTTATTTTTATTCTTTTTCATCTATTCCAAAAGGTTATTATTATGCTTTTATTTCTTTCATATCTTTGATTACTTGCAAGGGCAGAAATTATTCTCTCTCTTTTCCCTTATTTATTTATTATTATTATTATTATTTTTCCCTCATAACTAACACTTAGGTATGCGGGTCTGCTCTGTCTCCTACTTTAAAATAAAAAAATATAAAAATTAAAGAATAAAAAGTATCCCCAAAGAATCATGGATTACATACATGAACTAAGGGAGAAGCATATAAAATGCAAGTGCAGTCATTTAGACCACCAAAATAAGTTTAGGTATTTTTTAGTTTATTATTATTATAAGTACTTTTCAACATTAAATTATTTTAAAATTTATTTAGTAACTATATTTTTTTAAACACTTTATTTCTATTTATACAATAATATCATTAGGATGTTACCATATTTGATCATAACTTTATTAAAGAAAGAGTATAATTGTCTTTATACAAAATTAAAAGGATAAAATTGTCTAATAAAAAAAAATTACCTAAAATATTTAACCTCTACTAATTTTAAAAGTTTCAAATTTTAGTTTCTTTAAAAAATTTGATAATCGTTATAATTGCTTTTAATGATTACCAAATACATCAAAATGCAACTTTTCAAAATAAAAGCGCTTTCTAAATAGGAGTAATAAAGAAATAATCCAAAACAAGTTCTTATACACATACTATAAAATAAAAATATATATAATCTATATTTATAAATATAAACTAGAATATATATATATATATATATAAGTCACATCTCTACTATTATTATTAGTTAGATATGCAGTTATATATATATATAATCTATATTTACACATATAAAATAGAAAAATAATATAATATTATATATTTTTAGATGTACATACACATAACAAGCACCCACCCAATTGCCCCAAAAAAGAGTGAAAGAAAGCTACCTTCGGCTTTTTCTCTACTCTTCTCTTGTAAATTAGAAGCCCAAATTCAGTGAGTTTGATACACAAAAATTAATTGATTGCTTCTTTGGCTTTCGTGTGTGGATGTATTGTTGTTTTGGAGTTATTTTCTTTTATCTATCGCCAGTCTTCATTAGTTTATCCCTTGTGCTGTGCAGTTTACGAAAAACAGTGGAGGAATCTAGCTGTTTAGGTTTCAGGTAATCAATCCATTGGCGTTCTTCATTCTTTTGTTTCTGTGATTGCCATGGGGTCTGATTAGGTTTTTCCTTGGGTCTTGGGCTGTTTATTGACTCAATTGCTGGTTGTATGTGCTGAGTATTCTCAGAATTTCGTAAAAAAATCTCATTGAGGACTATTATTGTTTCCCTATTTTTCGCTCCATGGTGATCTTATCAGGTTTGTTGTTCTGGTTGATGCAATTTAGTATACTTTAGGGGATAGGGTGTTACTCTAATTTTGGAATGTTGTTGCATGCTTTGTGTTTGGAGCTGGTTTAATCTCAAATTGTGTAGGATAATTGGTTTATGAATCGGATTTTTGAAAGTTAGGAGTTCTTTTTCCTCAAACAATGGGTTTGTATGACCAATTGACCATGGCATGTGGTGACATGGTAAAAATTTGGAATTTCAGGAGACATTGAAATTTAAAATAATCAAGTTTATTTTTATTTTTATTTTTATTTTTTTATTTTTTATTATGGGCCTGTGTGAAAATAATTGGAACTGTATGATTCTGTTTTCAGACTTTGAAACTGGATGTTTGGTTCCTTAGAAACCAAGGATATGTTGTAGTATAATCCTGCATTATGACCACAGACTTATCATTTACAGACGTGATTTACTTGAACATGAGTGTCTTTTATTTTGACGTGGTGACATGAGGCATTTTGGATGAAGAAATCCATAGATTTTAGTCACAGTGTACTTTATATATATATATATATGTATATGCATGTAAGTATGCATCAATACACTATATTGAACCCACCCACACACACCCCCCCCTATATATATGTAATTTTCTATGCGTAAGGAGTGTGTCGGTTCTATTGCTCACTGCAATGGTCGCTATTGGCCTTTTGGACACACACACACACACACACATATATAATATATAAGGAGTGTGTTGGGTCCATTGCTCACTACAATGGTCGCTACTGGGCTCTTGGCCTAGGCGTTGTGACCTCTATCTCCCCAAAGGAGAGGTCAAGGATTCAACCGAGATCTTTTGATGGGGAGGGGACTTCCATTGGGGCTTTGAAGTTCGCTATTCTTTGCTCTCTTTTTAGTTGGGGTATGGGGAGAGATTGTATTTCTTTGGATGAGATTATGGACTTTTTGGGGTCGTTGGGTCCATAGATCTCATTTTCTTCTCTTTCTTTTTTCGTCTTTGTATAGTCCTTGGGACGCGTTCCCCTTTTGAACGCCTTCTAATACATTTTTACTTATCCAAAAAAAAAAAAGAAAAAAGAAAAAGGATTCAATCCCCAAGTGGGGCAAATTGTGTGCGTGTATGTGTGTGTTGTCTGATTACTAAAAAATGTGGTAAAAGCTTTGCTGCTGTGGGAAGATGCAGTTTGGGTCCAAGGGTAGCCACTTTATCTCAAATTTTAGGTGTCAGTCTACTCCTCCAGGCTATATTGCATTGCATAGGCCGCGAGACTAATTAGCTAATGCCCTTCACTTCGTTGTGCATATAGAAAACTATGGAGTAAAATATTACTGGAAACTACTATAAATGTTCCATATAAAAAAATATAATGCCTTGTATTTCTGCATTTTATTTGAGTAGAAATGGTAAGACTTTGTCACTACATGAGTTAAAATAGGTATTATGTGCAGGTAAACTTTGGTGTTGAAAACACATGTTCCAAACATGCCAATTATTGATTGGAATAAGTGTGTTGTATACCATAGCCATATGCACCCCTTAAGAATTGTCCATACCATTAGTTTCCAATTAAGCTAAATAGCATGTGAATGGCGGGACATTGTTGCATTGTTTCATCCTAACAGGTTACCCGAGCATGCTGTGTGTGCGGCATATGTGAAGCTACTCATCATCATCTTTGCCTTAATCCCATATGAGTGGGGTCGGCCACAATTCTCTCTCTCTCCAATCTTTTGTATTACATGTCATTTCACCTACTATGTTTAATATGTGAAGCTACTATTAGTAGAAAAACATTACATAAACTGGTTTAGTGCTTTATGGAGGTAGATATTCCTTTCATTATGGGTTTTTGAATTTTTTTGGAAATAAGGACACAAAAGAACATACTATCTAAATATTATGTATATTCGTTCTCTTGGTCAATTGCACACTTGTTATGCTGTAACTTAAACCCACATCTGCCACAGTTAATAAATCTACCTTGATTTTTGCACTTTTAATTATTTCTATCTGATTTCATTATCATGTGAACTCGGGTTATTTGGATTTTGAAATAGTAGGAAACATCTTGTTTTGCTTTTAGTATATGGTATGCCCATTATTTTTTTTCCCTTTAAAATTTAGATGCTCACTTCATAGAATATTTAACATTATTGCTACCTAATTCTTCATATTCACATTTTCTTTGGCACCCTTGCTTGATCTTTGTTGATAATTTTTCTGAGAGAGAATCGTAGTGCCCATGTTTATTGAAGCATGACAATAACTTTATTTGTACTTTTACTATGACATTGCTTACTTTTCATCTAAGCGAATGTTGTTTTCTTATGCCAAGGGGAGTGCAAAATGAACAAACTGCTGATTGCTTCAGGTGGATAATAGAGATAACTAATAGAAATGGGAGGCTGTTGCTGCTGTTCTTCTAAAGGAGTGGAACTGAGTAGTTCACCACCATTCTATCATGTAAGTAATATAATCGCACTCACACCAGATACTTTCTTGTATGATCTTAACTTCTCAAGCTAGAGTTGAACTTCTCAAGCTAGAGTTGAATGCCGTGTTCATGGTGTAAACCTGGTTTCTGCTGCATAGTCTACATACAAAGTGAAAATATATATACAGAGTGAAACATAACTATGCTATCTAGAGTTTCTTCAATGTTATGGTTTCCAATTATTACATGAAGTAACAGCGAACAGTGAGGTTAGATAATTCATATATATATATATATATATATATATATATATATATATATATTTTCAATTGGGGAGTCATATAATCTATTTGTTGCCCGTTAAAGATAACTCTTTTTAGTCATGTCTTAGTAGTCTTATGTGGTGATTAAAAATATTAGAATTGTATGGTCTAGATTTGTTTCACTTGGTGTGGAAACTGTGTTTTTCTTTGTAAGCCTTTGACAACATTTTCTGTGATCTGAAGATCATTTTGCCGCTAAACTTAGGAGATTCGGTCTTTTTCCAAGTCCAGAATGAAGTGGATCTGTATTTGACAATTTGACCCCTGTGCTCCTCTCTCTCTCTCTCTCTCTCTCTGTCTCTCTTATTCTTCCTCAGTGGTATTTTCTCTAATTAGCATAGAGTATTATCTATCAAAAATAAAAAATAAAAAAATAGTATAAATTCATAATTTGTGATCCTTCTACCGAGCATATACTCATATGATGTTAGAGCAAGCCTTGACTGCTGAAATATTGTTACAGAAATGTGATGGCTGCAAGGCATGCATGTGGTATTGGATCTTCAAGAGGAATCTAGTGGTTGAAGAAGATATATACGAGCTTCAGAGAAACCTAAAATTGTTGTTGCTGCATGTGATATAGATGCAAATTTTTGAGCATGATAAGTAATCATATGAGAATACCTCTTTTTCTTTTGTGTTACTTCATTAGAATCCTAGAAGATCAGAAACTTGAATTTCAAGTGACTTTTGTTCTAAAACATGACCAGTCCCTGAAACAGTTCGCAGGCTGAGTTTCACAAACATTTGATTTTAGTGGATTTATTTGATCAAATTTTACTGTAGTAAAATTCCTTTTTCCTTTCCTTTTTGGTTGTGTGTGTGAGTGGATGGATTTCCTGGAAGAGTAGGTGGTTGATTTTGTGATTATTAGGTGTCACAGTTCAATCTGATCACTGTAAATTCAATACTTCAGAGAATCAGAGTCAAACTTAGTATTATTGATGTAGGAAAGATGTAGAAAAGGGTCATCATCCAGCGTATTCCCTGTTGATCAATGGTTTGTGGAGGGTGAATGAAGCACATTGCTCTGCTGAGAAGTTGTCAGCGAATAGGTGCTGAATTCTGTGGATTAGTTGTAAACAGCTTGTAGAGTTCTATCATGGAAATGAGGGGTGAGGTGTAAAAAAGGATTTCAAACTTACCTTTGTGATCTGACTTCAAAGTTTCATGCTTCATTTGGTATGGGGTAAGAAATACTGTTGGGATAAGTTGCTTCCTGTTTTATCAAATGGTAAAAACCAATTCTTTATAGCATAAATAACAAGGTCATTGTTCCCAGTAATATTTTGTGTGCATTTTGACATCATAAAAGCATATGTTGATACACAACATATGAAAAAAAAAAGAAAAAAAGAAAGGAGATGAATTTCAGAAGGATATGAAGATGACCCCATATGTTTTGAAGAATAAATCTGTAGCTAATGGCCTTGTTGGTACACCACATTGAAGAATTAATTGTCCCAAGGGCCATGATTGGTGTCCTCTACTTCATCTGTAGAGTCTTCTGCAAAATATCATAATAAACTTGATGTTCATGACTGGAGAAGTTTGTGTTGTGGTCAGATACTATTCAAGTTGTGAAGATAGTGGTGTTTTAGAAAATGATCAGGCCAGAAGTAGAAATTTAGTCTCATCAATAACCATAATATATTGATTATTTTCAATGAAGAGGCTGGGGCAAATGTCTTTATGCTCTTCCTGCCTTCTCTCAAGTTTCATTGTCTCTTCATCCATGGTATTGTGATGGAAGAACAAATCATGGTGCTGCCAAGAATACTAAGACCGTTCTACAAAGATGACTTGAACTCGTTTTTTTAGGTCCCAAACTCCTAATACGTTATTATACTTGCCAAGCCAACTGCTTGTTGGCTTTCTCATTGCGGCTTAGCTTTTTAAAGAAGCTTAGGAGAAAAGAGCTGTGGATATATTACTTGGCACCAGTTTGAGGGATCATGATACTGTAACTCAAGGGTTTGACTGTTTTTTCCAACTACAACAAACAAAGCCTTTTCCCGACTACTTGGGTTTGGTTACATGAAACCTTCCATTCCGCTTCTATTTAAGGCCATAGCCTCAACAAACCACAAGTTATCATATTTTAAGGGTAGTTTTTTGGTGTCCTATTAAGCTCTGACCATCTATAGCGTCCTCCCATCTTAAATCCTTTAATGGTAAAATTTATTTTTCATTCTTAATAATTCTACATATTTCTTCAGCTAATGGTTGCTATATTATCTCATGCTTATTAAATTGTAATTAGCTAACTCCTAAACAATTGCAATTATGGGTGGAAAATGATGGATATATTTTCAATACCAAATCCCAACCATTATTAAACCTTTGTTAAATCCTTTTCTTATTTTGGTACCTAATAAATAGTTTGCTTGGTGATGATATTTTTGCAGGGATGTTGAGCATTGAACTTCTTTTTACAATTTACTAAATTTTCCTCGCCAATTAACTATGTCAAGTTTAGAATAATTTTGGCCTATGCTACTGATTTTTTTTCCCGATCAAAGATTAAAAAAACAAAAATGCTAACTGGAGAGATGGGCTTGTCAATGAATGATTATATGATTTTTGGAAGAGCCTAGAGTTTGATTGTTTTTTACATAGTACTGTATATCATTAGCACCTATGGTGAATTGCGGTTCTGATAAGTTGCCAATTCTGCTAAAATTGTCTGCTTCAAGTACTGCGTTGGAGCTGGTTAGTTATAAATCTGCTGCACCCACTTTCTGGATGTTTTGGAGACCTGCATTTTAGTGTGAAATAATTAACAAACATTGGGCCTTTGCACGTAGATGGCTTTACTAAGTATTCTTTTGATTTGGAAATGTACTTAATTGCATCTATTTTACTCACAAAGGTCTAGAAATTGATTTTACTGACAACCATGTTAATTTTATTGTTATGAAGTCATCTCACGAAGTTATTTCTTGTGTTTTGTGTTGCTTTTGCCCTGTTCTGCAGTACCCAAGAGTGTCAGAAGAGCGTGAGCCCTTGTCATCTCAGCATGTCCCATCCTCTGCACTCTCTACAGGACTCTTAGTTAATACCAATTTGGAAACTTCGTTCCCTGACACTTACAGACCACCTCCTGCACCAATACCATTTAATGCAAATCTAGGACTTCCCCAAACTGCACTGGGCAATCGTGAAAATTGCGGCAACAAGAGTGATACGGTTGTGCCGACAACGAATACCGAGTCTAATGAACTAACAGATAGTGGCAACACTTTCGAAACATCAGAAAAAGACTTGAAGGAATCCGACTGCAAGGGAAAAACTGATACTGAACTTGTTTCATCAAAAGAACTGGCAGTTGAACTTGAGAAGTCTGGTGAACTTAAAAAGTCCACTGAAACTCCTATTTCAGCACCGGAGGAAGAGGAGGTTTGTCCTACCTGTCTTGAAGGTATTGAAACTACCTGTTTTCTGAACTCTTTAATTTTGGGCAATTTTTCTTACCTTCAGGAATTCTAGGCCACAGTTTGCATACAATGTTGTGTTTGGACTAGAAAAGTCGTAACTCGTTGATTTTTTGCTCCTGTACGCTGCTGCAGAATATGACACTGAGAATCCAAAAATTATTACAAAATGTGAACATCATTTTCACCTTTCATGCATTCTTGAATGGATGGAAAGAAGCGACACTTGTCCTGTTTGCGATCAGGTTCGTCTTGAATTTCATTTTTACTGTTTTTATGATTAGATAAGAACCCATTGCTGTTGTTAATTTGTTCGTTTGTTAACAATGTATGTAAATGCTACAAGGTCACAGACTTTTTTTTTTTTTTATGGTGCAGGAAATGATATACAGTCCTGGTGATAGCTAGCTATCTGCAACTGTGCAATCAACTTCATAGCTTTTCACGGTCCAACTTCATAAATCAGAAATTTTGGATGCATGATTGTCGTCGTTTTTACAGCGTTCAGTGGCAGCCTCAGGTTTAGCTGTAGTGTGGTCATTTTGTTTGTTGTGAAGTAGACATGTCTCTTAAATGCATTGTGTTTCTGGGCTCATTTTATTTGAACTTGAAAGGAAGAAGAAAAGAAAAGAAAAAGGCAACAAAAATGAAGTAAATCAAGTTTGTCATAACGCAATTCCCCTGGCCCATTTTCTGTATATTCATCCCGGGTTTATATGGGTGGAAATGGGATGCAAGCGTAGGTACTTCAGTGCCAAACAGTAGAAGCCTCGACACACTCAACCTAAATGGATACAATACACATCAAGCCCTACCGTAGTGGATAATATGCAAGTCCCTACGTACTTCATAGTACATATATTTTTTGTTATATAGTTTGGTGTTCATCTCTCTCACTCTCTCTCTCTCTCTCTCTCTCACACACACACACACACACTCACACACTGGATATCTGAATATGCAAGTGTGTGCATGATACATCTACTTTGGCTTCGAAGCTTGAATCGGACGGTGTGCCTTATTTGCAAGGTCCAATTAACGGGTGATGATGTGTAAGATAAGCCGTAAAAAAAAAATAGTTAATAATTGAGTGATTGTAGCTTGTCGATCAAAAAGGTTAAAACTAAAGAAAGAATGGGGGGCGAGTGATTTGGAGTAATCTGGAACTCTACAAGTGCAATTAACCGTGTTTCTCAGTGGAAATATATATATATATATATAGATAGAGAGAGAGAGAAAGAGAGAGAGGTATGTATATGTAATGGGGTTGTGTGTGTAACTCAAAAGGATTCTAAAATGGTGAACCTTTTATTCTTTACGGGAAATTTTATTGTTTTTTAATGTTTTTAACTCTTTACGTGTTTCTGTGTTATTCCGATCTTTCGTTGATTTCTTGTGGTTTTATTGATGAAAACTGTTTAGTTTCTAGTCTAAAGTTTACTCTTTCGAAAGTCAATATCAATCTAGCCAACTCTCAATAAACCCAATCTTGATTAGGCGCGTAAGCTTATTATAGTGATATTGACACTGAATCAAAGCACCTTCAGGGTTGAGCGTCTCAAGTTTTGTTTTATTAATATATTTTTTTTTCAAGTGTCATCATCGTCTACGTACATATAAATATATATATTTAGAAACGCGAAGTTCACATTCTTAAGAAAAGGTTTTTTTTATTTGTTAAAAAAATGAAAAATAATTACCATCTTCAATATTAATAATAATAATATTTTTTTGAAAGGTTAATACTAATAAGGGCGAATTGCAAAAAATCGTAGCTACTTGCGAAAAATCTCCCTCATGAATATTTTTGGCAAAAAACTCTCCTCAACTATTTCAAGAGTATTTTTAATTGATATAAGTGATTGTTTGAGTGAATTTTTCGGACGAAATTACCCCTTAACATATTACTACTTAGATAATTTATTTATTTTCTCTCCGTCAAGCAAAGTATGTGAAGCAACAAAAAAAAATTACAAAAAATAAATAAAAAATAAAAATGGAAAGCCAATAAAATCATATTTAAGCTATGTATAATTAATAAAATAAAATTGAGTACAACCGCACATGAGAGAGAAAATCCACGATGGCGTCGAAATAAAAGATGAAAAAATTAAGCAACTCAAGAACTCCTTCAGTGTACTTGATATTTAGCAACCATTATAACAATTAATTATTTTATAAAAAAATATTTAATAATTTGTCATGTTTTCTTAGTCCAATTTCATTATTTTCATTAATTGGATTATGCTACTACAAGGTAAGTGGACTAAAATTGGCAATTAAAAAGCAATATAATTTCTTTTTCAATTTTTTTTTTATTATTATTATTTTTTTTTTACTTACTTTGAGAACACAAAATTGTTCTCAAAATACCCCAAAGTAAATTTTTGAGACGAAATTGTTATAGTTGATGTACTCAAGTTAAATACATAAAAATATTACGGCTTTTAATGTGAAAGGGTATCGTTATCCTCTATTTAATTCACATGAATCTAATTACAAAGGACATTTAAGCCATTTAGTTTGAGAGAAATGCATTTATCATCTCATCATATATTGTTTTGATTCCACTACCTACTACGCAAAAATTGTTTTGATTCTACCACATACTACTCGAAAATTACATACCATGTGCTCGAAGTATAGGGGGTAATTTATGGAAAGTTTACTCACTCTTATTATTAAGATTAAAAAAAAAAAAAATTCTTATTATTAAGATGGTAAGAAACCAAAGGAAAGATAACACTTTTTACATGCAAATAATTTGTTCAATTACAAGGATGAAGTCATGACAAATAATAATAATAATAATAAAAGTAAATAAATAAAATTAAGTCATAGATTAAGTGAATATAGCTAAGTATTCTTGCGATCTCAACTATTATTTATAGGGTAATTTACATAAACTTCCCTATAGTTTGCCATAATTACAGGGACCTTGTAATACCCCTAATTTTAAAAGGACAGTTCTGGAATTTAATTATTGTATTTAATTACGTTTTTATTAAGTTAATTGTTTTAATTGCCTGTTTATTTGTTTTTATCTGTTTAATTGCTCATTTTATTGTATTAATTATTTTATGTGTTTAGTTGTGAATTTGTTGGTTTAATTGTTTCATTGGTTTTAATTAATTATTTGAATTTTGTGACTTGTTTAAGTGTTGTAATTTATTTATTTTATTTAATTCTCTAATTGTTTATTGATTGGGTTTTAATTATTGGATGTAATTGTTTTCTTTAAATAGAATTAATTATTTTTTTGAAATTGAATTAATTGTTAAATGATTTAATTTAGTATAAATGGATTTTCTATAAATAGAGTTTTATGTTAGTAGGATTAATTAAGGGTTTTGGTTTTAGAAGTCACGTATGTAGCCGACATAATTAAGCATTAATTAGGTTTCATATGGGCCGACTAAGGATTTAGTTTAGGGTTTAAATTAAACTAGGGTTTTGTGTAAACTTATAAACCTATAAATATATCTGTATAAGGCGGTCAAGGGTTTAGAACCCTAACCACGCTGTGGAGACGGAAGAAACAGAGAGGAGGAAAACCAAAGGGGCGCCAGGAAAACTTAGAAGAAAGACGTTGAGATTTCTGAACCGAGTCTCACAGGCAAGTTTTATAACTAGCTCTACCTTTTTGACCTGTGTTCTTTGCATCCCTAACACAATCTCAGGATGAAATAAGGATTAAAACAAATCTGGTTCGCATGCTTGCATTGTTTAATAAACATATGTTTATGATATGTTAGATTGGTTGTTTTACAGTGTTGTTGTTTTACTGTTTTGTTTTACTTAATTCATGATTTTAAGGATGTCAATTGATGGATTAAGAATTTTAATAGTTCTAAAACATAATGGGAAATCTTAAAATTAATCTGGGACGCAGGGCTAGATACCTGAAACAGTATGTGTTCTTGTATGGATTTTAATCCACTTAGGAGCTGTTTTGTGTAACTCTTGTTCCAATTGAATTCAATTAATGAATGATGAATTTAAATTACTCTGGAATACCCTAGGACTTAGTTTTAAATCAACAAGAAACTTGGGTTGGAGGAACAAAGTTGCCGGAGTTGGAGAAGAAGTTGAACAGTATGATTTCTTTTAGGTGCATGTTAACCGTTTTAAATTATTTTGTTTAATTCTTGTTCCCACTGAATGTGATTATTAATCAAGGAAGTTAATTAACTTTTGAACACCCAAGAACTTAATTTTAATCAGCAAGAAATTTGGTTTGGAGGATCAACACAGCCGCACACCGCCGGAATTGGAAAAACGACGCACAGGGGAAGGAGCCTGCTCTATTTCAAGTAGAGTAGGCTCAATTAAAAAGTGGAGCAGGCTCTACTTTGTAGTAGAGCCGGCTCTACTTGGTAGTGGAGGCAGCTCCACTTTGGGTGAAGCCTGCTCCTTTGTGGGTTTTCATTTTTTTTGACTTTCTGCGAGACTGCTAGCTACTGTGCTTGGGTTAATGGGTTTCCAGGGGCAACTGAGAGTTTAATTAGAGGTTCTCAGTGATGTTTAAATTCTACTAAAACTTCAGAAGGCATGAAAATACATATTATACCATAGAAGGTTAGTAGAAGGGACGTTATGAAACTATTAAGAAAGTTTACATGGTTGCCTTGTGCGGATGGTTCAAGTTGTTTAATTATAATTTAGCAATTGAATTAGGAGTTTGATATGTAAATCATATAACAGGGGTATGGGATTAAGCCTATTAACTAATATAAATTCAGTTAATACTTAATAAGGAACTAGTTGATGGTTACCAAAACAATTGTTTATGTCAACTTGTGGGATGTTGTGGAGTAATTACAAGTAAGTATGTAGATACTGTTAATGTCATTATTATGCTTAGTGTGAGTTACATGATGGTTATATTTATTCTCTGCATTTAAAATTTGTTAGAGAATCAGGTACTGAATGTATTGAATAAGCATGCTAGTTAAACATTCTTGTTATGCTTATGATTGGGTATGTTGATGTTGATATGTTATGCTGTCATATATATTATAACTTCTGGATGGATGTTTTGTATGCACCGGTATGGGACGGTGACATACTAGGGGGATTAGCTTAAAAATGCTAAGTCCTACCTACTCTGGAATAAGGGATGGATTAACTACAAAAGTTAAGTCCTACCTGTCTTTTGTGTTAGATCAATAAATAATTGAGTGACACTTTGGTTTGGAATGGAATTTAAATATATTTTTATGATACCACGATATGAGCCTGAGTCTCAGAGTCGTTGGTTAGGGAGCGTATATGCATTGGGATGCTTAGCTGGCTATGATGGTTGGATGTGTACCCTGCTAGGACTAGGTAGTCATGCCCACCTTTGGGTGCGCTTTCGCATGGTGCCTACTAGTCAGGTTGAGACGGGCCTGTAGTCCAGTGAGAGTCCTGTAGTGTGATTATATATATATATTTATCTACGGACTATTAGCTATTGTTGGATTTATTAGGATGTACATGCGTATCAGGTCTCTGCTTGGGTAGTAGTAGTATAGAACTTACATGTGGGCCTGACCCACTCATCATTTTTCAGGTATCGGACATTTCCAGTCTAGAGCTTGTTCGTGCTGAGTAGGGACGATCTTCCTTTCTACCGACGACGTAGGACTTTTTTCCAAATATTAGATTTGGATTTTATTTTTAGTTTTATTTTCATTCAGTTTGGGATTTTTATTAGGGGTCCACTAGAGATGGATTCCCGAGTTGTTAAACTGATAGAGTTTTGGATTATCAGATTCTAAGTATTTAATTATAATGGATTTTACTTTTAGTTTCTTCCAGCTTAAACTTTATTTATTAAATTCATTTTGTCATCTGTGTTCGATTAAATATTAATTGTTTGATATCCTTCGGATCTGTGCTCGGACTTGATCACCCGTGGCTCTAGAATCGAGGGGTATCACAGACCTCCCCTCCTGTTTGGGAAATTACTTGGACCTCCCTTGCTTTTGAAAATATCCTACATGAATCTCTCTTCTGTTAGAGTCAACGCCAGTCAACGACGGAAATTGCTGACGTCATGTACAAATTTTACTAAAATTTCCATAATACCCTTGTTCTTACCAATTGATATATATATGATATATATATATATATATATATATATATATATATATATATATCTATTAGCACCATGATCTTTGTGGGTCTATCCGTTTCATGGTAATGGTTGTTGATTATCTTCATTTGGTATACACACGCGCGCGGTCCACATCACCAAAGAGATCTGTAATGATCTGCCCGACGGTATTTCTATACGTTTCCTCTACTCGAAGCGCTATCTGATATTTGACGATAGGGTCTCTAAAATTGATTACAGACTAAGGCTAAACACAAACCCAAAATTGATTTTTCAACATATGAAGAGAAGTGGTTTATGGGCATATTGGTTTAAATGATTTGATTATTTATGGCCATCCTTCATTTTTGCTCGCTGAGAAAACCAGACCCTCACCGCCGCTAAGAAACAAAAAATAAGACCCATAATTCTCTATATGACTCAGATCATTCAAAGCATATCTCATTGTAGCCTTAACCTTAATTAGGTTTCAATTACAACTTAGAATCTGAATCGAACGAGACTAAACACGAATCGGGAAGAAGATTTAGATGGAGAGAGGTGAAGAGGTCAATGTGGATGTCCTTGGTGGCAACACCGTTGGTGAAGAAAGGGTTAACAAGACCCAAAATCACCAAGCTTCCTCGTCATCATACCTTTGCTTTCTTGCCGTCATCATCACTAAGCTTCCTCATCATCATCATCACCAAGCTTCACTGCCATCTTCATTTTTGCTCTTCGACTTTGAATTCAAATCTTCATTACTACAACTATAACTATACAGTACTAGTACATATACATTGTCACTCCTCAAATCAAATCAAATTATGCCAATCAATCAATTTAACCATTTCAAAACCTTAGATTTATATATATATATATATATATATATATATATATATATATATATATACATACAAAGATAGATTAATAATCAGAGATATGAATGAATAGAAGAGAGTGAGATCGATAGAACCATGTGAGATTAGGGTTAGTGATTAGGCAATGTCTGAGTCGAAAATGGCCAATTAGTTTGGAAATGCTTTTGATGATCCTTTTGAAGAAGAAGCTTTTCCTTTGGGCTTGGTTAGCCAAGACTGTCTCTGTGTTGGTGGTGATGGCGACGGCGGTGGCGGAAGAAGTCGCCGATGGTGGGAGGAAATGGCGATGGAAAAAGTCGTCGACGGTGGGGGAGATAGCGGTGGAAAGGGATTGTGCAGGACATTTATTTTTTAATTAAAAGCTGATGGGTAGTTTAGTAATTTCAGATGCCAAGGAGAGGGTATTTTAGTAATTTTGATAGGTTTGTTACTGTATTTAACGGTTCGTCACACATAAGGAAGGTATGTGTATGATATTTTCAAAAGTAAGGAAGGTCCGAGTAATTTCCCAAACAGGAGGGGAGGTCCTGTAATTAAGGCAAACCATAGGGGAGGTTTCTGTAAATTACCCATTGTTTACATGTACTATATCATGTTGTCCAAGCAGTGTTGAAATATAAATTTTCAACAATTGGGTTAGCTTTGTGTTTGAAGGAATGAGAAGGTTTGCTTGACGCGAAGAGATAAAAGAAAAAAAATAAATAAATTGTTGGAAGAATAGTCTGTTAAAGAGTAATTTCGTCAAAAAATTCCCTCAGATAACCACTTAAACGAACATCAGTTGAAAACACCCCTTTGGGATAGTTGAGGGGGATTTTTTTGCCAAAAATATTCATAAGAAAAGTATTTTGCAACTGAGTAATAGTAAAGAGAAATTTTTGCAATTCACCCTAATAATAGTATTGATGATGGTATATTAATGATTTATTGTCTGAGATTTGGGGCTATATATCATAACTCATAATAGTGATGAGAGGGGAAAAAAAGAAAAGGAAATGAGATGGTAATGTTAAACTCTGATGCTTGGATAGTTTATAATAGGTAAAAAAATAGAAATGAAAATTATAATAATACCATAAAAATATAATAAGAAAAAGGAATTATTATTTTATTTTGTGAGAGAGAAAATTCAATCGAAAATTCACTTTTTATGAAAGAAAAAAAATGGTGAAACAGGTAATTATTGATGACAAACTCACTTATTATTTGAATCAATTTTTTTTCCTTTTTTATTTTTTTACTACTCTGTAGTAATTTTGGAAACCCTTTCCTCTTCCTCCAAATTCTACCACTTTTTCATTTTCCCCCACTTTTTCAAAATTCATATCAAGGGACATAATCGTACTTTCATTTCTCTAAGGCCATCTGCACTAGCCTCTCCAGATTTTGGCTCTCCAAAAATACCACTTCAGCTTTTTAAAGAGCCGCGTCAGCAATTTCAAGAGCCATGTCAGCAGCTTTTGCTATCCAGAAACATGCACTCTACCAGGCTCTCCAAAAAAAAAATATATTTTCTCAACGGCAATATTTTTCAATCAAACAATATTTTTGCAAATTATTAAAAAAAAATTACGATTGATATTATAACTTGAAACAATACATTATCCATTATGGATTAAAAAAATAATTAAACAAAAAAATTAAAAATAACTTAAACAATACAATATTCTAAATTAGAATAAGAAAAAATAGACCAAGGATTACAAAATCCTATGGGAACTTTGGGGCGGACCGTGAATTACAAAAAAATAAAAAAAGAAAGGAAAAAAACAAATTTTAAGGGGAAAAAAAAAAAAAAAAAGGTTTTTTAATTTATTTTTGGCCCAAATAAAGTTTTTTTTGGACAAACAGTGCCTAAACAATATATTTTTTATTTAATGGATTTTATTTTTTTTTTTCAAAAAAAGAGCTCTAAATAACCTATTTTTAGGTTTTTTTTTTTAAAAAAAATTTCTGCCAACAATGCGTTCAGCCACTATGCACTACCATTGGAGGAAAAAACAAAAAAGGGCTAATGCAAAACGGCGCCATTTTGCATTAGGAAAAAAAAAAACAGCGATCGCGGGTCGACTCGTTGAATACCGCGAGCCGGCCTATTATCACTAGTGGGCCCCGCATGCTTTAGCTAGGCAGCGGCCAAAGGGCCTGACGCTCGTGAAAATTGGGCTTCCGTTTTGCATTAGGAAAAAACAAAAAAAATAAAACAGCGATCGCGGGTCGGTTTGTTGAATACCGTAAGCGGACCTGCTATCACTAGTGGTCCCCGCATACTTTATCTAGGCAGCAGCCAAAGGGCTTGACGCTCGCGGAAATTGGGCTTCCGCGAGCCCGCTGCACATGCTCTAACTAACTAACCAAAGAACACGTGAGCAATCATCTCTTCATTCTTGATCCACTTGATACTTATAGTTACTCCACACATGAAACCATGTCATTTTGCCTTGCCATTTATAAAGCTTGCCTTGGCAGAATCGTCTGTAGAAGAATCAAGAATCATCCATACACTCTTCTCAAAATCGTCGTTTTTCCTTGCCATTTATAAAGCTTGTCTTGGCAGAATCGTTTCTGAAGAAGAATCAAGAATCTATACACTCTTCTCAGAATCGTCGTTTTGCCTTGCCATTTATAAAGCTTGTCTGGGCAGAATCGTCTCTGAAGAAGAATCAAGAATCATCCATACACTCCTCTCAGAATCATCGTTTTGCCTTGCCATTTGAAACCACGTCGTTTTGCCTTGCTATTTATAAAGCTTGCCTTGGCAGAATTGTCTCTGTAGAAGAATCAAGAATCATATATACACTCCTCTCAGTCGGTCTGAACCGTCTTCCATTCTCTCACTCTGAGAGTCTCTCTACAATTCTCTCTCACTCTACACACACATAGACACATTTTCCTCTCATTTCCAATCCCAAAAGAGTAGAAGAAGATGAAGAAGAATACAATCATGACAGATCGTGCACAAAAGGATGTATATGAACTGTAAGTCTCTAAATTATATGGCATTTAATGATGATTCGTTTTTAGTTTTCCTTTTTCTCTCTCTACACACACACATACACACACATTTTCCTCTTATTTCTAATCCCAAAATAATAGAAGAAGAATAATATAATCATGAATTTAGATCGGAAACAATCGGATGTACATAAATTGTAAGTCTCTAAATTATATGGCATTTAATGATGCTTCATTTTTAGTTTAAATTATATTAATTTCTTGGGTTTTGATTGTTATGAAACAGGATAAGGGCTAACCATACCGTGGAATTCAACGATGAAAACTTTCACAAGCTCCATGTTCTATTTCATAGACCTGAAAACAGTATGTCATCTATACCTATCTCTGATTTATTTGTTTCTTATTTTGTGATCAATATGAATCTTGTTGAATGAATGTTTGATCTGTTTAGGTTTTTCATTTTTGGATTTTTGATATAATAATTGTTTCATGATTTTATTTAGTTTCTTAAGTTAATTATGTATATACTCTTAAATTGAGATTAAAGAATTTAGTTCTTGACCACATAACTGTTTTCTCATTTTATTTATTTATTTTTTACTTTTCTGCAATATTGTTTTGAACTTTCTATTTTGATGGGTGATAATTGTCCACAATTGGGTTTCAATTATGTCATTTTGTCAATTTTGACATTGATATATGCCCAAAACTCTGTACGACTTTGTTATGAATGCTGATAAGTTATTTTGTCAATTTTGTCAATTTTGCTTTTAAGTTATTGAATTTTGATCAAAAGAAACTTTGATGGATTATGGTAGTTCCCTATCATGGAGGTGTGTGGAAGATAAAGGTAACTATTCCAGATGGTTATCCTTTCCAACCTCCTACTATTCGATTCGTCAACAGGATTTACCTCCCAAATGTGCTTGATAGGTGAGTAGCGTAACTCAGTATTTCAGCTTGTTTGGATATCAGTATCCCCTTAATTATGTTGTTAATTATTCAATAAATTTTTTGAAATTTTGGACTTGAAGTATTACACTCATTGTGGTTTTTCGAGTTTCAGGATAGGGGCACGGTTTGGTTAGATATTATCGAGGAGAAATGGACCCCTGCAAATAATAAGACAAGCCCTCGACATTTTCTTTTTACACTATACACACAGTTTTTATAGAGATACAATATAAGCTATATATTATATCTTATTCTATGAGTAGTACTTTTAGCTTCAGTGATTAAAAATCTCCTATGGTCTTATTTTTATATAGAACTAGTGCATGTATTTGAATATGTCCTTCCTCAACTTCTTCACAAGCCTAATCCAGCTAATCCAATGAATCTGGATCCAATGAATCTAGCGGCTGCAAGTCTGATGATGAATAATCCAACTGCATATGAAAACGAAGTGAAAGGTAGCATCTTCCCCAAATTTTATCCTCAGTGCATGTTTGCCAATAAAGGTGGCTGGAATGTATAATTGTAAACATTCTCACTTGGATATATTTATTTGACTTATCCATTATTATTTTATAGAATATGTTGAGGCATATGCTGGTGCTGCTCCTAATCTAGTAGGGAGGATGTTTGATATTTTAACAAGGGACTTAATAATGGAAATCTTTTCTAAATTTTTAGTGGCTAATCTAATGAATCTACACGAGGTTTGTAAATAATGATGCGAGGTAATCTGTTGTGCAGATTTTGTAGATTTCTGTATGAGAAGGAAAATCTTAAATGATACTAAGTTTCTTATAGTCAGCTATTGTAGTATTATCGATATTTCCTATTTTCTATTTTTTGGAATTTATTTGATTTTTCTGGATTATTTTAATTCTTGCCTCGTTTTGCGTGTCACGCGGGCCCCAAGTATAGTTTCGGTGATTTTATTGAGCTGGGAATTTTAGAAATGTAATTTTTATTTATTTTAAGTCAATTGGAAGTGACGTTATTGTTTTTTTGAAAGTCAAGACGATTTCCAGACTAGGGAACTTCTCCCGGTTTTCTCATTTTAAGTAAAGGTATTGTATTCATTTCCCATGTATGTATGTATAGGTGTATCTATTTTGGTGGGACATATTTTAGGGGCTTTGTTGGTATTGCAATGGATGTTGAAGGGCAAAAGAGTAGTTAACCAAAAAGTGACAAACACACACATTTTGACAAGTGGCAAGTCATGGACCAAAAGTCAAAATTTTAACCAAACCATTTCATTACTTTCTTCTTCTTCTCGGCAAAATCATCTCTCTCTATACACTCTCATTTGTTATTTCTACCTTTGTATCATTTAAGCTTGTAAGACATATTTGAGGGGGTTGTTGTGGGATTTGGAGAAGGCCGAGGGTTCCATTTTACTCAACGAGGGCCATCTTTTGAGACCAATATTGCAAGGGGTTAAGGGCTTCGAAAATTGGGAGGCTTAAGGGCTTGTTTGGCTAGACACTTTGAGGTAAGGTTGTATAACTTGTGTAGTCCTAAGTTATTGTAAGTGATTGTTGTTTTTCCTTAAAAGCATGTTGAATTTTTACATTAATTGGTTGGATTAGATTATAGGTTTCATCTATGATTATTGCTTATTGAGTTGTGGTTTAAATTGAGATTAATGTTACCTATGTGTTGTTTAGTTGTTAAAGAGGATTTCTTGTTAAATTGTTGCTAAAGTAAAGTTATTATTCATATTGCAATTGTGTGGAATGATGGTAAAATATATTGATGCTCACTCATCTTATTATGTTTTTTTGTGTACGTGTTATACTTACTTGATTTGAGGAAACGCCCTTTAGGCATCCTCTAATGAGCGGTGGTGCTCACCCCTCTTATCTTAAACATTTTCATTTAGGAGCGGCGGAGTAGAAGAGACGCCTTTACATGCTTATACCTGGTTAAAAAATTTATAAATTGAAATTCATGTATCTATGTTCAATGTAATTGAATTTATCATATTGTATAATGATGTAATTTAATTTCATTATGATATACAAATATTATCTTATCAATGTAAACATGTTTATGGATGTTTTGGAACAGATTTTCACCATTTTAAGAAGTCACAAGTGAAACCATGGGGATGTTAACATGTTCAGGCATTTAAACAGTGAGAAAAACACATTTCTGGGCCATTTCAGTTGACCGGTAAGCCATTTCGGTCGACCGGTACCATTTGAAATTGAAACCAGTAGCCTCGGACACTCCAGAGCCACAACCGGTTGACCGGTGAGTCATTTTGGTAGACCGATGGGTCATTTCGGTCGACCGGAATAGCCTTCATGGTCTGCTGAAATGAAAACTGAGACAGCTTTGAACCTCTGACTTCAAACGATCATATCTCATTTATTATAACTCCAAATTGGGTCAAATTTGAGTCTAAATTCTAGGATTTTAAGTTAGCTTTCCAATGAAATTAATTTCACTCAAAAATTAAAATCGTACAGAGAGTTATGACCCTTTAAGTGTGGACTACTCTAGATTTCTTTGAAAAACGAAGGGGCAATTGTGTGAAATCTTCATCCTTATGTTCAAGACATTGTGTCACGGTTTTAAATGACCCTTATGACTTGTGTTAACCTATTTAGACTCATTTAGAGTTATTTATTACCACACCTTAATTGACCGTTTTACCCTTGGATGTTCTCGGGTTCGGGTAAGGACCCGACTAACGATTCAGACTCGCGGGTTTAGGTTGTTACAACTATTGTGCTAAAGAACCTCAAACTGAAAACTAGCAGTGCCTTTTATGTTATGAGGCTGAGGAAATTATACCCCATGTGAATCTTGACCAAACCCTAGGAATTTATAATTTGCATTATCTTGAGATTGTGGGATATTCTCATGGATTGGTTTGTCTCTGTGCGTATAATCCTTGGAAATGCACTTATTTGGTAACAATTTGGAACCTCGTAACTAGGAAACATATTTTTCTTCCTGAGTTAAAACTTGCAGTTGATTCTTATGAGATATTTAAAAAAATGATGTCTTTTGGTTTTGATAGCAATACAAACAATCTTCAGGTTATCTATATTAACCGTCTTCTTAGATTGTGCATAATTTATGTATATTCATTAAAAAATGGTATCTGGATAAACAAATATGAAAAAATAAGACCATAGGAGAAATAGACCCCCGCAAATAGTAAGACAAGCGTTCGGCATTTTTTTTTTTTTTACACTATACACAATTTCTATAGCGATATAATATAAGCTATATATTATATCTTATTTTATGAGTAGTGATGTTAACTTCAATGATTAAAAATCTCCCATGGTCTTATTTTTTCACAAAACTAGTGTATGTCTTTGAATATGTCCTTTCTTAACTTCTTCACAAGCCTAATCCAGCTAATCCAATGAATCTGGATCCAATGAATCTAACAGCTGCAAGTCTGATGATGAATAATCCAACTGCTTATGAAAACGAAGTGAAAGGTAGCATCTTTCCCAAATTTTATCCTCAGTTCATGTTTGCCATTGAAGGTGGTTGGAATGTACAATTGCAAACCTTCTGACTTAGATATATGTATTTGACTTATCCATTATTATTTTACAAAATATGTTGAGGCATATGCTGAGGCTACTCCTAATTTAGCGAGGAGGATGTTTGATATTTTAACAAGGGACTTAATAATGGAAATCTTTTCTAAATTTCTAGTGGCTGATCTGATGAATCTACGCTAGGTTTGTAAACAATGGTGTGAGGTAATCTGTTGTGCAGATTTCTATCTGAGAAGGAAAATCTTAAATGATACTAAGTTTCTTATAGTCAGCTATTGTGCTAAAGAACCTAAAACTAAAAACCAGCAGTTCCTTTTATATTCGAAGGCCGAGGAAATTGTACCCCATGTGAATCTTGACCAAACCCCAAGAATTTATAATCTGCATTATCATGAAATTGTGGGATATTCTCGTAGATTGGTTTGTCTCTGTGAGTATGATCCTTGGAAATGCACTTATTTGGTAACAATTTGGAACCCCGTACCTAAGAAACATATTTTTCTTCCTGATTTAAACCTTGCGGTCGATTCTTATGGAATATTTGAAAAAATAATGTCTTTTGGTTTTGATAGCAATACAAACGATCATCAGGTTGTCTGTATTAACTGTCTTCCTAGATTGTGCATAATTTATGTATATTCATTGAAAAATAGTATCTGGACAAACAAATATGAAAAAATAAGACCACAGGAGAAATGGACCCTCGCAAATAGTAAGACAAGCCATCGGCATTTTCTTTTTACACTATACACACAGTTTTTATAGAGATACAATATAAGCTATATATTATATCTTATTCTATGAGTAGTGCTATTAGCTTCAGTGATTAAAAATCTCCTATGGTCTTATTTTTATACAGAACTAGTGCATGTCTTTGAATATGTCCTTCCTTGTGATACCAGACACGGGTTGATCAGGCCCAGGCCCAAACCCGAGGGAATATCAAATAATTAAAGTATTTTAAAACGAACACAGATGACAAAAAAATAATAAAGATAGAATGAAGCTGAAAGAAATAATAATAATAAAACCCTCCATGTATAACTGAAAATTGAAACTCCAATCCTCCAAAACTTCAAGATTACAACTTGGGAATCCACTGATGGACCCCTAACCAAAAGTTTAACTGAAACTGAAAATAGATAATGCTAGAAACATCGAGAGAAGTCCTACGTAATCAAATGAAGGTGAGACTGTCCTCGACAAGCACGATCAAGCTCTAAGGCTGGAACCGTCCTGTACCTGAAAAGAATAATGAAGGAGTGGGTCAGACCCACGAGCAAGTTCTAATCTAACTGCAATCCATACAGTGACCCGATACGCAGATACACCGTAGACACCTCACAATATCTATCTAGTCCATACGTATAAATATATCCACACTAAGGGACATTCACTAGTCTATAATAGGGGTCTCAACCTGAATAAAAGGCAACATGCGAATACGCACCCAAAGGTGGGCATGAGTACCTAGACCTAACAGGGTACCTCTCAACCTATTACAACCAGCTACGCAACCACCGCATATACGCACCCTAACCAACGAGTCTGAGACTCAAGCTCAACTCGTGGTACCATAAACATATATATAAAGTCCGTCCAAATACAGGGTATGTAATTAAGCTATTTATTAAACTGACATACAATAAACCAACTAGTTAGTCACTCAACTTATTCAGTTGATATGACTTAACTACCATCCGTTAATCCAGGAAGTCATCCAACTTGGTTACAGCTGATCTGACTTAGTCACAATTAGGATTCGATATCTTTCAATCCATTCCATTAATCTATTAGGTTAGGTTTATGCGTTTTGAGCTAAACCGTCCCTAGTATGTCACCGTCCCATACTGGTACATACAATCCTCCACATCCATGTAAATTACAACATATATAATAGTTCAATAATTTACAGACCAAAAACCACCATCCAATAATTGCAGAAGGAATTTTAACAATCTAGCAATTAAAATCCAGTAGTAATCCATGTAATTGCATCGAAGAATAAACTATTTTAACAATTAACATCCAACACATGCATAGTTTAAATTTAATAAAACAATGACCCTATCATGTATTTAAAATTAGTTCTATAATAATATTATAGTCCAATAAATCGCTAAATTAATCTAAGCGATCTAGTTCCTTCCATCCGGTAACAGAGTACTAAGTCATATACTTATATTTTGTTGTATCCTTTAGCACAGAGCCCCCACAATGCCACAAGTCCAATATATTACTTTAAAAGACTTCATCGTGCATCTAAAATAAATTTAAACTCATTTTATAGCACCCTAAACCATCAGATTAAAATTAATCAACAAATCTCCTTTCAACTGTTAACTGTACGCAAAGTTGTCAAATAGCGTACTGTTAATTCCATTAATACCAAGAGGGTTTTTGATGCAATTCAAGACCATAATTATATCATAGATTATTTATTTAAAAACTCATTAAATTTTTGAAACTGTTCAAGAACCACAGGTGCCCAAACAGTAGCCATAAACACTGTACGCATCAGAAAATGAAAGAGCCTGCTCTAGAAAAATAGAGCATGCTCTAAATCAGCATAGAGCTGGCTCTACCACCACCTTGGAGCTGGCTCTAAACAGGTGGGAGCCGGCTCTTGGTATTCCAGAGCCGGCTCTCTCTCTCCCTTCGAGCTTCCCCTCCGTTTCAGCTTCGTTCTGACCTCTATTCCAACTCCGGCCAGTTGCAATCTTTCTGTTGGGTTTTAAAACTAATTTAAGAATCATATTTAAGCCTAGTAGCATCCCCAAGATTTTATTACAATAATTTGAAACCAATTACAGAGATTAACCGAAGCCATTAAATTGGTATGCTTGAAGAACAACACTGAAGATTAATTTAAGAAAAATTTCAGTTCTCTTCCAAACCTTCTGTTCCCCTTTACCACTGAACCTAAAGATCTTATATCAATCCCAATAACATCCCCATGGTTCATTTACAGAGATTTAAAAGCAATTCCAAAGACTAAAGTTACAACAGAGCAACATGTTTATAGAACCGAAAACTGAAACGAGACATGCATGAACTGTAACAGATTGATTTTTCAACATAACAGATCATTCACATGACATATACTAAACATATATCTTCCGGTTATTGATTGGTTAAACCCTAGAGATTATCCAGGTGCACAGAACACGAGCCACAGAGAAGGAGAAAGAGAAGAACTTGCCTTTGAGTTTCAGACTTGAAACTCTAAATTCTCAGCTTCTGTGGTGATATGTTTGTGTCCTAAACTGCAAGTCTGCTTCCCCAGTAACTTGGTTCAACCCAGAGACACCTCCTATCTTCCTCTGTTCTCCCTCTGTACCTCATAATTTCTGTGTCTTTCACAGAATTCAATTCACGTCTCTGAGTTAACTGCTATGAATCCAAACCCTAAGCTTACTGCACGTAACATATTTATAAGCTTAACTCTAAACCCTAATCCTTGTAACCTTAAAGCCAGAGCCCATCTCGGCCCATAAACTGACCTAAGATATATACCTACGTCGGCCACCCATGTAAATTGCAACCCTAAATTCACGTAGAGAACAGAAAACTAAATTCCCTTAAATTTAAATTTCCATTAAATAAAAATTGATTAAACAATTAAATAAACACAATTAAATAAATAAATAAAATTGTATAAACAGTTACCAAAAACAGATTAAGTAACATGACTGATTGAACAAATAAACCATTAATCAATTAATTAAGTAACATGACTGATTAAACAAATAAATCATAAAACTATTACGCAAATAAGCAAATAAAATGCAAATAAGCCATAAATTAAATTCCAAGAATAGCCTTTTAAAATTAGGGGTATTACATTCCTTAACTTCTTCACAAGCCTAATCCAGTTAATCCAACGAATCTGGATCCAATGAATCTAGCAGCTGCTAGTCTGATGATTAATAATCTAACTGCTTATGAAAATGAAGTGAAAGGTAGCATCTTCCCCAAATTTTATCCTCAGTGCATGTTTGCCATTAAAGGTGGCTGGAATGTATAATTGCAAACCTTCTGACTTGGTTATATGTATTTGACTTATTCATTATTATTTTACAAAATATGTTGAGGCGTATGCTGGGGCTGCTCCTAATCTAGTGGGGAGGATGTTTGATATTTTAACAAGGGACTTAATAATGAAAATCTTTTCTAAATTTCCAGTGGCTGATCTGATGAATTTGCGCGAGATTTGTAAACAATGGTGTGAGGTAATCTATTGTGCAGATTTTGCAGATTTCTGTCTGAGAAGGAAAATCTTAAATGATACTAAGTTTCTTATAGTCAGCTATTGTAATGTTATCAATTTTTCCTATTTTCTGAAATTTATTTGATTTTTCTGGATTATTTTAATTATTGCCTCGTTTTGTATGTCACGTGGGCCCAAAGGGTCGTTTCGGTCATTTTCATGAGCCGGGAATTTTAGAAATGTAATTTTTATTTATTTTAGGTCAATTGGAAGTGATGTTATCATTTTTTTGAATTTTTCGAAAATGAGGACGATTTTCGAACTCGGGAACTTCTCCCGATTTTCTCATTTTAAGTGAGGGCATTGTAGTCATTTCTCATGTATATATATATTTGTGTATCTATTTTGGTGGGAGATATTTTAGGGGCTTTGTTGGTATTGCAATGGATGCTGAAGGGCAAATAGTAACTAACCAAAAAGTGATAAGCACACACATTTTGACAAGTGGCAAGTCATGAACCACAAGTCAAAATTTTGACCAAACCATTTCATTACTTTCTTCTTATTCTCGGCAGAATCATCTCTCTCTCTCTATACTCTCATTTATTTTTTCTACCTTTGTATCCTTTAAGCTTGTAAGCCATATTTGAGGGTGTTGTAGTGCGATTTAGAAAAGGCCAAGAAAGGGGTTCCATTCTGCTCAACGAGGGCCATCTTTTGAGACCAATATTGCAAGGGGTCAAGGGCTTCAAAAATTGGGAGGCTTAAGGGCTTGTTTGGCTAGCACACTTTGAGGTGGGGTTGTCTAACTTGTGTAGTCATAAGTCTTTGTAAGTGATTGTTGTGTTTCCTTAAAAGCATATTGAATTTTTACATGAATTGGTTGGATTGGATTATAGGTTTCATCTATGATTATTGCTTGTTGAATTGTTGTTTAAATTGAGATCAATGTTACCTATGTGTTGCTTTGTTGTTAAAGACGACTTCTTGTTAAATTTTTTCTAAAGTAAAGTCATTATTCATATTGTAATTGTGTGAAATGATGGTAAAATGTATTGATGCTCACTCATTTTATTATGCTCTTTTATGCATGTGCCATGCTTACTTGACTTGAGGAAACGCCCTTTAGGCATCTTCTACTGAGCGGTTGTGCTCACCCCTCTTATCTTAAACATTTTCAGGGTTTTAGGAACGACGGAGTAGAAGAGACGCCTTCACATGCTTATACATATTTAAAGAATTTATAAATTTAAATTCATGTATCCATGTTCAATGTTTGAATTTATCTTGTTGTATAATGATGTAATTCAATCTCATTATGATATACGAATATTATCTTATCAATGTAAGCATGTTTATGGATGTTTTGGAATAGATTTTAACCATTTTAAGAAGTCAAAAGTGAAACCATGGGGTTGTCAACATGTTCAGGCATTTAAACAGTGACAAAAACGCATTTCTGGGTCATTTCGGTCGACCGGTACCATTTAGAATTGAAACAGTAGCCTTGGACACTCCAGAGCCACAACCGGTTTACCGATGAGTCATTTTGGTCGACCGATGGGTCATTTCGGTCAACCGAAATTACCTTCGTGGTCTGCCGAAATGAAAACTGAGACAGCTTTGAACCTCTGACTTCAAACGATCATGTCTCACTCATTTTAATTCCAAATTGGTTCAAATTTGTGTTTAAATTTAAGAATTTTAAGTTAGCTTTCCAATGAAATTAATTTCACTCAAAAATTAAAATCGTATAGAGAGTTATGACCCTTTTAGTGTGGTCTGCTCCAGATTTCTTTGAAAAACGAAGGGGAAATTGTGTGAAATCTTCATCCTTATGTCCAAGACCTTGTGTCTTTGGTTTAAATGACCCTGATGACTTGTGTTGACCTATTTAGATTCATTTAGAGTTATATTATTTATTACCACACCTTAATTGACTGTTTTACCCTTGGATGTTCTCAGGTTCGGGTAAGGACCTGGCTAGCAATTCGGACTCGCAGGTTCGGGTCGTTATATCTATTTGTGCTAAAGAACCTCAAACTGAAAACCAGCAGTTCCTTTTATATTCTGAGGCTGAGGAAATTGTTCCTCATGTGAATCTTGACCAAACCCCAAGAATTTATAATTTGCATTATCATGAGATTGTGGGAAATTCTCGTGGATTGGTTTGTCTCTGTGAGTATGTTCCTTGGAAATGCACTTATTTGGTAACAATTTGGAACCTCGTAACTAAGAAACATATTTTTCTTCTTGATTTAAACCTTGCGGTCGATTCTTATGGGATATTTGAAAAAATAATGTCTTTTGATTTTGATAGCAATACAAACGATTATCAGGTTGTCTGTATTAACCATCTTCCTAGATTGTGCATAATTTATGTATATTCATTGAAAAATGGTATCTAGACAAACAAATATGAAAAAAAATAAGACCATAGGAGAAATGGACCCTCGCAAATAGCAAGACAAGCCCTCGACATTTTCTTTTTACACTATACACATTGTTTCTATAGCGATACAATATAATCTATATATTACATCTTATTATATGAGTAGTGCTGTTAACTTCAGTGATTAAAAATCTCTTATGGTCTTATTTTTTCACAGAACTAGTGCATGTCTTTGAATATTTCCTTCCTCAACTTCTTCACAAGCCTAATCCAGCTAATCCAATGAATCTGGATCTAATGAATCTGGCGGCTGCAAGTCTGATGATGAATAATCCAACTGCTTATGACAAAGAAGTGAAAGGTAGCATTTTCCCCAAATTTTATCCTCAATGCATGTTTGCCACTAAAGGTGGCTGGAATGTATAATTGCAAACTTTCTGACTTGGATATATGTAATTGACTTATCCATTATTATTTTACATAATATGTTGAGGCATATGCTGGGGCTGCTCCTAATCTAGTGGGGAGGATGTTTGATATTTTAACAAGGGACTTAATAATGGAAACCTTTTCTAAATTTCTAGTGGCTGATCTGATGAATCTACGCGAAGTTTGTAAACAATGGTGTGAGGTAATCTGTTGTGCAGATTTTGTAGATTTCCGTCTAAGAAGGAAAATCTTAAATGGTACTAAGTTTCTTTTAGTCAGCTATTATGCTAAAGAACCTCAAACTGAAAACCAGCTGTTTCTTTTATATTCTGAGGTCGAGGAAATTGTATCCCATATGAATCTTAACCAAACCCTGTAATACCCATAATTTTTAACGGATAGTCCTGGTATTTATTTATTTGTTTAATTGCATTTTATTTTATTTAATTGATTATTTGCTTGCTGGAATGTTTGAAGTAATTGTGATTTTATTTAATTGTTATTTTAATTGGTTTAATTTAAATAATTAATTTTTCACGGTGTAATTATTTTATTTATTTAAATTTAGGGTTTTAGGATTTATCGTTGGCCGACTTATAGTCAGAGTTGGAATAGGGTTTGGTAAATTGAAGCCTATGTATACATGTACATACTGGAGTTTAGGGTTTTAGAAAACATAAAGCTACATCTGTATCACCAAGGGCTGCTAAGAAACAGAGCGTGAACTTAGGGAATTGGCAGAGCAGTTCAAGGAAGACTACAGAAACTGTTGAATTAGAGTTTCAAAGTCTGAAACTCAAGGCAAGTCTTGTTCTTCTCTATCTCTCTAATCTGTGTTCTGTGCATGGTTAGGAAGACTCCAGGGATTAGACTAAGGCTTAATTATAACTTTTATGCATGTTTAATCAATGTTTAACTTCATGGAATTGAATCTGTTCTTCGTTGTTTCAGAAAGATAGTAAATAAACTGTAGTTCTGTAATTTTGCTCTGTTGTGTAGTATTTTGTTTTCAATTTAAGATTGATGATATATCATTGTTTTAAAATCAATCTGGAACTGAATTATGCCTTAAAACATGCACTAAAAATTTCTACAAGAACTGGTACTCACAGAAAACAGAGAAGACGACGAAACTGCTAAGGGGAAAAAAGAGCAGGCTCTTATAACCCCTTAGAGCCGGCTCCTAGAAGGTAGAGCCGGCTCTAATGAGCCTAGAGCCGGCTCTGAAGAAAAGAAGAGCAGGCTCTTTTAATTTCTAGAGCCTGCTCTCTCTTAATTTGTCCAGAAATTGCATTTTTGTGGTCCGTTTGGTTGAGGTTTGAATTTCTAAAATAAATTGGAAGCTACTGAAGGTTGTAATTTAAGGTTTAAGACTTATAAAAGTGATGGGAAACAAGCCTACATTCAAATAATGAGGATGGAATTAATCCGAGTTTAGATAGAGAACTGGTAGGAGGATGAATGGGAATTAAATTTCTGTTGTTTATGGATTTTGGAATTTTTACTTCTCTGCCAAATCTTAAACTGCTAATCATGTTTATGTTGTGATAAAAGCATATAGTAGTATTGTCAAATGTATGCATAGATGGAATTAACTGATAGTGTAAACGTGATATGGATTGCATCAGTTATGGTAATTGTTAGAGAAGTAAGTTGCATGTCTTTGTTTGTCATATAACAGACTGTAATTTGGATTTCTTGGTTTAATACTGTTTTAATTATATTTACACAGTCTTTAAGCATAGTAAATTCTTGGAATTAGCTATGTTTTGGTTGGAAGTAAATTGATATAACAATTCAGTTGATTTTATCCATTAGTGGACTTGATGCATGATGTAAATGCTATGTTTTTATAAATAACAAATTGAATGGTTGGAATATAATTTCTAGGCCTGGACTGAATGCCTAAGTTGTATAATTATGGATTAATTTGGTTTGTGAATAATTTGGGAGTTGGGTTGATAACTATCTAGTACTGTTTTATCAACTCTGTTAACTGGAGGAGGGTATGTATCGGTATGGGACGATGACATACTAGGTATGGACTAATTCCAATACTAAGTCCTACCTAATTTGGATTAAGGTATGGATTAATCATAATGGTTAAGTCCATCACCTACATGTGTCATATCAGTTGTGAATTGAATGACCTACTATGATTTCAGGGTGGATTTGTTATACATATATCAGACCACTACACAGATGGATAGTATACTGTATTGGGAGGAGTACGGACTTTATATATATATATTATATGGTGCCGTGGTATGAGCTTGAGTCTCATGACCATGGTTAGGGCGCGTATATTGCCTAGGATGGATAACTGGACATAGGTGTTGTTTCCTGGTAGGTCTAGGTACTCATGCCTACCCTAGGGTACGTATTCGCATGTTGCCTTCTATTCAGGCTGAGACAAACCTACTGGACTAGCGAGCGTCCTATAGTGTGTACTATATACATATATACTACTCTAGATATTGTTGGGTCTTCCTAGGATGTATCTGCGTATCGGATTACTGTTTGGATTGTAGTAGATCAGGACTTGCATGTGGGCCTGACCCATTTCTTTATTTTTTTCAGGTGCTCGTCAGTTCCAGGGTTAGAGTTTGGACGTGCAGAGCAGATACAGCTATTCATTCCTCCGATTATGTAGGAATCTTCTCTATGTTAGCTTTGGATTTTATTTTTTTATTATTATTTCAGTATCTTTTGGAGAATTTTTAATAAGGGGTCCAATGGATGGATTCCCGAGTTGTTAACCTATAGATTTTGGGATTTAACAGTTTTCAATAATTATATTATTTTAAGGATTTTCAATTAGCATTCTTTTAGCTTATTATTATTATTTTTTTATTTCATCCTGTATTCTGTGTTCAATTACATATTAATTGTTTGATATCCCTCGGGTTTGGGCCTGGACCTGATCAACCCGTGTCTCAGATCCGAGGGGTATCACAAACCCCAAGAATTTATAATTTGCATTATCATGAGATTGTGGGATATTCTCGTGGATTGGTTTGTCTCTGTGAGTATGATCATTGAAAAAGCACTTATTTGGTAACAATTTGGAACCCTGTAACTAGGTAACATATTTTTCTTCTTGATTTAAACCTTGCGGTCGATTCTTATGGGATATTTGAAAAAAATAATGTCTTTTGGTTTTGATAGCAATACAAACGATCTTCAGGTGGTCTGTATTAACCGTCTTCCTAGATTGTGCATAATTTGTGTATATTCATTGAAAAATGGTATTTGGACAAACAAATATGAAGAAGATATACCCAGTCTTAGGTGTGATGGTTTAGGTGCATTTGTTGATGGACGGGTTCACTGGTTCTTTTGGGGTGATGAGTCGAATCCCCTTTAAATTCTAGTATACCAGTTGCATGATGGAGTTGTTTTGAATATAGAGGTCCCAGCCTTATTAAATTGTCAGTGGGTTTCTCATAAACTGTCCTTGGGTGACCTTCAAGGAAAATTGGTCATTATGGAAAACAATTACAACAATTGCGGAACAATCTCAATCTGGGTTATGGATCGATAAGGTTTGGTAGCCTCTTGGGGTAACCTTTATAGGTTATCATTTGAGAATGCCCTTTATGCTAGAGTAGTGAGTTCTACCGTGTCTGATAAGCTTGTTTTAATCTTAGATGATGGATTAATGGCACTTAATGTTGAAGGTTGGCCGGAAAATGAAACCTCTGTGATACGTTTGAAAGTTGGAAATTCGAGGAAGAAAAGTCTTAGGTTAATTGGTAAATAGGAATCATTTTGGGTTCATACATTTAAGAAGTCTCTTTTTTTGATGGACCAGAAGAATAGAGGGTTAGGGGAGCAAGCAACACGCTATTTGAGGCTGGTAAGTAAAATCATTCTCGTCCTTACTAAGAACTATGATTTTATACATTTTCCCTTTTTTTGAAGATTTGATCAATTTATATTTTCCTTTACAGATTTGATGTCAAGCCCCTCAAATGGCAGCAACACTATTACTTTTTTGTAGAGCTTAATGTCACGTTGTGATTCCTAACGATGCCATGAGCATTGAAGATACACATGCTGATTGGCTAAGAACATTCATTGACTGGGAATGGTTCCAGGGAAAGGGCGTGCAGGACCACAGGATGGTACCTCTTCAGAGTTCAGGCAGGTCGACTCAATTCAGTTCGAGGTGCTTGTCGCTGGTCATGGACTTGACTATGAGAAAGGGAGTTGGCCATCCATGCACACAAACTGGTCGGGAGCTGGAGCCGTTTCCCTGACGAGGCCACAGCAGGCCGAAACCAGTCAGCATGTATCCTTAGAAGGGCAGGTCGTAGTGGCTGACTTGGGCGCTTGCGCGAGTTGAAACAACGCATTGGTGCCGCACAGGCCGTGTCGCTGTGCCAAATCTCTACCCCGTGACAAATGGTATCAAAGCAGGACTTGGGGCAAAACACAGAGGTGTGCCCCCTTGTCGATCTGGGGGGAGGGGGGGTCTTGAGAATGAAGTGGGTGCACTGAAGTGTCGGTGGGCAATCAATGCTATTGGAGGAGAGCCTTCATCTCCCAGGAGGATGCGTCCTTTGTAGGCCGGAGGGCCACACGCACCAAAGTTCTTGTAAGTTTAATGGGGATGCAAACCATTGTGAATGACGAGTATCAAGTCAATCGAAGGGCCCTTGTTTGTTCGGGGTGTCGTGGAGGCGGCATAACGTGGAATTGCGTCCTAAAGAAGTGGGCGTCCTTTTATCATTAGGCGAGTGCAGCCAAGGGTTGTAAAAAGAAGCAATGGTGGGCAGGAGAGCATACCACTTTGAGGAAAGAGACTTTGGAATGTTGGATGCAGTGGAGTCAATGTTGTACTGCGATGAGGGTGTCGCAACGTTTAGGTAGGAGAGTGTCACGTTGTGATTCCTAACGACGCCATGAGTATTGAAGACACGCATATTGGTTGGCTAAGAGCATTCATTGACTGGGAATGGTTCTAGGGAAAGGGCGTGCAAGACCACAGGATGATACCTCTTCAGAGTTCAAGCAGGTCGACTAGGTTCAGTTCGAGGTGCTTGTCGCTGGTCGTGGACTTAATTATGAAGAAAGAAGTTGGCCATCCCTGCACAAACTGGTCTGGAGCTGGAGCCATTCCCTTGACGAGGCCACGGTAGGCCAAAACCAGTCAGCATGTATTCTTAGGAGGGCAGGTCGTGGTGGCTAACCAGGGCGCTTACGTGAGCTGAAGTAACGCCTTGGTGTTGTACAGGCCGTGCCGCTGCGCCAAATCTCTAGGCCCGTGACATTAAGCTTGGTTAGAGAAAAAAGTGTCAGTAGTTTGTGTTGTTGTATGTTTTTCCAATATTGATTTGGTACGTAGCTTAGACTAAAAGTTGTATTGAGTTGGTTACAAAACTCTGCTTAGAATGAGGTTGTGTAGTAGGACCAAACTTTGGAATTAGTCTTATGTCACCCAACAATTTTTTCAATTTGACAAACCTAGGTGAGCTACAAATTAGATTTCTGGGCCAATTCCAAACTGTTTAGGACTTCCAAAATACCACTAGCTTTGTCAAAACAAAAAGTGGCAAATTCTTGTTCAAGTTTGATCTATAAATTAGCACAAGAGATTGTTTAATAGCTATCCCTAATTGAAACCTTGAGAAGTAGTTTTACTCTCACAACTACTAATAGATGTGGGTACTGTCCAAATGTTAGACATTATACTATTAGTAATAGAGGATGTGGCATCTCGATCTGCCTTGGAGTATTTGCATCATGGTTATTCAACCAACCCCTTACTTGTTGATGGAAACATTAATGACATAGAACAAATCCAGGGCCGGCCCTGGCCCAAAGCGACCAAGGCAGTCGCCTTGGGCCTCAAATTTTAGAGGGCCTTAAGAGGATGGAAAAAAAAAAAATTTAAGTTAGGACAAGTCTTGGTTGCCTTGGGGCTCAAAATTTTGAGGCCCACGGGGGATGATGATGATGAAAAAAAAAAAAAAAAAGAAAAAAAAAACAAAGGAGTCGTCCTAACAGTTTCAGACGACTCAATCTGCTTCGACACTCCGCAGGACGCAGCCTCCGCTATCGCCTCAGGTGACAAGGTATGTTCATCCTCTTTCTCTCTTCTCTCTCCTTTTGCGTGAATCCATCTTTTATATAGGTTTCTTTCTTTCGTTCATCTCATCATTTAATTTGTTCTAAATTTGGTTCGTTTGATTCGGGCCTTTACCTTTGTTCCAATAGTGAAAAGTAGCTTCCAAACTAGGGTTTTTTGTGTGTGTGTCACTGTGTGTGATGGCTATCAAAAGCGGAATGAATATTATGGTTCTCTTAGTATTTTAATAAATGTGTGCCTTTCTACATGTGTCTTTCATGGCGATCAAGTCCATAATCTATGGCAGGCACAATTTTTTTTTTTTTTTTTTTTTTTTTACCCTCTCCTTAGTTCCACTCCAATCTCACAACAGCAGCAATCATTCCCCTTTTCCTCATAAGTTTTTGCATTTTCACATTCAATCCTACGAAAATTAAGGATCCCTTCTAGTGGGTTGAGCCGTTGAGGTAATAATTAATTTTTCGATCTCTAAATTATGCTCATACTTAAAAGTGCCAAATTAAGGGTTTTTTTATATTTTATTTTTATATGAAGATACATACCACCATTATTGATGTTATTTGAAGTTGGTTCAGCTAGAATTTCAGTTAATAATACTGTCAAAGCACTTGCCATCAAAATGTACAAACACATGGAAATCAAGAGCAGGCTTTAACAAAACAAAAGTTAATGGTTTTTTCTATTAATTTGCACAGGTCTTCTGTAGCAATGATCAATCAATCACTGCTACTAAAGTTGATTCCTCATCCTGAAATCAAGAAAGGGGTAATTGGCTCCCAAAAAAAACACACACAAAGTGTAGTTAATATAAAGAGTGAAAGACAAAACTATATATGATTGTGGATGCCACATATAACCTAAAAGTCCCACTACTTCTTCAGCACTACAAGTTCAGCCTCCTATATATATAGTCACCTCATCTCCACATATTTTTGTCATCTGTAGTCATCAAATTTTAGCAGCTGTATAAATAATGAATGTAAAAAAGAAGCTGCAGTTTTCTGTTCCCCCCCATTTCCACTTTTGGACTGTATATTGGATACTCTGTTTTGTCTCCTCTCCTCTCCTCCAGATTCCAGTGAAAACTCCAGCCAGGAGATCATTCGACCAAACTGTTTGATTTTAGATTTTTTTTATTATATTTATTGTATAATCGGCAATGCTTAGTTATTATTGTTTCTGTTTGATTCTCCATCCGTTTTATGTTAATTGTGATCGTCTTTCACATGCTAGCAGGACACTCTTCTTAGGATCTCGTGAGGTTATTTGCCTTGAACTTGAATCAAATCATTGCATATTGAGGTAATATATATTTTCTTTAAAGAAAGCAAATTATTATTATTATTTTTTTGAAGCCTAGTTTTATGTTGATTATGGTTCCTGTTATTTAAATTTCAAGAGATTTCATTATGTCTACAAGAAAATTTGAATCTGGCATGAAAAAAGGGAAAAAAGAAGAAGAGAGAAGAAGAATTGATTCAATCTCAAAAAGAAGATAATCTTAAGTTTTTTAGGAGCAATACACAAATAGAGAGTTTAGTTGAAGATTCGGTGAATGAAGAACATATGAATGCGAAAGCAAATGAAGAAAATCTCAATAAACATGAAGATTTAATGAATGAAGATCATAGGAAGTTAGTCAAAGAACATGAAGATTTAATGAATGAAGATTATAGTTATTTGTTAGTTGTCTTATGCACAATGTACATGCGCACAATTAAATTAGCTATAGAATTTGAAAACATCGTGTGAAAATTCCGCACTCTTATAATTTTTTTTGCGCGTGTGAAACTTAAGGGCCTCACATTTGAAAGTTTGCCTAGGGCCTCTCAAAATATTTGGAATCTCAGGCCAGCCCTGAACAAATCATTTGTAGTGTGTGTGATATGCAGCATAAAACAACCACAAGCATCAAAATGTGAGGCAACAGCAAGCTAAAAACATAATTTAAGCATCTATTAGGAGCCATTTATACAATAGAATAGTAGAAGACAAACTAACTATCAGTCGTCTCTAACTTCACCACCATATAAGTTCATGAATCAGGACATCAAACCGGCCCATTCAATAAATATAATTATTAACCAAAGTAAAAATATATCTAACAAAAAGCTTGCACCAAATATACTAACGAATTGAAAATGTGACAGATGACTTGTTCGCATGCACATGACATGGGCAACCTAGCAAGAGAAATCACAACAGATCACAGTTTGTTCAGTAAAAGTTCAAACCATATGTGATAATCAACTCGATCTAATGCCACGCCATAATTCCACTGAAAATTCAGCCCTTAAAGTTTGTGAATATTTGAACCAGTTTACATTACATCCAACAAATCAACTACTTCTACACTATTTTCAACATTAGTGGCTTCTAAGATCATGGCTGGTTGGCTAAATCAAAATTTTCATCAAATGCAGCAAGTTCAGTAAGAGTACAGAATCTTTTCCACCAGAAGCTGTTAGGATTGCGCGCACACCCTATTGACAAATATAACAGATAAAAGACACACACACAAGTTTACGTGGTTCGGCAAATTACCTACATCCACGGGTGAAGATTACTTCAATACTTTGATTACACACACACAATTTCAACTCACTTTTCTCTCTCTAATTATAACTCTCTCTTCTCTTTTTTTCTCTTATCTCTCACTTGCTTTGCTCTAATATTAGCTACTTAGCCTTGCTACTTCTAAGAGAATAGACCAAAAAGAGTGCCTATCATGTTATAAAACTTCAACATCCTAATCGAAAAATCTTCTTTTTCTTCAAACACAAACTAACTCTTACTGGTGAACAGAGTAACATGGCCCAAAAATTCGAAGTTTCGAAGGGACGACTGATCGTAGGAAGTGGCTACCGGTTGTCCAAGCCCAGAAAATGACTCTAACCCACATTTCAATTGTTTTCTAGCCTTGGTCAAGAATTGGTTACTTGGACCATGCAAAATCTATCCCAATGACCATAGATATATACTCGCATAATGATATAATGACATTTGAACATTAAATGATATTGGTACATCATTCATTCACCAAAATTAAATCCCAATGCATCATCATATCTAAGTAAGACAATTTAGTTAAATATATATGACCAAATAAATAAATGTATTTACATTGCCGTTTTAATAAATACAAAATAATATAATTAAACCCAAAACTATACAAATAGACTACAATTGACGTCAAGATTTCACTTCCTAACAAAGTCTACAATTGTGAAGATGAATTATCCACTTCGTCCCTTTCGAGTCCTGAAATGTTGAAATGTTTAAAATAAAGGAGGGGTGAGCACCACCGCTCAATAGAGGATGATTAAATAACGTTTCCTCAAGTCGAGTAACCATGGCTGTGATACCCCCCAATTTCCGAACGCGGGTTAATCAAGTCCTCGCTCAAAAATTGAGAAATATCAAACAATTAATATTTTAAATAGTGTACAATAGCAAAACAACATATGAAAGTGCTTTAGTAATATTTGCTGCAATTTGAATAGTATCGAAACATTTATGGGAAAAAAAGACCAAAACCGAAAATACCACATTTGGGTTCTCGATCACTTACAAATGGTAACAAAAGCAATAATGTAGTGACAATACTCAAATAATAATTACAATACTCAAATAATAATAATAAGTAGTCAATTTTATTTTTCAAACACGCAACACTTTTTTTATCAAAAATGTTTTTATGTTTTTAAATCTATGGGAGCACAATGTTAAAAAATAAAATTCAATAAATAAGACAAGAAAACTATATTCTTAAAGTAAAGAGGTAAAGAAGAAAAAATTATTACAAAATAATATGTGAATCAGTATAAGAAAGATAAATAGTTACCAAAAATTAAAAAAGAAAAGAAAATATGAGAACTTTGAAATGGAAAAAAATTAGAGTTTGATTCAAAATGAAAATTTTAAATTTTTTAACGAAACTAAAAAAAATTGAGAGTAAAAGAGAGAAAAATAAAACTTAAAAAGATAATTTTAAAAAATAAAAATTTTAGGTGAGCATCATATGAATATTTTCATCTATATGGGTAATATAGTAAGCGGGGCTGGGACATGTGCCCCTGGTTATAAACTTATACAGTAGCTCCACCCAAGTGTCTTCGCTTATAAAAAAAACTTTTAGCAAATATAACTTTACCAAAAGATACTTCTGAATAATATTAAATACATTAAAAAAAAAAATCTAAAACAGAAGCACGAGCTAAAAACTTTCCCAAACAGGTCCTTCATGAGCCTCTATAGTTCTATTTGAAATCTTTCATGCTTTGTTTGGAACCAATTATTTTGAGATTTGGAAAAGGAATAGGAATTGAAATAGGAATTGGAATTAAAATGAAATTCCATTTATATGTTTGGAACAAATTGGATATGAAATAAAAATAATATTATATCATTTTTTCCCTTGTTTAAATGATAAATGATATATTTATTTTATTATAAAATATATTTCAAAATTACATCAAATAGACCAACAACGTGAATGACTTCATGATAGAACTGAAACATAAAATTTATTTAACAAATCAATTAAAAAAGAATAATTATTTATTAATTAAAAAAAAAACTAATTTATTCAACTACCATCCCCAACATACTTAAATCAGCATATTTAAAAAAAGAATACTAAAATGTAAACTTAAGTCTAAGCATTGATTTAATTAATATTTTAAATAAGTTCATTTATTAAATACTAAACATGCTTATTAAAATATATTAATTACTTTGCAACAAAAATAATATGTATATTAAGAGAGCTTCAGTTTCTTAAAACTGAGCTTAAGAGATGGAATAAAGAAGTTTTTGGGAATCTTGAATGGAAAAAGAATAGAGCCCTTGCTGATATTGCTGAGCTTGATCGTTTAGCTGAGGTGGGACAGAGTAGGGAGTCTTTACGCTCTCAAAGAGCCTCTTGTCAAGCGGTTTTTGCTGAGATTGCTCATATGGAGGAGATTTCGTGGCGTCAAAAGTCTCGGGCTTTGTGGTTAAAAGATGGTGATCGGAATACAAAATTCTTTCATAGACTGGCCAATGCTCACAGAAGGTGTAATCATATCGGAAGTATTCGGGTTAATGATTTTGATTTGTGGAGAGAAGAAGATGTGCGCGGAGGAATTGCTTCTTTTTACCAGCAGCTTTACACTGAAACTTTGGATCGAAGACCTACTCTAGATGGTCTTCCATTTAATACTATTTCTGCGATGGATAGGGATAGTATTGAGATTCCATTCACGGAAGAGGAAGTGCTTAAGGCACTTTCTAGTTGCAACGGGGACAAAGCACCAGGGCCAGACGGATTTACTATGCGCTTTTTTAAGGAGAGTTGGGAGGTGGTGCGAGAGGAGGTGATGAGTACTTTTTAGGATTTTTATTCTCATGGCACATTTGAAAAATCTTTGAATGCATCTTTTATTGCTCTCATCCCTAAAAAGGGCGGTGCATCTGATATCAAGGATTTTCGGCCAATTAGCTTAATCGGATGTATGTATAAGCTTATTGCCAAGGTTCTTGTTTCCAGGATGAGTAAAGTGTTGGATGGTCTTATCTCAGAATCGCAGAACGCTTTTGTTGGTGGAAGGCAGATTTTGGATTCTGTTCTTATTGCTGGAGAATGTGTTGACTCTAGATTAAGAAGCGGGGTTCCTAGCGTTTTGTGTAAGCTTGATATCGAGAAAGCTTATGATCATGTTAATTGGAAGTTTGTTTTGTATCTTCTTCGGAGGATGGGATTTGGTGATAGATGGATAAAATGGATTGACACTTGTATCTCATCAGTTATGTTTTCTGTTCTTGTGAATGGCTCTCCTGCGGGTTTTTTTGCTAGCTCACGTGGTCTGCGACAAGGTGATCCATTATCTTCTTTTCTTTTTCTCATCGTTATGGAAGGTCTGACTAGATTAATGAGAAAAGCGGAAGATTTGGGTTACATTAGGGGGTTCAGAGTTGGCAGAGATGTTGATCATCAGATCTAGATTTCCCATCTTTTATTTGCTGATGATACTTTGGTATTTTGTGATGCTGATATTTCTCAACTCAGATATCTGAGGTGCACTCTTGCTTGCTTCCAAGCAGTTTCTGGGCTTAAGATTAATGTCGGAAAGAGTGTGCTTGTTCCAGTGGGGGATGTTCCAGATATTTCCTCCTTAGCTGCTGTTTTAGGGTGCGGAGTTGGTTCTTTTCCTCTTCCTTATTTAGGATTGCCTTTGGGAGTTTCTTCTACTCTGGTTGGGAATTGGGACTCAGTGATTAATAGATATGAGAAAAGATTAGCAGGATGGAAAAAGCAGTATCTATCTAAGGGTGGGAAAGTCACACTTATAAAGAGTACTCTTTCATCCCTTCCTACCTATTTTTTGTCTTTGTTTCAAATTCCATATTCTGTTGCTGATAGAATTGAAAAAATTTAGAGGGATTTTCTGTGGGGTGGAAGGGGAGAGGAGTTTAAGTATCATCTTGTTAATTGGGATCAAGTTTGCCAACCATTGAGATTCGGAGGGTTAGGCATTCGAAAAATTGTTCCTTTTAATCGTGCTCTCTTAGGAAAGTGGTTATGGCGATTTGGAAGGGAACGACATCGTCAGTGGAGAAGAGTTGTCTCGTGTCGTTTTGGTGAGGGGAGTGGGGGTTGGTCATCTCTTCCAGTTACTATTACGGGAGGCGTTGGTTTGTGGAAATTTATTCGGAAGGGATGGGATGTTTTCTCTACTCTTATTAGATTCAAAGTTCGTAATGGCAGGCATGTTCGTTTTTGGGAGGATCTTTGGTGTGGCGACCAGTTGCTTTCACACTCATTTCCTAGGCTTTATAGCATTGCAACTAATAAGCATGTTTTCGTGATTGATTGTAATCATCTTGATAACAATGGAGTTACGTGGGATGTGCGGTTTAGGCGGTCTTTTCAGGATTGGGAAATGGAGGAAGTTTCTGCTTTTTTGGATATTTTGTATAGGCAGAAGGATATTGGCAGAGGGTGTGATGATATTTTGTGGGTTCCTTTGGCTCATGGTCGGTATGATGTCCGCTCTATGTTTATTCATTTATCCAATTTCGTTGGTTCCGAGTTTCCTTGGAAGTCCGTGTGGTGCTCTAAAGCCCCTCTTCGAATCGCGTTCTTCGCTTGGACAGCTACATTGGGGAAGATTTTGACTTTGGACAATTTGAGAAAGAGAGGCAACATCATTGTTAATTGGTGTTGTTTATGCAAAGACGATAGTGAATCCGTGGATCATATTCTTTTGCATTGTCCTGTGGCGTTTGGTTGTTGGAGTTTTATTTTCAGCATTTTCGGCATTTTTTGGGTAATGCCTAAGCACTCCTCTCAGTTGATTAACGCTTGGAAAAGCTGTCCTGTTAAGAAACAAGCTCGTGCTTATTGGAAGATTGTTTCTCATTGTGTCTGGTGGTGTTTGTGGCGTGAGAGAAATAACAGATCCTTTGAAGGAAAAGAATCGTCCTTAGCTAATTTAAAAATTCATATTCTTCGTTCTTTATTCTTTTATGTTAGAGGAAGTACATGCTCCTCGATTGATGATTTCTTTGATCTCTTGGATTCTATTGGTCCTTAGATCTTTTCTTTTGTATTAGGGATGCGTTCCCCTTTTGAACGTTTTTCTAATATATTTTTACTTATCAAAAAAAAAAAAAAAAAAACAAAAGATTATATAAATATATATTGATAACTGATTATTATATAAATTACTCAACAAATTACTAATAATTAAAAAAGTATGCCACTTAGAAATTGATACACAATAATATATACACTAAAAAATTAACAAGTATATTAAATGATAACTATAATTTCGCTTATAAATTAAATTTTTAATTATTTATAAAAGGCTTCATTCAATCTGTGCTATGGAAATATAAGTTTTGTGGATCCAGAGAATACCAAATAAAAAATGATGAGCGTTAAATCCCAAATTAATTCCCTTTCCTGGTAGGACAAGAGTTTGAGAGAAAAACAAATTCTGTAGTTTGGAAAGAAAAAACTTGGAAAGTAAGAGTATAGTCCTAAAAAGACACCATCTTTTTTTTTACTTGTATAAATAACAAGGGCAACAGGCCTCTCGAAGAGAAGAGATACCACCATAAAGCTTCTCTCAAAAAATTTCCCTTTGACTAATCATAGTCAATAGAGAGGTTAGATACCTGATAGATTTATCAGAGTTCCAACTTCGTGCGCACCAATCCGAATCCGATGTCGGACCAGTTCCGTGTGAAGCGCTTCCACCACGTGGAGTTCTGGTGTAGCGACGCCACAAACTCCGCCCGCCGCTTCTCCTACGGCCTCGGCATGCCCATCGTCGCCAGATCCGACCACTCTACCTGAAATTTGACCCACACTTCCTGCCTCCTCCACTTCGGCGATCTCAACTTCCTCTTCACTGCCCCTTACTCCCATTCTATCGGCTTATTATCCGGAAAAAACGCCTTCATCCCCACCTTCTCCCACTCTGGATGCCGCTACTTCTCCGCCTCCCACGGCCTTGCCATCCACGCTATCACCGTCGAAGTCGAGGACGCCTTTGTTGAAATGGCTGTCAGCGTCAACCATGGCGCAATTGTCTCGTCCCCGCTGATCTGCCTTGGAAACCGCGTCCTCCTCGCCGAAGTTCGTCTTTATGGCAACGTTGTTTTGCGCTACATCAGCTATTTCACCCCACCTACTCACCCTGACCCTGATCCTGATCCAGACCATTTCATCCCACCTAATAATGATAATAATCATTGGTTCTTGCCGGGGTTTGAACTTGTTGACAAAATGTCATCGTATCCGTTAGATTTCGGGATCCAATGGCTCGATCAGGCTGTTGGCAACGTGGATGAATTGGCGCCCATGGTTGAATACGTGAAGGGATTCACTGGGTTTCACACCGTAGATGACGTGGGGACAACTGAGAGCGGCGGCTTTAACCTTATGGTTTTGGCTAGCAACGATGAGATGGTTTTGTTGCCCATGAACGAGCCAGTTTACAGGCCTGGGATGAAGAGTCAGATAAAGACGTATTTGGAGCACAATGAGGGGCCGGGAGTGTAGCATTTGGCGCTTGTGAGCGAAGATATATTCAGGACATTGCGGGAGATGAGGCGCCGGAGCACCATTGGTGGATTTGAGTTTATGCCGTCACCACCACCTACCTATTACCAGAATTTAACCAACAGGGCAGGTGATGTTTTGACTGATGAACAGATTAAGGAATGTGAGGAGTTGGGGATTTTGGTGGACAGGGATGAGAAGGGGACCTTGCTTCAAATTTCCACCAAGCCCGTTGGAGACAGGTATGTGCATATCATCATCATCATATCAGCATTATTATTATTGTTGTTGTTATTATCATCACCATCCTTGTTAAAGTCAAAAGTTGTTGTTTTTGAAGTAAATCATTCCATCATTGTTTAAATTAAAGTCAAAAGTTGTGATATGAATACCTGCTTTTGCAATAGTATATACTTTCATAATTAGGAATACCTATTTTACAAAGAGAGAGAGATGAACACCGTGGAGTTAATGTAACCTAGAGGGAACTAGGGAAATCACCCTAACGTGGTTGAGCAATCTGGGCCCCAAATGACGCCACGAAGGTACCAAGGGTCAGGGCAGTAGCCAATCATTCTCTCGTGTCGCCGCGGAGTTACCAACGGACGTCCAGATTTGCATTCAAAGATAGATCATAAATTTAATGGAAGAATTTTCTCAAATATCTCATGAAGACTATGATCAGAAACTCAAAACCCTAACCAAACCATATATATGTATGTATTTTACGAGTTCAAAACGAGCTTTGAGTCGAGCTTGTTCGCAATCATGTTTACGAACTAACAGGCTGAGCGGAGGGATGTTTGAGCTTAGATACATTGGAACCTCTTTTCTTGACTAGCCCTAGATGTTGACACCCGGAGTGCATTTGATCTTCAAAAGCTCTTAAAGTCTTCTTTTTATTTCTTTTTGGAGAATACACCTGAAAATAAACAAAAACACAAAAATGAAGATAATCTATATACAAAGACCAGATGATGGACTTAACTAGCAATTAAGGGTAATTGATAGGTTTTGTAAATTCAGGGGGGTTTTCAATTCAATTGGGGCATTATGAACAATTTTGAAAAGAGATGGAGATTTTATGATTTTAATTATAAAATGTATAAGAAAACACTAATGCATTGATTCTCACAACCTTTAAATATGGATCAAATATGAGTCAAGTTGATTACTTTTTAACTAGAGAAGTAGATGGATTAACAAGCAAAGATTGTAAGGTTATTGCCAGAGAGAGTTTAACATCACAATGCTGGCTTCTTGATTTAGATTTATACGTAAGAGGACAACCTAAAGGGAGAAACAGAATCCTAATCCCAAGGACTAGGTGGTTGAATTTAAGAAGGGAGGAAGTAGAATTATTTAAAAATAGGATCTTAAAATAAGCAACATGGAATGTAGAAGATCAAACAAACATATTGTGGAACGAAATTACTACATATATTAAAAGAGTAGTGAAAGAACTCCTAGCGGAACCAAAAGGAACAGGACCATTAATTAAAAAAACTTGTGGTGGAATGAATAAGTCAAAGAAGTTGTAAACACAAAACGGGAATGCTATAGAGTTTGGCAAAAAACTAAAAATAGTGAAACCTTTAAAAATTACAAAAAAGTAAATAAAGAAGTTAAGAAAGTGTTTTCCTATTGGGTTTGGGTCTAAAATCTAATCCTCAAGGGCAAGGATTCGAGTCTGGTACAAGGAAAAAAAAAATGTAGTAAGTGAAGCAAAACATAGAGCATATGACAATTTTTATTCTAAACTATGCACAAAAGATGGGGAGAAGAATATATAAAAGCTTGCTAAACTAAGGGAGAGTAAAATTAGAGATTTTAACCATATTAAATGCATTAAAAGTGAAGATTCACGGGTTTTAGTAAAAGAAAGATGGAAAATTTGTTTTGAAATCGCTGAATAAAAACCACGGCCTTAGAGATGGCATATTTTTTCGTAGGGTCAGGGAATGGGAGGTTAGAAATGCCTTAAGAAAGATGAAATCGGGACGGGCTTTAGCACCCGATGGCATTCCTATTGAGGCTTGGAAGTGTCCAGGAGAAGTTGGCTTGTCTTGTTTAATAAGATAATAACAACTAAGAGGAGGCCTGATGAGTGGTGCCAAAGTATTCTAGAATATATAAAAATAAAGGGTACATACAAAGTTGTAATAATTATCGTGGTATTAAATTAGTGAGTCGCACTATGAAATTTTGGGAGAGTGATTGAGCAACACCTAAGACGAGAAATTGATGTTTCGGAAAATCAATTTAGTTAGAACGCCTTGTAGGGGAAACAAGTAAATTCCCAATTTACTGTAGGTTTACATCAGGGATTCAGGGGTCAACATTATGCCCATATATTTTTGCATTGGTTAGATTCCATGGTGTATGTTATTAACCAATGGTATTGTTATAGTCAATGAGACTAGAGAACCTTTAGAACTAAATAGGTTTAACATATGTAGAAATAAAACTGAATGTATAAAATGTAACTTTAGTAAAATGGTTGTGTGATAGGCGTATTCTCTTATGATTGAAGGGGAAGTTTTATTGAACAACTGTTAGACCTACCATACTTACGGCTTAGAATAAAGGGCAGCTAGAGAAGAACATATGCATAAAGTGAGTGTGGCTGAAATGTGAATGTTGAGATGGATGTGTTGCAAGGCTAAAAAGGATATAATTAGAAATGATCACATTCGGGAGATGGTTGGAGTTTCACAAATTGGAGATTAAATGAGAGAAAATTGGTTAAGATGGTTTGAACATGTGCAAAGAAGACCTGTTAAGTGCGCCAGTTAGTAAAAGTGACAATTCACATCGATTTATAAGTTAACGTGGGCAGAGTTAGTAAGGAAGAATATAATAGCACATGGATTGATTGAGGCCATTCCTTAAATAGAACGGAATGGAAACATACGATTCATGTAGCCAACCCAAGTAGTTGGGAAAAAGGGCTTGGTTGCTAATGTTGTTGTTGTGAATTTGCTTTGAGTTGGACAACAATTTTTAGTTTCCCACCGCATGTTGTGTTGCCTTTTACCACAAGGTTGCCCACTATGAAAAGTGGTAGTCCTTGCCAATCTAAGAAGCATGGGCACTTAGACAAAGGTGCCATGTTTGTGTCATACACCAAAATTTCGCGGGTACAATTGGACATATATTTGATACAATGTGGGTGTGTTAAAACAATTGGCTGGTTCATCTTTCATAATCCTCGACACATGACTTATGTAGTGGAAACACACATTGTAATAGGATGCATATCCCACAGCCAAGAAACAATTTGGGCACAATTTGAAATGGCCAGCGTTTCTCTTTTTAGTAACAAATTTGACTCTTTATACATGGCTGCATCGATGAAGCATGCACTGTATTCATTTAAACATAAGAGAGTATTAGTATACATAATGTAATAATCTTTTGATATTTGTTGGTCTTCATTTTCACACTATGCTATTCTTAGAAATTATAAAGCAATAGAAGTCATATATCTTTCTTACACTATAGGCGTACATTTATATATTACAGTGTCAATATTGTATCCGTATTTTTTGGGACGTATATTTGACATTGCTGTACAGTCTTATTGTCTTGTGTCCATGTTTGTACTAGTTAGATGCCAATCCTTCTTGATGACCATGTTGTCCTCACCAAAGTTCACCTTTGGCCATGTTTTCTGCTACATAAGTTACAAAAGTTTTAGCCCTAACCCAAATTCTTGCCTGCCGTTGCTAGAATTTGAACCAATCTTCTATGTGTTAAAAAAAATTTCATTTCCTTTATTTTCTTTCAATTCCCCCCTAACGAAACGGAACCTTAGGATTTTTTTGGGCATTTGATTCCATTTCTTTGGTGATTTTTCTGATGTATCCATATTATAGAATCAATCATGTTTCCAAAATTGATAGTTTATGGGTTCATTCCTCTTTGTACTTTTTGCAGCATGACAACCAAATCAGCTGGTAGAGGGTGGTTAATATGTAGTCTATGTTAATCTTTTATCTTGCTGTTTCAGTACTTGCATAGTTTGCTTGATTTTCTTGAGACATTTGTCACAGTAGGTTATCCAAAGATTGTAAGACTAGAATATATTTTTTAGGTTTCTATTGCTTTGATGAATAAGTTCTAATCTTTACTGCTCTGAACTTGGGACAGAATCAGTACAATTCCATGGTTTACCCTTTTGGTCTATATATTTAGAGTAGTATGGTACCTAAAGCAGATTCTCAAGCCCAGTATAATTATGCGTAGATGGACGATTTGTTTTTCTCATTTACAATGTGGATAATAAATTAGGTTAAGGTTTTAAATCTCAATCTTATTTTGAAATGTTTGAGTAGATATTTCATTTGAAAATAAATCCGAGAAAGGGTTTCAATTTTTGTATCAATATTGAGAAGGATAGGTTGAGAAATGCTGACCTATAGGCTATAGCTTGATTTGGGTGTCTCCAAGTGACATACAAAAAGTGTATTGGGCTTCCTTAGGCAGTAATCATAAAGCTTTTACGGACTTTGAGGAAATAATGTTTTGAAAGTGCAGAAATATTAGTCCTGGAACAAGATTATACTTTTAGAGGAGTCTTATATTCTTGTTCACGAGGCCCTCTATCAAATATTTCTGTTCACTTGTCCTTGTTGGAGATCTGGTTAGTGAGCCGACAGGATCGAGAAGTAGCGGAATTTTTTTTAATCGGGTGTATTGGAAGAGAAATCGCTAATCTTATCATGTGAAACAATGCCCTGTTTGGGACGGACAACCTGCGAGAGCAAGTGGCTTGTTCAATTGGTGGTTCTCAGAATGATTGGGGTGTACCAATATGTTGAAGTAAAGTGCCCTCTCAATTCCTTATTGAGTAGATTAGAAACCTATTAAACCCATTTTCCTATATTGTCTTGTTACAAATTATTTATTCTATGATTCTATCACAAGTATACATGTTGAAACCATGCGTTGCATTTTTTTCGCAATTAACCATATGTTGCATTGCACCGAATAAAAATAAAATGCTGGTCTGTTTTATTTGGAACATTTGATGCCTGTCTTAACCTGATGCCTTTCATTTCATGTTATTCTACTTTGTTATTTGAAAAATATTGATTCAACTGTGACACTTGATAAAGAGATTAGTTGTGTGTGTGTGTGTTTTTGGGTAGTTGACTAATTGTATTCACTTGTATATTTTGTTTTGGGCAGGCCAACCATATTTATAAAGATAATTCAGAGAGTAGGGTGTACGCAAAAGGATGAGGAGGGCAAGGTATCTCATAGGGGTGGCTGTGGAGCTGTTCGAACCCATTGAATCAAAACCAATTGCTGAAACAGCCGCTGCATGACCAAATCCTTATAGTAGGTGCAGTTAAATTAAATTCTTTTGATCAAGTGTGTGGTGACAGGAAAACTTGGTATAAATATAATTTTTTCACATTACTTGTATAAAGTGTTTATTTATTCACATATGAAGTGGATGTTCGTGGACTCATTGTTTGTGTTGTCAAACTCGCACTTGATACCGTCACCTTCCAAAGTTGAAGGTTGAAGGGACAGGGGGTTCATGTCCGGGACAAAGTGTGCCTGTGTTTCTTGACAGGGTAAATTACACAGGATTAAGTAATAAAGCCATTTATAATTAATACTGTGCAGTTGAAGTGTAAATTTTAAAAGACGAATAGTATCTGAAACTAGGTCTTATTTGGTTTCTGTTATGTTTTTAGTGTTTTTTTGTTGCCGACCTGCTAAGTAGCCCATTTCCAACCCTTCTACAGCGCTACTCCATTTCCAACACTTCTATAGTGCTACTTTAAGAACTTAAGAACGGTGAAATCGTAAGTCAAAACAACATTTATTATCTATAGCAATTAGTCTGTTGGATGGCAAAAACAGTAACTATCATCACATGTGGCAAATTAATTTAGTCAATTTATTGCACTTATCAAAAAAACAAAAAATAGGTGTTATGGCCATAGGTTCATTTACTCCAAGTCACCAACTTCCGTATACTTTTATACTTTGACACGTGGTATCAATCTCAATCAAAATTTCTCATTTGTCTATGATTAATGCAAACTGTAGCCATGCACATTTTACTTGCATTGCAATGAGATTTGTTGGATGATATGCATTTATACACTAATACATATATTACACACACACATATTTACACACACACAACCCAAACATGTGTGTGTGTGTCACAAGAATTTGGACAAGCAGTCTGGAAGTCCTTGCATGTCTACTTAAAGCTCCTGAAGGTTTACCAAGAAGATATCAAATTTATTTTGGGTTCTTTGAAAATATTTACATGGCATACTGAAGAACCAAGTGTGCAAAAAATCAAATGACTAGAACCCCGAATCATCCTAATCTATCGTTCCATTTATTTGCTGAATGTAGCCCCCCAAGAATATGATACAATCGATGCATTGAAGTTGGAAACTTTTTCAATTTTGTTAAAAATAAAAGATTCGGGAAATTTCGTTTATCAATTCAGTAATGAAGTTTTGAGAGGGTAAAACAAAGAAAAGAAAAAGGAAATGATAGGGTAATGTAATTCTCTTCCTGTGTTTGGATACGCTATGAGGGAAAAAAAAAATTGATAGTTTGTACTGGAACCATAAAAAGATAAAGAGAGAAAAGAAAAAGGAATGATTATTTTATTTTGTGAGAGATAAAATTCAATGGAAATTTTATTTATTATAAATAAATAAAAAATAGGGTCAAAATCTAAGTCACATAAAGTGAAAACGCAAAAACGACAAAATAAAATCACAAGTAGTGAGAATTTGAACGAAAACGCGTTGAGCGTGAGAACAGGAGTGCGCTCAAAGCGTGAGAGCGACACTCATTACAAATGATTGTATAACATAGGTCAAAATAGGTAATAATTGATGCCAAACTCACTTATCATTTGCAATTTTGTAAGGATTTCCTCTCATTTTTAGTAGCTTTGGAAACCACTTCTTCACCCTCAAATCCTTTTAGTTTCCCTGGCTTTTTCAAAACAACCAAAACTTAGATTTTCTCACCATTTTTTTCCCTTTCTTTTCTTTAAATCCAAACCGCCAAGGGACGGAATCGTAACTTTCATTGTAACTAACTAACTAACTAACCAAAGACCACGTGAGCAATCACCTCTTCATTTCTTGATCCACATGATACTTATAGTTACTCCACACACGAAACCGCATCGTTTTGCCTAGCCATTTATAAAGCTTCCCTTGCCAGAATGTCAGAATCATACATACACTCCTCTCTGTCTGCGCTTTGCTTGCTTCACTTTTTCATGTCTGAACCGTCTTCCATTCTCTCACTTTGAGAGTTTCTCTCTCTACACACACATACACACATTTTCCTCTCATTTCCAATCCCAAAAGAATAGAAAAAGAAGACAATCATGACAGATCGTGCACAAAAGGATGTACATTAATGGTGGGTCTCAAAATTATATAACATTTAAAGATGCTTCCGTTTTTAGTTTAAATTTATACTAATTTATTGGGTTTTGATTGTTATGAAATAGGATAAGGGCTAACCATACTGTGGAATTGATCGATGAAAACTTTCACAAGCTCATGTTCTATTTCATGGACCCGAAGACAGTATGTCATCTATACCCATCTCTGATTTCTTTGTTTCTTGTTTGCTGAATGCATTAGACCCTTAGGCCCATGCTTCCTCTCTATTTTCTCCTCCCTATCTCTTTCTGTTCTTCTCTTCTTCTCATTCTGTTACAAATGAAACTCACCCCCTATTGATAGGCATCCCTATCACTAACGGACGGCTAAGATGTAATCTCACCAACGATGGAGATCAATTCTCTTAGAATCTTCACCTACCTTCTTCACACTTCCATATACTCCCTCCTTCCCATATTAGTAATTCATTTTTCCCTTTTTACATTTTCCAAATTAGTTGTCCTCTTTCAAAAGTCAAAAAATATAAGTTCTATATTTCCATCATTGTCCTTTATCTTTTTAAAAAATTTTAAACTTTGTAACTATATATATTTAAATTAGAAGGGACAAGTTGGTAATTTTAAAAGGAGACAATGCATTAAATGCATGTCCCCAAAAAACTCAATTTCTATATATAGACCTTTAATGTGAGACGGATGGAGTATATATCTACAACAACTCTTCATAATATTCTACACAACTCTGGAGAACTTCGGAACCTTTTATACACTTCTACAATATTCTACACCTTTCTCCACGTATCTAGAATTTTTCACACAACTCCAAACAATTCCGGAAGACTCTAGAAACTTCTCTCTTAACATATAATATATATATATATATATATATATATATATATATATATATATATTCATCAACTTTTCGTCACTTTTAACAGCTTATAAGTGATTGAATTTTGATAAAAAGAAACTTTGATGGATTATGGCAGGTCCCTATCATGGAGGTGTGTCGAAGATAAAGGTAACTCTTCCAGATGGTTATCCTGCCCAACCTGCTACTATCAAATTCGTCAACAAGATTTACCACCCAAATGTTATTGAAGGGTGAGTTAGATGTTTGCCACTAAAGGTGGCTGGAATGTATAATTGCAAACTTTCTGCAATTTTCTTCCTATTTAGGATAATTTCTTATATTGTTGAATTGACTGCATTAATTGTGGAGGATTTTGGATAAATTCCTACTTCTCTTATTGAAGTTCATGAAGGTGCATGACTGCATTATGTGGAGGATTGTGGATAAATTCTTACTTCTCTTATTAATGTTGATGAAAGTGCAGTACCTGTAGAGGATTTTGATAAATTCACACTTTTCTTATCGAAGTTCATATAAGATGTTGAGACCTTTTTCTGTTTGTGCTATGAAACCACTTATTCTGCTTTACTTTTGCTGTCTGAGGACTACCGGAAAGTCTGAAGTACTTGCTCTTGTGCGGAAACTTTGTAATTAATATAACTTTGCTTACTAGTGATCCCATGTCATCCATAATTAAGAAAAAAGTACGACCTTACCCTCTCGAACAAACTAGAAGGCAATTAGACTATAAGATGTTCACAGAATAAACATAGCTTCACACAAGAATTTTGTGGCTGTACAAGGATAATGTGGGTGCATTTGTGAAAGAAAGATGGATAGCCCCAGGAGGAGAAGATGGTAAAGATTAACTAAGATGGTGTTGTCATGTGTGATAAATACAAATTATTGCTTCTACAATGATGGTGACATGATTTTAAGGAAAGGTAGCTAGAATAAACGAGGAATTATTGCCCGGGAAAAAGAAAAAAAAAAAAAAAGAAGAAAGAATAATCACTGACCACACGTCCTAGTGAAAAGAATGTGCGCCTAGATGGTGAATATAATTCTTGTGGCAGACTGCAAGAAGTTCAAGTAATAGAGATACAACACTTCATCATTGTTCATAAAGGCAACTCTAGTCAAACTATAGAAAAAATTAGGAATTAGAATGAAACTGCAGTTTAAAGTAATATGTAACTGACTTTATAATTCATTAACCTAGTTTATCATTACATGACTTAGATATATATATTTTTAATCTACATAACTTAGATATTCAAAAACAGTATTTTATTAAGAAGTACCAAAACAACAGTGAAGAAAGACTACAGTAGACACATACAATTTCTACTGTGAGTTTACCTCACAGAGTAGGTTATTAACAAGTGGACTTTCCACTTAATACAGGTTTTTAGCCCCTGCCAAACTTAAAAGTCCATTAACTTGCCATTTGGGAAGCCTTCTTTCACTTGATCATTCTTGAAGGATATGGTCATAAATAATCTACACTAATGAATGGTTTCACCAAAGTTGAACCCTCATTTCATCAATCCTTGTTTCTGCATGAAAATACTGGGACCAGTTGCCAATATTTTAGAAGTTCTTGCAAAAAAAGAATCATGTTGGAACGTCATAACAGCACCTGATGGATCCCGTCATTTGCATAAAATTCAGAGGAGGTAATTCCTGATCTTCTTGACTATCGCGGTTTGTTATACTGTTAGTGAAGTATTGTAGCCCAAGAATTTTACTTCTCTACGGACTACTGTTGTGGAACTGATGGACTATGGGACAACAGATATTCACAAAAATTCCTTCTTAAATTTTGTCACTGAATCTCGGACTTATGCAATAAATATGGTCACTTTGGTTAAAATGGTTAAGCAGTCTCTGCCTTAAATTGTTGTCTTCTTATAGCTAGCCCTCTTGTTTGAGCTTAGTTGATAAACTGTTGCTGGTGTGACTTTCTGAATGAAGAATTTATGCCACCTTCATCCAATGTATTACTAGCTTTGTATCCTTGGTCATTATTTCTGCTGTAATCCATAATCTCCATATATTACCAGATCAGAGTGTCTTATGATCCATAGGCAGATGTGTACATTACTTATCCATCAACATTTGCTCATAAGTTACTTATTTTGCAGACTATGTTGAGGCATTTGCTAGACCAGAACATGTTGGTGCTGCTCCTGATCCAGTGAGGACATCTAGCAACGCGGAGCCAAGTGAGAGAGGAAGTTCCTCAAGTGACTTTTTAGAACATACTGTTACACTTGATATCATCTATGCTGACTTCATTTCAAATATCTTATTTGCTGCTGCTTTTTTTTTTTTTTTTCCTCTCTGGGCTAAGATATTGAATTGGTAAATGGGAACAAATCAGGTTAGCTATGCTTAATGCAAACTGTAGCCATGTACATTTTACTTGCATTACAATGAGATTTGTTCAATGATATGCATGTATACACTAATACATATATAAATACACACATACATATTTTACACACACACACATGGTTTGTGGGTTGTGTGTACATATATCGCAAGAATTTGGACAAGAAGTCTGGAAGGCCTTGTATTTCTACTTAAAGCTCCTAAAGGTTTACCAACAATCAAATGGTTGCCTTCAAATTATTTTGGGTTCTTGAAAGGCTTTACATGGCATACTGAAGAGATCAAGTGTGTAAAATCAAATGACTAGAACCCCAAATCATCCTAATCTATTGTTCCCTTTATTTGCTGAAATCATGATTATTGAATTTGGAAACTTTTTTATTGTTAAACATAAAAGATTTAGGAAATTCCGTTTATCAATTCAGTAGTGTAGTTTTAACTCATTTTACGTTATTCTTTTTTCTTTCCCTTTTTTTTTCCTTCCCTTTTTTTGGATAAGATAACATTTTTCTTTTCTTTTATCAATTCAGTAGTCTACTTTTAATCAATACATGCACAGTTGCACACTCTCTCTCACACACAATTTTCAAATGTAGCCTAAAAAACTCTGAATTTTTCTCAAATCAGAATTCAATTATTCAGTTTGAATCCAAATCTCGTTGATTTTATGCAGATTTAAAAAAATTTAATTTACACCATTCAAGCAGTTAGAAAAGTCTCCATTTCATCCCATTGCGGTTCATTTATATTTCCTTCTTAGTTGTTATTGACGACATTGACCAATTGATCACTCTGTGCTTGTAATCACGCAAGAACATGGAACTTGTATATAATTGGCTAGTGAAAACTTTTTTTAATTTTATTTTATATATTGATAAATAAAATTTTAAGGAAAAAAAAAAAAAAAAAAGAGTAAAAATCGAGCTTACGGGCTAAGTTGAGCTCAAGCTTCGCTTTTTAACTCATCAACATTCCAAACCAAACCAAAGAATCTTGAATGGAGCACTAAATAGTCTATTTCAGTTCCTTGGGTAACTCCTGGAATTATTCTGTTAACCCTTCATGACCTCCTTCCCCAAGACAATACAGAAAGTAAAGGTCTCCTAGACCTCATTAACATAATGGTTTCCACTCTGTTTTAGTTCTTCGAAGACAGTTTTCTATTCTTAAATTTTTCGAAAATTATTTTCTCAAAACTAAACCAATACACCGGCCTTGAAACTAGTGTTTAATAAATTTTTCCAGAAAAGAAGCAGAAAATGTTTAAGAAGAAACGCAAACTAGAAAATCCTACCATGTTTTTAACTAAAATTCAATCATTTCTCAGGACTAGGTTGCTGTTTCGGGTGCAACTGTGATGCTGAGGAAGTTCTGCTGCATGGGTATATTCCAATCAGGCCTTGGCAATGGAAACATTGATGCTGGAACTAAACAAGTTGGTCATTCTGAATGTCTAATTGCGAGCTTTCTTGGTCGGCAACAAAAAGTTTCTTCTTCTTGTCCCATCTCTTTTTTCTCACTCGATACCTGTACATATCTAGTTTGAGGACATTTCTGTTTCTGCTAAATTACTTATCCTTGCTATATATAATACACACAAACACACACATTATACTCTTCCCATTAACACCAGAAGATAAAAAGGCAACTGCTATACAGATCAAACCTGCATCTCTTCTCCAAATGGAATAAAGCTTCATAATCCATACTGCCAAAGCCTAAGCCATAGTATGTCTTCCACTTGTCCAAAGGGAAGGTTGAGGGTTCGAGCCTCAGTACATGCGTGCGAGTATATTTACCTATCAAAAAGAAAAATAAAGAATAAACACAACAATTAAGAGTTAAAACTAATACTGAATTTGAACAATTCACTTTGCCTCGCACCTCAAATTAACCCAGGTTTGGTTATCAACAACATGCCTGCCAACCCCTGGCATCCCATAACATAGCTTTGCTAATTGCTGCTTCTCATGAATACAGTGGTTGACACTGCCGCTAAAAGTAAAAGAAAGCCTAGATACATATTATATATCACACGAATGAAATGGATTTTATACACCGTTGTTGATCCAATACTGCCCGAGTTAGATGTAATTAGGCACAGAGGCCTCACGTTTGTATAAAGCACTTGATGATAGATAAGTCATCTGGAATTAATAAACTAAACATAATGACATTAGACCTTCGATATTGAAAATTCAAAATTACCTGCTTGTCCAGCTCTGCTTCTGAAATTGAATGGGAAGAAGTTTTTACAATTGGTTACTGCAACAACTGCTCCTAAAGGAAGCAGGAATTGTATAGATGAAAGCTTCAAAAAGGGAGCATAGTCCAGATATTTACAGAACGCGAGTTAATAAAACTTGATGCAACTCCTCGATGTAATTCTGAACAACATTGCACCATATCAGTCTGTCGCGTGGGTTAAACTTCCACAGCGGGGTAACAAAAGGCTGCAAACTGTTTAAGATTGGTTTTCACTCAAATTATCCTAATATTTAGCAGAAAATCTTGAAAGAACCAATTGAATAGTGCGTCCAATATTTCAGATTCTACTAATATCATAATTAAAAGAGTTCACATATATGTGAGAGAGAATGCATGGATATCATATCTAAGTGAACAATGAAGGCATGATTCACATTATAATAGCAAACATAAACATTGAAATATGGAAGGATATCCCACTAATATCAAAACGGAACAAAAGAATTTTCTGAATGCAGTTTTATTCAGACCTTTGTATAATTCTAATGTAATCTCTGCTTACAAGAAATTTAGAATCTATGGTGAAGTATGAATTTGAACATTGGCGAGAAGTCTTGTGAGCTTGCTCAGAGTTTTGCGAGCAGATATGGTGTCTGGATGATCCTCTCCGGAGATGGAAGTTCTTATGAAAATAGCCTTCCTAATTAGATCATCCCCAATGTCGAACTGTCCCCCCCTTAACATTAGCTTAGCCCTAGTTTCCAGCAAAGTGGCTCTTGATAGTGCTAGCTCCTGCCAGAGGCAAGGATTCAACTGGGCATTTGTCTGGATGGGTTTCCAGCAAAGTGATTTATCCAACCACTTCTCAACTGGGGTGACAAATGCCTGATCTGCTGCTTCCAATGCATCAGTACATAGGCGAAGGAGTTCTAGAGCAGCACTGCACCTTGAGAATGTAACAAATGTCCTGATTGCGAGCGGTAAAATCGCTTCTTTGACAAGAAATAACAGTTCTGACACCTTCACCTCAACAACTACAGGGTCATTTCCAAATCCAAACAGCAAGAAACATGCTGCCCATGTATGTTCTGAATGCTGGGAAACAGACCCCCGACTAATGACAGCTTGAACCATGGCTCGTGCAACTCCAGTGGCTCCTCTCTTTCGGGCATAGAGTTTGATGAGCTCACAGAACTGGATATGACCTTCCTTTGTACAACTTCTTGCAATATTAAATCTTACCAACATTAAAGATGCTTCTGCTTCTGATTTCCTATTATATGATGACGTAAATCCACAAGTTAGGGAACGCAAAATCTTTTGCCATAACCGAGTACGTTTGTGCTTCACGGGTAACTTGTGAGCAGCCAGAGCTAATAGTGAGATTGGAATTGGTGCAGGTGCAAACCAACCAGTTGCCTGAACCATTCTGCTTGCTAAACTCCTAGGTCCATCCGCATGGTCAAATATTGAGAAACAAACTTCAAAGAGTTGCAGAAGGAAGTTATTTCTCCTCAGTAAATGACATTCCCTACCACTCCCTGTTAAGTCCCTCGAAGGCATTCGGTTAATGGTATCCAAGAGCCTACTTGGATTTATGGGAAGCTCAGATAAAATTGCTCCTACAATAGCAAGGCCTAGGGTTAGCCTTCCAAGTTTCTCCTCGATAACCCGGAGAGCATCAATTTCCACAATTGGGTAGTCTCTGATACTTCCCTGCATTAAAGACATCGCCTCTACCCCTGATAGGTAAGAAAGCTTTAAAGGCTCCAAATTCATTACACGAGAGAGGCGTGTTGATATAATAAAGTGGGTTTCTCCGCCAAATCGGGGAAGTAGATCCATTACGAGTTTATGATCCCACCAGTCCTTTTCAGTCTCTAAATTATCTATGACCACCAAAAATGGAACGTTTCTCATAAGCTCCTTCCGCACTTTAGCTATGGCTGCCTCTTCCAGCTCTTCAAAGCTCTTTATCCTGCTTTTCTCCAGGCCACTCTCAACTCCAACATCAACCTCCAAGAATGACCAGAGGTTCAAATAATTCTGGCGAATATATCTGCTTTCCCCTCCTACCCATAAGACCATCTTATATCTCTGGTGGAATCTGTATGCAAACTCGAGAAGCAGCTCTGTTTTGCCAATACCTGACTCTCCCGAAATGCAACCAATCCCCTTGCCGTACACAATTTTCATAGATCTTCTTCTCCTTCCATGCCTACCACCACTCTTTATCTTTAATGCCTGGTGCTGTGTCTGCGGAAATACAGTGCTTTGCATCTCAATCTCCTTTTCAGACTCCTTCCACACAACAGGTTCTTTTCCCTTCCTCTTGCCACTCTCCATCTGCCGTTCCCTTCGTCTTTCATCTACTGAACTGCTCCTACCCCAACCAATCGTCAAGTTCTTACGCCTGGGTCTGGCCTTGAGTTCAAAATAATCTCTTTCTGCTTCTCCACTAACATCACCAAAAAGCATAAATTCCAGCTCAGATAATTCCTTCTTCCTACCGACAAAATTCTCATTTCGAGGGAAAGGAAATTCATCTTTCTCCACCTCCTCCCTCCATTTTGTCAATCTATCCACAACACTTCTCCTCCCCAACCTCAATGCCAAAAGGGTGACAGCCCTCAATATGCAATCTCTCCACCTACCATCATGAGCTTCCAGTTTCCAATCATCAACGCGAGAGAGGATACTAACTGCATCTTTCCATTCCTTCTCCAACCCTCCATATAGAAGCCAGAGTTCTCCCCCATTCTTTTCCCAAAGTTCCCCCCTTCTCTCGACTATATCCCTGACAAGGCAATCGTCTCGACCCAAATCAAAGTATATTGGAACCAAATTCTTCTTGCTTGAGAAGAACCGCAGCTCCTCAATGGAATATGGATTCCTGAAGGACTTTTTGGTTAAGATAACAACTCCAAATGTGGCAGCATCCATAGCCCTCTCAACAATTTCATGTTTTCGAGAGTTCCGACAACGAGCTCTGTCTGTTACAAAGCAACTCACCCCTTGAACTTCCAACTCTGTTTGAAGCCAATTAGTAAATCTTAGCAACAAAGGTTTGCGACCATGGAAGCCTATGTACACATCGCAGCTCCTCAGTCTGCTAGAGGAAAGTGAAGTTGAACTAGGAGTAAATGAGGTTCCGTGGCTTCTCCCAGGTTTTTTCTGCTTTTCTCTGTGCCTCAAGTATTCATTGCCACGGCCATTACTACAACTATATAGAGTGCAATTAGAGATGTTAGTGGAGAAAGAAGCTTGATCAAACGTATGAAATTCGCTTGAAGTACTGGCCGCAGGGGCATGTGAAACATCTGACAATGTGAATTTGACATTTGTCAGAGATTCGAGGCCTGGATATCCTGAAGCGGAATTTAGGGGATTAATGCTTGTGTTAATTTTGTCACATGGAATATCGGCACGTGTCAATTGTTGACACTTTGGTGATCTTGGAGAGAAGAAGGGTGACTGATTTGCCGAAAAGAATGCAGACGAAGAAGACGACAAATTTCTCAAAGTCGTGCTGGGTAATGACCCAAACCTCGCGCTGTCTTCTCTGAGATCCATATTCATAAGACCATTCTCTTCTGCGAGACATGAAATCCCATGCATTCACTATACGAGAAGCATCTCTGAAAATGGAGAGGATGGTATTAGGCCTTTAGTCAGTGATAGAACCACTAAAATGCAAAATATCAATATATAATATAGGTGCAATAAAAGCATTAATATCTGTAATTATGTCTTCAAGTTAAGAAAATAGTATCAACATTCTAGTAAAATTAATAAATACAATCAGAAATTCTTTTGGAGAAAAAATCAACTCCAAATGCTACAAGCAAGGAGAACACAGAAGTGGGCAGCCTCAAGAATTAAGTAATTGCTTAATACTTCATACATATTCTATATCTGTATGAACAGAAGTACAAGAAAATTTTAAAAAAATAATAATACACAAAGTAAAAACAAAAAAAGTTTCTTTTTGGCACTAAAAATGCAAAAAATCGAAAGGGAAGATCACAAAATATCTACCCAGTATCCAAAAAGGGTATAAAATGCTAATGACATGACAACAGTTTGAATTTCAACCTTATCTCATCGATGTAAAACCATTCAAACATACCCTACATCTAAAAACAAAGAAGCCATCAATGAAGCTTGAAATTTCGGGCATTATAGATCTAAAGAAACACTTAAGTAACAAAAAAAAAAAAAAGCTTTAAATCAACAAAGGCACTTCCAAATGAAACAGAATATATCATAGGTTCCATAAGAATTCAGATCTGAAATACTTACTTGCTGCCAAATCATGAATTTAGTCTCAAAGATTCCATCTTTTTTCATCAAATCAAGCCAACCCACTTTCTCAAAAATGAATTATAAGCCAAAGAATCTGTAACCATGAACAACCCAAATCTCTGAGTACGCTCTACAATCAACAAAACTAACTTTAGCAACCTGCCAATACAAAAATGAATTTAATAAAGATTAATATTTAGATGGACCCAAAAACGCAGAAAAGTAAATTTGAACTATATACATAGATGAGGAATTAACAATGAGAGTCACAACCCTCGATAAGGAAGTGAAAAAGAATTCAAATTTACCAATAACAGATTGATAGATTTGAGAGAGACCCATTTTTGAAAAGTGAGACAAAAAGAGTAAGACTTGATTGAAAAATCAACTGCGTGAATGAATGGAAAGTAAAAAGAAGAAAAGGGCTTACCTTTTCAGAAATTTTGAAAAGGTTTCAGACCCTCGAGCTGTTTTCTCTGAGTCCACCACACTCAATCAAGTCGTGGAAATACTGAAACCTCACAAAAAGTCTCGATTGATGGGAGTGACACTAAAACGGTTAAATCTATAACTTTTTGATGAGAGTGATGGTAAACAATTGACCCTTTTCTTCTTCTTCTTCTTCTTCTTCTTCTTCCTTCTTTTCTTTTTCTTTTTCGATGGAGAAAATGAGAAGCAAAAAAAGAAGCACCTTTGGAGTCGAAGACTGTGGGACCCAAACACAAAGGACGGATCTGACGAGGATATGGTTGCCACTGTTATGGACTCCCTTTATATACACTATTATCACACACAAGAACAGCCTGTGTTTTCTCAAGCAATTGGATTGGGTTTTTCACACACACCCCCACCTATTTTGATGGTTGGTTTGTTCATGTTAGAAATATAGCAACGTTTGTACTATAAAAAATGCTAATTTGACCTAAAAGTCTTACTAAAATCAAGGGCATGGAAGCCCCGGCTGGCCTTTTTGCTAGCCATATTATACAAATATAAGTGTCACCAGAATTCTCTCATCAGAAGCTTGTATAATGAAAATTACTAACTTAAAGTAAAAGGCTGGCAAAATTAAGAGTATAGAAGTCATCGGCCAATTCATTTGGCCCACCGTATCGGTACTAATAGTATCATCCTTATACAATTATAACTGTCATTAGAGTTTTCTCGTCGGAATTTGACACTCTCTGTACAACAAAAATACTAATTTAACTTAAAAGACTAGCCGAAATCAAGGGAGACTATGAGTTCGAAGATGTAAATTTACATGATATCACTATCTGTAACTTTTTTACAGTACGATGTTTTGTAACATGAATGTACAATTTTACTAGTCATGATATAAAACTTGTAATATGGTATGAGATGATATATCATGTGGGATAGTAAAATTGAACAAGAGCATTTGGATTATCTCTGGTGATCATGAATTCAAACCCTGAAAGATACCAGTCTGTCACCAAGAAGTGATAGAGGGTAATTATCTCCATCACAGGTACCACTCTCATCATTGCATTCGTTGCAGTACATTATGATATTTTATCATTTCATGGGATAGTTTTAATTTATTGATTGGTACCTTCATTGTTATGACTAATGTGTTGCCCCTCTCTCTCAGGCACAAATGTAAATTGGTTGCACTTTACTTTGAAATGAAATTCCCATTTTGGTTTTTATTTAATTTTGGTTAAGTACAATATTAAAGGGTGATTTTATGAAAATTCGTAATTACAGTATCAGGAACAATCGCGGTGTAATGAATTTCGACAAAAATCGATATAAATTAACCGAATCGATTAATTCATGAAAATGAGTAACGATATCGAATCCTTCAAAAATAATTACGAATCCGATAGAATGAATTATGACAAAAATTAATTGAACCACTCTTAAGCCAAGTCTTGGGTCTCTTGGCAATCATTTTCAAAATCAATTTAAAAAATGTTATATATATATATATATATATATATATGTATTCGAGATCTAGTTGTTGATTAGAATAGATTATGATACCAGATGCGATATATGCTAGGTAGCTAGCATTGAGTTCATGGTTTTTAAAAATAGAAGACAATTTTCATTTTCAAGTGATTTCGAATTTTCATTACTCTAATTAATGACTTAGTCCAGAGGACACAGCTAACATTCTTTTCCATTTTCAAATGAAAGCAAAATAGCATTTAATGCTTGAGGTTGTGTATTCAAAATGGTGGGTGTCCATCCCGTTTAAAAGCTATTGAAAGTCACAGCCTCTCTCTACTCATTCAATGGTTTTAGTGAGGTCCCCATAAGTTGAAAATAAATATAGATTAATTGTTAATAACATTTTTTTGTCACGACTTGTGGTACTACATAAATAATATTCGCTTTGTATATTTTTTGTATTTATAATTTTTAAAATGTTTTTACATAGTTAGAAAGTATTCACATATATATATATATATATATATATATGTCAACAATTTCTCTCCTGAGCAATATCCAAGCAATGTGGGAATTGAGAAGTCACATTTTCCGATTCAGTTGCTAAAAATGCAAATTTAAGTAAAAAGATAAAGTACATTGATCTTTACTGAATTTTGAGCAAAATATATACAGTAAGCCGTTTAGCGTTTATTATTTTAATCTCTCCTAAATCATTTGCCAATGTGTCGAAAGTGATTTTGATTTTTGAATATAAAAAGTCAATAATACCTCAAAATTTAGTGACTTTTTACATCTGAGATTACTTTTAAACAAGCTAAACAGTACCAAACAGATTTAGAAAAAATCATAGTAATGTTATAAACGTTAAATAACCTACTGATGTGTAATTTACTTAAAATCTTAGAAGAGGGTTTGGTCAAGCCACGAGTATGATTGTGTTTTTTAAAAATGAATAGTTAAATTTTATACTAGTAAAATTATTAAAAAAAATATTGTCAAAGTTGGAAATTATTTGTTGAGATGGTTTGTGAAAAGGTTCAAAGAATAAAGTAAAACAATGTTTACTGTAGCCAAATATGATTTGGGGGACAACAGAGGTCAAGTTGATCTGACTGCACTACTGAAGAACAAACACAATTCTTCTGCATCTGAATTTCAAACAGCATCTCTCTCTCTCTCTCTCTCTCTCTCTCTCTCTCTCTATATAGAAATCATTGATGTAATGAGATAACAACCCTTTCTCTCCAAAGGAAGTGTTCAGTTGACTTGAGTGATCTTGAATTTGGCTCTTTCAATATCAGTCCAAAACACTCTTTTGGTACTACTTGTGACCACATGCTTGCATGTGAAACCCACTCATATATATGTGGATGGCTCTGATTTGCTCACACAAATTCATCCAATGGCTAATACTGTGGCGAGAGATCAGAGAGATGGATATGAGTGGAAAACAATCCTACAACTACCCTATAAAAATGTCCTACAAACTTGTAGACAATTTGAGAGTACAAGTTTGTAAAGCATAAATAAGTATAAAGTTCTTTTCTTTTTCCAATGTTTGATAGCTGTTCAAATGACAAAAATAAAAAAATAAAAAAAAAAAGAATAAAAATTTAGTATTGTTTTATTTTCTTCTGGACCCACAACAATTAAATATGTGAATGTCTATATTTTGCATCTAAGGTGGGTCCTTAAGGAAAAGAAATGTCACACCATATATATAAACCACTTGTCCACTTTTGAGCAACATGCCTGTCTATATAATATATATTCTAAATTGGGCATTGTTAATATGTTATCAATTAATCTCAAATTAAGTACATGTTGGGCTACAAACCAACAAAGAAACCAAGTAGCTTTAGTGGTCTAACCCCCATATGCAGGTTTCAATGAGTATATTTATGTGTGTGTGTGTGTGTGTGTGTGTGTGTAGAGAGAGAGAGAGAGAGAGAGAGAGAGTAGGGCACCAAGTGCATGCACTGGAATCCACCTGGAAAGTGTAGGTTGAAGGTCATACTAGTGCACTGTTTCATTACTTACTCATCATGAGGCCCATAATCAGGAAATTGCCTAGGGTTGCTTTTTGGTTTGTTTAACAAAATATTGTTGGCAAACCCAATAAATAATCAAAATTAAGGGCCAACTTAACAGCTCTGTTATCAATCCTAAACAAGGTTTAATTATATAACTCATATGTTTTTTCTAATTATAATAATTTAGGAACAAATTTAGACTTCTGTATATCATAAATCTTATCACCTATCCCACCAAATACACACACACACACACACTAAACAACTTCAAAATATATTAGTAATTGTTATCTTCACTTACTGAGAACTGTAAAATTTAACAGAAACTGACATGAGGATTTAAACTATGTGTGTGTATTAGTGTATACCATACAAATATAGCAGTAGTTAACTTTGGCATGTGTATTAAAAATATTTTAAGTATATGAACGTGCAACTATGCCTTAAATATCATATTAAAATTGGCCGAAGGCCAAGTGCTAAGTCCTCTGATGGCTTTAGAAAATATTTTAATTCAACAAAACTCCATAATTGATAATTTATTATTGCAAAATTTAGTGTAAATAAAAGCCTGTGTGTGAGCAAGCAGATGCCTCAAAAGATACACCTAGAGACTTTTGGGTCATTTAAAAGTATAGCATGCCCCCCTTAAAATGTTATAATAACAAAAGTAAATAATTAATATGGAATGTACCTTAGGAAGGTGCAAGAGGTTCTGTCATATTTTTATACTGGACGAGTTATAAGTGCATAGTCCCATATCGTTTTAGTAAGGGAAATATGAAGTGTTTATATGTAATGATGTTATCTCCAATTAATACGAGATCTTTTGGGGTAAAGTTCAAGAGTAAAATTGTGCGGGCTCAAGTTTAAAGGTATATGACAATATCTTATTGTGTGATGGAGTGGGTATAAAAGCCTGACCTAGCCGGAAGTGTTACAAATGTTATCAAAGCGTGTGCCCACGAAAACGTCGCATGCTAATAAGTTGAACTCCTTTACGTTATTAACGGATCAGTGATCTAGCGGTATTAGATCTTTACTTTTCAAAGGAAAGTCAATGGTTCAAACCTTCATGGAAGCATGTTTGTGTGAGTATCAACTAAAAAAAAAACTTTTTTTACTTCTCAAGACACTGATCTGAAACAATTTATTTTTTTTTGAATGGATCTGAAACAATTTATTTGTTTCTATACAAAGTAGAAAAACATAAACTTATCTTATTACACTGGCCAAATGAGAAGTCAATGAAATGGTTATATCATAAGATCTATTAATGGTAGGATGTTTCAGCTACTAAGTAAAAATAACATAAAAAAAAAAAAAAAAAAGCAACTGAAACAATCAACAACCTGTTTGAATTTTTTAACACTTAAAACCTTTAAAATAACCATACTGTATAAGGAGATAAGATGTTAATGTTGACAGTGTGATAGACTATTGTAACAAGGGTTATTTATCCCACATCAAAATTGAATGAGAAAGTGATTGGATATAAATGGGTGGGTATGCAGCACGACTGAAGATGCAAGAATTCGTTTCTTCTTTCTTTCTCTCTCTCTAGAATTCTTCCAAAAAATTCCACCATTCTTATCCACCTGTAATGGTTTATTTATAGACCATTGCAATTATTATTGTTAACTGATTACATTGGGCCTATATTCAAAAGTTTTCTTCCTTCTGGGCCTGATCTTCCAATGGGCTTGATCTTCCTCGGTGGATCCTCCAGGTTCGGCCCATTCCGGGGTGCTTTGGCATGGGTCATACTTCAATTGTTCGACTCGATCCCGTTCCAGCAAACTATATCCGGCCCATGCCACTTGCTGCATCCTCAACTGCCCCCATAATTACCCCTTATTGATTAGGGGGTAATTATTAGAGGTTGCTAATGATAATCTGACGGCTCGAGAAGATCGCGTGGGAGAATGGACGGTTAGATTTAGGGGTCGGCGTTTCGAGATTCAAAAAACTCATCGCTTTCCTAACTCCTCGGCCCTTGGGCTCACCTTGTCTTTATAAGCTTCATAGATGTTCCATCGATCCTCTTTACCGTTTCCATCTCACTTTCTGTTGTTCAAATCCTCTCCGGCGATCTCTTGCAAAAGATCCTCCTTCCAGTGGCCTTGCAGTACTTTTTGCCGTTCTCACTCTCTGATGTTAGTTTCATTTGCATTTTTCTTTTGGAAGACTTCTTTTTCCTCCTCGAAATCTTCATTCATTCTCACCATGACAGTAGATCTAGACGTTATTCGCCTGAAACTTCACCTCCCTGACGATGTAGAAATTAGAAATTGCCCCCGAGAGGTGAATATTAGAACCGGTGCTGGCCTTCTTCCCGGCGAGGTCCTGTTTTCACTCCTCCATCTTAATCTCCTTAGGTTTCCTTTGGATCCCTTCTTTTGCTATGTTTTCAACAAGCTAAATCTTTCCCCTTTGCAAGTAAACCCAAATCCTTAGGATTTTGTCTGTTATACTACTCCTGATTCGTGACAGAGGTCTGGATCTGGACATCGTAGATCTTCTCCTCTGTTACAAGGTTAGCAAGATCAGAATTGATGAACCGTTTTACCACTTTTTCCCCATTGAGAAGAGGTCCATCTGCACGGATAAAATCAAATCCGAGAAGGGTTGGAGGAAAAATATAATTGGGGTTAGGGGAGCCTGGTTCTCTCCAGCTGCGGAGGATTTCCCTATCCCGAGCACTTTTGGAGAGTGCTCTATCTCTTTTTACAAGAAATATAAAAACTATAAGAGTGACTGTCCTTGCGAGATTTGCATTCCTCGTTTTTGTACTTTCTTGTGCCATTCCTTATGCATTCCTTGTGATGATTTGAGCTACGGTGTGTGCAGGGATAGGGATAACTACCTGAAGCAGTACGTTCTGACCAACGTTCCCTCCTGCTCGGACCTCCTCACCTCAGACAATTTCCTCGATATCTCAGTCCTCGGCAAAACAATGAGCCAACTCCAGATCCCTTCCTTCGGCAGGAAGAAAACTGCCCCCAGGCCTGCTATCACCCTTGCATTAAATTCTTCACCAGCTTCAGCATCTTCCTTTGGACCCTTTCTGATACCACTCCTTCCACCGATCCATCCGTGACGGCTGCTGACCCGGTCACTAACACAGCAACCGCCAGTCCGAACGTTACCCCTTCTGTCAGCAATCCTCCTGGTTCTACTACTGCTTCCGCACGGGAAAAGGCAAGAGGAAAAAAACACCAACCTGATAGTGCCCTCAGCGTCGATGATGTTCCTTTGTCTCAGAGGGTTAGGCCCTCTGGGCCGAATGTGATATCCCTAGCGAGACCTCCTCAGACTAGGCCCCCTACCCCTTCTGGGCATGCCTCCGCTTCAGGAACGGCGCCATGGAACCCTCGCTTCATTCGAACAGATGGATCGTCTGTTAAACCGACCGAGACCACGTTCAAAGATGGTCAGACCGCAATGGCTTACTACAGGAGCATGTGGACTCCCAAGGACATTGAGGTAGCTAAAGGTCTGTCTCAGAGGGAAGTGTTCAGCCGATTTCCCTTATCCGCCATGGAGGTAACTTCTACCCCTTAGTCAATAAGTCTTTACATAGTCTTTACACTTATTTTCTTCTAACCATCTGCTCGGCTTAACCAGTTGTCCTGTATATCTCTACAGACCCTGTACGGGATGATGGCTATGTAGAAACAAGTTGAGCTTGTGAATGCCAAGGTCCGTGCGCTTTCTGACAGCCTTAATGCAGCGAACAAAGAGAACGATGATTTGGCTGCTCAGAAGACCGGGTTGATGGTTCAGCTTGGTAAGATTGAAAAGGAGAGGGATTCGCTGAGGAAGGAGACTGATTCTCTTCAGGATGAGAGGAATGCATTGCAGCTCGAAAAGAGTGTCTGGCATACCGAGCGGGAATCCCTTAAGGCTAAAAAGGAAGAACTGCTACGCCTTCTGAGTGGTGAGCAATCTGCTCGGATGGCCTTTGAGAAAAGGGCCTTGGACGAGCGCAACGCTTTACTCGATACCATCAGTAGGGTAAACGGTGGTATGCTAGCTCTGCATGCTCGGTTTTCTAGAGTTGGAGCCCTCAGATATGCTCAGGGGTTCCGAGAGGGTTATGCCGATCGTGTTCCGGATGAGGGTCAGATCGGTTCTACCCCTGATAATGTTGACAAGGAACTGGATATTGACCCTCCTGGTGTTTATGCCGATCCAGACTCCACCGCTGCTGAGGGCATATTTGATGAATGCCAAGAGATTGCCTCTTCTCGGATCACTCCTACTCCTTCTGCTGCTCTGACTTTGGACATTCTTCCTCTGTCCACCTTGACTCCATCTGTTATTACTGCTGAAGATAACCCTCAGCAGAATGATTCTTCCAACGCTATTGAGGGTAGGACTCAACAGAACGATTCTGTCATTCACCTCGACTCTCCACCTCGTGAGAATGGTGATACCAACAATAATGAGGAGACAGCCCAGCACCATCAAGAGGTTGATGAGGCAAACGCCTCTTAGTTAGAACTTTTTTTTTTTTTTTTTTAATGTACTGACTTTTGTATATTCACCATCTTTACACCTCATCTTTTTTGTAACTCTTTGAACTTTATTAATGAGATGGTCGACTTCTGATCAAGCTCTTTATGTAAACTCTTTTTTTTTTTTTGGCAAATGTTTGGCGTTCGGCTCATAGTGCCAGCTGCCACTTACTTTGCTCAGGCGCCTGGCGCTCGGCTAGAATGCCACTTGCCACTTGGCCCTCTCTTTTTTTCTTTTTTTTTTTTCTTAGCAAGTGTTTGGCGTTCGGCTCATAGTGCCAGCTGCCACTTACTTTGCTCAGGCGCCTGGCGCTCGGCTAGAATGCCACTTGCCACTTGGCCCTCTTTTTCTTTTTTTTCTTAGCAAGTGTTTGGCGTTCGGCTCATAGTGCCAGCTGCCATTTACTTTGCTCAGGCGCCTAGCGCTCGGCTAGAATGCCACTTGCCACTTTTCCCTCTCTTTTTTTTTTTTTTTTTTTTAGTAAGTGTTTAGCGTTCGGCTTATAGTGCCAGCTGCCACTTACTTTGCTCAGGCGTCTGGCGCTCGGCTAGAATGCCACTTGGCCCTCTTTTTTTTCTTAGCAAGTATTTGGCGTTCAGCTCATAGTGCCAGCTGCCACTTACTTTGCTCAACTTTTTAAAGAGGAGTATAATCTTTATAAATCTCAGAAACTTGTACATTCGACTGTGTTCAATTGAAAATGAACAAAATTCAGTATTGAATCTCAACTTTTTATTGATAATACCTCTTCAGAGAAGTAGCATTCCAAGGCTTGTTAACCAGCCTTCCGGCCATGGTTTCTAAGGTATATGCCCCCTTTCCTATGGCTTCTGTAATTCTGTATGGGTCTTCCCATGGTGGCATCATCTTTTTGACTATCCCCACCTTCTTTTTCAGAACCAGATCACCTGGTCTAAAGTCTCTGTGCTTTACTTTCTTGTTATGGCTGTTCGCAAACGTCTGCTGGTAGGATGCGAGCCTTACCGTTGCTGCATCTCTTTTTTCTTCCAGCAAATCGAGGTTAAATCTTAACATACTGTCATTATGCTCACGGTTCCATGCCAAACTTCGAACAGTCGGAACTAAGTGCTTGACTGGTATAACTGCCTCGGTACCATACGCCATGGTAAATGGGCTTTCTCCGGTCGGTCGTCTTGGGGTCGTTCTGTAGGCCCATAGGACGTTCGGCAATTCATTTAACCACCTTCCTTTCTTTTCTTCTAGCTTCTTCTTGATACAAGTAAAGATTGTTCTATTTGTAATTTCTGCCTGTCCATTGGCCTGTGGGTGACTTACAGCCGCCAGCTTTTGATTAATTCCATATTCCTCCAACAGCTCTCTTACTTGCTTACTGTTAAGGTTGGTCCCATTATCCATGACGATTGACCTCGGAACACCAAACCGGCAAATAATATTACTCCAAATGAATCGTCTCACATGAGTTTGAGTAACGCTCGGATATGGCTCTGCTTCCACCTACTTAGTAAAGTAATCTATAGCCAGCAGCACATACTTGTTCTGAGCTCTGGCAGTTGGTAGAAGACCAACTACATCCATCCCCCACTGTGCGAAAGGCCATGGTGTGGCCATTACGTGCAAGTCTTCAGGTGGTTGGTGAATCAGTGGTCCGAACCTTTGGCACTTATCGCACCTTCTGGACAATTCTTCTGAGTCTCGCGACATGTTAGGCCAGAAGTACCCTTGCGCCATTGTTTTGTGAGCTAAAGATCTCCTCCCTGAGTGGTTTCCACATACACCTTCATGAATAGCTCGTAGTATTTGCCGAGCTTCTGTGAGGGTAACACACTTTAAGTACGGTCCGGAAAAAGATCTTCTGTACAACTGGTTATGCACTACGGCGTACTTCGCAGCATTCGCTTTGATTTTCCTAGCCTCATCTCTTTGCTCAAGCAGAGTACCATCTCGGATGTAAGTTATGATCGGATCAATCCAACTTGGCTCATATGGAATAACATTCACTTGCCAAGGATCCGAGCCTGAAGGTTCTTCGAAAATGGATGGCTGGTTTAATATTCCTACTGGAATCACCCTTGCCAATGTTTCTCCAGAACCCGAGGCACTACATGCTAGCCGGTCGGCATCTTCATTATACTCCCTTGGAATTTGAATGAATTCAATTTTTTCAAAGTTTTTGGCCTCCCGCATAATAGCAGAACGATATGCTTCCATCGTTTCATCCTTGGTTTCATACTCACCCCTCATCTGCCGAACAATTAACTGTGAGTCACTAAAAATATTCAAATTTTTGACCTTAAGCTCCTTGGCAAGCTTAATTCCTGCCAGCAACGCTTCATACTCTGCCTCATTCTTCGTGGCTCCGAATTCAAGCCGAAGCGCTTGGCTTAAGGCTATACCTTCTGGCGTCTGCAGTTTGATCCCAATGCCTGCACCCATCTAATTTGAGGATCCATCATCGAAGAGTTTCCATAAGCAACCACGAAGATCCTCCTTCACCGCTTGCCCTTTAACTGCTGTTCTAGGTTCGTATGTGATATCAAATGAGCTTAACTCTATGGCTCACTTCGTCATTCTTCCTGAGATATCTGGTTTGTGCAGGATTATTCTGATAGGGAAAGTGGTTAGAACGATGATAGAATGGGATTCAAAATAATGCCTGAGCTTTCTTTTCGCATGCACTAGCGAGAGTATCACCCGCTCTGCTTTTGAATAACGTCTTTCAGCCTCAGTCATTATCTTGCTAACATAGAACACTGGATATTGCTTCCTTTCTGCGTAGCGGATCAGAACGCCACTTGTCGCGATGCTGGATACTCCGAGATATAAAAACAGCTTTTCTCCCGATTCTGGAGCTGACAGTACCGGAAGGTTCAGCATATACTTTTTCAGAGCAGTTAACGCTAGGCGTTGTTCATCCCCCCAAACCTGCCTGTCGTGACTTCGTATTGTGTTAAAAAATGGTTTGCATCGATCTGACAATTTGGAAATGAACCGGCTCAGTGCAGCAATCCGTCCCGTAAGTGTTTGCACTTCTTTGACTGTCGTCGGCTCGGCATTCTTAGTCAGAGCATCTGCTTGGGCAGGGCTTGCCTCGATGCCTCTGAGATTAACCACGTGCCTTAGGAATTGGCCTGAACTTACATCGAATGAGCACTTGGTCGGATTGAGCTTCATTCCATATCGCCTCAACACATCGAACACGTCTCGCAGATGCTTCACATGATCAGCTTTCTTCTTACTTTTTACCACCATGTCATCAATGTAAGCTTCCACTGTCTTCCCTATTTGTTCCTTAAAAATTTTGCTAATAAGTCTTTGGTAAGTTGCTCCGGCGTTCTTCAGTCCGAATGGCATAACTTTGTAGCAATACATCCCGCGTTCGGTAACGAAAGAAGTTTTTTCTTCATCAGCGGGGTCCATGGGGATCTGATTATAACCTGAATAAGCATCTAAAAAGGTCAAGCGTTCATATCCAGTAGTTGCATCCACCATCTGATCAATCTTTGGCAGCGGGAAGCTATCCTTTGGACGGGCTTTGTTTAAATTGGTAAAATTAATGCATACGCGCCATTTCCCATTTTTCTTCGGCACAACGACCACATTCGATAACCAGTCAGGGTAGTACACTTCTCTTACAAACCCCGCATCAAGCAGCTTGTCAACCTCCTCGGCAATAATTCGATTGCGCTCGGGGGCAAATCGTCGCTGCTTCTGCTTTACAGGTTTTGCGTTGGGGTTAACGTTCAAGGAGTGACAAGATATAGAAGGATCGATCCCTGGCATGTCTAGGTGACTCCATGCAAACACATCTGCGTTTTGAGACAAAAAATCAATTAATTCCTGCTTTTCCTCCTCAACGAGTCGTTCCCCCACTCTGGTTGTCCGTTCCGGTCGGAACTGATCGATCTGCACATCAAACAGGGGTTCTTCAGTCAAGCCTACTGGCTCCTCCTCCCCACTCTGCTTGGAGGGAGGCTCCTGTAATTGATATCTCAGACTTGCTGAACGAATGGGAGCTTTCCCCTTTCCGGCATGTTTCAGTGTTACAGAATAACATTCTTTAGCTGCAACCTGGTCTCTATGAATGTCAATCACTTTGGTTCCGTCTGGCCCCAGACATCTCATTACCTGATGCAGAGTGGAAGGAACACCTTGAACTCTGTGGATCCACCATCTGCCCATCAGAAGATTGTAAGAGGGATGAATTTCAACAACCACAAAGGTTTCCATCAAAACCCTCTCGGCAGCATGTACCGCTACCTCCACCGTACCGACGGGCTCCACTCGCTTTCCATCAAACCCTAGTAGTGGATTCCCGGTGGATTTCAGCCGATCCTGTTTGATCTCGAGCAGATCGAATGTATCTCTTGGCATGATGTTCGCACTACTTCCAGGGTCAATTAGAACTCTGCGCACCAAGCATTTGGCCACTATCAAACTTACGACCAGCGGGTCCTCATGAGGGATCTGAACACGCAACAAGTTTGTTACGTCAAACTTTATATACGTTGATGCGCTCTGTTGGTGCAGAGTGTTTACACTGCCTATCATTCTCTTCATCCGTGGCTGGCGAAGGTGTGTTCGAAACAGTTCATCTGACTCCTCGGCAGGTTCTAGCCGACCGTGAATTGCATTGATTACTCGAACTGGTTGCGTGTTGTGAGAATTCGACTTCTGATTCTTCTTCACGTGCTCCATTGGTCGGTTCTGTTCCACCGCTGGTCCTTGAATATAACTTGCGAACTCCCCTCTGGCTATCAGCATCTCTACCTGTCTCCTTAGGTTCCTGCATTCGTCAGTCTGGTGTCCAAAATCAGAATGAAATGCACAGTGCTTAGACTGATCCCTCTGTTCGAGAGGTTGTCTGATTGGTAAAGGAGGTCGGAACTTATCTTTATTTTCTTGGTACAGTCTTACTAGGATAACTTTCAATGGAGTAACCAGCTCTTCCTCTCTGGGCCTCTTCTCAGATTTCCACGAGGAGCGTTGCGGCTGAACCTGTTTTTGCCTAATCTTTGCTTTGGTCTTTTCTTCCGTGGATATGACGGATGTCTTCCGAGCGTTTGCCGCATCTGCTTCTTCCAAGCGCACAAATCCATCGGCTCTTTTGTTAAGTTCATCCATAGTCTTCGGCGTGTTCACCACCAAGCTTGTGTGGAATGGGGTGCCACGGTTCATGGCCAGTATGAATGCTTGAACTGCCGTTGAAGGGTAACATTCAATAACCATGCTCTTGGTAAGGTTAAACCTGGTTAGGAAAGCCTGGAGGTGCTCATCAGCATGTTGCTTCATTATGAATAGGCTCGAAATATCTTTCGCTGGATGCTTGTTTCCATAGTATTGGCTTATGAACCGATCACACAAGCTTCGAAAACTATCCACTGAACCCCTCTGTGGTTCTTGAACCAATTCAGAGCTGGTCCGGCTAGACTCGTAGGAAAGCACTTGCACATCAAAGAGCCATTCTCAGTGTTTAGAGCCATTTTCAACTGGATGTGATACACGTGATCGATCGGATCGGTCGTTCAGTCAAACAAAATAAAAACGGGCATGAAAAATTTCCTCGGACTCGGAGCATTTAGAATCTCATCGGTGAACGGTGAATCAACCGTTCGAGCTGCTGAACGGAGTACTTCATTTTCCCTCTGGAACCCCGCGGTTGCTCTCTGGTCTACTGATCTCCTCTCTGAGCTGTGATAGTCGAACGTCGTCATGGAAGGTCGATAGGTCGGATCGAATGACCTGTCCTCAACAAAGTCTTTGCGCCATGGAGGCATAGCTTTGTGACGATTCAACTCTGTTGCTTCACCTCGGCTGAGCGTTTCTTGATGTGGATCAAAAGTCATTGCTTCGTTTCGCCTGATCTGCTCACGCCGTGGATCCATGTGAGTTGATCCTTCACGATCATCAATACGACGAAGATTTGGAAGCAAACCGTCTCGCTAGATTTCCTCGCGGTGAGGATCTACTAGATTGTTTCCAACCTCCTCACCGTGATGTGCTGCATTGGTACGTGCACCTTCTTTTCCTACCGGGAGTGGTCGTGGAATTACTGGAGCTTCTTGACGCTGCATTTCAGTCCTTAGATCCGCATTTTCTCTCCGGAGAGCTTCGATCATGTTCATCAACTCATCAAGTTTCACTTGCTGGACGTTCTCAACCGTATTGGAGTTGTCACCCCCTATCATGATTCCGGATCGAAGTAAAGGCATGAATTACGAACTCCGAAACAGATCTAAGCGTCACCGATGCAAACTCCGTTAGATCTGGGCTTAACTTCACCGAATCGTGATCACTGTTTGCTAGATCTGAACTTTTCTAGCTTTGAACTCACCGGATCTGACTGCAATTGAGCAAATCACAATTGCGTCATTCCGAAGCAAATGCCTCAGAATCCACAATAAGCAAGAATTCTCTCTGAACAAACTACAATCTCACTGATCTGGATTCAACTTCCAGAAATCACACTGTGTACTCACAAACTTGATTGAACTAATATGGTACTGATCGGGCTTGAATTGATCTTCTTCTCCGTTTCCCACAGACGGTGCCAATTGAAGATGCAAGAATTCGTTTCTTCTTTCTTTCTCTCTCTCTAGAATTCTTCCAAAAAATTCCCCCATTCTTATCCACCTGTAATGGTCTATTTATAGACAATTACAATTATTATTGTTAACTGATTACATTGGACCTATATTCAAAAGTTTTCTTCCTTCTGGGCCTGATCTTCCAATGGGCTTGATCTTCCTCGGTGGATCCTCCAGGTTCGGCCCATTCCGGGGTGCTTTGGCATGGGCCATACTTCAATTGTTCGACCCGATCCCGTTCCAGCGAACTATATCCAGCCCATGCCACTTGCTGCATCCTCAACTACCTAACAGTTCGAGCTTTTGGATAAATGGGCAAGTGCCCACCCGTTACAGTTGGTATATAAGCCAGACCCAATTCTTGATCCGGTGTCACGTCAAGCGCCCAACCTGGAAGGCGTTCGGGTGAGCATCCCAGGTAGGCAGGGTGGCCCGTGCGGTAACGCGGGCGTTGCGAGTTTGGGTGGGGGATAATGTATAAGGATCATTTGTTCCACATCAGAATTGGATGGAAAAGTGATTGGGTATAAATGGGTGAGAATGTAACACTACTTAATAATTCGAGTTTTGGGTAAATGGACAAGTGTCCACCCGTTTCAACTATACATATGATTAAATTTGAATTGCAACTAAAAATTGACAGTTTGAGTAAACAATTGAGACTTAATTACATCTTTAGTGTTTCAAAAGTAGAATGAGACTATGACAGTGATGGTCATGATAAAGAATTAAAAACAACCTTGTGTTTGTGGATTGTGTAAAGTCTCATGCTTTTGTTTTTTCACAGTAAGTTGATGATATATAACTTATTTTAATGTGAGATAGTATGGACATTATCAATGGCTTAGTTGGTAGAGCGTCTAACTCTTTGAATAGGTGTATTTGTGTTTGAATCCTCTCTCTCCTTATGTTGTCTTAGTTAGTAGAACGTCCAACTCTTCAAGTAGGTGCATCGGTGTTCAAATCCCCCTTCTCTCTAGGTTGCTGAGATCAAGAAGAAAAGAAAAAGAGATGGCATGGTTTGGTGTCATATTTGGACTGCAGTTGAACTTAAAGAGTTTAAGAGTTAGACAAAAATCAGTTTGTTTTATTTGGACTAGTTGATCTAATAATCAGATTTACTCACATGGAATTTGAGTGAGAATGGGCTAAACAAAAAATGGTGATCATAATCATGATCCCTTATATTATGTTTGGTTAGAGGGAATGATCGAGGAGGAATGGATGAGAGTAGGGATAAAAGTATTTTTTCGTGTTTGGTTAGAGAAAAGAGAAAAGAGGGAGGAAGCAATATGTGATGAAACATCTTTCATTGCTTTGTATTTTTTTATAGGACCAAAATTGAGAGGAATGGGATAGAGAAAAAGAGGATAGTTACTCTTATTTTTAACCTTCCAAATATTTGGAATGGATATCTAATAATCTAATTTTATATTAAGGTATATGGTTAAAAAATATAAAACCTACTTTCTTTGATTTCAAACCAAAAATAAAATAAAAAATTGACACTCTATTAATCCTTTTTACTATCCATTTCATCTAAGCAAAAGAAAATGAGGTTGACACATTCTCTTATTTGGGGGCTCATTCATCCCTTCCGCTTTCATTTTAATCAATTTTTTCATCACTCCTACCATACGGAACATTAATCTTGATGAAGGTACGCTTCAATAGCAAATATATAATACAACAAAAAAAAAAAAAAAAAAAAAAAAATTACCAACATCTTAAGCGGACACTTTTTGAGTTTGTTTAATTTGTCACTTAAAAAATTATACTTCAGAACTCAAAAATAAAAATATTATTTTCAAAAACCAATAAAAGATGATTCTTTAAAAATAGACATTTATTTATTTTTAAACTGAGTTTTTTCAGAAAAAGTAATGCTTCAAACTAGGCCAAGTCATAGGATGAGATTGGTTCAACAAGATCTTCACTCAGATGCGGCCCAATACTAAACCGGTAAATCAGCTGAGATAAATAATTATATGAGATAACTTCAAATTATATATATCCAGGACTCTCTATTAAATTATCTTCTCTTTCGAATACCTTTCCGTCGTTCCATCCTAGGTCTTCCAGAGGAACCTCTGTTTTGTCTGTGTCACTCTTCATCTTATCATCAAACACAAGGTAATTATTTTCCTTTTCTTTCTCTCTCACACACACACGTGCGTATGTATTTAATTTTTGTTTTTTTCTTTTTGTGAATCTCCTTTTCCATAATTTAAATTATCCTTATATTATATAAACCTTATGAAAACGCGTCACTGACTTCGACCATTTTATGGAGTTGGGTCCTGAAAATGAAACAAAAGTAGCGGAAATGAGAATGCTAAGGTGGATGATTGGAGTGACCAGAAGAAATAGGATCATTATTGACACCCATTATCCAGAAAATTAGATAGAGTATACTTAGATGGTTTGACCATATATATTGGAGTCCTGTATAAAGTAAGAGACTGAGAGGATGACCAAAAATAATATGGATGAGATCATTAAAAATGACTTAAAAAATTTTAAATATAGTAAGTGAAATGGCATGTAATTTGGGGAGGCAATTTGTGCCCTAAGGGTATTCTACGATGTCGATATGACCAGACTTGTTTATTAAACAGGTTAGGGGTGTTAACCTAGTTAATGACCTATTTACCAAATTAGACATTATATTATTTAGATTTTTTATAATACTCAAAAAAAAAAAAAAAAAATACATTAGCTAAAGACCTAATGCATATTTTTGTTAGGATTCATGTTGAAGTGACCTAATTGTCCATAACAATTGGGTCTAAACGGGTAATGAGGAGATACACGAGCGATATTAACACAATTATGAAACTTTTAGTTAAACGGATTACACGTGTTGAACTCCTTGATCCTAACACAACATGATTAATTAAACGGGTTAATCATGTCGACCCGTTTATGACCCAAACCCATTTAAGGTAAACCCAAACCCGTTTATCTCATGTCGCGATTTAGTTGTTTTGGTGGGTCGTGTCGAATTTTGCCACCCCTACATGTAATAGAAATGATTGGAGAAAGAGAATTCATGTGGCCGACCCATTCATATGGTATTAAAACAAGGATGATGACAACAATGAGTCCTTTACTTTGGAAGTAGTCATAGATGGTCTCGACTCACATTGCTTATTAGACTTTTTAATTTTAGAAATCAGAAGCCTTTTGAACTAGTAATAATCACTAGTAGCCTATTTAGGATTTGTGTAATGATGGCTCGGTTGATTCTGCCATTCAAAGGTTCAGGTTTACCCAAGACATCTTCTACTGTGATTATCCAATCCCATTTATGTGATTTTTTTATTATTCGGTTGATTCCTGAAGTAAATGAATAGATGTAAATATTTTAATGCTCTAACTGGTTGGGTTTGAAGTAACTGTTTTGATCTAAGAAGTATGGACACGGACACGGACATTATACGATACGGATACACCGACACGCCAAATTCTAAAAAAAGTAGGTTACAGACACGACATGGACACAACTAATATAAATATAAATTTTCATTTAATATATCTATTGATTAATACAATTATAGAACTTTAATTTATAATTTTTCTACTAAAGTTACATAAATTAGAAGGTGAAGCTATTCAAATATCAAAAAATAAAATATTATATTATATACGATATTACTATCCTATATTGTCACCGTAGTTATTTTTTGTTCATATTACATAATGTGAGATGTGTTTAACGTCAATTATTTATGTATTTAGTTTTAAAAACGAGGTTGGACACTTTGATGTACGTTCATAATGCTGTTTCTAGGACTGTCATATGTTTGTTTTATATAAGAGGAAAAGTGCGGGATATGTTGTCGAGTGACCAAGTTTTCGAGATGTGTTGACCAAATGTGCAAAATAAAAATAAAAAATATTTTTCTTATGCGCAAAAGACCTCTGGAAAGCTTAGTAAATTATGGAAATGGCCATGAAGTGTCAGAGACGTGTCCAGGTTAAATTATGGATATGGCCACAAAGTGACCATGGAGTGTGGGTGTCCAACACGGACACGGCACCTCATAGAAGAGTGTGCCTCTTAGTTTTGATTTCTTGACTTTTCTTCTGCTATGCAAGTTGTATTTAACGATCAAATGAAGCATAAGGGTTCAATATTTGATGCTAATATAAATGCATTGATTGTCACTATATCTGTTGTATGTTGTTTTGGACTGTACAAGTGTTTTTCATGTTTGTTTTTCCTTCATAAGATTGGTTTTATCTCTTTCTGGGATTGTTTAGTGTTTCTTAGGATTTTAGATGCTGTTGGATTAAGATTATTTTGAGTTCACAGTACTTTCTAGCATTTCAATGCAAATTTGATTTCAAAAGCTATAGAAATACTTACAATATGATAAACAAATGATGCTTTAAATTATCGCATGGAAGCTTTAGACACTGATTCTTTTTCTTTTTTTCATTAGACAGATTTTCTCACTGCAGATTACTATTGTCTAGTTTTTAACTTTTTAAATAGAACTATGTGCTAGTATTTCCCCTACCCCGGTCTATGTATTTGCTTTTGGGGAATCGTTTTTTACACATGCACACCTTCTTTTCTCACTCTGCTGCTTTACGATCTGGGACTGTTTTCAATTGGTAATGTGGCTGTTTGATCAATTTGAGGTACAAAATTTGACAGGCAACTCTCATAGTGGTTTCTTTTTGTCCTGTTGCAGCTTCTGGCCACTTGTTGCATTAGTTCCATCAGGAATTCAGCAAAGAATCTCTCTAGATATAGGCAATACTTTGATGTAGAGGTTTGTACTTTTCATGAAGCTTTTACTAGCAAGGCTTTTGATGTGTTATTGTGTTTTTACATTTGTTTTAGTCATTTACAAGCTTTGGAATTTGAATGAGTTTTGCTAAAATCTCATGATCTATTCCTATTACCAGGTTACCCGCTGGAGCACTTATCGGTTTCCATATTTTTCATTGCCTGTAAGATGTTATAGTTAATTCTTCATTACCCTCAGAAGTTCACATTATGCTGCTTCTGTTGATATTTTTTTATTGATTATGTGGACTCTTCATCCTATTTCAGAGGGCCAAGCAATTCAGTGGGAATATACATTACCAAAGCAAGTTGAAGAATCCAAAATGGACACTCCAAAAGAAATCTTCCTAAAAGATTACAGGATACCCGATTATTACTTTGATGCGGTATATAAACACTTATTTGAATTAGAATATACATTGTTTATAAGTTTGGAATAGTGGCATTGGCTTGTATTCTAATGTACATACGGAATTATTACTCAGGTGGACTTGAAAATTTCACTTGGAGAGGAGAACACAATTGTCTCTTCCAAAATAACTGTCTTCCCTAGGGTTGAAAGTGAGATATTGCTTCCTTTTTTGGCCTTTTGTGTTCTATAAAATATATTATATTATTTGGTGTGTTATGTGTTTTTTTTCCATATTCTGGGGTAATTTCCATTTCACTGCACAAATTTATTAGGCACACTCCAAAAATTTCACTTATTTTTATTCTACAAAAATATCAAGTCGCTGTTGATATACTGCTTTTCTGTCCAGGTGTCATTCCTGAGTTTGAATTCTAAGTAATCCGTTGGTAGGTTCTTTCCGTAACTAACTTATATTATGGAATAGGTTGTTCTTCTCCACTAGTACTGGATGGGAAAGATCTGAAGCTGGTTTCAATCAAGGTCAACAGCAAGGAACTAAAGGTATGTTCTCTGTACAGTACCTTATCCAAAGTTTCTGTTTGAATGTTTCAACTGATACCTGTATACATCATTCACCAAAATGGTTGCCAGTGCTTATTTCCAACTTTCTAGTAGAGATGCATTTATTGGTTATGCTTCTCCCTATTTTCATTGCCATACCAACTTATATATGCAACTCAAATCAATTACCATGTATATACCTTGTCAAAGTATATGGAACTTTTTTGAGTTCAAAGTTTACAAGGTCAACTTTACGTTTCCCAACTGCATTATATTTTATATGCTTCAGGAGGAGGATTTCAACTTGGACTCACGCCATCTGACTCTCCAATCACCACCAAATGGTAGATTTACATTGGAAATTGTGACTGAGATATACCCACATAAGAACACATCATTGGAGGTGGAAACATCCTTTTGTTATTCATATTATCTTATTGTGCTGTATGACTCTTTTCTTTCCTTACAAACAACAAAAATTCCTACTGCAGGGGCTTTACAAGTCGTCGGGGAATTTCTCTACACAATGTGAAGCAGAGGGTTTCAGGAAAATTACATTCTATCAGGTTATTAGTTGGAGCAGTGATTAATTGTGGATCATCATTTTGGGAGATGTTAATCTGCTATGCACTTAGTTGATGATTTCAATTTAAATTATCAGGATCGTCCAGATATTATGGCAACATATACTTGTCGAATTGAAGCTGATAAGTTGTTGTACCCAGTGTTGTTGTCTAATGGAAATCTAATAGAGAAAGGAGACCTTGAGGTGAATTTCACTTAATTGTTCATCAAATAGATGTTTGTCATGCTATATTACTACTACTGTTTCTAATTTCGTTCCACTTCAGGATGGCAGACATTATGTTCTTTGGGAGGATCCCTTCAAGAAACCTTGTTATCTGTTTGCTATAGTTGCTGGACAGTTGGAGAGCAGAGATGACACTTTTACCACTTGTTCAGGCCGTAAGGTGTCCCTGAGAATCTGGACCTCTGCACAGGACCTACCTAAGACTGCTCATGCCATGTATTCTCTTAAGGCTGCAATGAAATGGGATGAAGATGTCAGTATCACTTTTCAGCTGTCCTTTGGATGTGGAATTTAGTTTACCTCATTAGCTTTACTAATAATTAATTCTCTCTCTCTCGTTGCCTTTTCAATCAGGTTTTTGGTCTTGAGTATGACCTGGATCTCTTCAATATTGTGGCTGTTCCGGATTTTAACATGCAAGTTGCAAAATACATTACACTTCTCACACATTACCTTCTTAGGGTGACCAGAATTTTGATGTTTTGTGGTTTCTTTTTTTAAGCCGCTGAACCCCCTTTTCCCCTTCTATTTGCCAGGGGAGCCATGGAAAACAAAAGCCTGAATGTATGCTTCCCCAGATATATTAACTCATTACTTGAAAACTTCTGTTTCATCTTTCTAAGAATTTGCTTAATTGACATTTGACAGATTTTCAATTCGTCACTCGTCTTGGCATCTCCAGAAACTGCTAGTGATGCAGATTATGCTGCAATTTTGGATGTTGTTGGTCATGAGGTAGGTCATTTATCTCGTAAAGGGCGTGAAATTTGGACATTACTTTTTCTTAGTGTTGATGAATTCAATTTATAATGATTTGGCTTCATTTTTTGTTATATTGCAGTATTTTCACAATTGGACAGGCAACAGGTGTGCTTATATCCTTAAGTACTTGCTTCAAGTACTAAAACATGTTCTTTGGATAATACTTTTTATCTTGATGTTCCCCAGTTCTCCGATTGTGTGCCTGCACTTCTCTGATTCATGATAAATTGTCATTATATCATTTTGTGTGTGTGTGTGTGTGTGTGTATGTCTTGTAACTCTCACGATCTGTTTATGGGGATTGAAATATGTATCTTTCTTGAGGTGTTCTTTGATTTGTTTTACTGGACTTGACAAAGCTCCTGTTAGGATTAACAGCTACTAATTAGTGCAGAGTTACATGTCGTGACTGGTTCCAGCTTAGTCTAAAAGAAGGTCTTACTGTTTTCCGTGATCAGGTGCAAGCACATTTTTAGTTTCCAAGTGACAATTGCAAACCACCAGAAGTTCTAGTCTCACTTGGCTTTCTCGTTTCTAATGCTTTGGCAGGAATTTTCATCTGACATGGGGAGCCGCACTGTAATACGGATCGCTGATGTTAAGAGTCTTCGAAATTATCAGTTTCCAGAGGTTTCTTCTCTCTCTTTCTCTCTCTCTCGTGTGTGTGTGTGTTGTGGGGGAGGGGAGGAGTACGGGGTGAGTGGGTTGGTTAGAAAATCACATTTCTAATACCGTAGAAGGACTACTTTGAGTGTCCATGAGTGTGCAATTAATGTTTTGGTTTATGGAGTGGGTTTAACATGCTGCATCGAAGTGTTGATGTACTCCTGATTTTCTAGGATTCTGGTCCCATGGCTCATCCAGTACGGCCACATTCTTACATCAAGGTTTGATGTCTTTTCCTTTGTTTAAGGATTCCTTTAGCAAATTATTAGTGTGCTCATTACTCAGTGCCTACCCTGACATTGTTGCCAACATTGTTTACAGATGGACAACTTCTATACAGGCAAAATTTATGTTCTTAGACTTGTAAAGATTGGCTTTCTGTTATCTGATATCACTCAAATTACATGTCTTATTTTGGCGACTTGGGGATGCTTTTGCTTTTAACTGGGCATCTACAAATGTTTGGCTGGCTGTTGTGTTAAATGGTGGGATATTATGGCTAATTTGAGACTTCTGCTACCTCATCTTGCAGCGACGGTATGTTCTGACAGTTGCTCTTTGCATTTTTGTACTCTGTTTCTTTTGAAAAAGATATCTAACTGTTGTTTCTTTGATTTCTCTTGTATCATCCTCTTGTTTATAGATTTATAATAAGGTATGAGACTCTGATCTCTTTGTTCTATTCTCTCTCTCTCTCTCTCTCTATATATATATATATATATTGTGTATATGTGAGTAAACAAGGACCATTGTTAACCCCTTATTCTTCTTATCAGGGACCTGAAGTTGTTAGGATGTACAAAACCTTACTGGGAAGTCAAGGATTCAGAAAAGTATGGATGGGGATGTGTCCTGAGACTGATGATTATTTCTTTCAACGCCTCATCTTCATGATTTCAATAAACTTATTGTTCACGTTTCAGGGGATGGATTTATATTTTAAAAGACATGATGGGCAAGCTGTCACATGTGAAGATTTCTTTGCTGCCATGCGAGATGCAAATGATGCAGATCTTTCTAATTTCTTGTTGTGGTATGTCACTGGCTTTTACTACTTTTGTAGTGAGTTTTAACTTTTTATGATGCTATACTTTTTTCTGAAAAATAATAATAAACAGGTATTCCCAAGCTGGGACTCCTCTGGTGAAAGTTACTTCATCCTACAATGCTGAAGCTCGTACTTATTCTTTAGTGTTTAGGTACAAGCTCTCAAGATTTGTTGCAATGTTTTCTGCCTTTTTGGCTAATGCCTTTTTCATAACCCTTGTGTTTAATTGGGGATTTTCTCAGTCAAGAGGTGCCACCAACCCCAGGGCAGCCCGTGAAAGAACCCATGTTCATTCCTGTGGCTGTAGGTCTGCTGGACTCAAGTGGTAGCGACATTCCTCTCACTTGTGTTCATCATGATGGGAAGTTGGAGTCCGTTGCTAGCAATAATCAACCTGTCTACACTACAGTTCTTAGAGTAACAAAGGTTTGTTCAGAATCCCCAAGAATTCATGCTTGCTCCTACTGCACCTCTTTATGCTGTCTGCCCATGATCTAGGACTTAGTAATGGTACCTGTTTCAGGCATAGGCTTTACATTCTTTTCCAGCATCGGAATTCCTTTAATCTTGGGGCCAAATGTCTAATGGGTAGTTATATCGTATACTATTTAATATATTTTAATCAGGCACATGAATCTTGAGCTACAGCTTGGTTTGGTTGGGCTCAACACGAGAAGCTGCTTAAACCCATACGGTTGATCATCGGTTGAAATCAACCCGAACAATTCTGCCCTAGCTCTGGCCACTCCTAGACATGGCTGAGATTCATGTAGCTTTATGACCAATTTTCCTTAAATCATGAGATGATCCATTGTAACAAGTGTGACCCAAGTCTTCTGGGATATTCATCACCTTGTAGACCTTTTTCTCTGTACTATTGTATAAGCAAGTGCTATATATATTGGCTTGGTCACTAGGAAGCATGAGCAATGGTTGTTAATCAAGCAATGGACTCTCTAGAGATGATATTCGGGCTTTTGCAAGATAGCACCAAGAATGATTGACTGCTCTGGCACGAAGCAAGTCGACGGCCGAATCGGTTTAGGATTGATTCCCATAAGTCGGTGTGAAGTCCAGACCAATCTGATGATAATGTTTTTCTTCTTTTTGTGGGATGACCCAAATGGGTTTTGTTGGCAATCGTTGTCGTGTGTCTAGGCTTCAGTTGATGTGCAAAAGAAGAGATGAAAAATAATAGTTTCTAAGGTTTGAGTATGTTTTTTTTTTATAGGTAAGGTTTGAGTATGTTGAATGTTATGATTCTTAGAAATAAGTTGGTGTATTGAATGAGTACATGCAGTAGCAGAAAATAAAAAGGTTACGCCTGAAATAGTGGAGAAAGATGAGCAAAGAAGAGACCTTATTGAATCCCAGAAGATTTGGCATAATCTGAACACAAAAACATTAAGGTCCTTCTCTACCCGATTCTAGTTTGCTGACCCCAATACTGAAATCAAATAAAGTCAGTCATTTCTGTAGTTGAGCAATGGACAAATTCTTTGCTTCGTAACCAAATTTCTCATGAATGATGAGAAAATATAATTAAAATATTGCTATCAAAATCTTTAATGGCCGTATTTGTTAAATATCAAGCACCAAAAGAAGATTAAAACATTCTTTCAATGAAATATATAGAGAATCTCTTCTACCTTATGATATTAGTTTCAGTAAACAAGATGCAGATTGCTATTAATAGCCTAGGTTCCACTCTAATCATTGACGAATAGGTTAATGGTTTTCCCACTCGTATCTTCAATACCAACTGAGTTTTTGTTGGTATTAAGCAGAAAGAAGAAGAATTTGTATTCGCTGATATATCTGAGCGGCCGATTCCATCTCTATTACGGGGATATAGTGCTCCTATCCGTCTCAACTCTGATCTCACTGAGAGCGATCTGTATTTCCTCCTTGCTCACGATTCAGATGAGTTTAACCGGTATGCATTTACCATAGCAATCATTTCTTTTCTGTTCTGCAATTAATTAATGGACTGATATTTAACAGATATACCCTTTTTTCCTGTATGTGTCTTTTTTCTTTTTTGTGGCTTTTAGCTGGGAGGCAGGGCAGGTGCTGGCAAGGAAGCTGATGCTGAGCCTAGTGGCTGATTTCCAACAAAACAAGCCATTGGTTCTAAATCCACAGTTCTTGCATGGGGTCAAAAGCATGCTCTGTGACTCAAGCTTGGATAAAGTAATAGTGACAAGTGTTTTTTCTTTTATATTTTTATTGCAAAGAGAAGTGAATGTGCTAATCAACTTAATATGCTAATTATTATATAGGAATTCCTTGCAAAGGCAATAACTCTGCCTGGTGAAGGGGAGATCATGGACATGATGGAAGTTGCAGATCCTGATGCTGTTCACGCTGTCCGGTCTTTCATCAGAAAGCAGCTGGCTTCTGAGCTGAAAGAAGAATTTCTCAGCACGGTATGCATATTTCAAGAAGACAAGAACTTGTATAAATATTAGATTCTCACTTTTCTAGTTATTTATTTATTTTTAATATTTTACTTAAGTTATCCCTGGAGATTTAACTTGGGTTCCAAACGTCACAGGTCAAACACAACAGAAGCTCAGAGCAGTATGAATTTAACCATACCAATATGGCAAGGCGTGCTTTAAAGAATATCGCCCTTGGTCTGTGTTGTTAGAACTCTACATTGTTAGATTGGTGTAGTAAAGCTTAATTAACTAATTGTATCTTTGTTTTTTGTATAGGATATCTTGCGTCACTTGAAGATCCAGAACTCACCGAGTTGGCATTGCGTGAATATAAAACTGCCACTAATATGACCGACCAATTTTCAGCTCTAGCAACCATAGCCCAGAACCCTGGTAAAACCCGTGATGAGGTTCTGGTTGACTTCTATAGCAAGTGGCAAAATGACTTCCTGGTAAACCTCTGCTATAACAGTTCTTACGTCACCTGAATGAAAATTTGAATGTGCTATGAAAGTGCCTTACAGAGCTGAGCTCTTGGTAAACCTCTGCTTTAATAGTTCTTACATCACTTGGGGAAGAGATTTTCCCTTTATTGTTTAATTTTTTTCCGTACATATTAAAGTGCTTGTAAAGCATAGTTGAGCTTTTGGGCTTGCTTTTGCTTTTCCTGTTTGTCTGAAAAATGTGACTTTTAATGTGAGATCTTTATGTACATTGACCTTATTTAGTTGTCAGCATACATTGAATCATCAAATTTGCTTGTGTTTTTCTAAACTGACGATTAGCATCAAGTTAGCAGGTTACTTAGAAGATGAGTTATGCACTTATTAGCTTTAAGGCATGTTTGGAGGCAACTTTTAAGGAAGAAAGGCTTATTATAACTTTTACGATGAAATTTAAGTTTTTCTCAAGTTCCGATTGACAATAGGATGTTTTGAACCCTTGACCATACCCCTCCATTTTAACATATCTTAAAGCTTCATCTTGGGGCTTGGGGACATGGTTTGGGGAGTGGGTGGGTTAGGTTGTAAGGTTATGTTGTGGGGTTAATTTATCTTGTTGAATTTGAATGACTGCACCCCTTCACACCCACCAAGACCCCAAACCCAACCCAATAATCCTTCCCTCCATGCATGAGAAATTCTTTTTAATTTAAGTTGCTACTGGATGCTCTGTTTAGAAGTCATTCTTACCGCCAGTTACCGGACTTCTGTTCCATTTATAAAACTCTGATCCTAGTGCAGTGGTCTCTAGTAGCTACCTTGTAAAGGCAGCTTAGCTTAAGTGCTGCATAATTATCAATAGGATTCATAACATAAAAAGCTAACAAATCCTCACTTACAAATGAACTAGCTTTTCATTTTCAATTTCTTTTTGGTCCCATCAATCTTATAACATACAAACCCCCAACATGCGTGCACACACACACATACATATTTTTATCAGGCAAACCAAAAAATCTAGTAATGCTAGGGGGAGGGGAAAACTAATGTTAACGTGGGTAGAGTTTGGAAGGAAGGATATGATAACAATTGGTTTGACTGATGCTATGGCCTTGGATAGAGAGGAATGGAAATTAGAATTCATGTAGCTGACCCCAAGTAGTTGGGGAAACGGCTTTGTTGAGTTTGAGGCAAACCAATAATCTGCATCATACTAGTATTAAGTTACCATCAGGTATAGCTGTTTGTCATCTATAAACTTTTATTGATTCAAACATGAAGTAGAATTCTTCTTCTTTTATTGTTTCTTGACACTTTTTTGATAGATAACAATGGTGTGAAAAGCATTTCTCTCCTAGTATTAATTTGATTTTAGCCGATGTTTATGCCTTTTAATTTTCATGTACTTGGAAACTTTGTGCACATTGTTTCTTAATGGATTTTTATTGCCTGTTGATATTGACATGTTTGTGGTAAAAAAATAAATAAAAAATTTAGAGCCCCCCAAACAAAAGAAAAAAAAAAAAAGAAAAGAAAAGGAAAGAATGTCAGAGCTTCTTGGCTATTCTTGAGAAATAATTTTGTTGTCATCCTCTTCAGGTTGTAAATAAATGGTTTGCCCTTCAAGCTGGGTCTGACATTTCTGGTAATCTTGAGAATGTTAAGAACCTCCTAAAGCATCCAGCATTTGACTTGCGTAATCCAAACAAGGTACGCGATCTCTTTCTCTTTCACACACAAATGGAAATGTGAGTGCATGTGCTCGTGCATACACATGGTGTGTGTGCTTGCACTCACGCACACTCTTATAGTTAAACTACTCCCTTTCCACATGGATGTTACATTTTACTTTATAACTATATTGAACTCGACTCCAAATGTGCAACAGGTAGATTCACTTATCGGAGCCTTTTGTGGATGTCATGTGAATTTCCATGCGAAAGATGGGTCAGGCTACAGATTCTTGGGAGAAATGGTGGTGCAGCTTGATAAACTGAACCCTCAGGTCTGTTGAGAAGTCTCTTACATCAATTGATTCTCTCATCTTTCCTTGCATCTCATTCATAATTGAATCTCTCTTCGTGGATTGCAGGTGGCTTCCCGCTTGGTGTCATCCTTCAGTAGATGGAGGCGCTACGATGAAACCCGGCAAAGCCTCGCGAAGGTATTAAGTTGTTGCCACAATTGTTCCATATTTGTGATGGTTGATTTATATATATATATATATATATATATATATATATATATATATATATCATATTCTTGTTTCCATATTCTGCACACTCTAAACTAACACTTAATTGTTTCTATCAGGCACAGCTGGAGATGATCATGTCAACCAATGGACTTTCAGAAAATGTGTTTGAGATTGCCTCAAAAAGCTTAGCTGCTTAAATATTTTAAATATTTTCCCTTCTACTTGATGCAAGTTGCCATGTGTGTGTGTGTGTGTGTTGTGTGTGTGGTTGGGGTTGTGGTGGGGGGGAGATGGGGGGGGGGGCAATAAATTTTGTGAAGGGTTCATTTAGTTAAATAAATGGATTTGAAATCAAGAAATTTGAGTTTAGATAGAAGGTTGGTTGTCGAAGTTGGATTTTAAAATTCAAATGGGGTTGCAATAGATGTATAGGAGAAATATTTTATTAAGAAAACAACTTGAATTCTTCATGTTAGTTTTTGGATGGAACTTATATAAAATGTGTATATATATATATATATATATATATAAAAGGTTATGTGAACCAATTTGAAATGTTATTACCAATGGAATGATATGATCTCCCATTTTCAAATAGGAGAATCTTGAGATATTATGAATGCATTAAATTATGAGTTCCTATAACTACATTAAATTAAAATTAAAGAAGTCTTATTTTTATTTATAGAAAGATATTTGTGTAGACCAGTATTTCTTTATAAGTATAAGGGAGAAAGTGGAGAGAGTTCAAGTCTCCATAAAGTATCCAATAATTTTTCCTAATAAAATAAAATGTTGATATATGAGCTCTTTTGATGTGTGATATCATGGTTAGCTGTCATATTTGGACTGCAGCTGAACTTGGAGTGAGTAATGACAGTTTGTCTCATTCGGATCAGTTGAACAATCAGGTTTGCTCATGTGGAGTTTGAGATAGGACTAAACCAAAAATGTTGATCAGGTCAATTGGTCATGTCCGCACTTCACACCCATATGCTATGAAAATAACAAGCACTTTTGTCCGAATCATATTATCCATGCCTCACCTGTCAGCACATGTGGTCCTGCGTCGAATGATTATGAAGTAAATTTTTTTTTAATTTTTTTATTTATGGTTGAATTGAATTGTTTCAATCACGTAATTTCTGAATTAAAAAATTATGTTTTCGAAAGTAAATTAACGACATATAAATTAATTACAATTATAATTGAGTTTTCAGAATCAAACTGAGTTTTGTAAAAAAATTTATTTTAAAATTATTTTCAAAATTACAACCCACTGTTACCAAGTCCTGAGATGGGACTGGTTCATACTCACTTTTGAACCTCAAACCCAAGCACACCACTGTTAGAGTATTTCTAATGGGCTCTCAAATTCAAAATATAACATGTGGATGAAAATAAGGTACTATAATGGCCTCTCATATTTTGAGATTCTCAAATATAACAGCTTTCAAATAGTCTCCCAAACTCAAAATATAACAAGTGGAAGAAAACAGACACTCCAACGGATTCTCTCAAAAGATCTCACATATTTTGAGATTATCAAAGTTGATAAAATGAAAATAAGGCACTTCAATAGGCTCTTAAAACATGAAACGATTGTTATGTCAAAAAAATAATATTTTGAATGAAATGCACCATTGTAGTGCAAAAATATAGTATTTGTGGCTCCTCTCATAATATAAATTTAGTATGTAAATATAATATTTTGCATTGAAGATACTCTTATACCAAGTTTGGGTCCATTCACTCAAATACGGCCCAATAATAAACCAGCAAATCCGCTCACATACAGTAAGAAATTGGATAATTATTGGCCCAAACTCCAAAGAACTTCAATGATATATTGATATATATAAATATATAAATATATATATATATATATTCAGTAATGTATAAGTGTATAACACATTAACACAGTATATATAATATCTATATCCTTAAATAAATTATCTTCTCTTGGTGGGTATTTCATTTGTTCCATCCTAGGTCTTGGAGAGATCCTCGGTTTCCTCTGCGTCTCTCTTCATCCGATCATCAAACAAAAGGTAAACACGCTACGGTCAACTTATCTTCAACTCTATTTTCATTTTCTCATATATATATATTTATTTATTTTCATTTTCCTTTTTGTGAATTTTGTTGTCCATAATTTAAATTATCCATATCTTATATAAAGATTATGAAAACGCTCACTGACTCCGCAACACTCTTTATGTGTTCCCTGATGAAGGGTTTTTGGTTTCAGTTTGTGAACATCTTTGGGTTTTGACCATCTGGATCATTTTTCTTATTTTTATTTATCAAAATATAAAAACCCTTTTGGGTGTTTCTATTAATTTTGATTTTTGAACTAGTAATAATCACTAGCAGCCTATTTAGGATTTGTGTTTTGATGGCTCGGTTGATTCTGCCGTGCAAAGGTTCGGGTTTATCGAAGACGTGTCTCTTGGGTTTGATCTCCTCTGCTCCTGTGATTACCCAATCTCATTTATTTTAATTTTTTGATTATCTGGTTGATTCATTAATTATCCAAATAAGTGTAAATGTTTGAATTTGGATATTTTGAGTTTTCTTCTGTTCTACGAGTTTTATCTTACAGTCAAATGGAGCATAAGGGCTCTACTTGTTAATGATTTGACTGTCATTGTGTCTGTTGTATGTTGTTTTGGACTGCACAATCATTTTTTATGTTTGTTTTTTCTTCGTAAGATTGGTTTTATCTCTTTCTGGGATTGTTTAGTCCTTAGGATTTTAGATGTTGTTGGATTAGATTATTTTGAGTTCATAATAGCATTTCAGGGCAAATTTTGCTTTCAACAGCTATAGAAATACTCACAATATGATAAACAAATGGTGCTTTAAATTACCGCATTAGAGCTTTAAACTCCAATTCTTTTTTTTCTTTTTTTTTCACTAGCTAGTGTTTTCTCACTGCAGATTACCATTGTCTAGTTTTTAGCATTTTAAAGAGAACTATGTGCTTTTTCCCCCATCTCGGTCAATGTATTAACTTCTCTCTCTCCCACACACACCATCTTTTCCCACTCTGCTGTTTTACGGCTTTGGACCATTTTTAATTGGTAATTTGGCTGTTTGATCAATTTGAGGTAAAGAATTTGACTGGCAGCTCTCAGAGTGGTTTCTTTTTGTCCTATTGCAGCTTCAAGCCACTTGTCACATTAGTTCCATCGGGAATTCAGCAAAGAATCTTGCTAGATATAGGCAGTACCTTAATTTAGAGGTTTGTAATTTCCACGAGGAAGCTTTTACTAGCAAGGCTTTTGATGTGTTGTGCTTTTATATCTCTTTTAGTCATTTACAAGATTTGGAATTTGAGTAAATATTGCTAAAATCTCATCATCTATTCCTATGACAAGGTTACCCGAGGGAGCAATTATCGATTTCCATATTTTTCATTGCCTGTAAGATGTTATAACTAATTCTTCATTACCCTCAGAAGTTCACATTATGCTGTTTCTGTTGATATATATATATATATGTATATATATATATGTATATATATGTATACGTATTATTTATTATGTGAACTATTCATCCTATTTCAGAGGGCCAAGCAAGTCAGCAGGAGGCTAATTTGTTCAGTTGCAACAGACACATTATCAAAACAAGTTGAAGAATCCAAAATGGGCACTCCAAAAGAAATCTTCCTAAAAGATTACAAGATGCCTGATTATTACTTCGATGCGGTATATAAGCACTTATTCGAATTAGAATGTGCATTGTTTATAAGTTTGGATTAGTGGTATTGGCTTGTATTCTAATGCACATTTGTAATTATTACCCAGATGGATTTGAAATTTTCACTTGGTGAGGAGAAAACAATTGTCTGTTCCAAAATAACTGTCTTCCCTAGAGTCGAAGGTGATATTGCTTCCTTTTTTGGCCTTTTTTGCTCTAATACTTCAAAAGTTTCACTTATTTTATTCTGCAAAAATAATCAAATCGATATTGATATATTGCTTTTCTGTCCAGGTTCCATTCCTGAGTATGAATTCTAAGTTATCTTTTGGTAACTAACTTGTATTATGGAACAGGTTCTTCTTCTCCACTGGTGCTGGATGGGCAAGATATGAAGTTGGTTTCAGTCAAGGTCAACAGCAAGGAACTGAAGGTATGTACCCTGTTCTGAACCCTACCAAAGCTTCTGTGTGAATATTTCACCTGGTACCACTACCCGTATACCCCATTCTCCAAAATGGTTGCTAGTGCTTATTTCTTACTTTCTAGGAGAGATGTTTTTATTGGTTATGCTTCTCCCTATTTTCATTGCCCGACAAACTTACATATGCAACTTAAATTAAACACCAAGGATATATACCTTGTCAAAGTATATGCAACTTTTTTGAGTTCAAATTTTACAAGGTAAACTTTGCATTTCCTAACTGCCTTATATTTAATATGCTTCAGGAGGAGGATTTTTACTTGGACTCACGCCATCTGACTCTCCGATCACCACCAAGTGGTAGATTTACTTTGGAAATTGTGACTGAGATACTCCCACATATGAACACATCATTGGAGGTGGAAACATGCCTTTGTTATTCATAATATTTTCTTGTGCTGTATGACTCCTTTCTGTCGTGAAACAACAATAAATTCTTACTGCAGGGGCTTTACAAGTCGTCAGGGAATTTCTGTACACAATGTGAAGCGGAGGGATTCAGAAAAATTACATTCTATCAGGTTCATTATTTGGAGCAGTGATTAATTGTGGTTGTTCATTTTGGGAGATGTTAATTGCTCTGCACGTAGTTGATGATTTCAATTTACATTATCAGGATCGTCCTGATATTATGGCAAAATATACTTGTCGCATTGAAGCTGATAAGTTGTTGTACCCAGTATTGTTGTCTAATGGAAATCTCATAGAGCAAGGAGACCTTGAGGTGAATTTCAATTAATTTTTCATCAAATAGATGTTGGTAATATTACAACAACTTTTTAATAATTTTGTTCCACTTCAGGATGGCAGACATTATGTGCTTTGGGAGGATCCCTTCAAGAAACCTTGCTATCTGTTTGCTTTAGTTGCTGGACAGTTGGAGAGCAGAGATGACACTTTTATCACTCGTTCAGGCCGTAAGGTGTCCTTGAGAATCTGGACCCCTGCACAGGACCTACCCAAGACTGTTCATGCCATGTATTCTCTTAAGGCTGCAATGAAATGGGATGAAGATGTGGGTATCACTTTTCAGCAGTCCTTTGGATGTTGTATTTAGTCCACCTCATTTGCTTCACTGATAATTAATACTCTCTTTCTCTGTCTCACGTTGCCTTTTCAATCAGGTTTTTGGTCTCGAGTATGACCTGGATCTCTTCAATATTGTGGCTGTTCCGGATTTTAACATGTAAGTTGCAAATACATCACACTTCTCATGCATTACCTGTTTAGGGTGACCGGCATTTTGATGTTTTCCCTTCTGTTTGATTGCCAGGGGAGCCATGGAAAACAAAAGCTTGAATGTATGCTTCCCCAAATATTTTATCTCATTACTTGACAACTTCTGTTTCATCTTTCTAAGAATTTGCTTAACCGACTTTTGACAGATTTTCAATTCCAAACTTGTCTTGGCATCTCCAGAAACTGCTAGTGATGCAGATTATGCTGCAATTTTGGGAGTTATTGGTCACGAGGTAGGTCATTTATTTTGTAAAGGGAATGAAGTTTGGTCATTCTTTTTTCTCAGTGTTGATGAATTCAATATATAATGACTTGGCTTCCGTTTTTGTTATATTGCAGTATTTTCACAATTGGACAGGCAACAGGTCTGCTTATATCCTTAAATCCTTGCTTGAAGTACTGAAACATGTTATTTGGATAATACTTTTTATCTTGGATGTTCCCCAGTTTTCCAATTGTGTGCCTGCACCTCTCTGATTCTTAATAAATTATCATTATATGATTTTTTTTTTTTTTTGGGTGTGTGTGTGTGTGAATTGTAACACTGGGAATTGCAATATTTATCTTTCTTGAGGTGTTCTTTCATGTAAATTTGAATTTCTGGACTTGACAAAGCTACTAATAAGTTAAGCTGAAATTCCTGCAGGGTAACATGTCGTGACTGGTTCCAGCTTAGTCTAAAGGAAGGTCTTACTGTTTTCCGTGATCAGGTGCAGGCACATATTTAGTTACCAAGTGATATAATTGCAAACTGCCGGAAGTTCTAGTCTTACTTGGCTTTCTCATTTCTAATGCTTTGGCAGGAATTTTCATCTGACATGGGGAGCCGTCCTGTAAAACGGATCGCTGATGTTTCGAGGCTTCGAAATTATCAATTTCCACAGGTTTTTATTTTTATTCTTATTTTTTAAATCACATTTATTTTTATTTTTATATTTAGTGTAGTTGGGTAGGGGAGGGGGCTTGGGTGAGTGGGTGGTTTGGAAAATCAAATTAGTTACTAGAGCTGGAAAACTGAGCACTACTTTGATTGAATGGTTTAACATGCTGCATCGAAGTGTTGATATATACTCCTGATTTTCTAGGATGCTGGTCCCATGGCTCATCCGGTACGGCCGCATTCTTACATCAAGGTCTGAAGTCTTTTCCTTCGTTTAAGGAATCATTTAGTAAGTTATTAGTGTCCTCATTATTCAGTACCGACCCTGACATTGTTGCTAACTCTATTTACAGATGGACAACTTCTATACAGGCAAGTTTGTTATTTGAGTTGTAAAGATTGGCTTTCTGTTCTCTATTATTTGATATCGCTCAAGTTTGCATGTCTTATTTTTGTGACTTGGGGATGTTTTTACTTTTAACTGGGTATCTACAAATGTTTGGCTGGCTGTTGTGCTAAAATGTTGGATATTATGGCTAATTTGGGACTTCTTCTACTTCATCTTGCAGTGACGGTATGTTCTAACAGTTAGTCTTTGTGTACTTGTATCTCTCTGTTTCTTTTGAAAAAGATATCTAACTGGTGTCTCTTTGATTTCTCTTGTATCATGCTCTTGTTTACAGGTTTATGAAAAGGTATGGGACTCTGATATATTTGTTCTATTCTCTCTCCCTATATATCGTATGTGTGTGTAAACAAGGACCAATGTTTTCCATTATCCTTCTTATCAGGGAGCTGAAGTTGTTAGGATGTACAAAACCTTACTGGGGAGTCAAGGATTCAGAAAAGTAAGGACGGGAATGTGTCTAAGCCCGAGACTAATGATTATTTCTTTCCATGTGAGGCTGCTTCATCTTCATGAATTCAATAATGTATTGTTCACATTTCAGGGAATGGACTTATATTTTAAAAGACATGATGGGCAAGCTGTCACATGTGAAGATTTCTATGCTGCTATGCGAGACGCAAATGATGCAGAATTTTCTAATTTCCTGTTGTGGTATGTCACTGGCTTTTCTACTTTTGTAGTGAATTCACACTTCTTATGATGCTATACATTTTACGATGCTATACTTTTTACTGAAACATAATATACAGGTATTCCCAAGCTGGGACACCTCTGGTCAAAGTTACTTCTTCCTACAATGCTGAAGCTCATACTTATTCTTTAATGTTTAGGTATATGTTCTCAAGATTTGTTGCAATGTTTTCTACTTTCTTGGCTAATGCCATTTTTGAAAACTTGCGTTTCATTACTTATCCAAAAATAATAATAATAACTTGTGTTTAATTGGCATTTTCTCAGTCAAGAAGTGCCCCCAACCCCAGGGCAGCCCATGAAAGAACCCATGTTCATTCCTGTGGCTGTAGGTCTGCTGGACTCAGGTGGCAAGGACATTCCTCTTACCTCTGTTTATCATGATGGGAAGTTGAAGTCCGTTTCTTGCAATGATCAGCCTGCCTACACTACAGTTCTTAGACTAACAAAGGTTAGTTCAGAATCCCCAAGAAATTTTGCTTGCTCCTACTGCACCTTTTTATGTTTTGTGTCCTTGATCTGGAACTTGGTAGAAGAACCTGTTTGAGGCATGGGCTTTACTTTATTTTCCAGCATCCATATTCCTTTAGTCTTTCAGGCCAGATGTCTAATGGTTAGTTATATCTTATACTATTTAACATATGTTAATCAAGCACATGAATCTTGAGCTACAGGTTGGGCGGCTCCAACTCGAGGCTTGGTTGGGGTCAGCACGAGCAGCTGCTTATAACTTTAAGGTTGAACATGGGTTGAAAGCAACGCGACCAATTCTGCCCTAGTTGTGGCCACTCCTTGACATAGCAGAGATTCATGTAGCTTTATGACCTATCTTCCTTAGATCATGAATTATCTCAAGAATCAAAATAATCTAAGGTTTTGGTACTTTCAGTTTCCCACTTGTCATAATCGGAACACGGGAACATCGAGGTCCATCTTTACCCGATTCTAGTTTGCGGGCCCCAATACTGAAATGAAATAAATTCACTCATTTTTGTAGTTGAACAAGGAACAAGTACTTTGCCTCCTAACCAAATTTCTCATGCATGGTGAGAAAATATAATTAAATATTGCTATCATTATCTTAACGACCATATTTGTTAAACATCAGGCACCAAAAGAGGAGGAAAACATACTTTCAATGAACTGTTAGTTGAAAAGACTTGCCCAGGGTACTCTTAAAACAAAGTGGAAAGATGCCATATTTATGTTGTCCAAGCACCCCCAATATTTTATATTCAATATATAGAGAATCTCTTCTACCTTATGATATTAGATTCAGTAAACAATATGCAGATTGCTATTAATGGCCTAGGTTCCACTCTAATAATTAATGAAAAAGGTTAATGGTTTTCCTGCTCTTATCTTCATTACCAACTGAATTTGTGTTGGTATTAAGCAGAAAGAAGAAGAATTTGTATTCTCTGATATATCTGAGCGGCCGATTCCATCTCTATTACGGGGATACAGCGCTCCTGTCCGTCTCGACTCTGATCTTACTGAGAGCGATCTGTCTTTCCTCCTCGCTCATGATTCAGATGAGTTTAACCGGTATGCATTTATCATAGCATTCAGTTTCTTTTCTATAAAGCAACTAAGTAAGATGGATATTAAACAGATAAACCCTTTTTTTCTGTAATTTTTATTTATTTTTTTTTTTTTTGGGCTTTAGCTGGGAGGCAGGGCAAGTGCTGGCAAGGAAGCTGATGCTGAGCCTAGTGGCTGATTTCCAACAAAACAAGCCATTGGTTCTAAATCCACAGTTCTTGCATGGGGTCAAAAGCATACTCAGTGACTCAAGCTTGGATAAAGTAATAGTGACAAGTGTTTTTACTTATTTTTCCTGCAAAGAGAAGTGATTGTGCCAATCAAATTAATCTGCTATTTATTATATAGGAATTCCTTGCAAAAGCAATAACTCTGCCTGGTGAAGGGGAGATCATGGACATGATGGAAGTTGCAGATCCTGATGCTGTTCATGCGGTCCGATCATTCATCAGAAAGCAGCTTGCTTCTGAGTTGAAAGAAGATTTTTTCAGCACGGTATGCATATTTCAAGAACTTATATAAAATATTAGAAACTATAACAATTACACACACACACACACACACACACACACACATATATATATATATTGCTTAATTTATCGCCAGGGATTTAACTTGGTTTGCATACTTAACAGGTCAAAAACAACAGAAGCTCGGAGCTGTATGAGTTTAACCATACCAATATGGCAAGGCGTGCTTTAAAGAATATTGCCCTTGGTCTGTGTTATTAGAACTCTACTTTGTAAGCTTGGTGTAGAGCTTAGTTAACTAATTATATCTTTGTTTTTTGTATAGGATACCTTGCGTCACTTGAAGAACCAGAACTCACTGAGCTGGCATTGCATGAATATAAAACTGCCACTAATATGACTGACCAATTTGCAGCTCTAGCAGCCATAGCCCAGAACCCTGGTAAAACCCGTGATGAGGTTCTGGCTGACTTTTATAGCAAGTGGCAAAATGACTTCTTGGTAAACCTCTGCTTTACTAGTTCTTACATCACTTGAATGTGTGCCATTGGGGAGGTGATTGCCCTTTATTGTTGGAAATTCTTTCGTAAATATTAAAGTGCTTGTTGTAAAGCATAATTGAACTCTTTGGCTTGCTTTTGCTGTTCATGTTTGTATGAAAAAAAAAGTGATTTTTAATGTGAAATCTGTAAAGTATATTGACCTTCTTTAATTGCATTTGTATCATTGAAGTTTCATGTGTTTGTCTTAACTGATGCTTAGCCTCAAGTTAGCAGGTTACTTAGAAGATGGATTATGCACTTATTTGCTTCCAGCAAGGCATGTTTGGAGGCAACTTTTAAGGAAGGAAAGCTTATTATAACTTCTACAATGAACTTCTATAGTTTTTCTCTAGTTCTGATTGACAATAGGAAGACTTGAACCCTTAACCCTGTCCCTCCCTTTTAACATATGTTGCACATCATCTTGTGTGCTTGGGTGGGTGGGTTAGGTTGGAAGGTTATTTTGAGGTGTTAAATTTGAATGACTGACCCCCCACAACCCAACAATCCCTCCCTCCATGCGTTAGAAATTCTTTTTAATTGAAGTTGCTGCTGGATGCTCTGTTTAAAAGTCAATTCTTACATGAGTTCTGTTCCATTTATGAAACCCTGATCCCAGAGCATTGAAATCCTTTGTCTTCTGTTCTTGTCTTTTTTTCTTATAATGTTAGAGGAAGGGGAATACTAAAGTTGACGTGGGTAGAGTTAGGAAGGATATGATGATGTGGTTGACCTTAGAGCGGAATGGAAAATTAGGATTCATTTAGCGGACCCCAAGTAGGAAATTGCTTTGTTGAGTTTGAGTGTGAGGCAAACCAATAATCTGCTTCATAGTAGTATTAAATTACCGTCGGTCTATTATCTATCAACAGTTTAAAGTGATGCTTCTTTTATTTTTTCTTTACGCTTTTTTGGTAGGTAACAAGGGTGTGAAAAGCATTTCTGTCGTATACTGATTTGGTTTTAGACAGTGTTGATGCCTTTTAATTTTCATGCACACATGTACTTGCAAACTTTGTGCACATTGTTCTTAATTGATTTTAGTTACCTGTTACTTATCAAAAAAAATAATAATAATTTGATTTTAGTGACCTGCATATTGACATGTTTGTGGTAAAAAAAATTCTTGCCCTCACCCCCCAAGACCAAAAAAAAAAAAAAACAATGTTAAGAACCTCCTATTGACATGCTTCATGTCTATTCTTTTTTTTTTTCTTAGTTGGTACTCACACACACGTCTCCATGGAGGCTTGAACCCCTTACCTCCCAAAGGGAGGTAAGGGCTTGATACATTTTTCTTCCTATTCAAGAAAAGACCTAGGCCCTGTCTATTCTTGCAATAGTAATTTTAGATTCTTCCATTTGGAGAAGTAATTTTGTTGTCACCCTCTTCAGGTTGTGAATAAATGGTTTGCCCTTCAAGCTATGTCTGACATTCCTGGTAATGTTGAGAATGTTAAGAACCTCCTAAACCATCCAGCATTTGACCTGCGTAATCCAAACAAGGTACTCTCTCTCTCTCTCTCACACACACACACACAGAGTTATAGTTAATCCACTCCCTTTCTGCATGTATGTTCATTTTAGTTTATAAAGTTATATTGAATCTCGATTTCAAATGTGCAACAGGTATATTCACTTATCGGAGGCTTTTGTGGATCTCCTGTGAATTTCCACGCAAAAGATGGGTCAGGCTACAGATTCTTGGGAGAATTAGTGGTGCAGCTCGATAAACTGAACCCTCAGGTCTGTTAGATAAGAAAGTCTCTCACATGAATTGATTCTTGTTTTTCCTTGCATCTCAATCATAATTGAATCTCTTCTTGGATTGCAGGTGGCTTCCCGCATGGTGTCAGCCTTCTCTAGATGGAGGCGCTATGATGAAACCCGGCAAAGCCTCGCCAAGGTATTAATTATGTTGCCACAATTGTTCTATATTTGTTTTTTTGTTTGTGTGTGTTCTTATTATTTGTGCATTATCCTTTTTATAGGATGTTATTATAATATTCAAATGCCAAATTACTCTCAAGAAAGAGTAATCTTGTTTCCATATTCTGCACCCTCTAAACTAACACTTCATGGCTTCTATCAGGCACAGCTGGAGATGATCATGTCAGCCAATGGACTCTCGGAAAATGTGTTTGAGATAGCCTCCAAAAGCTTAGCTGCTTAAATATTTTCCCTTCTGTTTGAAGCGAGTTGTCATATATATATGTATATGTATGTTATGGCTTGTGTCATGGGATCACAATAAAATGACTTTTGCGTTTGGCAAACTGGAAGAATGTTTTATTATAAAAAGACCATTTTTCATTTGAAGTGCCAATTTATGAGTAATGTAGTTGAGAATGCTACTGTGTTTGGAGTTTGGGAACTCTGACTTGATGGTTATTGCTGAGGTACAAGCTTTGAGTTAATTGTTGCTTGTAACTAATTAAGGGTTCATTTGGATAAATATATAGATTTGAAATCAAAGAATTTGAATTCACATAGAATGTTTTGGTTATTGAAGTTGTTTTTTAAAACTCTCCTTCTCAATAGCCATGAGATGATCATCTCAGGGTGTTATGATAGCGGTTTAGGAGATTTTTATATTTATTACAAAGCAACTTGAATCTTTTTAGGTAACCAGGGAAAAAAAAAAGAAGAAAAAGGGGCCTTATGGGTATGAATTTAGAATAAATTTTCATGCCTCGTCATTTGAAATTTACATATGGAAAATGATAGGGACAGAGAATGGTAATTCCCAATGTGGTTTTGCCACTTGAGACTCTTTAAACAGGGCAAAAAATGTTGGTTGAATATTCACCATCACTGTAGGTTTATGCATGTATATACATATTTTTATATATGGAGGTTCTCCATCCCCGGGCCAATTTGAATATTATGTAGAACTTAATTTTGAATTAGTAGGCTCTAATTTGACTCTAAAATTTTATTGTGAATAATCTTTTCACAGAGAGAGAAAAGGTCGAGTAAATTTTCAGGAGCGAGAATGAATAATATTTAAGTCCCTAATTGTAGAAAGAGGTAATTTTTTTTTATAGTGTGAATTTCAGACCCAGTTTTAGATAGAGAAAATAAAGAAATTTTAAGGAAGAGAGAGAGAAAGTGAAGGGTCTTGGATTGAAGATAAGGTTGAATATTGAGGATATATATATATATTTATTGAACAATTTTTTATTATTATTATTTTTATTTATTTATGTTGAAAACTGTCTAAATAGATTGCTTTTAACACATTCCATTCGGGATTTTTATTGGGTTTCCTGTAACTACTCATTTGAATACAAGCTATATTGCTTCCACAATGAAAAATAAATCTGGAACCTTGTAGCTTTTTTTACAGTATGATCAATATATGATTTTCGTGTGTTACCTTATGGCCAATATTACTTTTTGGAGGGAACTATAAAATTTATTTTTATATTTTTTCATTTTTTCGGGGTTGTGTGAATCCATATTGAAACAAAAAAGTTCTAACCTGCATATAATCGATTCTTGGGTTAGTCAGACTAATCCCTCGTAATAAATAATAATGCTAAAATATAGAGCAGAATTTAGCAAAGAGTTGGAAGAGAATCACATGGCCAGACAAAGTTGGGACGTGGGCTTAAATCATTTATTATTACAAATACATTTTTATCAAGTTAATTCAATTATTCTTTGGAAAAAAAAAAAAAAAATGTCAATTGATCTAACATAGAGTGAAACATGAGCTGGGAGGCCTTGTTGCAATAGTAAAATTATTCCATTTATAACTTGGATGTCACGATTTCAAAATAGCCTAATGTCAAATTGTCTCTTCCAAATACTGCCTCGAAGCAAAGTAATAATTTTTTATATCAATAGCACTTAAATGACTTTCATTGTACTAGATATCAATCTCAAATTCTTAGAAATCTCCGAGGATGCTCTTGATTGTAAATGCAAAGATAAAAATTACATCTATCGACATGCATTAAACTCTTCTTAATTCCGTAACAGCAGAAGTCTCGTGACTGAATTAGCGCCTTACATTTGACCGACAACTAAAAGGACAAAAAATTTCATCGTTCCTCTTATAATGATATTAATAACATTAATCCTTTCATTTTCAACGTTTTTATATTATTGTTATATAATTATAGATTAGTCTTCTTCTTCACTCTTTCTATAAAACATTGTAGATATGAGTTGCACTAATTATCTTTTTAATGGGGCCGAAGGTTATACATCAAAGAAATCTAATGGGACATCTTTCTTTGGACGGAGTGACTGCAATAAGGCCCACCCTCATTGTCACTGTCACTGTCAAACTCATGGAGGAGTCAAACTCATCCAGTTTTTTCAATTCCCATTTTCTTCATTATAAGACTTAAAAATCTCCATTCAATGCGGGCATATAATTTGGCCATGTCGGCAAAGGTGGATGTATTTCTTCTTCTTCTTCTTCTTCGATGTTTTTAATACATGGAGTAACTCATGAACGAGCAATGGCAATGTTTCATGGATGAGTGTGTTCGGGAGAAACGCTGTCTGAGTTTCACTGCTGAGAAAGAAAACTCAGTGACCGTTGCAACGGTTACATTTTGATTTGAAATAAAGCCATAATCTCACTCCCGAGTTGGAAACCGTGTTGATGGTCTGCTAATTCAGGAGTACAAGTAGAACCGATCACATGCTTGAAGAAATGCGTAGGAGAAACCCTTTGGCATTAGATGAGGAAGATATTTGCTACGGCTTTTGATAAAGAATAATAATAGATTAGATAACTATTGTCCCCAAAGAACTTCAATGATGTATATATAGAATTTTTCTTTATTTAGTCATTGTATAAATGTATATTTATGAATTGTTAATTTTAGCATCATCTATAACTTTATATAAATTTTTCTTTCTCTTGGGGGCTCCTTTCAGTTGTTCCTCCATCCTGGGTCTTCGAGGGATCCTCTGTTCCCTCTGGGTCTCTCTTCATCTCATCATCGAACAAAAGGTAAACATACAACACTCAATTTATCTTCGAACTCTATTTTCCTTTTCTTATATATATATATATATATATATATATATATATATATATGTATGTATGTATGTATGTATGTATTTTTAATTTTTATTGTCCTTTTTTTTTTTGTGAATTTTTTTGTCCATAGTTTAAATTATCCAAATCTTTTGTAAACCTTATGAAAATGCTCACGGACTTGGGATCACTCTTTATGTGTTCCCTAATGAAGGGTTTTTAGTTTCAGTTTGTGAAAGTCTTTGGGTTTTGACAATCTGGGTCATTTGTTTTTTTTTTTTGTAAAATCAAAATTTAGACCCTTTTGGGTGTTTTTATCAATTTTGATTTTTGAACTAGTGATAATCCCTAGTAACCTATTTAGGATTTGTGTAATGATGGCTCGGTTGATTCTGCATGCAAAGGTTCGGGTTTATCGAAGTTATGTCTCTTGGGTTTGATCTCATCTGCTCCCAAACCCATTTATTTGATTTTTTTTATTATCTGGTTGATTCCTGAAGTATATGAAAATATGTAAAATAGTAAATATTTGAATGCTCTACCTGGTTGGGTTTGAAGCAACTGTTTCAATATTTTGAGTTTTCTTCTATTTTGCTAGTTGTATTTTATTTTGATATGAAATTTTTTTTTTTTCCGATAAGGTCTGCAAGTTGTATTTTACAGTCAAATGGAGCAGGGTTCATTATTTGTTGCTGATATAAATGCTTTGATTGTCATTATATGTGTTGTATGTTGTTTTGGACTTCACAAGTATCTTTTAAGTTCGTTTTTTCTTCGTAAGACTAGTTTTATTCACTTTCTGGGATTGTTTGGTGCTTGCTAGGATTTTAGATGCTGTTGGATTAGTTTATTTTGATTTCATAGTAGCATTTCAATGCAAATTATGCTGTCAAAAGCTACAGAAATAGTTACGATATGATAAACAAATGATGCTTTATTTTACATTTCAATGCAAATTATGCTGTCAAAAGCTACAGAAATAGTTATGATATGATAAACAAATGATGCTTTAAATTATCACATAAGAGCTTTAGAATCCAATTCTTTTTTTTTTTCTTTTTTTTTTTTTTTTTTTTTTTTTTCCATTAGCCAGTGTTTTCTCACTACAGATTACAATTGTCCAGTTTTAAACTTTTTAAACAGAACTATGTGCTATTCCCCCACCTTGGTTTATATATTAAATTTCAAGAAATCTTCTTTTTAACAATTAATTATCAACTAAATCAGGATTCATTTGAATAATAATGAAACACCCTCTCTCTTTCTCACACATTCTTTTCTCACTCTGCTGTTTTACGGTTTGGGAATGTTTTCAATTGGTAATTTGGCTGTTTAATCAATTTGAGGTACAGGATTTGACAGGCAACTCTCATAGTGGTTTCTTTTTGCCCTATTGCAGCTTCAGGCCACTTGTCGCGTTAGTTCCATTGAGAATTCAGCAAAGAATCTCTTTTGTACTTTTTTTTTCTTCTGAATACAGGTTTGTACTTTCCATGAGAAAGCTTTTACTACCAAGGCTTTTGATACACAGTGCTTTTACATCTCTTTTAGTCATTTACAAGCTTTGGAATTTGAATAAATATTGCTAAAATCTCATCATCTATTCCTATGACTAGGTTACCTGTAGGAGCAATTATTGATTTTCATATTTTTCATTGCCTATAAGGCTATAAGATTGTATGATTAATTCTTCATTGCCCTCAGAAGTTCACATTATGCTGCTTCTGTTGATAATTTTTTCTACTGATTATGTGGACTCTTCATCCTATTTCAGAGGGCCAAACAAGTCAGCTGGAAGCTAATTTGTTCAGTTGCAACCGACACATTACCAAAGCAAGTTGAAGAATCCAAAATGGACACTCCAAAAGAAATCTTCCTAAAAGATTACAAGATGCCTGATTATTACTTCGATGCGGTATATAAGCACTTCTTTCAATTAGAATATACATTGTTTATAAGTTTGGATTAATGGCATTGGCTTGTATTCTAATGCGCATATGGAATTATTACTCAGGTGGATTTGAAATTTTCACTTGGTGAGGAGAAAACAACTGTCTCTTCCAAAATAACTGTCTTCCCTAGAGTTGAAGGTTATATTGCTTCCATTTTTGGCCTTTTGTGCTCTTGAAAATATATAATATTATTTGCTGGAGTAATGTGTTCTTCAGTATTCTGCAATGCACAATTTTTTTACAAACTCCAAAAGTTTCACTTATTTTATTCTGCAAAAAAAATCAAATTGATATATTGCTTTTCTGTCCATGTTCCATTCCCAAGTTTGAACTCTAATTACTCTTTTGGAATGTTATTTCCGTAACTATCTTATATTATGGAACAGATTCTTCTTCTCCACTGGTACTCGATGGGCAAGATCTGAAGCTGGTTTCAGTCAAGGTCAACAGCAAGGAACTGAAGGTGTGTACTCTGTACAGTACCCTACCCAAAGCTTCTGTTTGAATATTTCACCTTTACCCGTATACATCATTCACCAAAATGGTTGCCGGTGCTTAATTCCAACTTTCTAGGAGTGATGCTTTTATTAGATATGCTTCTCCCTATTTTCATTGCCTTACCAACTTGCATATGTAACTTAAATTAAATACCATGGATATACCTTGTCAAAGTGCATGCAAATTTTTTATGTTCAAATTTTACAAGGTCAACTTTGCATTTCCTAACTGCATTATATTTAATATGCTTCAGGCAGAGGATTTTTACTTGGACTCACGTCATCTGACTCTCCGATCACCACCAAGTGGTAGATTTACTTTGGAAATTGTGACTGAGATATACCCACATATGAACACATCATTGGAGGTGGAAACATGGGCCTTTGTCATTCATAATATCTTCTTGTGCTGTATGACTCTTTTCTGTCTTTACAACAACAAAAAATTCTTACTGCAGGGGCTTTACAAGTCGTCCGGGAATTTCTGTACACAATGTGAAGCAGAGGGATTCAGAAAAATTACATTCTATCAGGTTCATTATTTGGAGCAGTTATAAGTTGTGGTTGTTCATTTTGGGAGATGTTATTGCTCTGCACTTAGGTAATGATATCGATTTACATTATCAGGATCGTCCTGATATTCTGGCAAAATATAGTTGTCGCATTGAAGCTGATAAGTTGTTGTACCCAGTATTGTTGTCTAATGGAAATCTCATAGAGCAAGGAGACCTTGAGGTGAACTTCACTTAATTGTTCATCAAATAGATGTTTGTTGTGCGATAGTACTACAACTATTTTAAATTTTGTTTCACTTCAGGATGGCAGACATTATGCTCTTTGGGAGGACCCCTTCAAGAAACCTTCCTATCTTTTTGCTTTAGTTGCTGGACAGTTGGAGAGCAGAGATGACACTTTTATCACTCGTTCAGGCCGTAAGGTGTCCCTGAGAGTCTGGACCCCTGCACAGGACCTACCCAAGACTGTTCATGCCATGTATTCTGTTAAGGCTGCAATGAAATGGGATGAAGATGTTGGTATCACTTTTCAGCAGTCCTTTGGATGTTGTATTTAGTATACCTCATTAGCTTTACAAATAAATAATGCTCCCTCCCTCTCCCTCTCGTTGCCTTTTCAATCAGGTTTTTGGTCTTGAGTATGATCTGGATCTCTTCAATATTGTGGCTGTTCCGGATTTTAACATGTAATTTGTAAAATACATTACACTTATCATGCATTACCTTTTTAGGGTGACCGGCATTTTAATGATTTGTGGTTTCCTTTTCAAAGCTGCTGACCCCGCTTTTTCCCTTATATGATTGCCAGGGGAGCCATGGAAAACAAAAGCTTGAATGTATGCGTCCCCAAATATATTAATTCTTTACTTGACAACTGCTGTTTCATCTTTCTAAGAATTTGCTTAATTGACTTTTGACAGATTTTCAATTCCAGACTTGTGTTGGCATCTCCAGAAACTGCTAACGATGCAGATTATGCTGCAATTTTGGGAGTTATTGGTCATGAGGTATGTCTTTTATTTTGTAGAGGGAATAAAGTTTGGACATTCCTTTTTCTTAGTGTTGATGAATTCAATTTATAGTGATTTGGCTTCACTTTCTGTTATATTGCAGTATTTTCACAATTGGACAGGCAACAGGTCTGCTTATATCCTTAAATCCTTGCTTGAAGTACTAAAACATGTTATTATCTTGATGCTAGGTTTTCGAATTGTGTGCCTGCTCCTCTCTGATTCTTAATAAATTATCATCATATCATTTTATTTTCCTGGGTGTGTGCGTGTAGGAATTGTAACACTAATGTATTGAAATATGTATCTTTCTTGAGGTGTTCTTTGATGTAAATTTTGAAGTTCTGCTTATATCCTTAAATCCTTGCTTGATGTACTAAAACATGTTAATAAATTATCATCATATCATTTTATTTTCCTGGGTGTGTGCGTGTAGGAATTGTAACACTATGGTATTGAAATATGTATCTTTCTTGAGGTGTTCTTTGATGTAAATTTTGAAGTTCTGGACTTGACAAAGGTACTAATAAGTTAAGCTGAAATTCCTTCAGGGTAACATGTCGTGACTGGTTCCAGCTTAGTCTAAAGGAAGGTCTTACTGTTTTCCGTGATCAGGTGCAGACATATTTTTAATTACCAAGTGATAATTGCAAACCGCCAGAAATTCGAGTCTCACTTGGCTTTCTTCTAATGCTTTGGCAGGAATTTTCATCTGACATGGGGAGCCGCACTGTAAAACGGATCGCTGATGTTTCGGGGCTTCGAAATTTTCAATTTCCACAGGTTTCTTTTTTTTTTTTTACAAAATTTTAAAATCACATTTTTTTATTATAAAAGTATTGAGGGGTAGGGGAGGGGGCTGGGATAGTGGGTGGCTTAAAAAATCACATTAATTACTAGTACTAGAAAACTAAGGACTACTTTGAGTGTCCATGAGTGAACACTCATGCCTCGTCATCTGAGTGTGCAATTAATGTTTTGGTTTATGGAATGGGTTTAACATGCTGCATCGAAGTGTTGATATACTCCTGATATTCTAGGATGCTGGTCCCATGGCTCATCCAGTACGGCCACATTCTTACATCAAGGTCTGAAGTCTCTAAGGAGGAATCCTTTAGTAAGTTATTAGTGTCCTCATTACTCAGTGCTTACCCTGACATTGTTGCTAACTTTATTTACAGATGGACAACTTCTATACAGGCAAGTTTATGTTATTTGAGTTGTAAAGATTGGCTTTCTGTTCTCTGTTATTTGATATCGCTCAAGTTTACATGTCTTATTTTGGTGACTTGTGGATGTTTTTTCTTTTAACTGGGCATCTACAAATGTTTGGCTGGCTGTTGTGCTAAAATGTTGGATATTATGGCTAATATGGGATGATTTCTACTTCATCTTGTAGTGACGGTATGTACTAACAGTTAGTCTTTGCGTAGTTGTATCTCTGTTTCTTTTGAAAAAGATATCTAACTGGTGTCTCTTTGATCTCTCTTGTATCATACTCTTGTTTACAGGTCTATAATAAGGTATGAGACTCTGATATCTTTGTTCTATTCTCTCTCTCTCTATATATATAGTATATGTGTGAAAACAAGGACCATTGTTAACCCCTAATCCTTCTTATCAGGGAGCTGAAGTTGTTAGGATGTACAAAACCTTACTGGGGAGTCTAGGATTCAGAAAAGTAAGGACGGGAATGTGTCAAAGCCTGAGACTGATGATTATTTCTTCCCATGTGAGGCTGCTTCATCTTCGTGGAATCAATTAATGTATTGTTCACATTTCAGGGAATGGATTTATATTTTAAAAGACATGATGGGCAAGCTGTAACATGTGAAGATTTCTATGCTGCCATGCGAGATGCAAATGACACAGATTTTTCTAATTTCCTGTTGTGGTGTGTCACTGGATTTTCTACTTTTGTAGTGAATTCTCACTTTTTATGATGCTATACCCTTTACGGCTATAATTTTTACTGAAAAATAATATACAGGTATTCCCAAGCTGGGACACCCCTGGTGAAAGTTACTTCTTTCTACAATGCTGAAGCTCGCACTTATTCTTTAATGTTTAGGTATGAGTTCTCAAGATTTGTTGCAATGTTTTCTGCTATTTAGCTAAAGCCATTTTGAATAACTTGTGTTTAATTGGGCATTTTCTCAGTCAAGAGGTGCCACTAACCCCAGGGCAGCCCATGAAAGAACCCATGTTCATTCCTGTGGCTGTGGGTCTGCTAGACTCAGGTGGCAGGGACATTCCTCTCACCTCTGTTTATCATGATGGAAAGTTGGAGTCCGTTGCTAGCAATGATCAGCCTGCCTACACTACAGTTCTTAGAGTGACAATGGTAAAAGAACCTTGTTATGCATGTCTCAAATTATAGTCTTATTAGGTTTCTGTTTTAGAGTTCTATTTCATTAGGTAATTTATTGTTAGACAAGTTTTGGGCTCCAAAGATTTGTAATCCTTGTCCAACAAGGAATTAGGTTTGGAGCTCTATAAATAGAGACCAGTGTTTTATGTCGAGGTTTGAATGAACAAAGTTGTGAGAGTAGAAGAGTGTGTGTAATCATCATATTTTGAATAGAAAAGTTAGTCGTTCTTCGTTTGTTGACATAGGCAAAAGTGGATAAGATAAATTCGAAGGCGGTGAATGTTATTCGATTGGCCTTGATAGATGAAGTTGTGTATGATGTAGGAATTGTAATTCTTGTCCAACAAGGAATTGGGTTCTGAGCTCTATAAATAGAGACCCATGTTATGAGTTGAGGTGTGAGTGAACGAAGTTGTGAGAGAGTTGAGTTGAGAGAGTAGAAGAGTGTGTGTCCATGTTATGAGTTGAGGTGTGAGTGAACGAAGTTGTGAGAGAGTTGAGTTGAGAGAGTAGAAGAGTGTGTGTCATCCTCATATTTTGAATAGAAAAGTTAGCCGTTCTTTGTCCGTGGACGTAGGCAGTTTGCCGAACCACGTAAAATCTCTGTGTTGTTGGTTTGTGTTGTTTCTTCTTTCTTCCTATTGTGTGAGTGTGTGCGTAGTGATTCACAACAAACCTGTTTCAGGCATAGGCTTTACTTTCTTTTCCAGCACATGAATCTTGAGCTACAGCTTGGGTGGCTCCAACTTGAGGTTTAGTTGGGGTCGGCATGGGGAGCTGCTTATACCTTTAAGGTTGAATATGGGTTGAAAGCAACCCGACCAATTTTGCCCTAGCTGTGGCCACTCCTAGACATGGCAGAGATTCATGTTCTTTATGACCAATATTCCTTAGATCATGAAATGTCTCAATAACAAAAATAATCTAAGGTTGTGTACTTTCAGTTCCCCACTTGGCATAATCTGAACACAGGAACCTTAAGGTCCTTCTGTACCTGATTCTAGTTTTCTTGCCCCAATACTGAAATGACATAAATTCACTTATTTCTGTAGTTGACACAGGGAACAAGTTCTTTGCCTCCTAACCAAATTTCTCATGAATGATGAGAAAATATAATTTAAATATTGCTATTAAGATAGGCCATATTTGTTAAACATCAAGCACCAAAAGACGAGGAAAACATACTTTCAATGAAGTGTTAGATGAAAAGACTTGCCCAAAGTGGAAAGATGCCATATTTATGTGCTCCAAACACCCCCAATTTTTAAATTCTCTTCTACCTTGTGATATTAGTTTCAGTAAACATGATGTATATTGCTATTAATGGCGCCTAGGTTCGACTCTAATAATTAACGAAGAGGTGTTTTCCTGCTCTTATCTTCAATACCAGCTGAATTTGTTTTGGTATTAAGCAGAAAGAAGAAGAATTTGTATTCTCTGATATACCTGAGCAGCCAATTCCATCTCTATTACGGGGATACAGTGCTCCTGTCCGTCTAGACTCTGATCTCACTGAGAGCGATCTGTCTTTCCTCCTTGCTCATGATTCAGATGAGTTTAACCGGTATGCATTTACCATAGCATTCAGTTCTTTTCTATTCTGCAATTAGTAATGGACGGATATTTAACAGAAAGGAAACAACCCCCTCACCACCCCCCCACCCCCCCCCCCCCCCCCCCCCCCTTCTTCCTTTTTTTTTTTGGCTTTAGCTGGGAGGCAGGGCAGGTGCTGGCAAGGAAGCTGATGCTGAGCCTAGTGGCTGATTTCCAACAAAACAAGCCATTGGTTCTAAATCGACAGTTCTTCCATGGGGTCAAAAGCATACTCTGTGACTCAAGCTTGGATAAAGTAATGGTGACAAATGTTTTTACAAATATTTTTTTTGCAAACAAGGTATTCGAATCAACTTAGTATTCTATTCAATATATAGGAATTCCTTGCAAAGGCAATAACTCTGCCTGGTGAAGGGGAGATCATGGACATGATGGAAGTTGCAGATCCTGATGCTGTTCATGCTGTCCGATCTTTTATCATAAAGCAGCTTGCTTCTGAGCTGAAAGAAGATTTGCTCAGCACGGTATTCATATTTCTAGAACATGTATAAAATATTAGATACTATAACAATATATATATATGTGTGTGTGTGTGTGTGTGTTGCTTAATTTATCGCTGGGGATTTAACTTGGTTTGTATACTTCACAGGTCAAAAACAACAGAAGCTCAGAGCAGTATGTGTTTAACCATACCAACATGGCAAGGCGTGCTTTAAAGAATATTGCCCTTGGTCTGTGTTATTAGAACTCTATTTTTGTAATGTTGGTGTACTAAAGCCTAGTGACTTAATTATATCTTTGTTTTTTGAATAGGATACCTTGCATCACTTGAAGATCCAGAATTCACCGAGCTCGCATTGCATGAATATAAAACTGCCACTAATATGACCGAACAATTTGCAGCTCTAGCAGCCATAGCCCAGAACCCTGGTAAAACCCGTGATGAGGTTCTGGCTGACTTCTATAGCAAGTGGCAAAATGACTTCTTGGTAAGCCTCTGCTTCATGGTAGTATTAAATTACCATTGGTTGTAGCTATCTATTATCAATCAACTTTTATTGATTCCAGTTTGATGTAATTCTTCTTTTATTGTTTCTTTACATTTTTCTGGTAGGTAACAAGGTTGTAGAAAACCTCTCTCTAGTCATATACTGATTTGGTTTTAGACAATGTTGATGCCTTTTAATTTTCATGCACAGATGTACTTGCCAACTTTGTGCACATAGTTCTTAATTGATTTTTATTACCTGTTGATATTGACATGTTTGGTAAAAAAAATTATTGGCACCCAACAAACCCCCCAAAATAATAATAATAATAATGTCATACTGGCATGCATGCTTCATGGCTATTCTTGCAATATACCTTTTAGATTCTTCCATTTGGAGAAGTAATTTTGTTGTCATCCTCTTTAGGTTGTGAATAAATGGTTTTCCCTTCAAGCTATGTCTGACATTCCTGGTAATGTTGAGAATGTTAAAAACCTCCTAAACCATCCAGCATTTGACCTGCGTAATCCAAACAAGGTACTCTCTCTCTCTCTCTCTCACACACACACAGAGTGAAACCACTCCTTTTCCGCATGGATGCTCCATTTTAGTTTAAAGTTACATTGAATCTCGATTTCAAATGTGCAACAGGTATATTCACTTATTGGAGGCTTTTGTGGATCTCCTGTGAATTTCCATGCAAAAGATGGGTCAGGCTACAAATTCGTGGCAGAATTAGTGGTGCAGCTTGATAAACTGAACCCTAGGGTCTGTTAGATAAGAAGTCTCTGGCCTCAATTGATTCTCATCTTTCCTTGCATTTCAACCATAATCGAAGCTCTCTTCTTCGATTGCAGGTGGCTTCCCGCATGGTGTCAGCCTTCTCTAGATGGAGGCGCTATGATGAAACCCGGCAAAGCCTCTCAAAGGTATTAAGTTGTTGCCACAATTGTTATATTTTTGGTTGTTCACTTTCATGTGTTTCATTTTTTCTTTCACCCTACTTACAGTATTGGTCTTTGCAAGGTGGTACTTTCTTAAGAACCTAGTGTTCTTAGTATTAGTGTGTTACCCTTAAAGGATATTATAATATCCAAATTCCAAATTAGTCTCAAGAAAGAATATATATATCATATTCTTGTTTCCATATTCTGCACCCTCTAAACTAACAACACTTCATGGCTTCTTTCAGGCACAGCTGGAGACGATCATGTCAACCAATGGACTTTCGGAAAATGTGTTTGAGATTGCCTCGAAAAGCTTAGCTGCTTAAATATTTTCCCTTCTACCTGAAGCGAATTGTCACACACACACACACACAGGCATGTATCATGGGATCACAATAAATTGTGTTTGGGGCTTCACAAACTAAAGAAGTTTTTATTATAAAATTACCATTTTTCATTTACAGTGCCAATTTATGTAATGTAGTTGGGAAAGGATACTGTGATTTGGTCCGCTATCCCCATCATGATCCCCCTACCCCAAAGGGAAAGGTCCTTCCCTTTTGGTCCTGTTGTGGGCGAGGAGGGATTCGAACCCCTGACACGTGGGTCGTAGCCATGTGTTCTAATCCTCTGAGCTACAGGCCCCACCCCGTCTCTAGTACTTTGATAATTACTGCTAGGGTACATGCTAGACCTAATTGTTGCTGCTGCCTGTGAATGAGTGAGCTGAGAACACAATTTAGGGTTCATTTGGATAAATTAGAAGATTTGAAATCAAAGAATTTGAGTTTACACAGAAGGTTGGTTATTGTAGTTGGATTTTAAAATTCAAGGTGACCTTACAATAGAGGTACAAGAGAAATCTTTTATTACAAATCAACTTGAATATTTTCGAAATGAATTTCAAATAACTTTATCACGTCTTGATCTTGTTATTTATCGTTTGAGAACCGATCTAAAATATCATTGAACATGTTGAGTTTCTTTTCTTGTTATCTCCAACAAAATTTAATAAATATTTTAATAGTATTGATAAACATTTATAGCATACAAAATTGGCCAATTTTAATAGTGTGAATGTATCACTTCTATGGTACACATTGACAATTGTTAAATATAATGTAATGCCACTACAAAATTTAATAAATATTTTAAATTTGGACAATACTTATCAATGATGCAAACACATCAACGCAATGATGAATAAAAAGTGAAGTGAATGAAAAGAGAAGTGATTTTCTATCAAACATTTAGTTAGCGTGAAAATTTATTCAGGAAAATTGTATGAAAATATTAGTTTGTTAGTTTGTACAAAATAATCAGCCGCCCCAACTTTCTCTTCCAACTCTCTCTAACTTTCTCTCTCTAACAGGCAGCTTCGTCTTCTTCACTCTGCCTCCCGCTCCCTTCCATGGGAGTGGGGAGATGAAGGCCGTCTCCCGCGGCTGCAATAAACTCACTGTGTTTCAATAAATGTGTTCCGTGGGTATTTTTTTATGTAGTTTTTTTGTTTTCTTCGGTTAGATCTGTTCACGCTCGGTTCATTTTCGAATCCCATGGGTGGATCTGTTATTTTCTCCGACTAAATCTCTGGTCTATGTCGTTTTTGGTTTTTCCCACCTCGATTTAATCTTTTTTCTCCTTGATTTGATCTTATGCGGGGTTTCTTGGTTGTTGGAGCGCTTTGTAATTGTACTTTTGGATCGGTTGCCGTGATGATGGTCAGACCTTTCGGTCTCTCCTATTTGCTACATTCTCCCATGGTGGTTCCGTTTGCAGATGTTGGGCTCTGTTTCCTCCACAAATCTGGAGTCTGTTCTTCATTTATTTGTTTTGCTTCAAGATTTGTATGCCTTTTCTGGTTTGGTTTTATGCCTCTGTACTGCCATCTTGGCTTTAAGCCTTTGTGCCTTTGAATGACCAAAAAAAAAAAAAAATAAAGACTTGGGGGCTCGTGGAGTCATGGGCTTTCCAACCAGAGAACACAAAAAAACAAAATATATGTTATTCTTTGTATATATAATAGAGGGGTATATATATTGCAAGAGAACATGTTTAGAGAGAACTTGCCTTCTAGAAGTTTACTAAAATAGAAATTGTTAGAAAACTTGGCTCTTTGAAACTCAATAGAAAAGAAAGAAGTTAGTTGTTTTACATGATTGAATTGTTGGATAAAATAGAAACTTCAAATAAAAAGAAGCACTGTTCACGAGAAAATATTATTTCCTCGTATTTTGTGTAAGAAAAGTTTTGGAGGAAACTAGTCTAATGCGGGAAACCATATTTTCTATTACCATTCTTTTTTCATTGAAAAATTTAAAAATTCTCTTTCATTTCTTTTCTAGTTGATTCCATCTAACCAAACGAAGCCTTAAATTTTTTGAATGAAATTGTTTCGTCAATCATCAACAGATGTTTTTGACTGAACAGGTATGATCACTGGTTGGTTGTGGGATGAAAAGATACAATTCAAAACCAACAGACATAACATATTCAATGTGAACCACTGCAACCTATTACAGTGGTTGTGTCTTGTAATGAAAGAGACACATATAAATGGTTGTCTAATGATAAAGAGACACAACCAATCCGAAAATGCACTTTTAATTTCTACAAATACCCTCTTTGGCTGCCATTTGCAATTTGTTCAATTCATTTTCTTCTCTCTCCCTCTCTAGACTTGAATCCAACCCAAGTGGGTTCAAACCATAGATCAAGTGGTCCGAGACACTTTGATCCTAATCCAATTTCATCGAACCATATTAAGATTGGTCTGAACCATTTGGTTCTGATTGCACCCAATTCAGCATTTATATAGTATATATGCATTTTTGAGTCAGAGAGAGTATTATACGTAGGAGGTTCGCCGTATCCACGAGTTTTTAGTATTGCTACTGGTAGATGTAGACCGTTGTATCCTGAGAGACAAGCGCTATAGAGTCCGTCAGTACCATGCTGGACTTAAATTGTCTTAAGACATAGTATCCAATACTAGTATGGTTTATATATTCTTTATTTATTATTATTATTTTATTACTTTAATTTACATATTTAATTAAATATCAAGTTACATATTTAATTAATTATTTATTTTTTAATATATTATTAATTATCTCATTACATATAAGCATAAGGTTACTTATATCTTAAATATCATTTGAAGCCACAATCTTTAAGACATATTTATTATATGAATAAGACCGATACCGAACCATAGTTTACCAAAACTTGTGCAAAATATTATGGGTATATCTACATAGATAGACATGGTCTTTTAAAAAGCATGGGTGAGGCAAAAGAATAAAAGCAAAATTGCATATGCAGGCATATTGTTAGTATGTGTGTGTGGAGAGATATAAAGAAAACAAACTATAATTATAACTCATACAGAAATTTACATAGTCGGTTAGCTGAAAATCAAACCCTACAAATGCAACTGCACAAATTGAGGAGGACGTTAATCAAACTAAATAAATTAAAGAAGAACAAGAAGCAGCAGCAGCAGCAGCAGCAGCTTCTTTTGCCCAATTACGTTATGAAGTCTAAATTTTGCAACAACTGTTATAAAATAATAATAATAATAATAAATAAATAAATAAATAAATAAAAAGTTTGAAAAATAACCCAAAAAATGGAATAAATAAATAAATAAAACAGAATTAGAGAGAGCAAACCCTAGAAAAACATGATAATCGTTACATAAAAAGGGCTCAAACTTACCTCAGCGAGACAAGATTTACAGATTGTAACAATGAGAAACAAACACAGGCACAGTACCCGCTACTGTAAAGCCTGAGTACCCCAATAATAAAGGGTATGGTTGCAATCCAGTTCCAATTTTTACGAATTCAGACAACTGGTTTTCCAATGTGAGTCCAGTCCAAATTTTAAGGTTGCAGTTTCGATTTCAGTCATAATTTATAATCCATGAAATTTCATTAGTGTTAAATATAGTGGTAGCTCATCTTCAAACCAAAATATATGGAAATCAATGTCCATTTACAACGATATGCAGACAAATTTGAAATCTGAAATTCAACATTCTCCCAAATTCAAAAACAAAATTCTATTAGTACATTATAAAGAGAGTTTATTATTAGAAAAGACCCATAGTCGAGGAGGTAAAAGAATGAATGTTTGGACCAAAATGCTCTTATTGCTGTTTTATTTAAATCTTAATTCATCCGAACTATAAAAATTCATATCTCACAAAGTGTACATCAAAAATTTGTAAATAATATATGCATGAAAAGCTTATGAAATGGGGATTCCAGAAATATAAGATTTGTGCAACAAGTCTCTTTGAGAGAAATAGACAATTTAAGATTTCAAGAAAACTTCTATCACATTTTGGGGTATGCAGCATTTTGAAGTTCCTCCAGTTGGTGTGTAAGATGAGTCATGGCGAAGTTATTATCCAGGATAATAGAGTCAAACTATCTGCATTACCTGCACTTGAGGTTCTGTTTTCACTGGGTTGTATGTTAGTGTACTTGGGATTGAACGTGTGAATGCCTTAAACTTGATTGCAGAGGTTGCTGTAAAAGGTAAAACCGCAAACCAGGGGTTTAGATTTCTAGCTGTTAGGCGCAGAGTGATGTAGAGATGTAAGAATTTAACGGGAGAGAAAATATAGGATCCAGAGTTACGTATGTCTGAAGAAATGAGTTGAGGGAAAATTTGTCATTTCATACACGGGGTAAAAGGGGGCAGATGCTAGAAACTCTTGCTAAAGTGCTAATGGTGCTGTGCAGAAAGGATACAGTGAGCAATGATTTAAGTGGTAAAAATTGATTTCACCGAAAAGGAAAAGAGGTGGAAGAGGTTGATGTGATAAGATTGGATTGAGCTCTTAAGGAAGATTGATTCTGTTTTACTTAATATTTGAATATGATAGCTTTGATACGAAAATATGTTCTAAAATAGAGCAATGATTGTTGTTACTTAAATGCTTGAAAATTGAACTTCTTTATTGCCTTCAAGCTACTCAACTACAACTAATAACCTTCCCACGATTTTTTCTTATACAGTTGTGCTTTGGAAGCTGGAACCTTGAGGTTCGAGAGAGAGTTCCCACTTAAGAGGCATTGTTTAAACCATACATGAATGAATAAGAGTATATATAATAATTTCTTGCATGTTAAAAAAGGAAGGAGAAAAAGAGAAAAAAAGTAGTGAACACAAGAAAAAAAAAAAAAAGATAATGCAATTTGAAGGAGTAAAATGCCGCCATCATGGGTGATAAAAACTTACGGACAGATAAATAGCTGCTATGTTATGATGACATGGTTCATGAGCGGTGATAGGAGAGTATCTACATAGCTGATTGCATTAGCATTAACAAACGGGGCATCGGTGACGAGGTCCCTAGAAGTTCCCTCTTGTGTTGTATAAAACAAACTTCTCGAAGTCTATCAAACAGGTATCTTCTTCTTCATCATTCCTCCTCCTCAAGGTAGTCAATGGCTGTAACATATGGAAATAATATGGAAGTTTAATGTGGAGTTTAGCCCAATACTGGTTCACCCCATATTCCCTCATAGCCCAGCAGAATGCATTATCACCACCACATGCTACTATACAAAGGCATCCATCAAACACCCCTAGTTCCACTGCATCATTAAAACTGGTGATGGAAGCCGCAGCAGGCAAAGGAATGGTCCAAAGTTTCTCATCCTCCAATCGAAAAACAGCAATCTCTGATGGCTTGTCGTCTGAACCCTCCAAACAAACCCAATGAATGGCTCCATTCAGCTGCGCCCCCTTCGATATAACACCATACTTCGTAAAGTCATGAACAATTTCTCAGGGAATACACATACATGCCATTGCCGCGGCTTATTTTCAGCAGTTTGTAAGCATCAGAACAATGGTCATACACAAATCCAACTACGCCACCGCGGGGATGATCCCCGCAATCCCGTATCAGCTTGGACTCCCTCGTCGACGGATTGAATACACATATCAATCCAAACTCGTTCACCATGCATATCAACCCATGACAGGAACCAATGATTTCCCACGCATGATGAGTACTAGGATTATTAATGTTCTTAAATAAAAAATCAATCTTTGATACTGCAACATCAATGTCGTCGTCGTCATTATCTGATGACCCCCCGAAGCTTACCGTATAGACACGAAGAGGGCAGAAGGGAGTGGCTACCAGTATCCGCTGTGTTTGGATGTTGGAATTCGTGGTGAGTGATTGATTGAGGTGGGCTTTGATGAAGTGGGGATCAGAGATCAGAGAGCGCCATCGCTTTGACACGCACTTGAATCGTAACAGAGCCTTCACCGGCAGTTTTGAGAGTATTTCAACAATAAGATGTTGGGTAAGGTATGGCGCTCTAGGCATGGCTTCGCATGGCTCCTGATTTCTTCTTTTAATTTCTGCCGCCATCTTCATCTTCATCGCCATGGCTTTGCCTCGATTCCTTCTGGATCTATTCATATTTGGCAACCGACTTCTCTTCATGATAACATATATGCCAATTACTTCTTCAGGTCAAGTAATTGCTTGAATCTCAACCAACACACATGAAATCGGCAGTCAACTAGGCCCTGCTTCTTATAATTATCTCCTCTGTTTCTTATAATTAGGCGCAGGGTTCCGAGTAACACATATTTTTTGTTTTTTCAGAAGCTTTAATCAGTAGTAGTGAAATTGGGCTTTCCACCCGAGGGCCTTCTCCAAAGGTAGGTTATTCGTGTAGTTTGTAGTACCGCTTTTCTTTAAGCGATCGAGCGATGTGTGTACAAGTGAACATAGATTGGACTGGATGGGCTCGACTTTTAAGTTAAAAATATAAAGTCGGGCCTGGTCTTTTATTTAAATGGATTGGCTGAGCTTTGGGTTGCAATTTGGGCGGGCTAACCCAACTCAACCCAACCCCAACCCCAATCCAGAAATTTTGAAATTGAGGCTTAAAATTTACAAATCAGGTTCATGTTCAGGTTAGATTTTGTCAAAACCCAGACATATTCAGGTTGGGTTCGGGCTTAACCCGAACCCAACCCAAAACCCAATTTTTTTTAAAAGAAAACCTATTTTGCGTAGCCAAAAACCCCTTAATAGACTTCAAAGGCCAAAAGTATTTCACCCAGTTCTCGTAAGTGTCGTAAGTATTATAAATTTGTCCAAATCAGTTTATATTAAAAGCAGCAAGTATTACAATATAGACTTCTCAAGAAAGTTGAAACCAAATCTAATGACAGAAGCATTCACTACAAACAACACAATATATATATTGTTTATGATTTCTACCCACTAGAAAACAATTGCTTCACCCACAAAATGAAAGATCTGAAAAAGAAAAAGAAAAAAAGAACAATGTGACAATATCCTGGTAAAATGACTCTACAATATAACTTGAAAATGACTCTACTATATCGTGTTTGTATTTGTATTCATGCTTCACTTCATATTCTATTGCTAGCTTTCCAATCAATTACTGGTTCTTTCAATATTTATTATTGAAGTTACTCTTCGATCCTAAAGCTAAGAATCAAAGCAAAGCAAAGTACTAGTAAAATGAAAAACAAGAACGCTATATAAATATCTAGTACACAAATCCATTCACTTTACATTCCATGGTGTTAATAGGAGGAGGTAGATAGTGTGAAAGATTAATGCAATCCCATTATATTTGAGGAGTCAATTTTACATGTGTACTGTTGGAAACAGGGGCATTAAAAACATAAACTTTGGAAGAGATTTTGAATAGATTCCGCTAAGAATTTTTTGCGGATCTATAGACGAGCGCATTCTTCTCTGCAAGGAGATGAACGTGGTATATTTTCTTTCTCAAATCCTTTTCCGGGTGAATGAGAAATTAGTTCCAAAGTAAAGTGTTTGATAAAGCTTAAATGGGTTTGCAAAATATGGGAAATGTTTGTCCTACATCGAAATATTATTAAAACCAATTTAAGTTTAAATAAACCTAGTATGGGATTTGGGTTTGGGCCTAAGGGTACCCAAGTTTTTAAGAGGGGGAGGACCTAGTCAAGCTTGGGTCCGAACCAACTACCACACGCGCGTGTTGCCCGACCTAACCCAGTCCGGTCCGGTCAGAGCTTGGGCTGGGGTAGGGCGGGGCTTGATTGTGAAATATGTTTAATTTTTTATTAAACGAAATTGGGCTTGTGTGATTGGATTTTAATTTTATTTTGCTGGGCTTATTAAGATCGCTGAATTGGGCCTGTTTGCTAGGCTTCATAATGGATTAAAACAGTTTTGATATTAAATTTAAATTAAAACCATAAAACAGTTTTTTTATGAACCAATGGTTGCAACTTTTTGCAAAATAAACCAACTGCAGTTTTTCCTGAACCATTGTGAACCAATGGTTGCACCCATTCGAAAAGGCACCATCTAGCCTATAAATACCCCCCTTGGGTTCATTCCAAATTACACCAAAATTCAGAGAATTCTTCTGTTCTTCTAAATTTTCTTCTTCTTCCTTCTCTCAATAGTATTTGAGTTCGAGCCTTAGTCAGTCACTTCGAATCCGAGTTCGAGTCAGAGAGTACTACACTAAGCCGATTCGCCTATTCCTTTGGTTTGCAGTGCTACTACAGAAAGAAGACAAGTCGTTGTATCTTGGGAGATAGACGTCATTGAGTCCGTTAGGAGCATAGCGGGGCGAATCTGTCTTAAGGACATATAATCAAATTCTAGCCTCAACTTTTAATCAGGTTCATTTATAGTTTTATTTGATTATATTAAACTATATATTATAAGAAATTACATATTTATAAATTATTATTTTATATTTACAGATAATATTTAAATAAATAATACTATAGTATATAGTATAATTAAACCATTTTTTGGACAACAATCTGAAAACAGAATCGAATTATACTATAGTTTAATTATTTAAATATTGTTGTTATTTTATTTCTGTAAATTTGACTGTGGTTTGTATATTTAATATATATTAGACAAATGGCAAGTAAAGTACTACTATACCCAATGTTCCCGTCAGTCATGGGGAGAAGCCCGAAAAATTCAATGGGGCGGAGTTTAAAAGGTGGCAACAGAAAATGATGTTCTACCTTACAACTAAATCTAAGCAAATATCTAACTGAGACTGCCCCAGTGCTAGATGAGGGTGAGACTGACATTACCAAGCTAGGAGTTGTTGATACATGGAAGTATAGAGACTTCCTATGAAGAACTACATCCTTAATGGATTGGACAACACTTTATATAATATATACAGTCCAATAAATATTGTTAAAGAGCTCTGGGAGTCACCAGACAAAAAGTATAAAATAGAAGATGTTGGATTGAAGAAGTTCGTGGTCGGACGATTTCTAGACTTCAAAATGATAAACTCCAAAACAGTCATGAGCCAAGTGCAGGAGCTCCAGCTGATCCTACATGATATACATGCTGAGAAGATGACATTGAGTGAATCCTTTCAAGTAACTTCAATCATTGAGAAACTGCCACCTATTTGGAAAGATTTTAAAAAATACTTGAAGTATAAGCGCAAGGAAATGGGGCTCGAAGACCTGATTGTCAGGCTAAGAATTGAAGAAGATAACTGCACATCTGAAAAGGAAGTCGGGAATTCTTTAATGGTGTCAAAGGCAAATGTAGTGGGAGCTGGACAGAAGAATAAGAAGAGGAAGTACTCTGGCGAAGGTCTCAGCCAAGGAAACTACAAGAGGTTCACTGGGAAGTGCTTCATATGCAGTAAGTTAGGACACCGAGCTAAAGACTGTCGTAACTGCAAAGCACAACACAACCCCAAGAAAAAGACCACTAAGGTGCATATTACTGAGGAAGATAATTTGATAGATAATGTATCAGAGCTAAATCTTTCAGCTGTGGTTTCTGAAATCAACCTGGTGAGCAATAATAGAGAATAGTGGGTGGACAAAAGAGCTACTCGTCATGTTTGCTCTGAAAAGAAGATGTTCACTACCTATGAAGCTATAGATAATGAAGAACAACTTTACATGGGAAACTCTTCTACTGCAAAGGTTGAAGGACACGGAAAGATCAAGCTACTAATGACCTTAGGGAAAGAGCTCATTCTTAATAATGTGCTGCATGTACCAAACATCGTGAAGAACTTGGTCTCTGGGTCACTTTTAAGCAAGAATGGGTTCAAGCTGGTCTTTATATCTGACAAGTTTATGTTGACTAAGAATGGGGTGTATGTGGGCAAAGGGCATCTAAGTAATTGACTATTTAAGTTCAATGTCATGACTGTTGTATCCAAAACTATTAATAATAATAATAAAGTTAATGCTTCTTCTGCTTATATGATTGAATCATCTGATGTGTGGCATGGTAGGTTATGACATGTTAATTATGATACGATTCATAAATTAATTAATATGGACTCTATACCTAAATTTAGTATTGATTTAAATAAAAAATGTCAAACATGTGTAGAAGTAAAATTGACTAGAACATCATTTCACTCTATAGAGCGAAGTACTGAACCTCTAGCATTAATTCACAGTGATACCTGTGACTTTAAATATGTGCCAATTAGAGGTGGGAAAAAGTATTTCATTACTTTTATTGATGATTGCACAAGATACTGTTATGTATACTTGTTAAGAAATAAAGATGAAGCATTGGAAATGTTTAAACATTACAAGAATGAGATTGAGAATCAACTTGGTAAAAAGATAAAGGTGTTTAGAAGTGATAAATACAAAGCACCATTCGCTGACATTTGCTCAGAACATGGTATTATTCACCAAACTATCGCTCCTTATTCACCTCAACAGAACGGTGTTACTGAACGCAAAAATCGTACCTTAAAAGAAATGATGAATGCTATGTTGATAAATTCTGGTTTAACCCAGAATTTGTGGGGGGAAGTTTTGCTCTCTGCTAATTATGTTCTCAACAAAATACCTTAAAAGAAAACAAATGTGACACCTTATGAATTATAAAAAGGTCAAAAACCTTCCTATAAATTCTTAAAAGTATGGGGGTGTTTAACTAAGGTTGCAATTCTTACTCCTAAGAAAGTTAAGATAGGACCAAAAACTTTTGATGGTATTTTCATAGGCTATGTACAGAATAGCAGTGCATATCGTTTTCTTGTGCATAAATCAGATATTCTTGACATTCATGTCAATACAATTATTGAGTCAAGGAATGTTTGTTTCTTTGAGGATATATTTCCTTGTAAAAATCATCTTCAAAGAAATCATGATATTGCTAATAGCAATATAAAAGAAAATATAGACCAAGAGTCTATAGATGATGAAAATAAGGAAGAACCTAGACATAACAAAAGAGCTAGAATGTCTAAGTCATTTGGTTCTGATTTTCTGATATATATATTGAAGAATAAGCCACAAAACTATAAGGAAGTTATGTCTTCTCCTGAAGCTCCTTTATGGAAAAAAGCCATAAATAGTGAAATTGAATCCATCATGCAAAATCATACTTGGGAGCTGGTGGATCTTCCTCCTGGTACTAAACCTTTAGGGTATAAGTAGATTTTCAAGAGGAAGATGAAGCCTCATGGTTCAATTGATAAATATAAAGCTCGACTTGTTACTAAGGGATACAGACAAAAGGAAGGCTTAGACTATTTTGATATATATTCATCAGTCACAAGAATAACATCCATTAGATTGTTACTAGCTATTGCAGCATTGCAAAATTTATAAATACATCAAATGGATGTGAAGACTGCATTCTTGAATGGTGAATTAGAGGAGGAAATCTATATGGAACAACCTAAAAGTTTTATAGTTCCAGGAAAAGAAAAGAAGGTGTGCAAGCTTGTAAAATCCTTATATGGATTGAAACAAGCACCTAAACAATGGCATCAAAAATTTGACAAAGTGATATTGTCAAATGGTTTTAAAATTAATGATTGTGATAAATGTATTTATGTGAAAAACACTCAAAATGGATATGTCATTGTGTGCCTATATATGGATGATATGTTAATAATGGGTAGTAATGATATTATAATCAAAACTACTAAAAAGATGTTGACCAAAAATTTCGATATGAAAGATTTAGGCATAGCTGATGTCATACTAGGAATCAAGATTTCTAGAATATCAGATGGTCTAGTATTATCTCAATTTCACTATATTGAGAAAATATTAGAAAAGTTTAATAAAGAAGATAGTAGTCTTGTAAAGACTCCTGTTGATGTAAATCTTCATTTATCGAAAAATACTGGTCCTAGCATATCACAACTTGAGTATTCTCGCATTATAGGAAGCTTAATGTATTTGATGAATTGCACATGACCAGACATAGCATACTCAGTTAATAAATTGAGTAGATGTACAAGTAATCCAGGAAATAACCATTGGATTGCAATAATCAGGGTTCTAAGGTATTTAAGATATACCATAAGTTATTGATTATATTATTCTAGATATCCAGCAATACTTGAAGGATACAGTGATGCTAATTGGATATCAGATATGAAGAATTCTAAATCCACAAGTGGCTATGTCTTTACTATTGGATGAGGTGTCATATCTTGGAAATCTTCAAAACAAACTTGTATTGCCATATCTACTATGGAATCTGAATTTATTACTTTGGATAAAGCTGGTGAAGAAGTTGAGTGGCTTCGTAATTTCTTAGAAGATATTCCAAATTGGCCTAAACATGTGCCCATTATATGTATACATTGTGATAGTCAATCACCAATTGGAAGGGCACAAAATAATATGTATAACGGTAAGTCTCGACATATACGTTGACGACATAATACCGTTAGACAATTGTTCTCAAGTGGCATAATCTCAATAGATTATATCAGGTCAAGAGATAATTTAGCGGATTCATTTACAAAAGGTTTGACAAGAAAACAAGTGTATAGTTCATCGAGGGGAATGGGATTAAAGCCGCAAGCTAACGAGTCATCTTAATAGAAACCTAACCTAATTGACTGGAGATCCCAAGATCTAGGTTCAAAGGGACAACAGAAATTCTGAATGGCTCACCAAAAGCACTGAAAAGATTTAATCTTCTACCCATTACGAAGATGAAACAGTGTTACCTACAGCGATGAGTAGGATAAGCTATGCTTTTAATGACTCTTATAACCTTGAAAATTCAAGTAGAGTATAGTAGAATACTCTTAATAAGAAGTCACCTATATGAGTGTGAAATGGGGTCGCTTCTATGAGAACTTCTAAGGCTAAGTTTTCTAAAGCACTCATGAAATACCAGAAGTTGTTCAGGGCCATATGAACACAACTGTGAAAATCGACTTTGTGTGGTAAGGAACTGTGCGTTTGCTATTGTCTTGGTTTACATCAACGGCTGAACAGTTCAAGACATCATGTTTACTGATTAGCCAGTAAATCTGATAGTAATACACTAGGGAAGATTCAAGGCCAAAAGCTACCTATCCTGATGCAGTTACTTTCCAATAGTACTCTCTTTAGTGTCTGTATCTTCTTCATTTGCAATTTTCGCAAATTTCCATTCAGATGTGGGATTGTTGGAAACAGGGGCATTAAAAACATAAACTTTGGAAGAGATTTTGAATAGATTCCGCTAAGAATTTTTTGCGGATCTATAAACGAGCGCGTTCCTCTCTGCAAGAAGATGAACATGGTATATTTACTTTTTCAAATCCGTTTCCGGATGAATGAGAAATTAGCTCCAAAGTAAAGTGTTTGATAAAGCCTAAATGGGTTTGCAAAATGTGGGAAATGTTTGTCCCACATCGGAAAATTATTTAAACTAATTTAAGTTTAAATAAACCTAGTTTGTGATTTGGGTTTGAGCCCAAGGGCACCCAAATTTTTAAGAGGGGGAGGACCTAGGCAAGCTTGGGTCCGAACCAACTACCACACGCGCGCGCCGCCTAACCCGACCCGGTCCGATCCAGGCTTGGGCTGGGGCGGGGCGGGGCTTGATTGTGAAATATGTTTAATTTTTTATTAAACAAAATTGGGCTTGTGTGATTGGATTTTAATTTTATTTTGCTGGGCTTATTATCATGGCTGAATTGGGCCTGTTTGCTTGGCTTCATAATGGATTAAAACAGTTTTGGTATTTAATTTAAATTAAAACCATAAAACAGTTTTTTTTGAACTATTATGAACCAATGGTTGCACATTTTTGTAAAATAAACCACCTGCAGTTTTTTCTGAACCATTGTGAACCAATGGTTGCACCCATTCGAAAAAGGCACCATCTAGCCTATAAATACCCCTCCTTGGGTTCATTCCAAATTACACCAAAATTCAGAGAATTCTTCTCTTCTTCTGAATTTTCTTCTTCCTCTTTCTCTTCTTAGTATTTGGGTTCGAGCCTTAGTTAGTCATTCCGAGTCCGAGTTCAAGTCAGAGAGTACTACACCGAGCCGGTTCGCCTGTTCCTTTGGTTTGCAATGCTACTACCGAAGGAAGACAAGTCGTTGTATCCTGGAAGATAGACGCCACTGAGTCCGTTAGCACCATAGCAGGGCGAATCTGTCTTAAGGACATAGAGTCAAATTCTAGCCTCGACTTTTAATCAGGTTCATTTATAGTTTTATTTGATTATATTAAACTATATATTATAAGAAATTATATATTTATAGATTATTATTTTATATTTACAGATAATATTTAAATAAATAATACTATAGTATATAGTATAATTAAACCATTTTTTGGACAACATGTACACCAACTAATAAAACCTACTTTGACCTAATAATGGAAGTAACCAAATATTTACCACCCGCCAGATCTCTCTAACTTCCGTATGATCAAGGGTCTGTGATAGGAATAACGACATTCAGTTAACGACGATATTTGAAGTGGTTATTAATGATAAGCAGAATCTCAACAAGCGAGATTCGATTCAACAGCCTACATCGATAAAACACAATAAATACAAGGGACGATGGAATGAGGTATGAGATACAAAAAACTCCTATTTCAGCTATTACAGTTTAATTATCTCCCCCCCCCCCCCCAATAACTTGATCGTCGAAGGGTCTACGACTGGCATCACACCGGTGCCTGACTCAACCGTCTTTATTTTTACAAGAAACGGTGTCGTACCAGGCCGCGGCGAATTAACCCTAACATCTCACAAAGTGTACAGCAAAAAATTGTAAATAATATATGCACGAAAAGCTTATGAAATAAGGATTCCAGAAATATAAGATTTATACAACAAGCCGCTTTGAGAGACATAGACAATTTAAGATTTTAAAAAAATTCTATCACATTTTGGGGTATGCAGCATGTCGAAGTTCCTCCAGTTTGTGTGTAAGATGAGTCATGGCGAAGTTATTATCCAGGATAATAAAGTCAAACCATCTGCATTACTTGCACTTGAGGATTTGAAACTAATGGTTCTCACTGGGTTGTATGTTAGTGTGCTTGGGATTGAACATGTGAATGCCTTAAACTTGATTGCAGAGCTTGGTGTAAAAGGTAAAACCGCAAACCAGGGGTTTATAATTCTAGCTGTTAGGCGCAGAGTGATGTAGAGATGGAAGAATTTAACGGGAGAGAAAATATAGGATCCAGAGTTACGTATGTCTGAAGAAAGGAGTTGAGGAAAATTTGTCATTTCATACACGGGGTAAAAGGGGCAGATGCTAGAAACTCTTGCTAAAGTGCTAATGGTGCTGTGCGCAAAGGATACAGTGAGCAATGATTTAAGTGGTAAAAATTGATTTCACCGAAAAGGAAAAGAGGTGGAAGAGGTTGATGTGATAAGATTGGATTGAGCTCTTAAGGAACATGAAAATTGATTCTGCTTTGCTTAATAGAGCGGAATAAAAACATAGGATTCATATAACCAACCCAAGTAATTGGGAAAAGACTTGATTGTCGTTGTTACTTAAATGTTTGAAAATTGAACTTCTTCATTGCCTTCAAGCAACTCAACTACAACTCATAACCTTTCCACAATTTTTTCCTATGCAGTTGTGCTTTGGAAGCTAGAACCCTGACGTTCGAGAGAGAGTTCCCACTCGGAGGCATTGGGAAGGAGTGACTGACTTTAACCTTAATTTTTATTCCAAAATTGAGGTTCAATATATTGTTCCCTGGAGAATTTGAAGAAGACCAAATAAAGCAAAATTTGATAAAATGAAATTGTATAATTGAACCCCGAAACAGTAGTGACCATAGGGCAGTAGTGACTATAGGTGGGTATGGTTGTTTAAACCACACATGAATGAATAAGAGTATATATGACAAAGTCATCAAAATACAACCCAAAAAAAATAGAGTTTAGAAATCAACTAGTTGATCATCATAAAGCTCCAAAATTTGTATACCAAAAAATTTATCTCTTTATCACATTAGTCATTCTGTTGGTGGTTGTGGTGGTGCTTGCTGGTGGTGTTGATATTGCCACTATGTTGGTGGCAACTGCTGATATTGCCACCTTGTTGGCGGTTGCTGCTGCTGGTGGGAATCTGATGGAGACTATTGTTGGTGGAACCATGGTGGCAACTGCTGTTGATATTGGAGGAACCATGGTGGCGGTTGTTGTTGGTACTGTTCAAGTACCTTCTCAAATTTATCCATCTTTTCCGCCAATTGTACATTTCTATCATCAACAATTTTGGCCCTTTTCGTAGAAGCCTCATCACATGATGAAGGGGCACGTTGACGCCTTGGAGCCATGAAACCATGTGCGGATCCACGGCAATATCCCTTCCTTATGCCTAGTTGGTTTTGCACTATCTCAACATCATTTATGATTGGACTCGTACCATCAAAATTTTGAGAATTTTGTGCAGCCTTTTCTTTCATTGCATCCTGCAAAATATTTAAGTTCGTTATCAAATTGAAATAATATGGCATAGGAATAAATCATGTACAAGCTAGAATATTAATCTCAATAGAGAGGAAAAAAAATGCTTATTGAAATGCTTATTTTCCAAATGGAAGGATGAGTTCGGACACACTGCAATGACAAATGACAACTGATATTAATAGTAAACACTTTTTAACTGAAAACAATCTATTTTAAGGAAACATTTTGAATACTTTACACATATTCAAGATCTGATATTAGAAACTATAAACAAAATTGTCCTTTTCAATAGCCTTTTTTTTTCACAATAGATGTAACAATTGAGGTATAAAATCGAGTTTTCCATTTTAAAAAGTATTTTAGATGCACTCCTACTCTTTTTTTTTTTTTTTTGAACTATCACCACTGTCAAGGTATTAAATTTCATAATATTTCTTTTCAAAAAGTGTTCTGAGGAATCCAAACAAACTCTAAATCCAATTTTCTTAATCCCAAATCTTAAACATTATGAAATTTAATATTCGCTCATGCACACCTTAGCCTTAGTGAATCAGTTTTCTTTGCTAGTAAAATTGCAATCAGTGGCTATACAATCTTGGGCAATTCTAGTTGATTTTGGCAAAATCTGATCAGTCCTAGGTAATTTGATTTTGTCCGAATGGGGTATATGCATAGTCAATCTAATTTCATCAGTCATTATTCAACGGACCCAATCTCATACCCTCTACTACATCCAAGTTACCAATTCTATTCATGGCTATGCAATCAAGATATTGTATTCTTTAGAATTCCAAAAGCATTATTCATATCTGGGATGGTAAAGAATTCAAAGCACTTAAAAGTTAAAATTACATTAACATCTTAAAAACAGCATATACGATTCAAGAGATTCCAAAGCAGAAGCTTTCTAGCTGAACAAAATGAAACAAAGATGGAAAGGAAAAACAAATCACGGGAACATATGACAGGGGATACAGTAATTTTTTTTTTTTATGTATCTCAATTTTTTTGAGGGGAGCAGGACACAACCTATAGCAGAATATATATGGGCATATGGTAATACTGAAAGAAAAGTGGAGATACACGTCAAAAACCGGAAAACAATAACTAAAATCTTAAAATTGAAAATATTGAAATCTGAGTCTTTTGAATCAGGATTTACATTTGACCAACTTGATACCATTTGTGTTAAACAGTAGCACATAGTCACATACAAATAACTTGTGTGCATTACCATATCCTACTGTGCACAGAACAAGATGTACATAGATCAGAGTAACTGGTTGAAGCAGGAAAAATTCAATTAGCCAAACTATTTCTTTCTTCCTTTTTTTTTTTTTTTTTCTTCCCTTAATTGGCAAGAAACTCACACAGCTATTTACTCATCTAAGAGGATGATTAGGCTCTTTCCTAGTTAAATGGATAATTTTGAGAGTTTGAAAGGTCTTTCTTTACTCTCCTTGAGGGGTTTTATCTTGTTTTGTTCGGGAAGGAGTTGTATCATTTTTTTTCCTTCCATCTACTGTTTTCTCTTATTTTTCTCCACTCAATTGAAGAGGTTACATAATATTTTTTTATTTTTTAAACATGAAATGCAATGAATGAAAATCACACTTCATCCGCAACAATTCCCCACCTCCATTTGTGCACAAAAAATCAAGAATGGTCACTTAAAGGCATGTAACCCCCTATAAACCGCAAAAATGGTCACTTAAAGGCATGTGACCCCCTATAAACGGCAAAAATATTATGAGATCCAAATTTCATAATCCAACATGCTAACTTATAGTTAACTTACAAAATTCCTCTTAGCTATCCCTTATGCCCATCCACCTTGTTCCTTAAAATGTGTGCCCTTGTATAAGCGAATAGCATATCCTCATCCCTTTCACCGTCCTCATCTTCTTGGCTCTACCTTTCTTTGAGTTTGACCTGCAGTACAAAGTAATAGTGACCATTAAACAAATATATGGTTTAGAACATAGAATATAAAATAAAAAATTTATAATTATTGTTTCATATATTACGTACACAAGTATCGTAACGTCTGACGAAGGACATCGATCCAGAATAATGTGAAACCTCATTCTTGGAACAATTTTCTTTGTTTTGTTCACTTATTTCCTAGGTAGTAATTCAAACAAAATTACAAGTTAGGAAACCCAAATAGCTAGTGAATGAAGTTATTATATTAAATGATTTCAAGTAAATAGTCAAAAGCAAGTAGTAAAGAACTTGAACCTGAAATTCTAGTGACATCCACCTATCACACAACTTTTGCCAAACAGCATGACCAATAACATTGTAAGGATGGCAGCGTGCATTCTCAATGGGAAGATGCTACTCGAAATTTCCCACTCGAAATGACTCTTCAATTTATATCTATATTTCCTCAATGCGCTGGAAATTCCATTATTTACTCCCTTAAAATCAGTGTCATTCGCATATGCATCCACTCCAACATCTCCTTTATAATGTAAAATTAATATAAGCTACAATTTGTAACCAATTGCACCAGCAAACTCTGATTTATTTTTAACAAAACAAACATTAAATAATGGTTATCATTACCTTCAAATGGTCACAGCAGACCTCTTTCTCAAAATCTTGGAACATACCTCCACGTTTTGTACTTTAGAAGGGCTTCGGTATCTCGTGTATTAATGCCAATCTGAGCCGTCCATAATTTGTTATTTAAACCAACAGATTTAATACAACCCTCTCCAAACTCTACTCGAACTGGACAATTCTTTTCCTTAATTTTGTGTAAGGCTTCATTTTTTGCTCTTCCACGCCCTTTCGTATCAGACCTGAAAAACAAATTTATCATCTTAATTAAAACGTAGGCATTTTACAAAAGAGCTTATGGTCAATCGATGATGAAGCATAGTTACCTCCACTTGGTTGTCACCCCATCTGCTCATTACTACCATCACCTTCCATTCTTTCATTTGTTGAATTCCTATCATCACCTGATCCACTCGGTTGTAGCAGGTGAACTTGTAGATGGTCGCTCAGTTTCAGCCCTGCGGGACCTTAAAACTCTACGCATTGGTTCCTCAGAGGTGTCCATAATTTAGTTTACAAATTGATATGAAGAATCAAGTGAATTAAATCAAAATAAACAAGCATATGCAGAATATACTCTGAGTCATCATTTCATACTTACATAATTCCATTGAATAAAAAATTCAATAATTAGAGGTTAATAAACCTGAAGGAAGTCAATAAATAAAGACTAGTAATATAACTGAATAGATCACATTAAATATTAATCATAAAACCAAAAAAAAAAAAAAAGTAAATGCTCAAATATAACAATTAATTTGGTCAACCAAATCAAAGCTGCAAATTAATGAAGTACACAACCAATACTTAAAGAGAAATTAAAACGAAAAGTAACGAAAAAGATAAAGCTCGGTAATATAATTTAGCTGGTCACATAATGTATTAATCATAAAACCATAAAATGAGGTACATGCACAAGAATTCAAATCTTCACATGCCATCCAAATCAGTATCATCTTCAGACAGCAATTCTGGTTCCTCATCTGAACTATATTGAATGTCATTTCCATCATCATTCTCAACATCCCAAAAGTCTTCATTAATGGCTGCTTCACCCCTACATTTTTGAATCATTCACATCAAGAGTTTCACCCTCCAAATGATCAGCAACTTATTATATAATGTCACCATCATTAATGAAAGATGGAAAAGTAAAAGGGTTCACACTTCACACATAATAGTACATATAATATATGAACGCTAGCTAATTAAATTTGAATTTCACATAATTATAATTTCAAACTAAAATCTATTAAATTCGAATTGGAGTCGGAGAGAAAATTATCAAACAGACTAAAAGGGAAATTATACTATAAAACTAAAACAATCATTTTTCCAGCTATCTTATATAGAAAAGAGTACAGGTTGTCAAAAAAAAAGTTGAGTTAGACCCATTAAATTCGAATTTCACATAATTATAATTCCAAACTAAAATCTATTTTGTGCAACCAAAAACCCCTTAATAGGCTTCAAAGGCCAAAATTATTTCAGTTCTTGTAAGTGTTAAAAATCTGTCCAAATCAGTTTATATTCTAGCAATTGTCCATGAAACAATCGAACCAGAAAAGCAGCAAGTATTACAGTGTAGACTTCTCAAGAAAGTTGAAACCGAAGCTAATGACAAAAGCATTCACTACAAACAACACATTATATATATTGTTTATGATTTCTACCCACTAGAAAACAACTGCTTCACCCACAAAATGAAAGATCTGAAAAAGAAAAAGAAAAAAAGAACAATGTGACAATATCCTGGTAAAATGACTCTACAATATAACTTGAAAATGACTACTATATCGTGTTTGTATCTGTATTCATGCTTCGCTTCATATTCTATTGCTATCTTTCCAATCAATTACTGGTTCTTTCAATATTTATTATTGAAGTTACTCTTCGATCCTAAAGCTAAGAATCAAAGCAAAGTAAAGTACTAGTAAAATGAAAAACAAGAACACTATATAAATATCTAGTACACAAATCCATTTCACTTTACATTCCATGGTGTTAATATGAGGAGGTAGCTAGTGTGAAAGATTAATGCAATCCCATTGTATTTGAGGAGTCAATTTTACATGTGTACACCAACTAATAAAACCTACTTTGACTTAATAATAGAAGTAACCAAATGTTGACCACGGGTTGATAGGGATGACGACATTCAGTTAACGACGATATTTGAAGTGGTTATTAATGATAAGCAGAATCTCAACAAGCGGGATTCGGTTCAACAGCCTACATCGACAAAACACAATACATACAAGGGATGATGGAATGAAGTATGTTTCATTATACCGCCCCCCCCCCCACACACACACACACACACACACACACGAACTTGATTGTCGGAGGATCTACGACCGGCACCACACCGGTGCTTGACTCAGCCGTCTTTATTTTTACAAGAAACAGTGTCGTACCAGGCCGCAGCAAATTCCAACCCCAACATCTCACAAAGTGTACATCAAAAAATTGTAAATAATATATGCCCGAAAAGCTTATGAAATAGGGATTCCAGAAATATAAGATTTGTGCAACAAGCCGCTTTGAGAGAAATAGACAATTTAAGATTTTAATAAAATTCTATCACATTTTGGGGTATGCAGCATTTCGAAGTTCCTCCAGTTGGTGCGTAAGATGAGTCAAGGCGAAGTTATTATCCACGATAATAAAGTCAAACCATCTGCATTACCTGCACTTGAGGATTTGAAGCTAATGGTTCTGTTTTCACTGAGTTGTATGTTAGTGTACTTGGGATTGAACGTGTGAATGCCTTAAACTTGATTGCGGAGGTTGGTGTAAAAGGTAAAACAGCAAACTAGGGGTTTATATTTCTAGCTGTTACGCGCAGAGTGAGAAAATTTGTTATGTAGAGATGGAAGAATTTAACAGGAGAGAAAATATTGGATCCAGAGTTACGTATGTCTGAAGAAATGATTTGAGGGAAAATTTGTCATTTCATACACGGGTAAGAGGGGCAGATGCTAGAAACTCTTGCTAAAGTGCTAATGGTGCGGTGCAGAAAGGATACAGTGAGCAATGATTTAAGTGGTAAAAATTGATTTCACTGAAAAGGAAAAGAGGTGGAAGAGGTTGATGTGATAAGATTGGATTGAGCTCTTAAGGAACATGAAAATTGATTATGTTTTACTTAATATTTCAATGTGATGGCTTTGATACGAGAATATCTACTAAAATAGAGCGGAATGGAAACACAGGATTCATGTAGCCAACCCAAGCAATTGGGAAAAGACTTGATTGTTGTTGTTACTTAAATGTTTGAAAATTGAACTTCTTCATTGCCTTCAAGCTACTCAACTACTACTCAGAACCTTCCCACGATTTTTTCTTATGCAGTTGTGCTTTGGATGCTGGAACCTTGACGTTCGAGAGAGTTCCCACTTAAGAGGCATTGGGAAGGAGTGACTGACTTTAACCTTAATTTTTATTCCAAAATTGAGGTTCAATATCTTGTTCCCTAGAATTTGAAGAAGACCAAATATAGCAAAATTTGATATAATGAAATTGTATAATCGATCCCCGACACAGTAGTGACTATAGGTGGGTATGGTTGCTTAAACCATACATGAATGAGTAAGAGTATATATAATAATTTCTTGCATGTTAAAAAAGGAAGGAGAAGGAGAAGAAGAGAAAAAAGTAGTGAACAGAAGAAAGAAAAAAAAAAAAAAAAAAAAAAAAAAGATAATGCAATTTGAAGGAGTAAAATGCCGCCATCATGGGTAATAAAAACTTACAGACAGATAAATAGTTGCTATGTTATGATGACATGGTTCATGAGCGGTGATAGGAGAGTATCTACATAGCTGATTGCATTAGCATTAACAAACGGGGCACCGTCAGCTATGAGAAGGTCCCTAGAAGTTCCCTCTCTTGTGTTGTATAAAACAAACTTCTCGAAGTCTATCAAACACATATCTTCTTCTTCATCATTCCTCCTCCTCAAGGTAGCCAATGGCTGTAAGATATGGAAATAATATGGAAGTTTAATGTCGAGTTTAGCCCAAGACTGGTTCACCCCATATTCCCTCATAACCCAGCAGAATGCATTATCAGCACCACATGCTACTATACAAAGGCATCCATCAAACACCCCTAGTTCCACTGCATCATTAAAACTGGTGATGGAAGCCGCAGCAGGCAAAGGAATGGTCCAAAGTTTCTCATCCTCCAAACGAAAAACAGCAATCTCCGATGGCTTGTCGTCTGAACCCTCCAAACAAACCCAATGAATGGCTCCATTCAGCTGCGTCCCCTTCGATATAACACTATACTTAGTAAAGTCATGTATTTTTCTCCAACAAGAACAATTTCTGAGGGAATAGACATACACGCCATTGCAGCGGCTTATTTTCAGCAATTTGTAATCATCAGAACAATGGTCATACGCAAATCCAACTACGCCACCGCGGGGATGATCCCCGCAATCCCGTATCAGCTTGGACTCCCTCGTCGACGGATTGAATACACATATCAATCCAAACTCGTTCACCATGCATATCAACCCATGACAGGAACCAATGATTTCCCACGCATGATGAGTACTAGGATTATTAATGTTCTTAAATAAAAAATCAATCTTTGATACTGCAACATCAATGTCGTCGTCATTATCAGATGACCCCCCGATACTTACCGTATAGACACGAAGAGGGCAGAAGGGAGTGGCTACCAGTATCCGCTGTGTTTGGATATTGGAATTCGTGGTGAGTGATTGATTGAGGTGGGCTTTGATGAAGTGGGGATCAGAGATCAGAGAGCGCCATCGCTTTGACACGCACTTGAATCGTAACAGAGCCTTCACCGGCAGTTTTGAGAGTATTTCAACAATAAGATGTTGGGTAAGGTATGGCGCTCTAGGCATGGCTTCGCATGGCTCCTGATTTCTTCTTTTACTTTCTGCCGCCATCTTCATCTTCATCTTCATCTTCATGGCTTTGCCTCGATTCCTTCTGGATCTATTCATATTTGGCAGCCGACTGCACTTCATGATAACATATATGCCAATTAGTTCTTCAGGTCAAGTAATTGCTTGAATCTCAAACAACACAGATGAAATCGGCAGTCAATTAGGCCCTGCTTGTTATAATTATCTCCTCTGCTTTTCTGAAACAAATCGCCACTGACAGAGAAAGAGGCGCCTGAAGTTTTGCAGAGGAGTGAAGGAGGCGTATATATATATACTCTGGTTAGGAATGGAAAAGATGATAGATGGCGTTAGGGTTCCGAGTTAGAGACGGAGAGAAAGTGGTCAAAGGATATATATTAATATATATGGCGCTAGGGTTCCAAGTTACACATATTTTTTGTTTTTTCCCACAGGGCAGTGAACCACGGTACGTCTCCACAAGCTTTAATCAGACAGAAGTAGTGAAATTGGGCTTTCCACCCGAGGGCTTTCTCCAAAGGTAGATTATCCGTGTAGTTTAGTAGTACCGCTTTTCTTTAGGCGATCTATGTAAAAGTGAACATAGATTGGACTGGATGGGCTTGACTTTTAAGTTAAAAATATAAAGTCGGGCCTGGTCTTTTATTTAAATGGATTGGATTGGATGGGCTTGATTTTTAAGTTAAAACTAAAGGATTGGGCCTAAAATTACAGAATGTGTGTCTGTCGTTAGTAGTACCGCTTTTCTTTAAGCGATCGAGCGATCTATGTAAAAGTGAACATAGATTGGACTGGATGGGCTTGACTTTTAAGTTAAAAATATTAAGTCGGGCCTGGTGTTTTATTTAAATGGATTGGATTGGATTGGATTGGATGGGCTTGATTTTTAAGTTAAAACTAAAGGATTGGGCCTAAAATTACGGAATGTGTGTGTGAAGTAGTACCGCTTTTCTTTAAGCGATCTCGATCTATGTAAAAATGAACATAGATTGGACAGGATGGGCTTGACCTTTAAGTTAAAAATATAAAGTTGGGCCTGGTCTTTTATTTAAATGGATTGGATTGGATTGGATGGGCTTGATTTTTAAGTTAAAACTAAAGGATTGGGCCTAAAATTATGGAATGTGTGTGTATATATATATATACACACACATTACAAAATTACGAGCTCATTGATTAAAGATCTCGTTTACCAACATGTTCTCAAATTAAATAATCAAGTAGAGGAGTATTTGAGATTGGTTCACACATATTTTTTAATTTGAGTCCAGTCCATTGATCAACTAATCGAACATGACCCAAATTTTTAGTGACTTGAGTTCGAGTTTTTCATCAAAAATTTAACTTATTTGTAGTTTAAAATGTTTTAATCCTAAATTAAATTCCATGTGAGACATAATTATTATTTTTTTGTATGAGACTATACGACAATAAAACAATCAAAACATAATAGTAAATTATTTATGTTTTAAATTCTAAGTTTATCTTTTCTAATGATTAAATTTATCTTTATCTTTATATTTATATTTATATTGAATGTGATTTTTTAATATTGATTATTTACTCACTTGATAACACGATACGTTTTTCTTAGTATATTATAGAAGTGTTAGGAGATGATAAAGAAGACGGTGATGACAGGATAAAAATCACCTCCAATGCGCCTCTGTCTAGTAAGGATCCAACGGCTGAGATCAAACCCACCTCAGCTCCCTTGCCTTGTCAGCTCCTACTCAGTTTTATCTCAGCACCTAGTCAACGAGTTAATGGAGAAAGTTACTGAGCTACACTTTTTTTTACTACATGTATAAATATCCAATACAACATATAAGTATACGGTTACTACGAGAAATTAAGGTTTTAGGGACAATCAAAACTGTCCCTAAAATCTCCGAAACCATCCCTAGAAGTCAAATTGGTCCGTCACTAAAAGTAGCGTGACAAAAGATCTCTAAAGACGGTCAAAGTTAACCGTGACAAATGTTAGCCACCAATTGACTCAGGGGGGTGAATAGAGTCAATGCCCAATTTTTGTAATTTATAAAAAGTTATTTCTAACTAACTATCATGCAATAATCAATTGACATATTCAAGCAACATATATCACAAGTGACAAGTGTAAAAGAGATAGAGATAGGAAATTGCAAATAATGACTCGGCGATTTAGCGTGGTTTGGAAACTCCTACTCCTCGACTCAAGATCCTCCTTGAGACTTACCAAATCCACTAGAGCTTCTCCTTAATGGTGGAGAGCAAACCTTCAATTTGAAACAATATCTTGCTTCTCTTCCTTGCTAAGAGAACACCCTTCTCTTAGGCTTTTTTTTGGGTCACACCAACCCTTTACAATGACTTGTAAAAGAACTGAAGTGTACAATGAATCTCTTAAAGATAATAGTACAAAGTTTAGCTCATAACTATAGTAAATATGAATATATTTATGAAGCTCAGAATCACTAAAGTGAATGAAATATTAGAGAGGAAATGAAAGCTCAATGAATACTTTTTTAATGATCTTAAAAAATGGTAGAATGCTGTCTCAAATGGTGTATTTAATTCTGCAGATCAACCATCTATATATAGAGAATATCACGCTCAATATAGTTGTTAGAGGGATCTCAAAACCCTAGAAGGAGCCGACTCTTATCTAGAAGAGGAGCTGGCTCCCAGCCTCTGCGAGCCTGCTCGAAAAATAGCTACTGGAATGTTAGCAGCCTGCTCTGTTTTTCATGGAGCCTGTTCCATTGTTGTATGAAACTTAAAATGAATTTATTTTAACCCTATCTTCACTTCCTATGATGTGTGGCTCATGTGTGAATGTGTTTATGAATTTTATGAGGTGATTTAATGTTATTTAAAACTGAAATGAGAATGGTTATGCATGATCCTATGATTTTGAGCTTCAAGTAAATATTCAAAAATACCTTAACAATGAAGCTTAACCACTCACCACCCTATCTATCCCTTTTTCTTCAGTCTTTGACCATGATTGTTTAGGCTTGATGAAGACTTGCTTTCTTTCTTTGAAATGCTTGAATGATCTTTGAAATCCGAGTTTTTCTTAGATTTCTTGCAACTTTTGAGGCTTCCTTGAATCCATTGCTTGGAATGCTTGAAATAGACTTTGGCTCATTACTTTGTATCCATTGCTTGGAATAAACCTTCTAGCTCAATATTGAGGTTTGAATATTGATCATCTATACATCACTCAATGAAAATATTAGTACTTAACCATCATTAATGGTTTGTAATCATCAAAACATAAGATTGACCTTTAGATAAAATCCTTACGCCAACAATCTCCCCCTTTTTGATGATGACAAAACATTGATGCGTTTATTGTCAAGGTGGAGTTGCATTTGAAATAATGCTCCCCCTATCGATATGCATACATTGAATTTATATCATGCTTGATTTTATAACAAATATATTAGACATTAAAGTGTATAAGTCTCCCCTTGCAATATGCGTCTAGAAAGAAAAAAAAATATAAGTGAAAGACAATATACTCATAAGCAAATCAAGCATAATGAATCATACATCTTTCTCCCCCTTTGTCATCTCAAAAAGGTGGAAAGATAAAGCAGTTACTTGCCATTTCACGCAATAATGAAATATAGGGCAAATGAAGATGTATTAATAGCAAAGATTTCATTTTATAGATGGCAGATTTCAATACATAAGGAGAATGTGTACACAAATACCATATGTCAGACAAAAGCATAAATCATGATAAGGACTTCAAAAGAAAATGACAGAAATAAATAAAACATAGCTAAAAAGATGCTTCTCTTAAGCAAATAAAGTAAATGAGTGCAATAGTGTTTAAACGGGGGTGCTACTGTTCTAAGGAGAAGGGGGGTCCATACGCGCTTCGGAATTCTCCAAAATCGTCATTAAGATTGTGATACCCCCTAATTTCGGAACACGGGTTGATCAAATCCACGCACAAAATCAGGGGATATCAAAATAATTAAAATATTTAAACAAGCACAGAATACAAAGATGTTTAATAAAGAATAAACAATACGCTGAAGAAAAACTAATAAATAAAAATTTCCATTAATAACTCGACAATGATTACAACTAGGGAATCCCGTTCAAGGACCCCTTAACCAAAATCCACTATCCACAAATCCATTAATAATTACTGAAGTGATAATATCATACTTTGAAATAAAATAGAAAGAATAGATAAGTCCTCCAACTGCGGATCCTCAACCTTGAGACTTGAACTTTTAATACCCTGAAAAATAAATTGTGGGTTAAATCCTACGAGCAAACTCTCTCTACCAGGCCTCTAAAAACTAATAAGCAGATCATCTCTAATCAAAACCAAACCTAATAAAGTTTTTAAGTTCAATAAAGATACACATATGTATAAATAATTATATACAATATAACATTCACATCCATTAATAGGTTCATTAATTTTCAAAACCATTAAATCAAGATTAAAATATAATCATACCTAAACCAATCCACAATCCCCTTCTTTTTTAAAGAGAAACCTTTTACCCTTAATTTCATTTTAAATAATTATTTAATCATTTAAATAATAAACCATAATCTAAGGAATAATTCCTTTAATCCAAAACCCTATAACCACTGATGAATGATTTTATTTATTTAAATCATAAAGCAAAGATTTATACATTGGCAATTCATCCATGCCTTCTCCAATATTATTTTATTAATATATACAAAATAATATACTAACTTATAAATACTCAATTATTCTAATTTAAGAATAACAAATCGTAATCCAATCTATACATACAATAACTATAGATGAAATTTAAACATCTAATACACGTAGCCATTAACTTATGCTTTGGCAAATCAACCATGTCATTATAAATATATTTATTAATATATTAGCAATTCAATAATGCCTTCTTAAGTATATATATTTATACTTTTAATTAGCAACTCATTCATACTTCCTATGTATGTATTTTATTCATATAAATATTTAGACCATATATTTAAGTCTTTTGGCAACTTATCCATGCATACAATTCAACTATGTATCAACTTTAAACTTAACGATAAGCTAAATCACACATAGACATCTCATGCATTTCATAAGCATAACATTACTTTAATAACCAGCCTATCCAGATATAACAAATAAGAAACAGATCTGTGTCTTTAACTACTTTACTTATTTTATATTTTAGCAATTAAACAGTTAATCACATGCAGATAAAATAAAGCAAAGTATAAAGTTAGAGATGACACCAGGATTTTAGCGAGGAAACCCCAGTTGATAAAATACGTCAACTGTTATGGGAAAAACCTCATGGACTTGTGCAATCCAAAGTAAACCAATCCACTATGTTTAGAACAAAGTATACTGAACTTTGACTTTGACTCACACCCTATCGTTCTACACCACACCAACCGCTAACGATCCTCTGGCTTTGCGACTCCCTGTCTAACAACAACTTGATCTCAGGCTTACACTTGATATTTGTAGAAGAGTAGCAGGTAGATCAGACAGCACTCCGCGAATGCTCTAATCCTTCCAAAGTGTGACTGCGTTTACTTCTGTTCTTCAATCGTCTGACTGATGTAGAAGAAGATCTGATTTGTCTGATCGATGTTAATACGACTGTATGATCACGATCAGGATTCGAATACCACAACTCTAAACTATGTTTATGTGTATGTGTTCTAGAAAGATATCAGAAAAATCAACTCTGATTTTCTGCACAAATAATCTTCCTAAGGCTTTGAATAATATCTGAATTATAATGTAAAAGCCGTCCTTAAACCAATGTATATGACATGGTTTATATAGATTATGGAATGACCTAATCCCTCAAAAATAAGGTAAATTTCGTGCATAGGATTTGGTACAATTCTAGACCAACTGGGAAATAAATCAGAATAAGGAAACTGCAATTGTATTACAAACAGGACATCTTGAACCGGTTCAAGGAAAGTTGAACCGGTTCAAGGACGCTGAACCGGTTCAAAGTTGGCAGACTTGTGGATTTTGAATTCCTTTAGCCTTGGTTCATTCTACGGAAATTGTAGACTAACATGGAAAGTGTAGAATGTCCAACCTTGCTCATATTCCTTCCTAATGTAGTGTCCTTACCCTTTTCATCACAAACTCTTCAAGTATGGTAAGTTTGAACTCATTCCCAGTTGTGTAATTCCTGTTAAACTCGATGACTTGTAGGACAAGTAATTTAAATTACAACTCAACTTGGACTTGTTATGTCATGATAATTGCCAATAAATAAATAATATCTCACAGCATCTATATCTACGTCTCTTAGGAATGCTCACATTTTGATTGTCCAATAGTTGTAGTCATTTTCGCCAAACCAAGGAGGTCTATTGTTAGATTGACCTTCTTAATGAAAATTTGTATTGGCCATGGTCGTTCTCTAAGATGATTAAATCTTTTTCTAGAGATTAAGCTCTGATACCAATTGTTAGCCACTAATTGACTCTAGAGGGGGGTGAATTGAGTCAATGCACAATTTTTGAATTTATAAAAAGTTATTTCCAACTAACTATCATGCAATAATCAATTGAGATATTCAAGCAAAATATATCACAAGTGACAAGTATAAAAGAGATAGAGATAGGAAATTGTAAACAATGACTCGGCGATTTAGTGAGGTTTGGAAACTCCTACTCCTCGGCTCAAGGTTCCTCTTGAGACTTCCCAAATCCACTAGAGCTTCTCCTTAATGGTGGAGAGCAAACCTTCAATTTGAAGCAATACCTTGCTTCTCTTCCTTGCTAGGAGAACACCCTTCTCCTAGGCTTTCTTTTGGGTCACACCAACCCTTTACAATGACTTGTAATAGAAATGAAGTGTACAATGAATCTCTCGAAGATAGTAGTACAAAGTTTAGCTCACAACTTTAGTAAAGATGAATATATATATATGAAGCTCAGAATCACTAAAGTGGAATGAAATATTAGAGAGGAAATGAATGTTTCTTTAATGATCTTCAAGATGGTAGAATGCTCTCTCAAATGGTGTATTTAATTCTACAGATTAACCATCTATATATAGAGAAATATCACGCTCAATATAGCTGTTGGAGGTGGTTAGGGATCAATAAATGAAAAAGTTTCCGTTGGATTTCAAAACCCCAAAAGGAGCCGGCTCTTGTCTAGAAGATGAGGCAGCTCCCTTGCCTTGAGAGCCGGCTCTCTATTGCATGGAGCCGGCTCCCAGACTCTAAAAGCCTGCTCCTTATTTTGAGAGCATTCTCTTTGGTTGGAAGATTGATTTTTTGTTGAAAAATAGCTGCTGGAATGTTGGCAGCCTGCTCTGTCTTTCATGGAGCCTGCTATATTGCTGTATGAGACTTAAAATGAATTTATTTTAGCCCTTTCATCACTTCCTATGATGTATGGCTCATGTGTGAATGTGTTTATGAATTTTATGAGCTGATTTAATTTTTTTTTAAAACTGAAATGAGAATGGTTATACATGATCCTATGATTTTGAGCTTCAAGTAAATATTCAAAAATACCTTAACAATGAAGCTTAACCACTCACCAACCTATATATCCCTTTTTCTTCATTCTTTGACCATGATTGTTTAGGCTTGATGAAGACTTACTTTCTTTCTTTGAAATGCTTGAATGATCTTTGAAGTCCGAGTTTTTCTTTGATTTCTTGCAACTTTTGAGGCTTCCTTGAATCCATTGCTTGGAATGCTTGAAATAGACTTTGGCTCATTACTTTGTATCCATTGCTTAGAATGCTTGGAATAGACCTTCTAGCTCAACATTGAGATTTGACTATTGATCATCTATACATCACTCAATGAAAATATTAGTACTTAAACATCATTAATGGTTTGTAATCATTAAAATATAAGATTGACCTTTAGATAAAATCATAAGGCCAAAGGACGGTCAAAGTTAACCATGACAAATAATTTAGACCTTTAGGGACAATACTTATTGTCCCAAATAACACCGTCCATAAAATTTATTAGTGTATGAATTAGGATCAGTTTCAGGAATTGTCCCCAATACGTACAGTATTAGGGACGGATGAACGTTCCCTAAAACATTATTTATAATTGTAATTATTCTATTAGGAACGGATGGACTGTCCCTAATACATTATTATTTTTAATTATAATTATTGTATTTGGGACGGAAAGACTATCCCTAATACATAATTATTTTATTTTTTTTTATGCTTAATTGATTTGTGAGTTTTAACCATTCCGGATACATAAACAAAATAGATCCACAATAACATTAAAAAAGATATTAAATAAATCCACAATAATATTCAAGATCCATAAAATCACCAATTTTCTAAACTAAAACTAAAACCATCTGCTATGGTTTCATCCTCTTCAAACCAGATGCAAAGTCATCAAAATACAACCCAAAAAAGATAAAGGGTTTAGAAATCAACTAGTTGATCATCAAAAAGCTCCAAAATTTGTGTACTAAAAATTTTATCTCTTTATCGCACTAATCATTCTGTTGGTGGCTGTGGTGGTGCTTGCTAGTGGTGTTGATATTGCCACCATGTTGGTGGCGGTTACTCATATTGCAACCTTATTGGTGGTGGCTGCTGCTGTTGATATTGGAGGAACCACGGTGGCGGCTGTTGTTTGAACTGCTCAAGCATCTTATCAAGTTTATCCATCTTTTCCGCCAATTGTACATTTTTTTCCTCAGCAATTTCGGCCCTTTTTCCTAGAAGCCTTGTCACATGATGAGGAGGCACATTGACGCCTTGGAGCCACGAAACCATGTCCGAATCCACGGCAATATCCCTTCCTTATGCCTAATCGGTTTTGCACTATCTCAACATCATTTATGATTGGACTCGTACTATCATAATTTTGAGAATTTTGCCCACAGCCATTTCTTTCATTGCATCCTGCAAAATATTTAAGTTCGCTATCAAATTGAAAGAATATGGCATAGGAATAAATCATGTGCAAGCTAGAATATTAATCTCAATAGAGAGGAAAAAATTTGCTTATTGAAATGCTTATTTTCAAAATGGAAGGATGAATTTGGACACACTGCAATGACAAATGACAACTGCTATTAATCGTGAACACTTTTTAACTGAAAGCAATCTATTTTAAGGAAACATTTTGAATACTCTTGCTAAAGTGCTAATGGTGCAATGATTTAAGTGGTAAAAATTGATTTCACCGAAAACGAAAAGAGATGGAAGAGGTTGATGTGATGAGATTGGATTGAGCTCTTAAGGAACATGAAAATTGATTCTATTTTACTTAATATTTGAATATGATAACTTTGATACGAGAATATGTCCTAAAATAGAGCGGAATGAAAACATAGGATTCATGTAGCCAACCTAAGTAATTGAGAAAAGACTTAATTGTTGTTATTACTTAAATGTTTGAAAATTAAACTTCTTCATTGCCTTCAAGTGACTCAACTACAACTCATAACCTTCCCACGATTTTTTCTTATGCAGTTGTGCTTTGGAAGCTGGAACCGTTGTTCGAGAGAGAGTTCCCACTTAGAGGCATTGGGAAGGAGTGACTGACTTTAACCTTAATTTTTATTCCAAAATTGGGGTTCAATATATTGTTCCCTAGAGAATTTGAAGAAGACCAAATAAAGCAAAATTTGATATAATAAAATTGTATAATTGAACCCCGACGCATAGTGACTATAGGGGGGTATGGTTATTTAAACCATACATGAATGAATAAGTGTATATATAATAATTTCTTGCATGTTAAAAAAGGAAGGAGAAAAAGAGAAAAAAGTAGTGAACAGAAGAAAAAAAAAAAGATAATGCAATTTGAAGGAGTAAAATGCTGCCATCATGGGGGATAAAAACTTACAGACAAATAAATAATTGCTATGTTACGATGACATGGTTCATGAGCGGTAATAGGAGAGTATCTACATAGGTGATTGCAGCATTAACAAACGGGGCATCGTCAACTATGACAAGGTCCCTCGAAGTTCCCTCTCGTGTTGTATAAAACAAACTTCTCCAAGTTTATCAAACACATAGCTTCTTCTTCATCATTCCTCCTCCTCCTCCTCAAGGTAGTCAATGGCTATAAGATATGGAAATAATATGGAAGTTTAATGTCGGGTTTAGCCCAAGACTGGTTCACCCCATATTCCCTCATAGCCCAGCTGAATGCATTATCACCACCGCATGCTACTATACAAAAGCATCCATCAAACACCTCTAATTCCACTGCATCATTAAAACTGGTGATGGAAGTCGTAGTAGGCAAAGGAATGGTCCAAAGTTTCTCATCCTCTAAACGAAAAACAACAATCTCTGATGGCTTGTCATCTGAACCCTCCAAACAAACCCAATGAATGGCTCCATTCAGCTGCGTCCCCTTCGATATAACACTATACTTAGTAAAGTCTATAAACTTTTCTCCAACCAGAAGAACAATTTCTCAGGGAATATACATACATGCATGGCTTTGCCTCGATTCCTTCTGGATCTATTCATATTTGGCAACCGACTTCTCTTCATGATAACATATATGCCAATTACTTCTTCAGGTCAAGTAATTGCTTGAATCTCAATTAGGCCCTGCTTCTTATAATTATCTCCTTTGCTTTTCTGAAACAAATCGCCACCGACAGAGAAAGAGAGGCGCCTGAAGTTTTGCAGAGGAGTAAAGGAGGCGTGTATATATATATATATATATATATACTCTGGTTAGGAATGGAAAAGATGAGAGATGGCGCTAAGGTTCCGAGTTAAAGACGGAGAGGAAGTGGTCAAAGGATATATAGTAAGGATAATACTTAGCTACTCACTGGTGAGTAAGGTGAAGCTACTCACTCCTATTTAGTCAAATAATAAAATAACACATCACATTTAATAATAAAATAATTCACACCTAAAAACACAATATATGGTTGATCCGAAAAAGCAGAGAAAGGTGTGAATTATTTTATTATTGAAGGTGATGTGTTATTTTGTTATTGGACTACATAAAGGTGAATAGCTTCACCCTACTCACTGGTGAGTTGCTAAGTATTGTCCATATATTAATATATAGGGTAAAGTACAGCCACACACCTGAGGTTTGACAAAAGGACACTCAGAAGAAATTTAGCTGTTTTTTGAATAAAGACACCCCCTAAAGGTTCAAAAATGGACAAAGACTCCCCCTTTACATGAAAAATTGACCAAATTACCCTTTGACCGTTTATGAGACTTTTTTAACTTTACAATTTAATAAATTGGACCAATCTACCCTCATGAATAATTTATGTATTAAAAAAAAAAAAAAAAAAACTTTATATTGTTCACCTTTTTTTTTTATTTTTTTTTATTTACTTCATAAATGTCTCAACTTCTTATAAAGGAAAATAGGTACCAGTATAACTTTATACATGTCTTTGTCTTTTTTTTTTCCCCTTTGTTTTATTATTATTATTTTCCCTTTGTTTTATTATTATTATTTTTTTCCTTTTATGTTCGAAAAATGCATAATATTTGATATATAATTTAAGATGCATCACTAGTAGCATATTTTTTATTTTTCAGGAAAAGAGATTGGTTTAATTTTTTTTGGATGAAAGAATTAAGCATATAAATTTTTTAAAAAAAAAAGAAAAAAAAAAGAAGTAATAACAAAATATAATTTATTTGAAATATATGTATTGGATCAAAAAATCAGTTTACACGTTTACATTTTTAAGAAGTTTGGACATTTATAAAGTAAATAACAAAAAAAAAAAAAAAAGTGAACAATATAAAGGTTTTTTTTTTTCTTTACTTTTTTTTTTATGCATAAATTGTTTATGAGGGTATATTGGTCCAATTTATTAAATTGTAAAGTTAAAAAAGTCTCCTAAATAGTTAAAGGGTAATTTAGTCAATTTCTCATATAAAGGTGTGTCTTTGTCTATTTTTGAATCTTCAGGGGGTGTCTTTATACAAAAAATAGATAAATTTCTTCTGAGTGTCCTTTTGCCAAACCTCAAAGGGTGTGACTGTACTTTACCCTAATATATATGACGCTAGGGTTCTGAGTTATACATATTTTTTATTTTTTCCCACAAGGCAGTGAACCAAGGTACGTCTCAACAAGCTTTAATCAGACAGAAATAGTGAAATTGGGCTTTCCACCTGAGGACTTTCTCCAAAGGTAGATTATTCGTGTAGTTAGTAGTACCGCTTTTCTTTAAGCAATCGAGCGATCGATGTAAAAGTGAACATAGATTGGGTTGGATGGGCTTAACTTTTAAGTTAAAAATATAAAGTCGGACATGGTCTTTTATTTAAATGGATTGGATTGGATTGGATTGGCTAAGCTTGATTTTTAAGTTAAAACTAAAGGCTTGATTCTCATTGACACCAAGGGTATTTTAGTAATTGGCAAAATACCTATTTTGGCTTTTTTAATTGATTTGGTATATCAGAAGGGTAATTTCGTTCTTTTATCACAGACATGGTGCAATGTGATCAATTTTCATAGTATTGGGGGTTTTCTAAAGTAGGTTGGGGTTATTTGATAAAAAAAAAATGATAGTATTAGGGGTTTAAATTTACCCTAATAAATATCATAACTTATTTCATTCAATGTAACTTAGATTTGTAAATTTAACCAAAGTCAAATGAAACCAACCATGTATTATTATTAACATCATAACGATTTCATAACTAACATCACAACTAAATTTTATAAAATATAGGAACACAATTCTAACATAAATCACAACTTATTTTATTATATATATATATATATATATATATATATATATATATATATATATATATATTTATGAGATTCATAAAATGAAATGAACTCAAGGAAAAACCAACCACATGTTTAGAATAACATCATAACGATTTCATAACTACTATCATAACTAAATTTCATATAGTGTAGAAACAAATTTGTAAAATATATCACAATTGTTGACCTAAATTTTTTGACCTGTGGGCAATCTAGTAACTTTGACGATTACAAACCATTAATAATGTTTTGCACTAATTTCTATATTAAGTGTTGTGCTAGATAGGTTCATATTTTTAAGATTCATTCGTTTATGTATTTTTTAATATATTTTGAAGCTCACTTATATAGGATCATGCATATCATTTATTTGTTTGCTTAATATTACATTTGATTTATGTTACGTATTTGATACAAGTCATATAAAAATAACAAATGATACATATTAAGAGTAAGTTGAAATGTCATATATAATTTTCGTATCAATTGGAATGTCACATATAATTTTCGTATCAAACATGTTACATTTAAATTGTAATGTTTATTTGATTACACGCTTGATTCATGTTACGTATTTAAAATAAGTTACACAAAATTAATATGTGATACATTCTATGAATACGTTAAGATATCATGTATAATGCATATTTGAAAATGTTACGTCAAAGTTGTACAAATAAGTTAGGATATCACATATAATTTGCCATTGAAACATGGTATAGTAAATTTGTAATACCATTCTAAATTTTTTTTGTTTGATTTCACACTTGATTCATGTTCACATAAAAGAAAAAATGTGATACATATTACATATAAGTTGGGATGTCAAATATAATTCGCATTTGAAACATGTTACATGCATTCTAAAAATATATCATCATAGGCTGTTTAAATAAGTTGCACTGGATAGTGTACTCGTCAACATACTTACATCATATGTTTTTTTAAAGTTGCTTTCCTTAGGGTAACATCCATGAAAATTTAGATATTCATCGTCCTTACGATCATAATAACCTGCCAAATTTTATTTAAATCACAATTTGATAATTAAATTACAAAGCCGCACATGAAACACCAAAAGATTTATTATATATAGTATTCGAAGAAAATTTAACATTCATCGTCTAATATTAATATAATAACAATAATTGAGCAAGTTACTGATTGTCTCAAATAAGCAAAATAAAAGAATTCAAGAAACAAATCACAATGCCAACAACTTTGGACTAAGCATCAAATGAGCAATTTGTCTTTTTTTAACTGCTACATTGGTAATTTCAATAGTTTTCTCTGCAACAATTCCATCAAAAGATCAGTATGACTTAATGCTCACAAAATTTTAGAACTATTGGGTAATTAAATTCAGTTCTCATAGAAAATAGGGGATGATGCATACAATAATACATTAAAGCGTCAAATGAAAATATAAGCATTCATTGTCTACATATTGGCTCATCTTATATTGAAAATCAAATAATGAGCTAGTCACATACATGAAAAAAAAAATAATAAAAAATAAATAAATAAATCAGCATTAATGTATGTAAAAGAATAAGAAATCACCCAACCTTTAACTTATTATACTTCTGTTGAATACTTTTTAGCTCACATAAGGCTTAATTTCATTCATCCTGGTAAAAGCAATTTTAAAAAGAGAAAGGACAATGGTTTATCCTTCCTGCATAAACTTTAATCCAAAGTACATTAAGATATGAAATTTGTGTACATACAAATTCCTCTTGTCCCTTATTTAAGTTATCACACAGTTTAATAAATAAATTACATTAAAATTAATATTCAATAGTTTTATGGGAGGGCATAATTTTGGTCTATTCTCAAAATTAAATCACAATAAACAAAATGCAAATACCCCACTAAAATAATAAAATATGTCCCCAATATGCATTGCATGTGCCATAATCCACTGTACTAGAAGTAGTGCCAAAAAAAAAAAGAAGTAAATGTTAGTATACCTTTTAAATCATTTTTTGTAGTTAAATGATTAAGTATCTTTTCATATACAAAAATTCCTTTGCCATAAAAATATAACATGAATGAATAATACACTCATAAATTAATTTCTTTCACCCCCAATTTTTATTTTATTTTTATTTTTTTGGCATCTGAATAAAGATATCCAACATGAAAACAAGAAATACCAAACTTATTGTTTAATATGTCTCTCAGAAGAAAAAAAAAAAAAAACATTTGTAGTTACTAATGGAAATTACATTTCTCACCTTTGGAAATCAATAATAGATGCACTATGAAGCAACTAAATTAGAAGAGATCACGTTAAGCGATAGATCCTTGGATGCTGAAGTAGAAAATCAAATATCAGTTGTACCATACATAAATTTCTTTAATAGTCTATTTTTTAGACCATCATTGAGAGGGAAGACAATATTAAATACGAGTTTGGTACTACTAAAATAATATAAAGGAATGTCAAAGCTCCATCATATCAAGATGTAACATTTTCTAATATAGTTACCACAGATAGATCATATATGAACTCAAAGAGGGCCAAGAGACTAATATGTTAATCCAGATGAGCTTAAAAATATACTCATTGGCTCATTTGGAAAAAATTGCTTAAGATATTTTCATCCAAAAAAAAAAAAAAATGACTGATACTAAAAATATAAAAGTATAAGTTGTTTGTCTAATGATACCTAATAAAATAAGGGGTTTTGAAAAAAATCCATTAAAGATCTTGTATCAACTCGTCACGCTTAAGTAGCAATATATACATATATGTATAGATAAATGCCACAACCATATCCCTATATTTCCCATCAAATTTCCGTTCTTCCCGACTTCGCCATTTTCGATTAACACTCCTAGATGAGGATACCACATTATCAACATTAACCAAAGGGAAATTTACAGAATCTAACTCCCACAAACCCCAATTTGATGAAGACTTTAAAGAAGACTCATTGGAGATTTTAGGCTCTTGTTGCTTTCCACTCCATAACCACCAAGACAAATAGGTAAATGTTATAACTACATCTCTCATCATCCAAAATTTTCTATGTACTTATGCTCTGATAATTTAAAGATGAGACAAAATATTCCAAAATGGATTCTATTTCTGCCAGTTATGGGAACAACTAAAATAAGAAAACTGATTAAGTAGATAGAAACAAACAGTAATAAAGATTAAAACCTAAACAAATGAAGGATGATATTGCAGTGTCTATACTAAAAATCTCTTTTGTTTTTCTCATTCCTTATTAGCAAACAAATGAGTCATATGACATCTATTTTGAACGTTAAGTGGATTGACACCCAATATTTTACCCAGAAAGATATAATTGAAATTGCCTATATTTTCAAAGATAACTTGTATTTACCAAAAAATAGATCAATAACTCAAGTGTAATTGATATCACAAACTAAACATAAAATATGAAAGTTAAGAAATAAAACAAGGAAAAAGAAAAAACCCATCATGTAGCCCGGAAAGCAAAAAAAAAAAATCTTGGAAACTAGAACTTGAAAAAAGTGAATATATTAATAAATCTTCACTTTAAAATAATAATAATAATAATAATAATTGAACCAACATTGAAACGGAAACAATCTGTTTTCAAGCTCAACAAACAATTCTATCTAAAAAAAAAAAGTTATAATAAAACTGCAAATCAACCTAACAATAATAAAGGGTTCTAAAGAAGATTGCAAGAAGAAGTAAAAAAAAAAATTACCTAATATTTATTTAGATAAATATATGTGAGTGATAAATATGAAGGGTCAAAAGAGGACCTTGCAATCTCCACAAATGGTGAGTGAATTATGATTTCTGGCAACTACACAACAGATGTTTTGGGACTCAAGAGATTTCATTATGCAAACCCATTCTTTCTCTTCATTGTTGCCGATGATTCCCAACTGTCCGTCTTCTCCAGAGCCCATGAGAGGAACATAACAAAGGATGAGTGTTATCACATGGTCTTCTCCAAACCATGCAATAATGCCGGTGTTGGAAGCCATATAAGAGAGTATAGAAAGAGTTCTTAAAGTAGAGTAGAAGTCGCCGAAGGAAGAATGTAGTGATTTATGGGTGCGCCCTAAGTCACATAATTCGCTCAAACCACTGGCGCTCCATCGCTCCGCACGCAAATTGGCATTTTGAGAGCGAATTCGTCAAAAATTCACGCTCTCGTGTTTTTGAATTCGAGAATTCAATTTAAGAATTCGCTGGTTTTTAAAGTTCAATTCGACGAATTGTGTAAGGTAAAGTCGCGTATTTTGTTCAAGAATTCGACGACTTTTGACAATAAATTCACGAATTTAGTGTGAATCTTGAGAAATTTCGATTTTACCCCCAACTTAAATAGACCAAATAAGGTTAATTATGTCAAAAAGTAATCAATTTAATTTAATTAAGTAAACTCTGCCCTTTATAGGTAAAAATCAAATAATATAACAATATACTTAATATTTAATAATACTTATTTATTAGTAAAGAAATAAATGAATAAATAACTTTTCATATTCTGATTGTGTTTTCTCAATTTTCTCTTGCTATTAAGTGTTGGGTTCATGATTCTTGAACTTCTTTCACTAGTAATTGACTCTTGATTCACTCTTATAGTCTTATTTTCGTTCCATCATTTCATATTCTCTTTGCTATTTCATATACTTTTCATATGCTTTTGAACATTGCTATTTCAAAGACAATAATTGTCATCTTGAGAGTTTAAAGCAGGTTAAATGTATAAAAGACAATGTTTTTGAACATTGCTTTTTCTATTATGCCCTATTCATTGTTATGTTTTTATTTTTACAAAGCAGCTTATTTGATTGTCATGTTTGTTAATTTATGCATTTTTATAAAGTAGGTTATATTTGGTTATAATGGACTCATATTTGATTCACTATTTTGTCTTTTTATTTGTATGAAATTTATTTAAAACATATATTTACTATTATAAATTAATATTTTGTATATTTATAATGTGGTGCTCCCGCTGTAAGATTTTTTAAGATATGCCGCTCTCGCTCTATGTGACTTAGGGTGCACCATTAATCCAAATTAAACATAATATCAATCTTTTCACAAAAATAAAAAAAAAAAATTAAAAAACCCAAATCAAAACCCTAAAAAACTCAGTCTTTCACCCAACACAAAAAAGAAAATGAATTAAAGAATTGATGCTTGTCTTGGCTATTTTTATTTGTGTGTGGTACAGAATCCTAAATTAAATTTTATGATTAGGAGGAGAGAGAGCTTTGTTCTCTTCTGTCAGGATGAGAATTTGGAAAAAGATGTTTTGAGGAAGTTTCAAATTTTAAATGGAAAATGAAAAGTTGAGAATAGCTGGCACCAAAGACCAATGAATAAATATTGTATATACACTCTGTATGAAGAAGTTGTATATACTGAATATGGTAAATATTATTTTCGCTCAAGCACTTGTATATACTATATACTGAATATGATAAATATTATTTTAGCTCAAGCGCCATCTCAGCAATTTTACTCTCGCTTGACACCTTCCAGTGAGAGACGCAAAGGAGACAATTTTTGTCCGTGATGACATGATTTTTCGTACAAAGACCTGCCACTAATATTTGTACTCATGTCTGAAGCACAAATATCATATTGAAAAATGCTATCAACGATTTCTTCCTGTTTTTGACAAACAAAGTCTTGCAAGAAGAAATTTGTAGAAAAAACATATTAGTAAAAGTGCAAAATACTTTACGAATCTTTCGACAAATGAGCAAAATATTTCATGAATTAAAAAAAAAATGGGCAAGTCACTCGTAATACTTTCAAGAGTGAGCACATTGACCCCTGACACAGACTTCCTGCTGTTTATGTATAATTACTAATTTACCCCGACACATTAATATAAAAAAATAAAAATAAAAATGCTAAATATCATAAATGTCCTCATATGTGTATGTATATGTGTGTGTATATATATACACTTCAATCAAGGACGAAGGGGTGTATCAGCGGTTGGGGACCGGTGGGTATGGTCAGAACCTACCTGTACGGCTATATATCAGTTTAAGGAGCTTCACAACCCACCTTTAAGAGGAGGGTAAGTTTAAACCCACCTATATATATGGCCATTCAATTCCTGCAATCACTGCACCTGAAATCCTGCAATCACCGCCAAAGGCACCCAAAGTCTTCAAAGAACGCAACTGATCATGATCTTCAACTCCGATTGAAATCATTTAATTTCTTTCTTTTTGTAGATTAATTTCTGAAACTTTGATGATTAATTAATTTTTGTTTCATAATTGTTGCAGCATTCCAAATCTGAGAATTTCAATGCGTTCATACTATATCTTACAATGAACCACTTTGACAGCTACATGTCGTATCAGGAATTGCCGGTAATTTAATCGGAAACAGAGTAGAAACTTTAGTTTTAGAAATCTTCTTTTCTTTTCTTTTTGTGATATGTTGCCTAACAACTGCTTGGAAGACGAAGGACTTATGAGGATTAAGTCTTTCTTAGTTACTAAATTTCTGATAAACTCATAATCTATTCGCAAGATTCATTTATTAAATATAAATGTATCACTAATAATTGATGATCACGATATATGAGAATACGGATATTGAAAAAATGGAGTTTTATATACTCTGGAGACTAAAACATAGCGAACCCGATGCTTGACTCTGAGATGCATGACTTGATTTGTAAGCTTTGTGAAATTAGGTTGAATTAGATCATGATCTTGAGATTGACTGTGAAGGAGGGTATATATATATATATATATATATATATATATATATATATTATTCACCTTACCATAATTAAATTAGAAATCTCTATATATATATATATATTTATATTGATGTGATATTTTGCTTGTGAACTTGGTTGCAGTTGGTGTTGAAGAGGGAGAGCAGTAAGGAAGAAGACGTGTTTAGTGTGACTTAGTAAAAAGGGCATAATTGTCATATTGAAGGGTAGAATTGTAATTATATACAAAATATAAGTCACGTGACTCAACTATTCATCGGAAAGTAACCACAGGTCACATCTAGGGGGCTGTGCTCACTTTTTAAAGTACTATGAGTGAAGTGTTCACTTTATTAATTCTAAGTAAATATTTTGCTCATTTGATAAAAGATTAGGGAGATATTTTGGCACTTTTGCCAAATATATATTAAGATTGAAAATGGTAATGGTCAATATCATATAGTCTTGGACAATGAAAAGTGGCAAATCTAGAAGGGCAACATATTTATGTCTTTGCAAATTGTTAATTTGAAAAAATGAAAAAGTTATACAAACAAATATGTAAAGTATAGATGTAGTCTTTGCAAATTTAATAAATGGATTAAATTTTCATCTTGCATCAAGATTTTTGGAGCAATTTTTTTCTTCAATCTGAGTTATTAATTAAGGATCAATATTGTTTTACATTGACAATAATGTACTCTTTTTCTGCTCACTAAACGTAAAAAGTATACCAAATCCAAGTGCTCTCAAACATTTGCAATAATAGTATAAAAAATAGGGACAATTGAAGAAAACACCCCTAAAGTATACTCCGCGTATCACTTTTACTCCCTATTTGAAAAAGTGTGCAAAAAATACCCTTAATCTTTTCACATTGTGCCAAAATACCCCTCCTGACATAAATTAGTGTTGTAGTACCGTTTTGCACTTTTACTCTTCTAAAAATGCTCAAGGGGGCATATATACTACTAATCTCATAGTATAGGGGTGTTATGTGCACATTAACTTCTTCTTCTTTTTTTGAAACTTTTTCTTCTCAATGTTCTCTAAACTTTTTTTTTTAGAAAAAAAACAAAAATTTGAGAATTTGTAGAACAAGGATTTGAATTTGTTAAAATTTCACTTAACTATTTTTTACTAATTTTTTTTTCTTTATTTTATTTTTTTTCAAACAGAAAAAAAAGAAAAAAATCTCAATATAAGTATGCACTGATTTTCGGAGTTTGAAGCAAATTTTTTTTTCTTTAGTTTGCACTTTATTTTCGTTTTTTATTTTCTATTTTTATCTTTTCTTTACTTTTATACTTTTTTTTTTTTTTTTTACTTGTCCATTGCCGACGTCCTCCAATAATGTCATTTTTAGCCATTTTACACAATTATTTATTTTTTTATATTTTATAAAATGGTCAATAAGGGTAATTTAGTCAACTTAGAGTTAAAATTTGTCAGAGATTCAGTCATTTTTAAAAATTATTATTTTTATATATTTTATAAAATAATTCAATGTGGGTAACTTAGTCAACTTAGAGTTTAAATTTGTCAAATGGACTTATTTGTACCAAATTAAAACTTTAAAGGGTATTTTTTACAGGATATAATATGCACGCATACTTTAGGACGTTTTCTGCACTTTGAACCTAAAAAATAAGACTTTGGTCAGCCTCTCTCACGCACGCTCTGATAACACATTGACTCCCTACTGGAGTAGGAGTGGCCTCACATTCAAAATTGCCAGTTCGAAACACCACCTTCCCATGACCATTGGCATCCCAGTTCCCAAATGCGTACATAAGAAGAATCTAGTTCTCAAAAGCCAACAAAACAGTAAGCTTACCCTAACCGCTGGCTGTATGTGAATCATTTCTTAACATTTTGATATATTTATAAGTTCATGCAATGGAGGCTGCATGTACTGCAATGCATTCAAAATAGTTCCAAATTTAAAAGTTGATACGGCACTGTAGTAAACCTTTCCCATTCTCCCTCACACTCCACTAGTTTGTCAACTATAAGAACCATGGGTTTAAAGCACCCTGATTTATAGGGGTAAAAAAATTGAATGAGCAAGATAGAATTCTGTTTAGTGCAACAGCAAAAAGGAAAAAAGAAAATAATGAATGGCAACTCCGGGCATCATCTAACAAAATTCCGAGCAATCTTGTCTATGATACAACAATGTACAAAACTCCTCAACTCTGTGATACTATCAGTTCATCAGTAAATTGGTTCATTTTGATAAGCAACCGTTTATTAGCCAACTCGCTGACAGAAAGTAGACAAGATGAGAGTACACTGTCACAGTCCGCACGGAGGTCATCTAGACACCAGTAGTCAGAAATCCATTGAATTTCTTTATAAGGTAATAGTGTATCTAGCTGCTTTTCAAACTCCAAGTTAGCCAAAAAGCATCCAGAAACAGGCTTTGTCAATAGGCCAGAATAAAACCAATGACAAAGTATTACCAATGCATCCCAGCTAATCGGAACCTTGATAGTCTTCGATTTGCTGCAAGATATAAAATATTTCAGACTTAAAATAATAATAGCAATAATCATAATTAAGTAAAAAATACAAAGTGCAACTCAATTTAATAAGGCTTTTTATTGATTGGGAACAACAATGTGAATTGCAAAAAAATAAATTATAATAACAAAATAATATAAAATATAACATCAGCGAATCAGCAAATTTTAAGGCATTTCAAGTGCAGATGAAGTGAAAAATTATCAATCTAAGAAAGGTTGAGCAAGCATTAGTAAGATTCGACTCCATCGTATATGAGGTTCAGGTATTCTACATTGATTACCAGTCATCAATAAAAAAATGAACATTGTTTTCCAATCCTTGGAATCCCATTTAAATCGTTTCTAGGTCACACGAATGAAGAAGTTCAAAAGCAACGTGCCTATGGAAGCATGCTTACAATAACGTAAAAACAAATTACAAATAAACATGGGAAAGACTTGAATTAAAGGAGAAAAAGGAAACTAATTTAGGTCCCCAACAACCACACCCCCCCCCCCCCCCCCCAATGAAACCCCATTTCATGCATAAATTCTCCATTTTTGAACTTATTAAGGACTGTCCAAACAGTCCCTGCACCTGTGCTCAAAACAGCCCCAAAAGCTGTCCCCAAACAGCCCTCAATTCTGATGCCAAATGTAATACCTCGATAATTTAAAAGATTTATTAATTGGGATTAATGAATTTTATTTTATTTTTAAATGATTTATTTTATTTAATTGAGTGTTTAGATTAATTATCTCATTTTAGTTAGATTTTATTTTGTGATTATATATTTATTGAATTGATATGATGATTGATGTGTGTGTATTTAATTATTGATTGAATTGTGGCGTATTGATATGATGTGACTTAGTTGTAAATTCTTATTTGTTTATGTGTTTTATGTAATTAGTATTTTAATTTAAGTATTTATTTAATTATTTTATTTATTTAGATTAATTGGTTTGGGCTTAAGGAATGTTGGACCAAAGGATATGGTCTTGGGTTTGGATCAAGCCTTGATGGGTTAATTAATAAAGGCCAATGGGTATTTGATTATTTAAATAATCATTTTTATTAATTTAATTATATATAAATATAATTAATTGATAAGTGTTACAGAAGGATATAGGTTTATGGATATATATATATAGGATTTAGGATTTAATTAACCGATGGTTAATTATGGGAGATATATATATGCATAAGTAATATAATATATGTTTATATATATATATATATTATATTATTTAAATAATATTAGTTTATTATTTTATTTTGTAATCCTACTAGGAATAGGATTTAGGGTTTAATGTGTATAAATATACACATAAGGTTTAGGATTAAGAAGTTTTCATGTTAGAAAAATAAAAGAGACAAAGAGGGAAGAAGAAGAGAGAACGGACAAGGAGTAGGCCGGATTTGAGAAAGCGGATACCGAAATTGGAAGAGACAATCAAAGGTTAAAGCTTCGATTTCGTTTCGAAATCTTCAGGCAAGTTCTCTCTAACTCTCCTCTTAGGACCCATAAATTTATCACCTTGGGTGCTAGAATTTAGTTTAAAGTCATTAATTAAATCATGTTAGATCGGAAAAAAAAAAAACAAACATAAATTATTATATTTAATTTGTGGATTCGTTGGATTTTAATTATGTATATAGGTGTGCATATTGTTTAAAATTAAGTATAGGTTTGATTTGTGAACCAAGAGGGTTAATTATAATTTCTGGAATTTTTCTAGGATTTCTGGAAATTTTTCTATATTTTTCTGGATTTTATTTATATTTTTCTGATATTTTGGAAATTATATATATAATTATTTATGTGTATTATATATATATATATATACATTGTATACACTGGAGGCTTCAAATCGGCGCATTAACATAGGGTCTTAATCTGGTGCGGCGCGGCTCATTGTATTACTGTGCGCGCGGACCATGAAGGGCTGAGATGATTTGAGGAAGTGGCAGATAATTGGATGCGGTGCGGCGCATGATAATATGGTGCACCCGCTGATCTGGACCGTTGGGTGGAGTGGATGAGTGAAGGATGATCCAGTGCTTTGCGGAGCATAGAGATTTGATGCGCTTATGCATTAAGGTCGTGGATGAGTTTTGACCAATAGAAGATTGATCTAGTGTGGGGGAGTACACCAGAGCGTAAAGGGCAACCAATCAGAGGCAGCCACACACGCGCCGAGAGTGGATCAGGCGCGTGAGGGCGCATGGAAGCTCCTGAACGTGCCTGCCAACTAATAGAAGCGCGTGGAGGCGCGTGCATAAGTTGGAGGAGCGTGTGACGGCGCGTGGAGGCGCGTGCAAGGGAGTTTGAGGTTCCGTAAAGTTCCTGTGGGGTCCGGTGAATTTTCAGAATATGTTTTAAGCTTATTGGGGTTGAAAACAACCACTAGAGGAGGTGTTCTTGGTATTCTGAAAACCGTAGAGTGTTACTACGAGGATTAGTAGCATTTCTTTTGAGTAAATATAATAATTTATTATATTGTTATGGAAGGATGTGTATATATGTATATATAAGTACATATATATTTACCTATATGTGTGTATAAAAGGGATTTTATTAAGTTATGATTAGCAAGGAAGGAAGGATGTATATATATATATATATATATATATATATATATATATATATATATATATTAAATAACCAAGGGTTATTAGGGAAAGATTATACACATATATATTATATTAAATATGTGTATATATATGTATGTGAATTAAGATTATTAGTATTATTCTTTCTTATTTGATATATTTGGATAGACTGGGTATTAAGTTAGGTATGTGCTTATAATCAATAGGGGATATCTATGTATAAATTAGTTATTGTTAAACTTACAATTTGTACATGGATGAGTTGTCACAGGCGTAATTATATTGCCTAGGTATTTGTATGAATAAAAATATATACATCGGAAGCATGGATGAGTTGCTAGGTTATTAGTATAAGTATATATACTTAGAGGAGGCATGGTTGAATTGCCACATGTATAAATAAATATATTTAAAAGAGGCATGGTTAAATTGCCAAATGTATAAATAAATATACTTAAAGGAGGCATGGTTGAATTGTCAATATATAAATAAATATATTTTTAATGGCATGGCTGATTTGCCAAGGTTCAATTATTGTTATGTGTTAGATGATTAAAATATATCATCTATGGATACTGCATGTATAGGTTGGATTATGATTAATTAGATATTCTTAAATTAGAATAGTCTAATATTTTCAGGATAGTATATTATTTTATACATGTTAACAAAATATTACTGATGGTGACATGGATGATTTGTCAAAGCCTAGTTGTGTGATTTAAATACTTATAAATGATGGTTTTGGTCTAGGGATGATTAAGAATTAATCGTTGGTGAATGGTTTAATCAAATTAGTGAACCTATTAATTGATAGGATTACCATTTTATATAAAAGTTTTTATATACTTATATTAAAGGTTAAAACTTTAATTAGGATGATTTTGGTTAGAGATGCTTTATTTATTGGTTTTCAGAGGCTTGGTAGAGGGAACTTGCTCGTGGGTCTAACCCACGATTTATTTTTCAGGTTATTAGAAGTTCCAGTCTCAAGGTTGAGAATCCGCAGCTGGGAGACTGTCATTCATCTACTCATCTTGTTTACCTTTAATTAGTATAGTTAATTATTGTTAAATGTTTTGTATAAACTGGTGGTTTATAAGATTTTGGTTTAGGGGTCCTTAACTTATGGGATTCCCGAGTTGTATAATATTTTCAGAATTTGAAACTCATGGAAATATTTTTGTAAAAGAGATTTTATTTTATTAATAGAATTCTATTCAGCGATTTAATCATTTTTTTTTATTCCTCTTGTATTCTGTGTTCGTTTAAGTACTATATTATTTTGATATTCTCGCATTTTCGGGTGTGGGCCTGGCCAGCCTACACGTGGAAATGTGGGGATATTACACCAAACGAGCTTTAATTCTGTTTTCCAAACAGCCTACAATCTGTCCCAAAACAGTCCTTAATTGTGTTTCCAAACAGCCCACAAATCTGTCCCAAACAGTCTTTAAACCTGCTTCAAGGGCACTAAAATGGGATCTAAATGAACCTTAAACATGCTTCGAAGATGGAGGGGTACATATAACATAATGAACTCGAATGAAGCGCAAATACATGCATTCTTTACCAAGTTTAAGCATCTAAAAATCATCCATCAAGTACCTTCATGCTAGGATCATGAACATGGTTTTGACATTTAAAGCATGCTATTTCACTAATGAAACAAGTGTCACCAAAGGAACTACATACGTGGAAGATAAAAGGGTATGGCATTCTTGGCCTCATTACAAACCACATGAGACAATAAAAGATAACAAGAAGTTTAAGTTACAATCAACAGGACCAAGAGGAGGAAATCATGAGAGAACCCCAAAATGAATGTCAATGGGTTCCCACACCATTTCTCTCTTTCCGGAACACAAGATCATGGGTCGAAGGTAATATAACTTAACTACTTCAAATTACATCAAGCTATCTACATCACATTGCATCAATTAAAGTCTAGCTTCCAAAAACAAGTCCCAAGGTCCATGATGACCTGCGCCGCATACGGAATGTGTCCTTTTCCTCAAAAGATAATTAAGGTGAGCAATGATGCCCAGTAGATGATGACTAAGCTATCTGCCCTATGGTCATGCAAGTCATTCGGCCCATTGACATTTTATAAGCAAGAAAATCCTAAGGGATCACGCTTCCCAAAATAAATGATCATCATCTAATAATTTAGAAATGCAATGAAGTGCCAATGCACGAATGAACTCACACATGACAAAGTCATACCCCATTTCATGAAAACATTGGATTGATCGTACTCGCACCAAAATACGCGCCGCAACCCCATATCCATACTCACATCATAATAATCACGCCAAGCAAACCCATTTCACAAACTCTCATGTATAAATGCATATATATACACACACACACACACATCCACATAAAGCATGCCATTACATACCATATACACATGCTTTCATCAATTAAACCATAGAAAACACTCGTAAAACCTAAGAGTGACTAAGTTAGACATCCCTTACCTCAAAAGAGAGAAAATCCAAACACCCCCAAAAATGAAAATGGCCCAATGAAAATCTGAAACCATAGCTTTGTAGAGCACGACGAGCCCGACAAACTTTCCTTCTTCACTTTTCAAAATCAGATTGGAAATGGGGTTAAGAAGGAAAGAGAAAGTAGATCACAAAGTGGGCTTAGAGAGAGAAAGAGGAGGGAGGAGCTTTGGGCAGCAAAGGGGGTTTTGTGGCCTCAATTTGGTCAACTCCCACCTTTTATACTCCCTCTCTCTCTCTCATGTCAAATGACTCTCTTGCCCCTCCTTTAGTTGAAAACCCAAAAACGCCCTTAAGTGAAATATAGAACTGCACTTGACCAGTGTTAAACCCTTACAATGACGCAGCCAATTCAGAGGTTCACTCAACTCATGATGCAGCCAATTTGGAGGTTCTTTACAATGGGAAGTTCTCATGCCTTCAGAAGGATATGGGGAATGTTGTGTTGGCCAGTGTTAAACACTCCAGCGGTAAAATGAAGAAGAGCAAGCCTGTGATTGTATGTGACAGGATCATGAGAAGTAAAGCTGAGGGTGGTACAATCTCTATGATTGGATCATGGAATGTTCAAAGCCTGAATAGGCCTCGAATGCAGAGGGAGGTGGCTAGCTGGTTGGCTTCTTCCTCTTGTCACTTGGTATGTTTGTTAGAAACAAGGGTAAGGGAGCATAAGTTTGCTTCTATTTTCTAGAGAATTAAACCTAGATAGAATTGGGTTAATAACTACTCTCATCACCCTTTGGGACAAATTTGGATTGCTTGGGAGTTGGGACCCTGCTTTCTTTATTGTGGATGTTGAGGTAGTTAAGGATCAATGTATCCTTAAGGTAGTTTACATACAATCACATAAAGTTGTCTTCCTCACCCGTGCATGCTACTAATGTGGTTGCTGATAGGAGAGTTTTATGGGATGACTTGAGAACTATGGCTTCCTTAGCGATTGGACCATGGTTATCTTCAGGTGACTGGAAGGTGGTCAGGTCTAATGATGAGAAGAGGGGTGGACTCAGAATTCCTAGGAGCACCTTGATGAGTTCTCTTATGTTCTTGCTGAGATTGGTCTGGATGACTTGCCTTGCATTAATGGTGGCCTAACCTGGTGTATAGAAAGGGCATCCTTAAAAGAACCTACGCCAAGCTTGACAGGGTATTCGTAAATGGTGAATGGCATTCTGAATTTATGGACTTTAACGCTATGCTGGTTGGTAATGAACAATATGCTTTTATCAAGGACAGGAGAATCCAAGACAACTTATTCATGGCACGTGAGTTCATTACAGGCTTCGACTCTAAGCATCATCCCTCAATTGCCCAGAAGGTCGACATTAAGAAAGCATACGATTCTGTTTCATGGGCCTTCTTGCTTGATCTTATTCACAGGATGGGGTTTGGTACTGGTTGGATTCAGCGGACTCAAACTCTCTTTATTTCTGCTAGGTACTCTGTCATGGTCAATGGCTCACCTTTTCAAGCCAGGTAGGAGTTTGATACACTCTCCTCTTCACTTTGGTAACAGAGGTGTTGTCTTCTATGTTGGCTGCTGAAGTTGCCAGAGGTTAATGGACTCTTTCTAGAGCTGTGCAGAGGACTAACTCTCAGATTTCTCATCATTTTAAGCTGACAACTTACTCCTGGTCTGTGATGCTGATGTGCACTCCATTGATTCCATCATTAAGGTGCTTGCAGACTTTTAGAACTTAATTGGCCTTGGTGTCAATAAGGAGACGAGTGTGGTGGCGTTTTCTAAAGCGGTGAGAAGGAAAAACCAATTCTTGAGGCTTCTGCAGTTTAGAGAGGGTAATTTCCCTTTGCCTTACCTTGGTCTACCTTCAAGCATTTATGGTTTGAAGAGGAAGACGAGTGTGGTTGCGTTTTCTAGAGAGGTGAGAAGGAAAAACCAATTCTTAAGGCTTCTGCAATTTAGAGAGGGTAATTTCCCTTTGCCTTACCTTGAAGAGGAACAACTACTCAGGTTTACTTGATAAGATTAGCTCCAAGATTTCCACTTGGAATTCTCAGCTGCTGTTTCTTGCTGGTTGGGTTCGATCGTTAAATCAGTCGTATATCCCATGATTCAATACTGGTGCTTGGCATTCTCTTTACCTATGGCTATTATTCAGATGTTGGAAAGGAGGATAGGGAATTTCTTGTGGGGTAGCACTGATGTTAATAAGAAGATGCACTTTCTCAGATGGAATGTAGTCACTACTCCTAAGCAGGACGGTGGATTTGGCTTGAGGTAACTTACTGATCTTTCAAAGGCCGCTAAGTGCTGCTTGGCGTGGGATTTTCTCCTTAGTAAAGACAGCATCTGGATAGCTTGGATGAAAGCTAAGGATGCTCACGATGTTACATTTTGGAACTGCAATCCTGCTTCTTCTCACTCTCTGGTTTGGAGAGAGAGTCACCACTAGAGATAATTTATTGCAGGACATCTCTTTCGGAATTGGTGATGGGAGGTCTATTAATCTTTTTGATGAGCCATGGTGTTCTGGTCTCTCACTGAAGGAGAGATATGGTCACAGAATTCTAAGATTGCTCCCATTTGATAGGTCTGCAAAACTGAATGCTTTGATTCATAATGGAGCTTGGAACTTGTCCTTGCTGCTTGCTACTGACCTGACAAACCTAAGGAACTTTCTTCTCTCTGTTCCTATTCTTGGTGGGCAAGACAGACTATTGTGGAATAATGGAGCTCTCACCTTTAGCAGAGCCTGGGATAAGTGTAGACATCACAATACTATTGTGCAGTGGGCTAAGCTGGTGTAGAACACTAGACGCCCTAGAACTTCTTCCTTCATTCTGCAACCTCAGAAGAAGAGGTTTGCCAGTCCCTTCTATCTGCCATAATTGTTTTCATGGTGATGACTCCAGGGATTTCTACAGAGTGATTTTGTTGTCTCTATGCGGCAGTGGTTTGCTACTTTACTTCATTGGAACTGGCCAGTTGTGCATAACCTCATGCGACTGTTCCTCAGACAGGCTAATGATCTTGCTAGGGCAGTCCTTATTTAGGTTTTTGAGGCTGCCAAGCTAAGGAGGTCTTCCTTTTCTTATAGTTCTGTTATTTGTTTTGTAATAGAGTAGGCATGTCTACTCCTAGCCTTCTGGCTTCTGTTCCTTAGAGGGTATGCCCTCTGTGTTACTTGTACTTTCTTTTTTTTATTTTAAATAAATCCACATCCATTCAGGGGTAAAAAAATAAAAAATAAAAAATACAATTACACTTGATCCACTTGTCTCTACATTTGACACCAATGCCTCCAAATGGATTTTATTTGGCCCTCTACCATTCCCAAGCACTTGGTTTGGCCCGGGTCCACTTGCCCAACTAAAAGAGACAACTCCACAAAGTAATTATGAAAAAAAAAAAAAAATTTAATAATCCAGAAACTCTCGGAAAAGTGAGAAACCATCCCGGACATCCCAAAACACATTCACCACCGGGCATTTAACACATTGAAACACATAGAGAATGGAAAAGAAAACGGAAAAAGAAAATGGGGGTCTACAGACGTGTATTATCCAAATAAGAAAATTGCATGTGAGCCTTAATTGAATTTGAAAAAATTTCAGTAACATTGTAGAGTGAGAAAATAGAAGCGAATGGTTAACCTCAACTCAAGACTACTAGGCAGGGTCATGAGTCATCCATGTGAATTGGAATGAGTGACAGGGCTTAGCGAACCAAACAAGTTTGCGATGGTATCCTAAGGAGATCCTTGATGATTCAAATGGTTCATTGGGTGTGAGTGACAAGGCTACAGGAGGTGGCGCGCTCCTGCCCACTCATAAACGATACTGTAACAATATCTTGAAGTGATCCTCGCCCTTTTGCACGATTACAAGTGGAGGATGCAGACACTTCAAGCAGTCATTCGGATGTGATCAGCCGCATTGCGATCCAGCCATGGTTACGAGTGCTAGGGGTTGTGATGGATGCGTAACTAGACACATTCTCACCCTTATGCTTGGAATTGAAAGAGTATGTGGAATGGAAGGCTAAGATTGCAGGATCTTTGCGATGAGGGAAAACAGGGAATTATTCTCTACCAGAGAATATTTTCTGTTGCTCAAAGCAATACGTCACCATGTGCTAAAAGGACACGTGGAGCTCGAGAATGCCATTGCATGTGAAGGGTATAACGAACTGGTGGAGAGTATTCTATAAATAGAGGAAGGAAGGTGAGAGAAAAGGCGGAGCCGAGGAGGGGGAGAGAGAGGGTAAGAGGGCATTCTTGAGCTCTGGCTGCCTATCCTTGGCCATGGTGAAGGCTGCAGTCTTTGCTCTTTCCAGCATCTCTTTCATTATTCCCTTGTGATTTTATTGACTGATTTCTGCTTTCATCATTGTGAGTACTACTACATTTTTCTCAAACTTTCATTTTGTTCACATATACAAACATCGGTAGAATTTCTAGAGGGCTGATTGATAACTACGAGATGTTTTTGGTAAATTTCTTATCTTCAACAAAAATATATTAATTCGATATTTGGGAGCACCGAATCAGCGGCTTGGATTTGGAATCATAAGAAATTTAGTTAAAACTTTGAACTAACTTAAATTCCAAATCCAAAGCACCAATTCGTGCACCCAAATGCAACATAGGGAACAAAACAAGTCGTTAGAGCAAAGAAAGGAAAAGAGAGAATTTTTTAGAACATTTTCTTGGAATTATCGAATATTTAAGAAAACATGTGTCCTAGCATATGTAGCCACCCCAACAGTGATGTATTGACTGTAGCAATATTTACCTTTCTTGCATTCCTGATCGAAACATGGAACGCAAATATTCACAACTTGAGCACACTATAATTGTGTGACAATGCATATGCGGCACCGTGAGAGAGCAACCCCTGCACATCCAATTCATCATTTCATTTGCCTTGGCCTCCAAGATAACATCCCTGAAATTGGAATAATCAATGAAACCAAAAATAGGTATATGAGATTTTCCAGGTTGAATGATCCAAGGTATCAAAATCTTCTAATACTCAAAATAGCATGGGAATTTTCAAATGAATAAGTTACCTACCTAAGTGTTTTGAAATCTCATTTCACTGTTTTTTATATTTGAAAGCAAACAAAAATTTACATAACTATCCCACTCTATTCTCAGGTTTTGTAAACACATAACTCATACACAAGTACTTTAATAAAGGTGCTTGAATTCAAGGGAAAGAATCTAGGTTTTCAATAAAAGTCATCTACAACTCTCCAAGGATGAGCCAATCTCATTCCAGTATAGTTTTGGGTCCTCCAATTTGACGGGCGGGTGAGACTTTCTGTCATACCAGTTTAACCAATAACAAATTAATATCCAATAGATATTTCACATTGCAATTTCATCTAACGAGAGATAAGATGATAATAGCATCACTGATCATTCAAAAAAATAAATAAATCATTCAATTCATTATCTTACCAATATAACAAATTGCAGCTTATCTATCAGTAGACATAAAAAACCAAAGTGCACACAACAGAAAATACATTTATCAAGAACACACTTAAGAACCTTTCATCCCTGAAATTTAAATTTATTTAACGCTAAATCACGGTCACTTTTTTTTTTTGTGTGTCATCCTACCTATAATCAATTAGTAAAGCTGATTTTAACTCATGCGTGTCACCTACTCCATTCTTAGGAATTCCTAAACAAAGGTGTTTAAGTGCCACTACTTTCACACAATATAGCCTAAAAAAGCATCATCACAAATACATTGTCTGCAAAATTAAAATTTCAACCAACATTGACATTAAGTTGAACAATGGAAAGGCATACAAAATCTTATATGCTCTCCCTATCATGGCTTGTCGTGAAGCCTCTTTGTCAAAGGTAAAATCAAGGGTTAGAAAAGGAAAAGAAAAGACAATGCAGGTATGTTAAAATATTGAAATGCTGGTAAATAAATTATGAGGAAAATCGTACGCGAAACACTGGCCAGCCGGTTCAAGAGCATTTGTAAGATCAAAGCTCGGAATTGGGGTGCCCCATTTTGGACTTTTTCGGGAGAGCAGCTCTAAAACAATTTTCAAATTAAGACTGTTAGCAAAAGTTGTTAAGCTCTTCATAATGCCCCGACCTGCTTGAAAATGTCCAGAGTAGACATACTCCAAGACCTTCGACAATGCCTCGCGATCCACACAATCAGATACTTGACATTTGTTCTTTAATTTTTTGGAGTTTCCGGTTTTGTGTCTTTCATTGTCGTGGCGAGGTAGCAATGCTGGGCATCGCACCTTCAAAATTATGCCATGAACACTAAAAGACTCCTCATTTGTCAAGATGAGATCCAAATCAGTACATTCACTCTCGTTAAGTACTCTTCCGATCTTCTTTCCAAGTTTACTTGGAAATCCGTAGACTCCAAAATGCTTGCGAATATATGCAGCATACCAGCTAGCCCCTGGAGTTGAAATGGAAATATAACACTCTTCAAGTTCATCAATAAGCTGGATTACATTAAAATCCTTTTGACAAGAATATATGTCAAAACCGGAGTGGTGCATCACCTCAGCAAGTCCCCACAAGCCATACAGAAAAATCAAGTCTTCGTGTCCCCAAGGTTCTTCATAAACCCTACAACAAATCCTCTCATGAAAAGTGTGCAAATGGGGGGCCATGGTCGATCTCCTTACATGGACGTTATACTCTAGATGATTCTGTAAGGACCACCTTATAAAGGTCAACAGTGATTTTACGCCTTTACCTTCAGCAACATATTTTTGGAATTCTTGTAGAGCTGAAAAACAGGCCAAATGCATCACGTTCATCATAGTTTGACACCTGTCAGGCAATTGAACGTCTTTTTGAGTAGCAATTCCATTTGGATGATCCAATAGGTATATTAGATACTCCTTCCCCTTAACTTTTTTCTGCAACAATTCTTCCAAAATTGACCTGACTTTGGACGTAATATACTTGCACGGAGAATATATCATCATAAGAACTGATCTAGCTGCTGGTTCGCTGTAAAACAGCCTGGCAGTGCCATATAGATGGTACTGATGTGTCTTATGCATCGAGTCCACAAAGGCTATACTGTTGAAAAGCAAAACAGGAGCAGAAATGCAACAGCAATCAGAACATAAATATAAAAGACCAAGTGAATAACACAACAAATTTCACTCCAAAAAAAAATAAAACCAGAGAACAGAAAAACAGTATAAAAGGTACCATGCACATTGCATCAGGTTGTTGATGCAGAGTTGATTCTCATCACTCTCAGGATTAAAATCTTTGTCACAGTGGGTGGCAAGCCAACCGAGGATATCCCATATGTATGGTCTTAGAATAAGGGAATCTGCATTGAGCCCCTCCATTACTGTGAAGACTGACAGCAAATCTTCAGATTGGCTGGACTTTAGATAGTCATTTAGTAGAAGATTAACCAATACATTGTCTACTCCTCGCTTCCAAAAATAATCATGATGTTGGCCAGGCCATCGAACGATTAGGGCCAAGCGACATGCCTCCACTAACAGATCTTTAGCCACCTTTCCAGATTGGGTACGGCTCATTCCGCGGATTATTGCTTTTATGATGGGCTTGCAGCAAAGCTTCATCAATTGAAAGCAACATTGTTCATCCATCTGAGAAATTGGTAATAATCAATACGTGGAAAAGAGTACAAATATCTAAAAAAGACTGAAATGTACAAGTTTTTACCGATAAAATACGAGCTAACTTAAAGCCCTCAATCTGAACGACTTGAGAATCTGAACAGTTCATGCTATGAACCATCATATTTATTAGCTCTCCATTTTTAAGTAGTTTCTGCCTCCCATTACCACATAAAGCTGCCACAAGTTCAAGAATACAAGCTAATAAACTTAACTTTGAAAAGATTATATATATATGCACACACACACATATGTATTGCTATAAAACAATAATTACCTATAGAAGAATATAACCGCAAAAGTGCAACTTTAACCGGATTAGTTTTCAGACTGATGCCCTTTAAGACTTCCAGAAATTCAACATCATTCCACACACGAAATCTGGAAGGCGGCCACCGCCACAATATATCACTTAAAAGGGAAGCTGTATTTTCGAAATACCGTGCTGGCTTATTCCCACTAGAACAATCTCGAATATTATTGACAAGTTGAACAATTGTGTTTGTTTTGTCCAATATGTTCCATATTTCAGTCTCCTCATCTGTTCTTCCACTCGAAAGTATCATCTTCAACGTATCACTTGCAAGAGAGGCTGCTTCCCATTGAGTATAGGACACTAATGAAGTTAAAGGATGAATAAGTTTCAACGCAAAAGATGGCAATTTTATAGCCATCTTTTGTGCCACTTTTAATGCCGATATCAGCACATTTTCATTCTTCAGTTGAAAAATTATTGTTAGTGCCTCCACCATATCTGAAATCGTACTCTGAAAAAGGAATATGGACATAAGTATGGGATATGTGACCAGCACACAATGTGCACCTAACAAATATTTCCAATAATCCAAGTTTATTATATAATTGTAAATCAAAAATTGTTACTATGTTCTATGAAATATGTACAAGTCGGTATTAACTTGTAGGGTCCGGCGGGTAGCCGGTCAATCCTTATGGTCAAAATGAAGTACTTCAACAACCATAAAGATAATAAAAAGGGAGGTAAAGAGCTAAAGCTCCAAATCGAAACCTAAAGATTACAAAAACTTTCCCATGCCAATCTAAATTCATTTAATTGCTAATACTAAACAATACAAACATGCTTTACAAAATAAATTCATTTTTCTTAAATTGCTTCAAAGAGTTCAATAATTGAGAGTTTTAAATACCTTCAAAAATGTGTTTTTAGATGTGTCGGTATTCAGATAATCGAGATATGCATCAGTTGCGTATACTAATTCCTGTGTCATGATATCTGGAAGATCCCGTATCCTTCCCGAGTCATCACTGCATATGTTATTGGACAAGTAGATTTAGGGAGTACAGTAAAAAGCCAACAATTAACAATCATAAAAGCCGACTTCACAAGATATGCAATACAACAATATCTTCACAAGTTGTATTGTTAGGCTTAATGATAATTGGCATTGAAATTGCAGGGTTGCCAATATCCTCACAGTGTATTACTGCAAACAACAGTCGCATGATCCTAAAACTAGCTTCAAAGCATAAGCATTTTGTATGGACTATATAAACAGTAATATTAAAAATATGCAAGTTAATACTTAAGTGTTTTGCATAAGTGATGCATTATATTCGCTTCTGGGTGTTTCAAGAAATGGGGAAGGGGTGTTGTATCAACTATCAACGCCCAGTGCGGTGAAAAGTGGTAAGGGTTCCTGCATTTTTCTGAAGCAGAATGTGTAAGGAAATTAGTCCAGAATACCAATACTATAGCCAACATTACTTTCTCTCTCTTTATCTCAATCACACACACGCACAGAATTTGTGCATGCACGTATAAGACTGGCACTCAATTTGTTATACACACACAAATGCACAAAACATGCATGTATCCACCTAAAACACCTGCAAACACACCTAACTATCAAACACCCCTTTTCCAAAACAACTGCACACACAAACACTGAGACACGCATCCTTGTGCACGAACGAGATGACCTGAGTGCTTTACCGTACTCCTTCACCTACTCCCAGGATTAATATCCACATTGTCACCATTGATAACCTGAGTGCTTTACCAATGCATTAAGCAATGCTCAACTCAATATAAAGCGTTATTTTTAATTCTTTTTACTCTCCAAGTCAGGCGTATAATTGTTTACCTCCATCTCTATTCTCATTCTCACTGCACTTGCCCCTCTCTCTCTCTGCAACTCCAAACTACAAAATCTACAAGAATCAGAAGTTCAAAACCCATATATTTCAGTATATCTATCTGTCTGCGTCTACAAGAATCAAAAGTTCAAAACCTATTACCTATTACCTATTATCAAAACCCATATCTTTTAGATTGTTCAAAAAATCAAAACCCATATCTTTCAGTTTCCATCGCCCGCTGTCTCTCAACTCTCAAGCTTGCCCCCCTCTCTTTCTTTATACAACTGCTAACTTTTATGTATGGGTTTTGTTTTAAATTTTTTTCTAAATCAACTAATCAAGGTCTGTAATTCTTGTTTTGCAAACTAAATCCTAAAATCAAGTGTAATCTTGATTTTGTGTTAGGGTAAATTTGGCATCAGAAATTATACATCAAGCCTTTCCTTCCATTTCCTTCCATTTTTGAGAGGATAAGAAAGTTACAGTGCAAGTCTTGTGATTTCCTTCAAAACCATCCCTGCCTTTTCCTTTCCTTCCAACCATTTATGCCAAACACAAATTTTTAATCACCCTCCATCACCTTTCCTATCCTTTCCTTTCCTTTTCCACAAATCTAAGTCGCTATTTTTCAACAAAGAAACACGGATATAAAAGTATTCAAGAACACTGACACACACACACACAACAAAAAAAAAAAAATTGTAGATAAGATCAACAATAAACTGTTATACCTGAATGGAAGAAAACGATTGTAGAATTTCCTTCGGAATAAAGCCGCATTGACATTATTGTTATCTGTGCTCTGTTTTGATGATGATCTCATCCTTTCGTTGCTAAATGTTGGGTTTAATTAACAAACAACAAGTAGAAATCAAAATTGATCATCAATTAAAGAGGGGGTTTGATCTCATACCTGATTAGAAAATTAAACTTGAGATACCTTTTTGAGAATTCTTTATCGCCCTTTGAGAGATCTGAAAAATAGAGCGCTTTACCCCCTTCTGAAAGTTGTGATACGATAGAACTGAATAAAGGTTTTAAAAACCCTATATATAACAACAACAGGGGGGGACGGCTTCTTTACAAATAAGCATATCTAAGTCTCCCTTCCTATCATGGAAACTTAGATATTAATGATTAGAATTAAATCACACCAAATAAGTTGGAAAACCACAATCCAACGGTATAAAAACCATACTCCCAATTAGATCACCAAATTGGAAAGTACAACCCAATCCATCAAGTATCAATAATCACATTGCAATCCTAATTTAGAAAACGTAATACGTAGGACCATAAAATAATTTTATAATTTAAATATATATATATAATTCCAATATTCTCCCACTTGGTCCATGGACTCTAAGTTTTATAAAATGACACTATGAATTGCAACACACTTTATAAAAGTCGAGTGGCCACTCATTTTTATTTAGAAAACACAATTATCGAAATTGATGGATTGAAACTTTAGAACACTCTCCTCCATAAACTTCCTCAATAGTGGATCATGAATGTGTAGACAAGTAATATATTAGTCTAAACAGTTCCATGGTCTCAAAACCAATTCCATCTAGGATCAAGCAAATATAGTGGTTTTACTGTATTTCATGAGATATGCAAACTGTATGTGGTCTAAACGCACACCTCACTATCCGTCCTGCTTCATACCATCGTGGTATGTCACCTGAACATATTACAGCAAACTGCCAACCTTCTGTTCAGTGTGAGGGTTTACCGATATGGAGCCAATCTTATATCTAGCCCAAGCTATCCTCATAGAGCGTTAACACTCCCACAGGCAAACTTTAGTAGTTATGTTTGGATTTACCAATGTGGTGCCAATCTCACATCTAGCCTAAACAACTTCATGAGTGCAATATCACTCTCAGGCAACAAGAATAATATGTGCACATATCATATACAATAATGTAATAATAATAATAATGATGATGCATCATAACTTTATTTTCATGCAAACAACTGTCACCATAAGGTGTAAATAAACTGAAAGAAAAACAACTGCAATGTAACATGATGTAATAGAGAAATCAGACATCATAACACAATGACTCTTGAATACCCATCCGAATCACGTGCTCTTTAAATATTTTTGGCTGAAGACCTTTAGTGAGAGGATCTGCAATCATCCTTGTTGTATCTATATGGGGAACCTCAATAATACCTTGTTTAACCTTCTCGCACACGTAAAGGTACTTCACATCTATGTGCATATTACGTTTAGTCAATTTTTCATTATTCACATATTTTGTGACAGCTTCATTATCACAGAAAATTATCAAAGGCTTGTGTATGGAGTCTACAACCTTTAAATCTGCAATAAACTGTTTCAACCACATAGCACGTTTGGTCGCTTCATAACAACTGATCAACTCTGCATACATAGTTGAATCTGCGATAATAGATTGCTTAGAGCTTTTCCATAATACAGCTCCCTGAGCCAACATAAAAATATATCCAGAAGTAGATTTTCTACTAATCGAACAACCTGCATAGTCCGAATCAGAATAACCAACTATCTCCAAACAATCTAATTTTCTGTACACCAAGACAAACTCTTTTGTTCTCTGAAGATACCTCAAAACTTTCTTCACCGCCCTCCAATGAGCAATACCTGGATTTTGCTGAAACCTTCCAAGCATCCCAACCACATAACTAATATCTGGTCTAATGCATGTCATAGCATACATCAGACTTCGAACTGTAAACGCATATGCGTTGACATCAATTTTACTTCTTTCAATCTCATTCTTAGGACATTGTTCTTCTGAAAAAATATCCCCTTTTACAACTGGAACCTCACCAGGTGCATAATTTTTCATCCCAAAAGTTTTTAAAATTTTATTAATATATGCCTTTTGAGATAAACCAAGTGTGCCTGAAGTGCGATCTCCATGGATCCTAATACCCAAGACAAACTCAGCATTACCCATATCCTTCATATCAAAATGACTTGATAAAAAATTCTTCGTATCATGTATCGCATGAATGTCATTGCTAGCTAGTAAGATATCATCAACATATAAAACAAGAATAATAAAACGACTCCCACTGACCTTGAGATATTTGCATTTGTCTCCAACATTCTCCTTAAACCCATAGCTAGTAATCACTTTATCAAATTTCAAGTACCACTGTCGTGAAGCTTGTTTAAGCCCATAAATTGATTTCTTTAACTTACACACTTGATGTTCATGTCCTTTAACCACAAAACCTTCAGGTTGAGACATGTATATCTTTTCTTCAAGGTCTCCATTAAGGAATGCTGTTTTCACATCCATCTGATGTAACTTAAGATCATAATGTGCAACAATAGTAAGAATGACTCTTAAAGAATTCTTTGATGAAACTGGAGAGAAAGTCTCAGAGAAATCAACACATGGCTTCTGCTTAAAACCTTTAGCCACCAATCTACCTTTATATCTATCAACATTTCCAAGTGAATCCCTCTTGGTCTTAAAGACCCATTTGCACTCCACCGCATTGCGATCTGTAAGTAAATCAGCAAGCTCCCACACCCCATTTACATCCATAGAGTGCATTTTATCTTTCATAGCATCTATCCAACTAGAAAATTCATGACTCTCTATGGCTTCATTAAATGAAGTTGGATCCTCATGCTCGCCAATGTCAACCTCACTAACATACACCTCAAAGTCATCAGGTATAGCGGATCTCCGAGTTCTAGAAGATCTTCTAAGTTGATCAGGCTCAGAAAGTGGATTAAAAGGTGAAGTAAGAGGCTGCATATGAGGAATAACTGAATGGGTGGGATTATGAACTTTGAATGGAATCACTGAAGTTGGAATTAAATATGTAGTAAATGGAATAGACATAGAAGATTGCTCCTCTGTAAAAGAGAAAATACGATGATCAAAACTCCCACTGGATTCGTCATTCTCAATAAATTTTGCATGACTGGTCTCAACAATCTCCATAAGTCTAGAGGGACAATAAAATTTGTAACCAAATGATCTCTCAGGATACCCAATGAAATGACAAGTAACAGTGCGAGGATCAAGCTTCTTAATATTAGAATTGTACAACTTTGCCTCTGCAAGACATCCCCACACATGCAAATGTCGAAGACTAGGTCTACGACCAGTCCAAAGCTTATAAGGTATTTCAGGAGCTGCTTTACATGGCACCCTATTAAGAATATAAACTGCCGTTTTAAGAGCTTCTCCCCAAAAATTCTCAGGTAGTGAAGAATGGCTCATCATACTGCGAACAGCATCTTGATAGGTGCGGTTTCTCCTTTCTGCAACTCCATTTTGTTCAGGAGAACCAGGTGTGGTATACTGTGGCACTATACCTTGCTCCTTGAGGTACGTGACGAAAGGACCATGATTCACACCCTCTTGGTCCATTCTCCCATAATACTCACCACCTCGGTCTGATCTTACAATTTTAATCTTTTTGCCTAACTATTTTTCAATTTCAGTCTGATAGATCTTAAACATATTCAGTACATCGGACTTTTGATGTATTAGGTACAAATAAGCATACCTTGAGAAATCATCTATAAAGGTAATAAAATACCTTTGTCCTCCTCGATAAGAAGTAGGAAACGGACCACAAATATCTGTGTGAATAAGGCCTAAAAGACTAGATGACCGACTAGCCTCAAAATTACGTTTCTTCTGCATCTTCCCCTTGACATAGTCAACACATAAATCAAAATCTAAAAAATCTAGTGGTCTTATAATCTCATCCTTGACCAAGCGTTCAAGTCTCTTTCGAGAGACATGCCCCAATCTCCTAAGCCACAACATAGATGAATCCTCTCTAATAAAAGCACGTTTTGATCCGGAAGGTATCGAATCCACAAAAAAACAAGAAGCAGGTATATGAGAATCATCCAACAATAACTGATATAAACCATCAATTAAACAACCATGTCCAACTATATTATTACCATAATGAATAGTAACTGATCCATCACCAAAAGAAAACCGAAAACCCAAAGCATTAAGTCTTGAAACTGAAAGTAAATTACGCCTAATAGTAGGAACATAAAAAACATCCTGAAGTTCTAAGGAAAAACCAGTATGTAACACTAGCAAAATCGTCCCAACAGCTGCAACATGAACTGCATCAGCATTACCCAACACCAATTTCTCCTCAGCCCTAGGTTTTCTCTGGCTTCAAAGTCCCTGTGATGAACAAGAGATATGAACAGATGCACCCATATCAATCCACCATGTATGATTAGGCACATTTACTAAGTTGGATTCAAATATTACCATAGCAATTCCCATACCTGCTTTGTTTTTCTTTAACCAATTTTTGTAGCTGTAGCAGTCTTTCCTTTGATGTCCTTTCTTCTTACAGAACCAACATTCATCATTCGCATTTGCATACTCAATGCCTTTTCCTTTGTTGTCCTGCTTTCCATTTTTTTGAATTGTCTGATTCCCTTTCTTGCTTAATTCCTTTCAACTTGAAGTTATTCCTACTTTTACTGCTTATGGCAAGATGAGCCGACTCAAATTTAGCACCCTTGAGCCGCTCTTCCTCGGTCACACAAAGTGCCAATAGCTGATTAATGTCCCATTTTATCTCTTGTGAATTATAATTTACCCTGAAAGTATCAAAAGATCTAGGCAGAGAATAAATCACCATGTGGACCAATAACTTATCATCAAATGTGATTCCCTGCTCTCTGAGACCATTAACCAGCTTGCATATCTTATAGATATGTTCCCTCACTGAACCACTGCCATCATAACTGGTTGACATAAGTTGTGTCAAATAATAATACTGAAGTTGCTTCTTGATACCTATGAATTGCTTCTTAAGTAAATCAAGAAGCGCCTTGGCAGTATCAAATACAGGAATACCACCACAAATAGTCTCACCAATAGAAGCACGGATCAACCTGATGGCCATGGTATTAGCCTTAGTCCACTTAGCATGCAACAACTTTACTATTTCAGAATCCTCTTCAGTGATTGCAGCGGGTTTCTCCTCATAAAGTACAAACTCATAGTCCAAGAAACCCAACATAATATCAACACTTGTCCTCCAAGTAGTATAGTTCGAACTATTCAATGGTTCAATCCCTGTGAGCTGTCTTTGAATAGCGGAAGCGTCCATAACTTTAATACATGTTATATCAAATAACATAAAAATGAACATATAATATGTTACAGCTTTAGGGATTATTTCTTTAATTCGTGCTTGGGGTTTTAAGCCGAATTATCAGAGTGTTTTACTATATGCAAAATTGTCCACCCTGCAAGAACATATAAAATGCCATCTAAAAAACACCTTTTGGCAGAATTTTAGATTTTATTTTATCCCAAACTTGCGATCAAATCACACATAGACCTATTTGATTATACTTGAATTGTTACTAAACACTTCCACTACCTTTTGGCAAGAAGGTTATTTAGTTATAATCCAAGCACTCTCAAATATTCTACTCACTTATCCCACACTAAGACATTGATCACCTTTTTGCAGAACAAATATCCTCATGTAGGTAAGTTCACTTTGAGACCTCAATAAGACCAATGCCTTAAAATTTAAAAATAATAACCTCCATGAGCGTGTCACTTTTAAGCAGACATCACTCACTTTGACTATTATTTTTAAAACGGTCACTTTACCGGACCTCATAAACGCCAATGAAAGACCTTATCTTTATAAATTCCATTTAATCAAGTATAGCACACTCATGAGGTCATGTAATTTCATCACCATTATATGAGATTAGTCAGTAAGCAATTTAATAAATAATACATGAAATTACTACCTCACATATATAAAATAATTTAAAGAATTAATTAAATATTTAAACATATATCCCTCTCTATATATTATACACAGTATAATTTTTACAGTCAAATTCATTGATTTTATTTCTTGTTTGGCGTGCATACTGATTAACGGAAACAAATTCTAAATCACATAACAAATTAATTCCTTAAAATCATGACAATAATCAATTTATTAAAAACAGACAGTATAAAATCATAACAAATTGATTACTTAAACTTTAACAAAAAAATTAATTCATGCTAACACTCGTCAGGCGTGCATGTAAAACTAATTAAAACAAACTGATTTATACACACATATACAACAAATTCATTAATTTTGGTTTTCGTCTTGTTTGACGTGTACAACAATTTGCATTCCTGGCTACCAAATTGCGTGCATGTAAAACTATTAAAACAAATTGATATATACACACATATACAACAAATTCATTAATCTTGGTTTCTGTCTTATTCGGCGTGTACAACAATACAAAACTCGTACTGTTGCATTCCTAGTTACCAAATTGCTTAAAACTTGTTGATATTTAAAACAATCAAATATTCTCTCGGTCGGCGTGCATTAAATATCAAACAGAAACTTACTGATTATATGAATCAATTACATATCAATACGCAAGTACAAATATCCAGATGATTAAATACCCACAAAATCGAGACACACAAAATTAATAATTTCAAATACATCGATTTAAGTATGTTACATCATAAATTAATCTTCATTATTTTGAGTTCTACAAACCCTAACCTTGCTCTGATACGAATTGTTGGGTTTAATTAACAAACAACAAGTAAAAATCAAAATTGATCATCAATTAAAGAGAGGGTTTGATCTCATACCTGATTAGAAAATTAAACTTGAGATACCTTTTTGAGAATTCTTTATCGCCCTTTGAGAGATCTGAAAAATAGAGCACTTTACCCCCTTCTGAAAGTTGTGATACGATAGGACTGAATAAGGGTTTTAAAACCCCTATATATAACAACAACAGGGGGGACGGCTTCTCTACAAATAAGCATATCTAAGTCTCCCTTCTTATCATGGAAATTTAGATATTAATGGTTAAAATTAAATCACACCAAATAAGTTGAAAAACCACAATCTAAAGGTATAAAAACCATACTCCCAATTATACCACCAAATTGGAAAGTACAACCCAATCCATCAAGTATCAATAATCACATTGCAATCCTAATTTAGAAAACGTAGTACATAGGACCATAAAATAATTTTATAATTTAAATATATATATATAATTCCAACAATAATCTTGAATTTCAAGATTTAAGAGAGCAGTTGAGTGGATTACTGCGACTTAAAGAAAATTATATTAGTGATTGCGTCAAAAAACCCAAAATTATAGAAACCGCCAAAATCACATCCTAGTTTTATAAAATCTCAAATTAAAATCAATCTAAAAACATGAACAAAAAAATTTAGCAATCCAGACCTCTGCAAACCCTAGGATCAAAGGGTTTTGTTGATTTCTGATTCTGTCTTTTTTTCGTCACCTACAAACCCTATGATAAAAGGGTGTTCTGCATTCTTCTGAATAGTCTTGTTTTCGTTACCTACAAACCCTCTGGGATCAAAGGGTGTCTTTGATTCTTCAGACTCCGGTGTTTAGGAGAGAGCGATGATGATAGAGCGGGAAGAAAATAAGCCGTTGGATTTTGCGTTATACCTTTTTTGGTTTAATATAAGTGTTACGTGGCATTAAACCCATAATTTATTTTCTCTTTTTAAAAAACCTCCTTGAGCCCCTGACTTAATATTGCTGCCCCAGCCGGATTCAGTTAAAATGTGTTTGTTTGATAAAATTAAAAATTGATAATTTTAAGCACATAATCTAATTAAACAATTAACACATAGACAAATACAAATAATACATAGACACATAATCAAATAATCAAGTAATACCTAATTCAATTAAACATATAAGCAATTAGTCAAATAATCAATTAAATAATTAAAAAAATATAATTAAAACAAATAAATAAATACCGAGACTATCCTTTTAAAATTAGGGGTATTACACATTTGTATCGAGAAGTTTCTTGGGTAGACTTAGTGACATAATAGGTACCTTCATTGGGAACTCGAGTAAGTTAAAATCAAAACCCTCATTTTTTTTTTTCAAAAATTCATTCTTTATACATTAAAAAGGTCTAGTGATACAATACGTACATTGATTGAGGTAATTTCACTGAAAGATTCAATCTACACTCAATGAAACACGCATCGTGACGTCATCGTCTTTTTTACTTCTTTCATGGGAATGAATGTTCCATTAATTATGGAAAGCCAAATTCTATAGTCTATAGATTAAAGAAAGTCTATCATTATACTTTTGCAATAGCTATAGTTGGTTCTATAAAAAATTGGAGGTTTATCAATACATTGTCCTTCTAGGTGTGTGAATATGCCATTGTTGGCCATGATCGTACTCTAAGACGGTTAAGTCTTTGCGGTAGGAAAAATTTCGTTCAAATGGTCAAAACAAGAGAAAGATCGGTTTTTCTCCCAAGTCAAAAATTTCTTTTGGGAAGATCCAGAATTATTCAAGCATTGCCCAGACCAAATTATCCGGCGGTGCATTCCCGAAACTGAATTCTCAAGTGTCCTAAATTTTTGCCAGACTCTTGCATGTGGAGGACACTTCAGTGCCAAGAAAACTGCTATCATTCAAAGCGGATTTTATTGGCCCTCTTTGTTTCGAGATGCTAACAATTTCTATAAGTCGTGTGAGCATTGCCAAAAGCTCGGATCCATGTCCAGAAGAGACATGATGCCCCTTACCCCCATCTTAATCGTTATAAAGCATACAAAACATTAAAGAACATAACTTAGAACACCCCCTACCTCACAAGAGGATTGTTTCTCTTGAATCCAAAGAAAGCAAAGGAATTTTAAGTTTTCCTTCTAGGGTTATGAAGATGATGATGAGAGGAACAAAAGTGTTTCAAGCTCAAAGGTCTAAGGTGAGAGGAAGGGCCTCAAAATCCATATATGTATCTAAAAAACATATATGTAAAAGTGGCTCATAATCTTTATATAGGTAGCTCAAATGTCATACCCAATGGTCTAGGCTCGTACACAAGGGCTCCTCCAATGATTGCACCATGAGACAACTTTTAATGAGCTGGAAATTGATTAAATTCACACTTGAGAGGGTTCGATCGATTGAACCTATGCTGAGATCGATCAAACTTGGCTGAGAGCTATCAAACTTTGGCTGGATCGATCCTCCCATGGCGGCGCCTTTTTGGACAAAGACAAATCTGAGATATTTTTGAGATATTTTGGGAAAGAGAAAAATGTGGTGGGTGGGGTGGTACATCAGGATAAGATGGAATCTTTTCGATCGATCTGATAAATGTTGGATCGATCGAACATTGTGGGATCTTTAGATAAGGACAAAAGAGCTTGGATCCATCTTGGAGTGCAGAGATCAATCTATGTCAGATCGATCGAAAAAATTATGTGATTGATCAAACTTTGCTAAACTTCCACCACTTGCTTTGTTTTGCTTCCACTTTGCTCCTTTCTTTCATTCATCTCAAGATTGCTTCAATTATGCTCTTATTTGGCTGAATTAGCTTATTTTGGGGATAAGTACCTGAAAATGGAAATAACATGAAATCAATCCAAAGGGAAAAAATAAGATAGATAAAGGTCCTAGAATACCTAAGCTTAACGGGTTTAAATGCGCACTTTTTAGCGCTCATCACACCCCCAAACTTAAATATTATTAGTTCCTAGCAATGAATTAGAAAATAAATAAATGAAAGCAATAAATGGATAACGCCACTTTCGTAGGAAACACGATTGCATTTAGCATATGCAACAAGCCTTTTAAACCACTAGGTTACTCCTAGTGGAAGAGTGAAGTCTCGTGAGGGTTATTGTAATTTTTGAAACTTTAGGGGTATTTCTGTAATTAGGCCTAACCTTAAGGAAGGTAAGTGAAATTATCCCAATAAAAAATTAAGTATCGAAAATTTAAGAGCTGAAATAATTATGGGAAAAAAAAAATTAAAAACTAAATTTTAAGTACTGAAATTTTTAAGTTGTAATAAAAATTTAAAATTTTTAACTTTCACCATTTAGTGATAAATGATGTCCTTATCATTTAAAATTTTAATATATTTTAAGTGGTGCTTACCGTTTTCAATGATATTCAAATTGTGTTATCAAACGCACTTTAAATACTTAATTTGTTCAGAATTAAGCGTTGAATTTGAACTGCTAGTTGATGTCACCCAACAAAAAAGTGACACGTATCTTAAAAAATTCTTTGAAAAAAAATTAATTAGACCCGTTTGTAAATCAAATCGAGTAGACCCATCTAAAAAAAAAAAAAAATCTCTGCATAGTAAACCCTATTCCCGATGCCCCCACACTCTCCATCTCTATCTCCACCATTGCTCCACTCTCTCCTCACCACCCTTTTTTCTTCTCTCTATCTAGATTTCTATTCTTCTTCAAATTCAATCAAAATACAACACAATTGAAACTCTGGTTGGTGATATGGTTTTTCGTCAAAATCAGAAGCAAATGAAATTGGTAGAGGTGCAAGTTAGGCAACCCAACCCAACATCAAACTGAATTGGAATGGGATGGACCGGGCCACGACGACTTAGATTCGGGTTCTATCACTAACCAAAACCCGACCCCCTTTCTAAAAAATAAGAAACATATGTGCAAAATCACATTTTTTTGTTATAAATATAATAATAATTGTATATCGGCATAAACAAAGAGTATCAATGTCCAAAGTAGAGAGAAAGAAAATTGCAAAACGTATAAAGAGAAAGGAAATTTCATTCACTTCTTGTAATACCCCTAATTTTAAAAGGATAGTCTCGGTATTTATTTATTTGTTTTAATTGTATTTTTAATGGATTATTTGACTAATTGCTTATGTGTTTAATTGAATTAGGTATTACTTAATTATTTGATTATGTATCTATGTATTATTTGTATTTGTCTATGTGTTAATTATTTAATTAGATTATGTGATTAAATGGTGTTTTGATTAACTGTAAATTAAATATTTTCTTTTCTTTTATTATTATTATTATTTTTTCTTTAATGGTTATGGTTAGTAGTAATGGGCCAACCAATTGGGTCCCATTGATTATTTGGATAAGAGGTTGGATGTGTATGAATTATTACCCATGGATAGTTGTGTATGTATATATATAAATATATATTATATACATATATAAAAAGGAAAGTAATTTATCAATTATTTTTATGGTAACTTGGGTAGTAATATTTAATCTGATATATATGTTTTATATTTAAATAATAAAAATATACGTAGATTTTATACGTGTTATGTTTTAAGTTACTTTATAATATTATGGTAACTTAAGTATTATTGGATAATCTATTAATAAATAATGGAATGCGTATAATTTATTTATTTAATAAACATATATATAAATTATATACGTAACATATTTTACTTACCTTTCTAATATATATAAAAGGGAAAGTAATTTATTAATTACTTTTATGATAACTTGGTTAGTAATATTTAATCTGATGTATATGTTTTATATTTAAATAATAAACATATACATAATTTTGATACGTGTTATGTTTTAAGTTACTTTATAATATTACGGTAACTTAAGTATTATTAGTTAATCCATTGATAAATAATGGGATATGTATAATTTATTTATTTAATAAATATATACATAAATTATATACGTATCATATTTTACTTACCTTTTTAGTATATATAAAAGGGAAAGTAATTTATTAATTACTTTTATGGTAACTTGGATAGTAATATTTAATTTGATGTATATGTTTTATATTTAAATAATAAAAATATACGTAGATTTGATACGGGTTATGTTTTAAGTTACTTTATAATATTATGGTAACTTAAGTATTATTAGATAATCCATTAATAAATAATGGGATGTGTATAATTTGTTTATTTAATAAAAATATACATAAATTATATACGTAACATATTTTACTTACCTTTTTAATATTTTATATTTTATTTTTTTTAAGTTGACTTGGATTGGGAAAACGGTTAGAGTTATTTTATTTAACCTATAAATATATAGCTATAGGTTGTAAAAGGGGGTGAGAAATATTCACGTGATATATTCTAGAGAGAGAGAGAGAGAGAGTTAGAGAGGGAAAGAGGAAAAACAACCTTGTAGAGAGAAGATCAAGGAAGAAGAAGTTTAACTTTCGATCCGAAAGTTTAAGGCAAGTTCTTCTTCTATCTCTTTCCCTTTGATTCGTGTTTCTGTACATGCCTAGGAAATTCCAGAATTTATTAAACACATAAAATTAAATAATTATGCATGTTTAATTGGATTAGAACATAGGTTTTATGAATTTTGTTCATATCTGTTCTCGTGTTATGAATTGATAAATACATGATTTTGATTTGATTTCCGGTGTAAATTTTTACACGTTTAAATTATGTATTTTTCATATCTGTGGAATGATGGAACGTAGAAACATGCCTAGGATTCCTGAACATTAAATAGAAACTAGGTTTGGGTTTAAATAAATTTAAATAGACTCAATCATAATGATGCTTGCTATTTGAATGTTTTAAACAAACGAATGAATTTAATCTTTTAATATGTTTTAGCAATTGAGATTAAATGTGTAGGATGAATTGGATATGGAGAATGCTTATTTGACTGTATAATAAAATATCATCATGTATATAAGATTCAGTTTATGTAGGACATATGATATAGGAAGCTTAAATAAATAATAAGTCATTTCTATTTTGTGATAACTTGATATCATATTATCATAGTTATTTCTGGATTGTTTGATGTATTTCCTTAATCGTTACATCAATTGTTGGATTTAACTAAAATGTTAAGTCCTACTTATATTCAAGTCAGGTCAGCTGAACAAGTTGAATGACTTATGAAGGATTAATTTATACTGAATAGGATGGTTACTAGATTTTATATATATAAGTATGGTGCCATGATATGAGCTTGAGTCTCAGGATCAGTAGTTAGGGTGTGTATATCGTCGGGGATGTGTAGCTAGATATAGTGTAGTTGTGTACTGTAACGACCCGCTCCACCATATGGTATGATATTGTCTGCTTTGGGCCTCAGCCCGCACGGTTTTGCTCTTGAATTTTACCCCAAAAGGCCTCATACCAATTGGAGATGACACATTTACATATAAGCACTTCATCTTTCCTCTACCCCGGCGATGTGGGACTGTGCACCGGTAGCTCGCCAGTGTGGTAGCCTGTCAGTGTCTCTCGCACCCGCCCACAACACACCCGCCCACAAGGTCATCACAATCCACCCCCCTTGGAGGCCCGACGTCCATGTCGGCACACTTCCGGCTGGGTCAGGCTCTGATACCATTTGTAACGACCCGCTCCACCATATGGTATGATATTGTCCGCTTTGGGCCTCAGCCCGCACGGTTTTGCTCTTGGGTTTTACCCCAAAAGGCCTCATACCAATTAGAGATGACACATTTACATATAAGCACTTCACCTTTCCTCTACCCAGGCGATGTGGGACTGTGCACCGGTAGCTCGTCAGTGTGGTAGCCTGTCAGTGTCCGGAAGTGTGCCGACGGGGACGTCGGGCCTCCAAGGGGGTGGATTGTGATGACCCTGTGGGCGGATACGAGAGATACTGTCAAGCTACCATATTGGCGAGCTACGGGTGCACAAGTCCCACATCGCCTGGGTAGAGAAAATGTGAAGTGCTTATATGTAAGTGCATCATCTCCAATTGATATGAGGCCTTTTGGGGTGAAGCCCAAGAGCAAAACCGTGCAGGCTCAGGCCCAAAGCAGACAATATCATACAATGTGGTGGAGTGGGTCGTTACAAATGGTATCAGAGCCTGACTCAGTCGGAAGTGTGCCGACGGGGACGTCGGGCCTCCAAGGGGGGTGGATTGTGATGACCTTGTGGGCGGATGCGAGAGACACTGTCAGGCTACCACATTGGCGAGCTACGGGTGCACAAGTCCCACATCGTCTGAGTAGAGGAAAGGTGAAGTGCTTATATGTAAGTGTGTCACCTCCAATTGGTATGAGGCCTTTTGGGGTGAAGCCCAAGAGCCAAATCGTGCGGGCTCAGGCCCAAAGCGGACAATATCATACCATGTAGTGGAGTGGGTCGTAATGTAATACCCCTAATTTTAAAAGGATAATCTCGGTATTTATTTATTTATTTTTATTGTATTTTTTTAATTATTTAATTAATTATTTGACTAATTGTTTATGTATTTAATTGAATTAAGTGTTACTTGATTAATTAGCTATTTATCTATGTGTTATTTGTATTTTGTCTAGGTGTTATTTGTATTATTTGTTTAATTAGATTGTGTGCTTAAATAATGTATTTGATTAATTGTAATTAATTGTAAATTAAATGATTAAATATTTTATTTTATTTTATTTTATGGTTATGGTTAGTGGTAATGGGCTAACTAATTGGGTCCCATGGACTACTTGGATAGGAGGTTGGATGGGTATGGATAATTACCCATGGATAGTTGTATATGTATATACATATATATAAAAAGGAAAGTAATTTATTAATATTATAGTAACTTTAGTATTAACAAATAATCTGATGTATATATAGATGTTTTAAGTTACCTTTTTAATATTATGGTAACTTTAGTATAAATAAATAATCTGATGTATATATTTTATTTATTTAATGAGGATACAGATAGATTATATACGTAACATGTTTTAAGTTACTTTTTAATATTATGGTAACTTTAGTATAAATAAATAATCTGATGTATATATTTTATTTATTTAATGAGAATATAGATAGATTATATACGTAACATGTTTTAAGTTACCTTTTAATATTATAGTAACTTTAGTATTACTAAATAATCTAATGCATATATTTTATTTAATTAATAAGGATATAAATAGATTATATACGTAACATATTTTAAGTTACCTTTTTAATATACATATTTTTTTTCTTTATTAAGTTGACTTGGATTAGGAAAAGGAATATGGTTATTATTTAGCCTATATATACACAACTATAGGTTGAAAAAGGAGTGAAAATATATCACGTAATATATTCTAGAGAGAGAGAGAGAAAGAGAAATAGGAAGGAAGGAGGAGAAAACCCTTTAGAGAGAAGATCAAGGAAGAAAAAGTTTAACTTTCAATCCGAAAGTTTAAGGCAAGTTCTTCTTCTATCTCTTTCCCTTTAATTCGTGTTTCTGTACATGCCTAGGAAATTCCAGGATTTATTAAACACATAAAATTAAATAATTATGCATGTTTAATTGGATTAAAATATAGGTTTTTATAAAATTGGTTCATATCTGTTCTTGTGTTATGAATTGATAAAATGCATGATTTTGATTTGATTTCTTATGTGAATTTTTACATATTTAAATTATGTATTTTTCATATTTGTGGAATGATGGAACGTAGAAACATGCCTAAGATTCCTGAACATTAAATAGGGATTAGGTTTGGGTTTTAATAAATTTAAATAGACTCAATCATAATGATGCTTGCTATTTGAATGTTTTAAACAAACGAATGGATTTAATCTTTTAAAATATTTTAGCAATTGAGATTAAATGTATAGGATTAATTAGATATGGAGAATCTTTATTTAACGGTATAATAAAATATCATCATGTATAAGATTCAGTTTGTGTAGGACATATGATATAGGAAGTTTAAAGAAATAATAAGTCATTCCTATTATGTGATAACTTGATATCATATTTATCATAGTTATTTATGGAATGTTTGATGTATTTCCTTAATTGTTACATCAATTGTTGGATTGTGTGGTTTAATGCACCGGTATGGGACGGTGGCATTTTAGGGATGTATTAACTTATTAGTTAAGTCCTACTTATTTTATATAAGGGAATGGATTAACTAAAATGTTAAGTCCTACTCATATTTAAGTCAGGTCAGCTGAACAAGTTGAATGACTTATGGATGATTAATTTATTATATAAGGGAATGGATTAACTAAAATGTTAAGTCCTACTTATATTCAAGTCAGGTCAGCTGAACAAGTTGAATGACTTATGGAGGATTAATTTATACTGGATAGGATGGTTACTAGATTTTATATATATAAGTATGGTGTCATGATATGAGCTTGAGTCTCAGGATCAGTGGTTAGGGCGCGTATATCGCCAGAGATGTGTAGCTAGATACAGTGTAGTTGTGTACCCTGGTAAGTCTAGATACTCATGCCCACTATATGTGCGTTTTGCATGTTGCCTACTATTCAGGTTGAGACAACCCTATAGTCTAGTGAGGTTCCTTTAGTGTGTATATATATATATACGGATTACTATTTACTGTTAGATTGACTAGGATGTAACGTGTATCGGATCTCTGCTTGGACTGTAGTAGAGTAGAACTTGTTTGTGGGCCTGACCCACCATTATTTTTCAGGTGTTCGTTACGAGTAGAGGTTGTTCGTGCTGAGCGAGGATTAGTTTACTTCATTCTTCCGATGCTACATAGGAGTTCCTTTATGATTCAGTTTCCTGTTTTAGATTACTGTCATTTGTTTAGTTTGGATTTTCTAGGGGTCCACATAGTATGGATTCCCAAGTTGTATTTTGGAGGATCAGTTGTATCAGAAGAGTTTATTAATTAATGAAAATATATTATGAGGTTTATTATTATATTATCATTTTAGTTTCTTGTCAGCATTTTATTTATTCTTCTTTATTCTTTTGTACTCTGTGTTCGGTTTTTATCAATTTGTTTTGATATCCTCGGGTATTCGGGCGTGGGCCTGGCCAACCCGCATTCGAAAATTCGGGGGTATCACAGTTGGTATCAGAGCACTCCAGGTTCAAGTGTCCTTAGGAGTGTCTTTCGTTATGTGACTTCCGCGTTGCGTCTCTTAAAACTTAGAGCCCATATTAGGATTCGTTGTACTTTATTTACGGTTTGTTAGGAGGAGCTGATGTCAATTATATTCTGTAGTCATAGAATGGTTGGCACTAAAAAAATGATGGGTTCAAGGCGAAAGCAATAAAGACCCAAAGGAGTAGAGGAATATGTTATCGATTTCGTTGCCAGAAGGCAGAGTTAAGGATTGACGGTTTAGGTTCGTTTGGCGTTACTTTAAAAGTATAAACCAAGGAAGGATTTAGGTGTACGTGATAGGTCACCACATATCGGGACCAACACGACTTCAGTTGATCTCAAAAAGGAGACAAGCAAGGAGTAGGAGCCGAAGATGATCCTAATGAAGGAGATTTATGTGTATCTAATAGAGAGGGTACTAAATCTTGAAGAAGGATGATTGCGCGAGGTGATCTAAATTGCTAGTAGTATAGCGAATGTTATTAGTAGAATTGGGGTTGATCAATCTACAAATAATTAAATCTTTCTTATCATCTCTAAAAGAGGTATATAAGAAGTATTGTTCAGGAGTTTGGGGATCGGATGTATTCTTATCAGAACGAAATACATAATTTTTAAATCATATACAAAAAGGCATTGGTATTATGTTGTGACGTTCTAATTAGATTTATAAAGTCAAGTAAGACAGTTTACATTCCGCATATAAGGAGGATGAGGGTTAAGCCCTTGGTATTTGCTTAGGAAAACATTTGTGTTTTTAAGCGATGTTTTAAAGGATATGTTTCGAGGTTGAATGATTATTTACGAAACTATAAAAGGAAATTTTGAAACAATCTAGTAAGGTTGATTTCAAATGAGACTTTCTTTTCTAGAAAGAACGATGTCCTAAGTAGGAGTATATTTTGTTCTATTGTGTTTATCATACGTGTTTTATTTTTTATTTTTTGTTAATTACTCGGGATTTGGTATGTGGTTTAGTTGGGGACATAAGTGTGTGATCAACCAATTATTGTTTTAATAACATGGAGTCATAGCGCTATTTACGCTAAATTTGTGAGCATACGGTCATAGGATTTGGTAGATACACATAAATCTAACCAATCTATTGGACCTGGACATGTGTCATTATGGTGTATTTTGGGATGGGATAATTAAACCATCACTACGAGTCTAACAATCTAGAACGATTAATTTGATATACTTTACGTTAGGTATGGATTCGTATCATAGTACAACGTCATGATATTGGTGATTGTTAATGTTTCGGTATGCGTGAGGTAGTGGTAAATAAAGATCACTAAAATGCCATGATGATATATCAGAGGTGCTGGATTTGCTGAACATCTTCTTGAAAATTTCAGAAGTTGTTACCAAGTCAGAAGGAGGATTTAGTACTGGATTAAGTACTTATTGGAATGACACCGAGTGAGGATAGGAGACTGAATAAATATTCATCAGTAAATTCTTAATCAAGAATTTATTCAAGAGGTGTCATTGGGAGGAATTTGCCGGTGTTGCACATGGAGGAGGAAACTAAGTCTCTTCATTTCCATAAATAAAATGGAATTATTTTTTTTAGTCACAATTTGCAACAATTAGCTGTTGCAAGGAAATTGATGATTTATGTAGAGGATGGGAAGATTTCATATTCTTTTGAAGTTAGACAAAGAAGTCGAATTGTCATTAACTTACCTTAAAGAAGCAGGGTGTGTCAAAGACAAGATGGTGAGACCAAATACTTATATAAAGATGAGGTGCATGGTATGTATGGAAAGGTCGTAGCTTGTTGACTTTTGTTGAGTTAAAGTCATAGTTGACTATTGATAAATGGAATTACCGATTGATTTTCAATATCGGCAAGTTTATCACAAATCAGTGGTGGATAGATTTAGTTACAGAATTCGCTTTTGAAGATACTCCAATTTAAAAGTTGAGTACATACGAAAGCTGGTGGTACCAGACTAACAGTACTTTCTATAGACAAATTGGATGGAGGATGCACGGACTGAGTTTCACAACTTTTAGTTCTTCATCCTGGTGGAAACATGATGCTTCACGATAGGCAGGAGAATGGACATAGTGATTTATCTCCAAGTCTAATATTTATTAGATAGTAAAGATGGATCATCAAAGATCACTAGATCCTTTGCAGCCATTTCCTATACTAAAGTGGAAATGAGAGAGCATTTTACGGATTTAGTTGCGGGATTTTTGATTTTACACAAGGGTTAGGATTCTAGATGGGATATTGGTTGACTGATAAAATTAAATCAGTTTCATTTTGTGTATTTTGATCGAGCTGGTAAGATATCAGTTCATACGAATATAACGGATCACGAGACGGCTTAGATGGATGCACAGTGTGAATAATAACACTTGTTATTACCAAGGTAGTTCAGGAGGTCAATTTTGAATATCGGAGCTGACCCTAGAGAAGGTGTTACCTTACTTAGATGGAGTTTAAGGTACTGAAGGAGGAGTTCGTAGTTTCTATAAATAGTGATATGACTGTCGGGCGACTGAGATGGAAATTTATAATTTTTCTTGGTACACCCAGACGGTTAGAAGGTACATCACGACATCAAATGTCAGTTTTGGTGAACAGGTACGGATAGGGACGTGTATATAATTGCCCTAAGTGTAAAACCTGCTACAAAGGTGGAAAGTTGATCATTAGATATCATAGGAATCTTTAGCCACTTCCTATAACAAATATGGAAGTTGAACTAAACAGGAGTGATAGTTGGTGGGAAGGATTGACATTGATTTGGAATTTCAATTTTTCATATGGAATCCGAGTGGTGGATTGAGAAAGATCGCTTGAGGACATAAATTTGAGTGATACTTATTTTAGAATTTTATAGTAATTATATAGTTCAGTGATAGTGGTGTTATAGCATGTGGATGTCCATATTAGTGGATGCAAAGTGCTATTTCGAAGGAGCTTTATGAAGATTTTTAAGCAGCAGCTCTACTTCATATATATAGACGGAAGAATTAATTGAGAGATTAAATTAGACCATAAATGATATGTTTGAGGCGTATATCCTAGATTTTCATGGACTGTTGGAAGTGTTCACTTCACTTTTCGGAATTTTGTCTGTGATATTGTTGGCACATGGAGGTTAGTGTGACAACTTTGGAGGTTTTGTATCTTTCACAATGCATACCTCTCATTTGTTGGTTGGAAATGGAAGTAAGGGTTGTACAATCAGACCTCAACTTCATTTAAAAATATATCGGAAATAGATACTTCCCTTTATATTGAACTGCGCGCGGTTGGGAGGCAACAGTAGGATGTTGTAAATAGTTGAACTCGTATACTAGAGTTTTTCTATCAGGGAGTAGTTTGCTCGTTTTGTTTTCTATGTAGGAAGAAAGGCAATTTTTGGAGAAAAGTCAATTTTACTTATTACATTGACTTTTAGAAGATTGTGTTTCGCAATTGAGGCAGTCGCCTCTGAATTAGCGTTACCAAATTATTAGCGTTGGGTGCATAGGAGTTTGTGCATATATTCTATAGCACTTGGAGGTATGTAGATCATTCCCTTGTCGACATGAGAGGATTACGTTGTTATTTGATACAACTTACGCATCGTATGATTATTGTGTTTCTTAAAATATAGGAACCCTGTCTACCACTTGATATATTGGAGTTAAGTGGAGCCCTTATAGTGAGGTTGCGTCTACTTGAGAATAGGAGGATGTTTTTCGCTCACAGTTTCCAAGCATAATGGAAGAATAATGGAAGGAAGTAAGGGCGAATTCCGAGGACGGAATTCCTTTTGTTAGGGGGGAAGAATGTAATACCCCTAATTTTAAAAGGATAGTCTCGGTATTTATTTATTTATTTTTATTGTATTTTTTTTAATTATTTAATTGATTATTTGACTAATTGTTTATGTGTTTAATTGAATTAAGTGTTACTTGATTAATTGGCTACTTATCTATGTGTTATTTGTATTTTGTTTAGGTGTTATTTGTATTATTTGTTTAATTAGATTGTGTGCTTAAATAATATATTTGATTAATTGTAATTAATTGTAAATTAAATGATTAAATATTTTATTTTATGGTTATGGTTAGTGGTAATGGGCTAACTAATTGAGTCCCATGGACTACTTGGATAGGAGGTTGGATGGGTATGTAAAAATAAATAATCTGATGTATATATTTTATTTATTTAATGAGGATACAGATAGATTATATACATAACATGTTTTAAGTTACTTTTTAATATTATGGTAACTTTAGTATAAATAAATAATCTGATGTATATATTTTATTTATTTAATGAGAATATAGATAGATTATATACGTAACATGTTTTAAGTTACCTTTTAATATTATAGTAACTTTAGTATTACTAAATAATCTAATGTATATATTTTATTTAATTAATAAGGATATACATAGATTATATACGTAACATATTTTAAGTTACCTTTTAATATATATATATATATATATTTTTTTTTTCTTTATTAAGTTGACTTGGATTGGGAAAAGGAATATAGTTATTATTTAGCCTATAAATACACAACTATAGGTTGAAAAAGGAGTGAAAATATATCACGTAATATATTCTAGAGAGAGAGAGAGTTAGAGAGAGAAAGAGAAATAGGAAGGAAGAAGAAGAAAACCCTTTAGAGAGAAGATCAAGGAAGAAGAAGTTTAACTTTCAATCCGAAAGTTTAAGGTAAGTTCTTCTTCTATCTCTTTCCCTTTGATTCGTGTTTCTGTACATGCCTAGGAAATTCCAGGATTTATTAAACACATAAAATTAAATAATTATGCATGTTTAATTGGATTAAAATATAGGTTTTTATAAAATTGGTTCATATCTGTTCTTGTGTTATGAATTGATAAAATGCATGATTTTGATTTGATTTCTTATGTGAATTTTTACATGTTTAAATTATGTATTTTTCATATCTGTGGAATGATGGAACGTAGAAACATGCCTAAGATTCCTGAACATTAAATAGGGATTAGGTTAGGGTTTTAATAAATTTAAATAGACTCAATCATAATGATGCTTGCTATTTGAATGTTTTAAACAAACGAATGGATTTAATCTTTTAAAATATTTAGCAATTGAGATTAAATGTGTAGGATGAATTGGATATGGAGAATCCTTATTTAACGGTATAATAAAATATCATCATGTATAAGATTCAGTTTGTGTAGGACATATGATATAGAAAGTTTAAAGAAATAATAAGTCATTCCTATTATGTGATAACTTGATATCATATTTATCATAGTTATTTATGGAATGTTTGATGTATTTCCTTAATTGTTACATCAATTATTGGATTGTGTGGTTTAATGCACCGGTATGGGACGGTGGCATTCTAGGGATGGATTAACTTATTAGTTAAGTCCTACTTATTTTATATAAGGGAATGGATTAACTAAAATGTTAAGTCCTACTTATATTTAAGTCAGGTCAGCTGAACAAATTGAATGACTTATGGATGATTAATTTATTATATAAGGGAATGGATTAACTAAAATGTTAAGTCCTACTTATATTCAAGTCAGGTCAGCTGAACAAGTTGAATGACTTATGGAGGATTAATTTATACTGGATAGGATGGTTACTAGATTATATATATATAAGTATGGTGTCATGATATGAGCTTGAGTCTCAGGATCAGTGGTTAGGGCGCGTATATCGCCAGAGATGTATAGCTAGATATAGTGTAGTTGTGTACCCTGGTAGGTCTAGGTACTCATGCCCACCATATGTGGGTTTTGCATGTTGCCTACTATTCAGGTTGAGACAACCCTATAGTCTAGTGAGGTTCCTTTAGTATGTATATATATATATACGGACTACTAGTTACTGTTGGATTGACTAGGATGTATACGTGTATCGGATCTCTGCTTGGATTGTAGTAGAGTAGAACTTGTTTGTGGGCCTGACCCACTATTATTTTTCAGGTGTTCGTCACGAGTAGAGGTTGTTCGTGCTGAGCGGGGATTAGTCTACTTCATTCTTCCGATGCTACATAGGAGTTCCTTTATGATTCAGTTTCCTGTTTTAGATTACTGTCATTTGTTTAGATTGGATTTTCTAGGGGTCCACACAGTATGGATTCCCGAGTTATATTTTGGAGGATCAGTTGTATCAGAAGAGTTTATTAATTAATGGAAATATATTATGAGGTTTATTATTAGATTATCATTTTAGTTTCTTGTCAGCATTTTATTTATTCTTCTTTATTCTTTTGTACTCTGTGTTCGTTTATTATCAATTTGTTTTGATATCCTCGGGTATTCGGGCTTGGGCCTGGCCAACCCGCATTCGGAAATTCGGGGGTATCACATGTACCCTGGTAGGTCCAGGTACTCATGCCCACTATATGTGCGTTTTGCATGTTGCCTACTATTCAGGTTGAGACAACCCTATAGTCTAGTGAGGTTCTTTTAGTGTGTATATATATATATACGGACTACTAGTTACTGTTGGATTGACTAGGATGTATACGTGTATCGGATCTCTATTTGGACTGTAATAGAGTAGAACTTGTTTGTGAGCCTGACCCACCATTATTTTTCAGGTGTTCGTCAGGAGTAGATGTAATACCCCTAGATTTAAAAGGATATTCCTGGTATTTAATGTATTGTTTAAATAGTATTTTAATTTAATTAATTGTTTAAATTGTGTTTTTATTTGATTAATTGATTGATTGCTGTTAATTTAAATTATTTGTGTGCATTTTTATTAAATTAATTGTTTAATTCCTTATTTTGTTTGATTTATTTGACCTAATTGGATTTTGTTATTTTAGTTGATTTATTTGGTAAATTATTTTTTTTTATGATATGTATTTTCTGTCTTTAATTATTTAGTTGTATTTTTATTTGGCTTTTATTTATTTAAGGAAGTTAAGCTAAAGATTTTAGTTATTAAATTAGGGTATAGTTTTAATTGTATAATGGAATTCACGTATGTCGCCGACACTGTTTTAAAACGTAGGTGTTGTTATGTGCCGACTACATTAGGGCTCTGTCTATAATTATACACGGATTAGGGTTTTAATGGTAAGCCTATAAATACTCTGTTGTGTCTTAGCCTAGGGTTTTAAAAATTACCAAAAGCTCTATCACATCTCAAAGTTACAGAGTGAAAACAGAGAGGGATTTTGTAAGGACAGAGCATTGTAAGGTTTGTCAAGGGAAGAATAGGGAGGACCAAGGAGGTGTAGTGGTGGTGGACTACCTAGAACCAGAAGAAGGTTGGATAGAGGGTTGTGTTGCCGGAACAAGCAGGGCTGAACAGGCAAGTTCTTCTCTTTCTCTTTCCCTTTTGGCTTATGTTCTGTGCACCTAGATAGTCTCTAGGGTTTAATCAATTAATAATTGGAAGTTATGTGATTAATATATGTTATTGACGATCTGTTTGTTTTAAAATCAAATCTATTTAAAATTCGTGCATGTCTGTTTCCAGTTTTGTTCCTTTTAAGCATGATGAGTTCTGTTGTAATTTAGTTTACTGTACTGGCTTTTAGTAACTGTAAACAAATCATAGGGATGTTAATGGGATGTTCTAAGACCTTAGGTACAGTATTGAAGAGGAACAGAGGGGATGGAATAGAACTGGGGTTACAGATTAGTTTCAGTGTTGTTCTTCAACAATGCTAGTTTAAATGGCTTTGTTTAATCTCTGTAATTGATTTTAAATTGTTGTGAACAAGTCATGGAGATGATATTAGGTGTAAATAGGACTCTTAAACTCTGTATTAAAGATGAACAAAAAGGTTGGAAGAGGCCGGAGACGGAAAAGACAAAGCAGAAGGCAGTTCAGGGCTCTCAAGAGGGAGAGAGCCGGCTCCATGAAAGAGGGAGCCGGCTCTAGGAGTAAAGAGCTAGCTCTAACCCTTTTGAGCCGGCTCCATGTTGTAATGGAGCCGGCTCCATGTGAGTTTTAGAGCCTACTCAGTGTTTTGAAAGAGCAGGCTTTCTAATTTTGGTGAAATTCGGATTTTTCAGCTACTATGTGAACACTTGGGGTTCTAGAATAATTTTGAAACTTTAATGAGGGTTTAAATAATTAGTTTAACATGTAATCAAAGTCTTGAATTGTATAAAATACACTCTTTATATTAATGAAATTAACAGTGCGCTAATTAACAACTTTGCGTGTAGTTATCGGCTGGAAGGTAATAAATTGTCTAGTTTTAATTTGACAATTTAGGATGCTAAAACATGATTCTAAATTAAGTTTTAGATGCATGGAGAAGTCTTTTAGTTAATAAATCAGACTTATGGATTAGTGTACGGCCCTGTGTTGAAAGGAATAAAACAGAGTACAAGTACGCAACTTAGTACGCTGTTACCGGATGGAAGGAACTAAATTGTTTAGAATAATTTTAACAATTTATTGGACTATAATATGATTATGGAATGGATTTTAAATGCATGATAGAGTCAATGATATATTAGATTTGATCTATGCATGTCTGGATGTTAGTTGTTGAATTATGAAATCATTCCTTACAACTATATGGTTTAAATGCTTGGATTTAATTGCAAATACTTGGATATTGGTTTTAGATTATAAATCGCTAAACGATTATATATATATGTGGAATTTTAATTGCTGAATTAATAGATTCTGTCAATTACATGGTTGTGGAGGATGGTATGAACCGGTATGGGACGGTGTCATACTAGGGATGGTTTAGCTCAAAACGCATAAACCTAACCTATTGGATTTAAGGGAAGGATTGTAAAATATTGAATCCTAAACCTTGTTTAGTCAGATCGACTGATTAAGTTGAAAGACTATCTGGATTAATTGTGTCTGTGTGTAGTCGGATCGACTGATTAAGTTGAATGACTACCTGGATTAAATGTTGGTTGTGTTTAAGTCAGATTGACTGATTAAGTTGAATGACTAAACTGGATTAAAATTCTTATGTTAATTCAATAAACAATAAAATGGCATACCTTGGGTTAGACGGACTTTATATATATGTTTTGGCACCACGATATGGGCATGAGTCTCAGAGTCGTTGGTTAGGGAGCGTATATGCATTGGGATGCATAGCTGGATATGATGGTTGAGGTGTACCCTGTTAGGTCTAGGTATTCATGCCCACCTTTGGGTGCGTTTTTGCATGTTGCCTTCTACTCAGGTTGAGACCCCATTATAGTCCAGTGAAGGTCCTCTAGTGTGGATATATTTATTTATGGACTAGATAGATATTGTGAGGTATTTAGGTGTATCTGCGTATCGGGTCACTGTATGGATTGCAATTAGATTAGAACTTGTTCGTGGGCCTGACCCACTCTTATTTTTCAGGTATCGGGCGGTTCCAGTCTTAGGCTTGATCGTGCTGTGCAGGGATTATCATTTATTCCACTGACGACGTAGGATGTCCTTCCATATTTTAGTATTTGGTTTTATGTCAGTTGTTTACGTTTCAGTTGAGATTTTTATTTAGGGGTCCATTAGATGGATTCCCGAGTTGTAATTCATGGAAGTTTTGGAAGTTGGATTTTATTAAGTTTTATCAGGCTATTGAGAATTTTATATTAGTATTCTGTTCAGCTTTTAATAGTTATTCTTATTTCTTTTTTTTCATCTGTGTTCGTTTTAAAATACTTTAATTGTTTGATTTCCCTCGGATTTGGGCCTGGGCCTGATCAACCCATGTCTCGGATCCGAGGGGTATCACAGTAGAGGTTGTTCGTGCTGAGCGGGGATCAGTCTACTTCATTCTTCCGATGCTATATAGGAGTTCTTTTATGATTCAGTTTCCTGATTTAGACAGTTATTGCTGTCATTTGTTTAGTTTAGATTTTCTAGGGGTCCACACAGTATGGATTCCCAAGTTGTATTTTGGAGGATCAGTTGTATCAGAAGAGTTTATTAATTAATGGAAATATATTCTGAGGTTTATTATTAGATTATCATTTTAGTTTCTTGTCAACATTTTATTTATTCTTCTTTATTCTTTTGTACTCTGTGTTCGTTTATCATCAATTTGTTTTGATATCCTCGGGTATTCGGGCGTGGGCCTGGCCAACCCGCATTTGAAAATCCGGGGGGTATCACACTTCTATTCTTTTTCTTACCTTTTGCATATGCAATGACAACATATATATAGCCACCAGCCACATCTTGCTCATTAAGTTAATGAAACAACTTGTGTAGCAAGTCGCAAGGTTACTTGTAAGGCCACATGTATACTTACTCCATTGTGGACCCAATATAATTATATATAACATTCCCCTTTAGGTTCACTGTACTACATTAAGAATATGTCTCGTTAAAATCTTGCTAAGAAATACCCAGTGGGACAAAACCTTAGCGAAGGAAAAAAAGTACAATATTCGTGTGTATCTGAAAATGGTATTGCATAGATTCAAACTGCCTTGTTAAAACCTTATCAGGAAAACCCAGTGGGATAAAAGCTGGACAAAGAAAAAAGAGTACAGTATGCTAATACCTCTTTGATGAATTGTTCTGTGATACCCCTCGAATCCGAGACACGGGTTGATTAGGCCCAGGCCCAAACCCGAGGAAAATATCAAACAATTAAAGTATTTTAAAGCAAACACATAATGTAAAGATTTAAGAATTAAAATTACAAAGCTGAAAGAATTAAGAAATATAAACTCCTCCAAATAAAACTGAATAATAATACTCCAAATCCAAAACCTCCATGAGTACAACTTGGGAATCCATCTAGTGGTCCCCTAAATAAAAATGTCAACTAAACTGGAAAATAAAACTAAGCTAGATCATAAAGAGAAGTCCTACGTAATTCGATGAATGAGAAACTGTCCTCAACCAACACGATTAAGCTCTAAGGCTGGAACCGTCCTGTACCTGAAAAGAATGAAGGAGTGGGTCAGGCCCACGAACAAGTTCTAATCTAACTGCAATCCATACAGTGACCTGATACACAGATACACCCTAGATATCCTCACAATAGTTATGTAATCCATACATATATATATATATATATATATATAAATATCCACATAGGGACATTCACTAGACTATAATAGGGGTCTCAACCTGAATAGAAGACAACATGCGAAAACACACCCAAAGGTGAGCATGAGTATCTAGACCTAACAAGGTACACTTACCTACTATATCCAACTACGCATCCACTACATATACGCACCCTAACCAACGAACCTGAGACTCAAGGTCATCTCGTGGTACCATAATCATATATCTAAAATCTGTCTAAATCCAGAGTATGTCATTCAATTATTCATTGGGGAGACATACAAAACACAGTCCAGATAGTCACTCAACTTATTCAGCTGATTTGACTTGACCAAAACCAATTAATCCAGGAAGTCATTCAACTTAGTCAGTTGATCTGACTTATACACAATTTAGGATTCAACAGTTTACAATCCATTCCATTAATCCGATAAGTTAGGTCTTCGCATTTTGAAGCCAAGCCGTCCCTAGTGTGCCACCGTCCCATACCGGTGCACACAATCCTCCATATCCATGTAAATTACAACAAATAAATCATACTGAGTAATTTACAATCCAAGCTAACATCTAAATAATTGCAGAGATAATAATTAAAATTCTAGTGATTAAAATCCAATGGTAATCCAATCAATTGTAGAAAAGTTTAATATTTCGACAATTAATCATCCCAATGCATGTATAGATCAAAGTAAATTCGTAGATGGTAATTTATAGTTCAAACTAATATCCAAATAATTACATAGATGATTATTAATATCCTAGCAATTAAAATCCAACGATAGTCCAATTAACTGCAGAAAAAGTTTAATAATTCGACAATTAACATCCTAATGCATGTATAGATCAAAATAAATATACAGAGGACCCTACCATGCATTTAAAATAGGTTTTATAAACATCCTACATCCCATTATATTACTAAAATTTAATTAAACAATTAATCCATCTTTCATCCGTTAACAGTGTGCATATTTACACTAATTTGATACTGTTTATTCTAAGTCACTAGAACTGAGTTCTAATTAATTTTAGGTCTTTGTAATACCCAAAACCATCTTCCTAATCACCCTGTACAGTCCCAGATTTATCAGAATAGTCTCCATGCTCCAACAGTATCAAAACAGTTCGTAAAAAACAATAAAAAAAACAAAAATTAGTATGTAAAAATGGAGGAGAGAGCCTGCTCCAAACCTTGGGAGCAGGCTCTTATAGCCTGGAACCGTCTCCTAGGTCCTTGGAGCCGGCTCTACATAGGTGGGAGCCGGCTCCCACTTTATGGAGCCGGCTCTCACTTCCTTTGAGAGCGTCTGGCTTCCTTCTGCTCCGTTTCAGCTCATCCTCTCCTTTTTCGGCCACTCCAACCTTACCGTGCTTCCTCTATATTGAACTTACAGACCCTAAATTCCATTTAGAATTAATTTAGACCTTGGTTTGATGCAGTAAGATTCAAAATAATATTAAAACAGTGGCCCGTTTTATGCAAAAATAGAAACGATACAAACTATACATGTCAGAATGATTTCAAATTAAATTTCACCAATAACAGATAATTAAGTATAACATATAATGGTCATGCATAGTTCAATTAATGTCTAATAAATCTCCTAGAGGCTATCTAGGTGCACAGAACACAAGCCAATGGGAAGGAGAAAGAAAAGAACTTGCCTTTAAGTTTCAGATTTGAAACTCTAATTCCACAGTTTTTGTATGATATGTTTGCGTCCTAAACTGCAAGTCTACTCCTCCAGTGCTTTGGTTCCAACCCAGAAACAACCCCGTGCCTTCCTTTTTGAACTGTTTTATTAATCACCCAAGGTTACTTTGTGTTTCTCTCCAATCCTTCTCTCTGTTTCTCTCTGCCTTTCACTCCGGGAACAAGGTTTTGTTTTCAACCCTAGGCAGAATGTATACATGCGTATATATAGACTTATAAATCCTCAACCCTAATTCCAATTCTAGTCCAAGAATGAAACTGATTAAATCATAAGTCGGCTACACCTTGAAACTTAAAATCCTAAGGCACACTAAAGAAAATAAATACACAATGAATTAATTAAATAAATTAATTAAATAAGTACGGTAATTAAAACAGGTAAGTAATCCAAGTTACACATTATTCAGCACTTAATGTAATTCAATAATTAATTAAATCCAATTAAAACAATTAACTCAATCAATTGCGTCAAGTAAGTAATTAAATCAAATAACAAACCAATTAATTAAAATTAAAAACAAAATGCAATTAAATACTCAATTAAATACCAGAAATATCTTTTTAAAATTAGGGGTATTACATTCCCCCTCATTGTTGTATTATATCAACCCTGATGATCTTTTAGTTGACGCCAATGTTATACACCAGCTTCTTAAATGTTGTTGTTGGAAGCGTTTTAGTGAATAAATATGCTAGATTTTCACCTGAACAAATTTGCTAAATATTAATATCACCATTTTTCTGGTGTTCATGTGCATAAAAGAATTTTTGTCAGATGTGCTTAGTCTTGTCGCTTTTAATATACCTTTCTTTCATTTGTGCAACACATGCTGCATTATCCTCATATAGTACTGTTGGGCTATCTTTTATTAATCAGAGACCGCGTGTTGTTCGAATATGTTGGATCATATATCTCAACCAAATGCATGCATTTTCTACTTGCTTCGTGAATTGTAAGTATCTCGGACCGATTTAAAGAAATTGCAATCATTGTCTATTTCATAGATCGCGATGATATAGCAGTGCTGCCATAAGTAAATACATGTCTTATTTGTGAATGAGTTTTATGTGAGCCAGAGAGATGGCCAGTATCTGCATATCCAATTAATTGAGAATTTAGCTCTTTTGAATAAAACAATCCCATATCAATTGTACTAACGAAGATATCGCAATATGTGTTTGATTCCATTCCAAAGTCCACGGGTTGGTACAAAACTGTACCTTGCTAATAAAGTGATTGAAAATACTATGTCAGGCCGTGTGTGTAATGCCTCTAATTTTAAAAAGGATAGTCTTGGTATTTTTTATTAATTTTTTTAATTGTGTTTTAATTTTTATTTGATTTCTTGGTTATTTGAATTAATTATATGTTTAATTGAAATACTTGTTTAGTAGATAATTGTTTATTTAAATTACTTATGTAGTTATTTGAAATACTTGTTTAGATGAATTATGTGTTAGTTAATGTGTATTGGTGTTCTTAAATGTTAGTTGTTTTCTTGTAATAAAATGGTTAGGAATTAAATGTTTTAAATGGTTGTTTATTTTATTTTATTTTCTTTCATTTCATTTCATTTTATTTTAAGGGCTATGGATAGTAGTCATGGGCTAACCAGTTGGGTTCCATGGACTACTTGGATAAAGAGTTTAATGGGTACGGGTAATTACTCATGGATAGTATATAAGTATATACATATAATTAAATAATATATGTATATATTTAAGAAAAGTCCTTTGGAGATAATCTAATATATTTATTTTATTTAGATAAAATAATATGCATAGATTATTCGTAACTTATATTTTAGTTAGTTTTTTAGTGTTTTAATTTTATTTTCTCTTTATTAATTGGATGTGGATTGGGAAAAGGAATAGGGTTAATATGTAACCTATAAATATATACCTATAGGGTTGAAAAAATGGGCTAGAATTATATCACGTATATTTTATAGAGAGAGAAAGAAAGAAGGAGGAAGGAGGAAAAGGAAGAAGAAGAAGGAGGCTAGGATTTTATCAAATCCTAAAGGCAAGTTCTTTGTTCTACACTTCTTTCTTAGATCTGTAATCTATATATCTCTAGTATAATTTTAGGGATGTTTTAAGGATAATTAAAATTTGAATCCATGTTTTAATTAAAAATAGAACTAGGTTTCATAAATTAGTTTGTTAATGTTGTTTCTGTGTTTAAATTGATAAATTTATGAATTTGATTGGATTACATTATGTTTTGTACATGTTGTATATAATGTTTTTCAAATCTGTATATTGATGGAACGTAGAAACATGTCTAGGATTCCTGAAACAAATAAAGAATGAATGCACAGTGATATTCTGGGTTGATTCGCGTAACAGTGTTCGGACCGCTATTACAGTGCTCGAGTCTTGGGGGCAAAGCTTAAGCCTTGGGATGAAAAGTTCGAGCTTGCAAGGAAAAGCTCGAGTAATTAGATGTAAAGCTTGAGCCTGAGAAGGAAAGCTTGAGTAATTGGGATAAAAAGCTCGAGCCTGAAGTAGGATGTTCGAGTCTTGGACTGGGTGCTCGAACATTTAGGACAAAAGCTCGAGCAACGGATAAGGATACTCGAGCCTGAAGCAGGGTGCTCGAGCATTACCTAGTGAAGTCTAGGAAACAGCGTTGTATTATTTCTATATTGGATTTAGGGAGTCCTAAACATCAAATAAGGACTAAAAATGATTTAAATAAATTTTAAACAAATTTAAATATGACAATGCATGCTATTCAAATTCTTTGTTGAATGAATGGACTTAGTCTTTAATTTGTTTTAACAATTAAGATTAAATGTATAGCATGAATGGTATGGAGAATGCTTAAGTGATTGTATAGTAAAATATCAATCTGTTTAAGATTCAATATGTGTAGGATATGTGATATAGAAAATTTAAATAAATTATAAGTTGTTCCTATTTTGTGTTAGCATAATATAATATTATTACGTTTAACTTTGGATTATTTGATGTACTTTTGAAATTATTACATCAATTGTTAGATTGTGTAAATTTGGTGCACTAGTATAGGATGGTGGCACTCTAGGGATGGATTAACTTATCAGTTAAGTCCTACCTATTCTATAAGGGAACGGATTAACTAAAGTGTTAAGTCTTACCTATAGTTGTGTCAGGTCAACTAAACAAGTTGGGTGATACGTAGTGGATTAATTTAGTTTGGATATATATATATAGATATATGCCATGATATAAGCTTGAGTCTCAGGATCAATGGATATGGTGCGTATATTTTCAGGGATGTGTAGTTAGATATAGTGCGGTTGTGTGCCCTGGTAGATCTAGGTACTCATGCCTACTACAATTGCATTTTGCATGTTGCCTACTATTTAGGTTGAGGCAACCCTATAGTCTAGTAAGGTTCCTTTAGTGTGTATATGTATGTATGGACTATATAATTATTGCATGGGAGAACTATGGATGTATAGTTCTCCGATCTCTATTTGGGTTGTCATAGAAAGAACTTGTTCGTGGACCTGACCTACTATTATTATTTTTCAGGTATTCGTCAGTTCCAGACATAGAGTTTGTTTGTGCTGTGCAGAGACAGTTTACATCATTCTTCCGGTTCTAAGTAAGACTCTATTTATGTTTTAGTTTCCGATTATGGTTATTTTCAGATTGATTCAATTGGATTATCATTAGGGGTCTACTAGATTGATTCCCTAGTTGCAATGATGATTTAAGGTTTTGGATAATTTATTTGGAGAATTTATTATTAAGTTTTCTTTTCTGCTATTTTTATTTATTCTTTGTTATTTCTTTTGTATTCTGTGTTCATTTACATACTTAATTGTTTAGTATCTCTTGAATCTGTTCTCGGACTTGATCACCCGTGACTCTAGAATCGAGGGGTATCACAGTTGGTATTAGAGCACTCCAGGTTCAAGTGTCTCTAGGGATTTATCATTTTAAGACTTCCGCGTAACGTATTCTTTTGTTTAGAGCCTAAGTTTAGGATTCATTGTATTCCTTTACGGTCCACTTAAATGGTACTAATGTTGGTTTTTCTATGTTAACAGAATGGTTAATACTAGAAGAAGACGAGACAATCAGAGAAACATACAGCAAAGAGGAGCGGCACGTAGGCAGCAGGATTTCCTACTGCGTTAGCAAATGGAGGAAGAGCAATAACTGCCTGGGTTTAAGGAGGAAGATGGTAGTTGCACAATGAGCAGGAGGAAGTACAACAGACTACTCAAAAGTCTCAAGATCAGGGCTACAATTAGGGCAGGGATCTAGAGTTTCTTCCTCATGTAAATGACCTCATTGCTCGGGCTATAGAAGTAGGAGTAACAATTGCACTTCAAAATCAACCACAGATTCAGCAGGCACCTATACCAGCACCAGTGGTTCAGACTGATTCTTAGGAAAAGGCTAGGAGTTTTTTCACAAAGGGGAGCCCACCTGAGTTTATAGGCTCCACCGATGCGAAAGTAGCTCACCAGTGGAAGAAGGATATCGAGCGATATATTCGCATGGTTCAGTGCACAGAGGTTCAGAAGCAGATGTTTGCTACCTTTAAGCTTGTCGGAGATGCACTCCAGCGGTGGGAGTTGGTTACCAATGCGGAAAAGAGGACTACATTGACCTATGAGCAGTTCAATATTCGCTTCAATGAGAAGTACTTTCCATATGCAGTTAGGACAGCTATAAAGACAGGGTTCCTTTAACTACAATAGGGGAACATGACAGTAGCAGAGTATGAGCAGTAGTTTACGCAGAGTATGAGCAGTAGTTTACGCGTTTATCTCTTTTTGCTCCAGAGGAGGTGGATACAGAAGAGAATAAACGTAATAGTTTTGTTAAGGGACTTATGTGGTCTATTAAGTGATCCATTACAGGTAGTCTAACCTACACTACTTATGCTCAGGTGGTAGATGTTGCTCTACAGCAGTATTAGTTTACTGTGGATTTCAGACAGGCTAGGGGTGAGAAGCGGGGTGACAGAGACTCTGCTAATCAGCAAGCTGAGAAAGGGAACGACAATGGACACTGACACAATGATAAAGGCAAATTCCAGTGACAACAGTCTTGAAAAAAGTATAAGGGTGGTTCAGATACTTACAGGAATAGAGCACCTATTTAGAGGCAGTAGGATGGGGGACCACAGGCAGGACTGGGTCAGCCATAGGCTAACCAACAGAGGAGGAAATTTTACACTTTCTAGGGGAGTTGCTACACTTGTGGAGAGTTTGATCATACTTCCAGGCAGTGTCCTAAAGCAGGACAGGGACAGCATGTGCAAAAAAGGACAAAGGGTACCATTACTTTTACCTGCTCCACAGATTCCACAGATTCAGGGACAGACGTATCCGGCTTTACCAGTACTGCCACAGCCTCAGGGACAAGCACCACAGCAGTTGCATTATGGCAGAGTGTATAACCCCATGCCACAGGATATTCAGGCGCCTCAGGCTGTTGAGGGTATGTTTCCTATTCATAGTAGATCTGGTCATATTTTATTTGACACAGGTGCTACACATTCATTCGTGTCTTGTACTTTTGTTACATTATCTGGGATGACGACGCGAGTGTACGATAAACCTCATAGTATTTCTACACTTATGGGCAATACAGCTATTCTATATGAGAGTGATAGGCCTGTGACATTATATGTTGGTAGACTTCGATTTTTAGCCAATCTATTGGTCTTGGACATGCACACTTATGATGTGATACTCGGGATGGATTGGTTATCTCATTACCATGCCCAAGTTAATTGTTATGATAGGTCAATTATTTTCATTATACCTGGTCAGGATATATATGTCGTTGCTATGCACTTATTTGTTTCACATGGATGAGGAGACCAATGAGGGTATTACTATGTCACTGGATAACATACCAGTTGTACAGGAATTTTCAGATATTTTTCAAGAGATTCCAAGGTTGCCACCTAGTCGAGAGATAGACTTTATTATTGATTTAGCTCCTGGCACTACGCCTATTGTTAGGGCATCATACAGGATAGCACCAGTGGAGATGCATGAACTGAGAGATCAGATTCAGCAATTGCTCAGTCAGTTTATTCGCAGGAGTACTTCACCTTGGGGAGCACCAGTTTTGTTTGTGAAGAAGAAGGATGGTTCACTTCGCGTGTATATAGATCACAGGGAGTTGAATAAGGTTACTATTCGTAACAAGTATCCTTTACCTAGGATTGATGATCTTTTTGATCAGTTGAAGTGAGCTACATACTTCTCTAAGATTGATTTGCGTTTTGGATATCATCAACTTCGGGTTAGGGAACAGGATGTTCCTAGGACAACGTTTCTCACTAGATATGGCTCTTATGAGTTTCATGTCATGCCTTTCGGATTGACTAACGCACCAACAGTCTTCATGGATTTAATGAACAGAGTCTTCAGGGCTTACTTAGATCAGTTTGTCATCGTGTTCATTGATGATATTTTGGTCTGTTCTAAGACAGAGGACGATCATGCTAGACATCTTCGTACAATGTTACAGACGCTTCATGAACACCATTTATATGTCAAATTCGATAAGTGTGAATTTTGGCAGCGAGAAGTGAAATTTCTGGGTCATGTAGTGTCAGAGAAGGGGATAGCGGTGGATCCAGCCAAGGTTTCAGCAATAGTAGAGTGGGGACAACCTACCTCACCTACAGAGATACGAAGTATTCTGGGACTGGTAGGATACTATCGTCGATTCATTCAGGGGTTCTTGAAAATAGCGGGACCACTTACTCATTTGACTAAGAAGGGTGTACGGTTCGTATGGGATATGAACACTGTTAGAAAGTTTTTGAAGAGCTAAAGAATAAGTTGACTTTTGCATCAGTTCTGTCTACTCCACAGAGCGGGATAGAGTATCTTGTCTACACAGATGCTTTTTTGCAAGGTCTTGGGTGTGTTTTGATGCAGGAGGAACGACCAATTTCGTATGGATCTCGTAAGCTTAAGCCTCACGAGCTTAATTATCCAACACATGATTTGGAGTTGGCAGCTGTGGTCTTTACTTTACATATTTGGAGGCATTATCTGCTGGGAGAATCTTTCAGATTATTTAGTGATCATAAAAGTTTGCAGTATTTGTTCACTCAGCGGGAGTTGAATATGAGACAGCGCAGATGGTTAAAGTTTGTGAAAGACTACCATTTCTCTATATAGTACCATCCAGGGAAAACGAATGTAGTGGCAGATGCACTCAGTTGCCAACCTTCTGGGAGTCTTTCTGTTTTATTCACTATTGAATGGAATACGTTGAAGACTGTTGATGAGTTGTTGGATGTTTTTATGGCATGCATGGTAGTTATACCTTCGATCATTCATAAGGTTTTAAAGGCACAACTCACATATCAGCAATGCATCGATAAAGTTGCAGAGATAACTCTGGGGATGTTCCATTTTACTATGTTAGGACTGATGGAGGTTTGAAGTACAAGGTGCGGTTGGTAGTACCTTCTGCAGACGATTTGAGGAAGGATGTGATGACTGAAACTCATCACTCTGAGTTTTTTGTTCATCCAGGTGGAGACAAAATATATCAGGATATGAAGCGGCAGTTTTGGTATGTAGGTATGAAGAAGGACATTGCTATTTTTGTTTCTCGGTGTAGTACTTGTCAGATGGTCAAGATTGATCATTAGCGGCTGCCAGGTTCTCTATAACCACTACCCATACCAGAGTGAAAACGGAAGAGCATTTTCTATGGATTTTGTTGAGGGATTGCCTAATTCATTTAAGGATCACAATTCCATTTGGGTCATCGTTGATATGTTGACCAAATCAGCTCATTTATTGCCTATTCACACTGATTACACTTCAGAATAGTTGGCGAGACTTTACATTACAGAGATTGTGAATTTGCATGGCATACCGTTGTCTATTATATTGGATAGGGATTCGAGCTTTGTATCAGGATTTTGGAAGAGTTTTCAACAGGCTTTGGGTACTGAATTGCATTTTAGTACTGCTTATCATCCTCAGACTAATAGACAGACTGAGAGGGTTAATCAGATCATGGAGGATATGCTTTGTTCTTGTGTCCTTGACTTTAAGGGTCACTGGGAGGATTATTTGCCACTTGTGGAATTTGCATATAACAATAGCTTTTAGAAGATTATTGGTATGGCACCATTTGAGGCTTTATATGGCCGACCTTGTCGATCTCCTATTTGTTGGATGGAGGTTGGTGAGAGCAGATTTTTGGGTCTTAAGTTCATTAAGGATACCTCTGAAAAAATTGCTCTTATTGAGGATCGTATGCACACTGCCCAGAGAAAGCAGAAGAGTTATGTGGATCGTCGTACTCATGCATTGGAGTTTCAGGTGAGAGATCAGGTTTTACTCAAGGTGTCTCCTATGAAAGGGGTAATGTGTTTTGGGAGGAAAGGGAAGTTGTCACCACGTTTTGTCAGTCCTTTTATGATTACAGATCGAATTGGAATGGTAGCTTATCGCTTAGCACTTCCGGACTATTTAGATCATGTTCACAACGTGTTCCATGTTTCCATGTTGAGGAAATTTCTTCGCGATAAAGATCGTTATCAGCATATTGATGTTGGTGAGATTGAGTTGCAGTTGTATGCAACCTATGTGGAACCACCGTATCGTATTAGTGACCGTTGGGATCAAATTCTTCGTAATAAGGTCATTCCTTTGGTACGTGTCCAGTGGAGTCATCACAATGAGGCTGAATCCACTTGGGAACGAGAAGACGTCATTCACTCAACCTTTCCTGACATAATGGATGAAGGTAGAAGCGAATTCCGAGGACGAAATTCCTTTTGTTATAGGGGAATAATGTAATACCCCTAATTTTAAAAAGGATAGTCTCGGTATTTTTTATTAATTGTTTTAATTGTGTTTTAATTTTTATTTGATTTCTTGGTTATTTGAATTAATTATATGTTTAATTGAAATATTTGTTTAGTTGATAATTGTTTATTTGAATTACTTATGTGTTTATTTGAAATACTTGTTTAGATGAATTATTTGTTAGTTAATGTGTATTGGTGTTCTTAAATATTAGTTGTTTTCTTGTAATAAAATGATTAAGAATTAAATATTTTAAATGGTTGTTTATTTTATTTTATTTTATTTTAAGGGTTATGGATAGTAGTCATGGGCCAATCAATTGGATTCCATGGACTACTTGGATAAGGGGTTTAATGGGTACGGATAATTACCCATGGATAGTGTATATATATATATATATATAATTAATTAAATAATATATGTATATATTTAAGGAAAGTCCTTTGGAGATAATATAATATATTTATTTTATTTAGATAAAATAGTATGCATAGATTATACGTAACTTATATTTTTAGTTAGTTTTTTAGTGTTTTAATTTTATTTTCTCTTTATTAATTGGATGTGGATTGGGAAAAGGAATAAGATTAATATGTAGCCTATAAATAGTATGCATAGATTATACGTAACTTATATTTTTAGTTAGTTTTTTAGTATTTTAATTTTATTTTCTCTTTATTAATTGGATGTGGATTGGGAAAAGGAATATGATTAATATGTAGCCTATAAATATATACCTATAGGGTTGGAAAAAGGGACTAGAATTATATCACGTATATTTTAGAGAGAGAGAAAAAGAAGGAGGAAGGAGGAAAAGGAAGAAGAAGAAGGAGGCTGGGGTTTTATCAAATCCTAAAGGCAAGTTCTTTGTTCTACACTTCTCTCTTAAATCTGTAATCTATATATTTCTAGTATAACTTTAGGTATGTTTTAAGGATAATTAAAATTGGAATCCATGTTTTAATTAAATGTAGAACTAGGTTTATAAATTAGTTTGTTCATGTTGTTCTTGTGTTTAAATTGATAAATTTATGAATTTGATTAGATTAAATTATGTTTTGTACATGTTGTATATAATGTTTTTTAAATCTGTATATTGATGGAACGTATAAACATGCCTAGGATTCCTGAAACAAATAAAGAATGAATGCACAGTGATATTCTGGGTTGATTCGCGTAACAGTGTTCGGACCGCTGTTACAGTGCTCGAGCCTTGGGGGTAAAGCTCGAGCCTTGGGATAAAAAGCTTGAGCTTGTAAGGAAAAGCTCGAGTAATTAGTTGTAAAGCTCGAGCAATTAGATGTAAAGTTTGAGCAATTGGATGTAAAGCTCGAGCCTGAGAAAGAAAACTAGAGCAACTGAGATAAAAAGCTCGAGCTTGAAGTAGGATGCTCGAGCCTTGGACAGGGTGCTCGAGCATTTAGGACAAAAGCTTGAGCAATGGATAAGGGTGCTCGAGCATTACCTGGTGAAGTCTCGGAAACAACGTTGTATTATTTCTATATTGGATTTAGGGAGTCTTAAACATCAAATAAGAATAATGAATGATTTAAATAAATTTTAAACAAATTTAAATATGACAATGCATGCTATTCAAATTCTTTATGGAATGAATGGACTTAGTCTTTAATTTGTTTTAACAATTAAGATTAAATGTATAGCATGAATGGTGTGGAGAATGCTTAAGTGATTGTATAGTAAAATATCAATCTGTTTAAAATTCATTATATGTAGGATATGTGATATATGAAGTTTAAATAAATTATAAGTTGTTCCTATTTTGTGTTAGCATGATATAATATTATTATGTTTAACTTTGGATTATTTGATGTACTTTTGAAATTGTTACATCAATTGTTAAATTGTGTGGATTTGGTGCACCAGTATAGGATAGTGGCACTCTAGGGATGGATTAACTTATTAATTAAGTCCTACATATTCTATAAGGGAATGGATTAACTAAAATGCTAAGTCCTATTTATATTTGTGTCAGGTCAACTAAACAATTTGGATGATACGTAATGAATTAATTTAGTTTGGATATATACATAGACATATGCCATGATATGAGCTTGAGTCTCAAGATCAGTGGATAGGGTGCATATATTGCCAGGGATGTACAGCTAGATATAGTGTTGTTGTGTGCCTTGGTGGATCTAGATACTCATGTCCACTACATGTGCGTTTTGCATGTTGCCTATTATTCAGATTGAGGCAATCCTATAGTTTAGTGAGGTTCCTTTAGTGTTTATATGTATGTATGGACTATATGGTTATTGCATGGGTTAGCTATAGATGTATAGTTCTCTGGTCTCTGTTTGGGTTGTCGTAGAAAGAACTTGTTCGTGGGCCTGACCCACTATTATTATTTTTCAGGTACTCGTCAATTCCAGACATAGAGTTTGTTCGTGCTATGCAGAGATAGTTCACATTATTCTTTCGGTTCTACGTAGGACTTTATTTATGTTTTAGTTTATGATTATGATTATTTTCAAAATGATTCAGTTGGATTATCATTAGGGGTCCACTAGATGGATTCTCGATTTGTAATGATGATTTAAGGTTTTGGATAATTTATTTAGAGAATTGATTATTTAGTTTTCTTTTCTGCTATTTTTATTTATTCTTTGTTATTTCTTTTGTATTTTGTGTTCATTTACATATTTAATTGTTTGGTATCCCTCGGATTTGTACTCAGGCTTAATCACTCGTGGCTCTAGAATCGAGGGGTATCACAGTGTGCAATTTGCAAAATATATACATAAGAGCACTAATCGCACTGAGGTATGGCACTTCAGGACCAATAAGTTCTTCATTATCCTCTCAATGATGAAAATGATCTTTTTTAACGTCAAATGATCGGACAACCATTAGAGAACTCAATGGATGGGTTTTATCCATATAAAAACGTTTCAGAACCTTTTCTTTATATGTTGATTGGCGGATAAGAATACCGCTCAAAAAATGTTCAACCTGCAGTCCAAGACTGAGTTTTGTCTTTCCGAGATCTTTCATTTTGAATTCTTTCTTTAAATAAGTAGTAGTTTTTTCGATCTCGTGATTCCCTTTGATTACAGAGCACAAGTTGATTAGATTCGCGCACGACACCGAGGGATAATCAAACAATTAAGATAATAAACAAACACGAATTACAAAAGATAAATAAATTATAAATAATAAAGCTGAAAGAAAACTAATATTAAATTAAATAAATCCTCCAAAATAAAATCCAAGTGAAATAAATACTCTTATACCAATAATCCTCTAGATACCAATTTTAAGTTCATTAAATTCTCGCTTATTTTTAATGATGTAAAAAAAGGCTAACATTAAAAATGAGCAAGAATTTAGCAAATAATTGGAAAAACATGGCCAAACAAAGTTGTCTAAGACGTATTTATTATTACAAATACATTTTATCAAGTTAATTCAGTTATTTTTTGAAAAATTTACAAAAAGGTCCATTGATTTATAAATATATATGTACAAATATAAACACAAAAATTAGTCCCTATGGCTATATCTAGTAGGCATGAATTGAAATGAGTAGCACTCATACCGAATACTTGCAGGGAATTGCTTAATCGAATAATTTTTAATTAGCTATTTATACTAAATACAATTAAGTGGAGGACTCTATTTTTTTATTTATTGCATAATTGACCAATTAAAATAATAAGTCTAGTAATTCATTATAATTATTCGTTATAAGAATTACTTTTTAATTAAAATTGGTAGAATAGGAGAAAGTGTTTTTCTTTAATTTCAATTTTAAAATTTCAATTTCAATTTTAAAATTTTAATTTCATGTGGCCAAACTCAACGCAGCCCAAGTAAAATTGTATATAAATGCGGGAGGTTTGTACCCTCAGCTTGTAGTTACCTTTGGCCGACAAATCATTTCTCATTAGAGACACTGATGGTCTAACATCATTGGCGGTGAGATCAAGAAGCAAGTCAATCTAGTTTTTTAAGGAACAAATGATGGGTCAAACCACTAACTAAACTTTTGTCAAAGTAATGGGGAGGACCCCACTGGGTGACTTTCCACGAAATGAGTAGTTACCACTTGCCGCCTTGTTTGGCACACAAACCAGGCACAATCTTGCCGCTTGTCGATTACCATGCAAAGTGGAAGACGTCTGTGTATATATATATATACACATACGTGTGTATATATATCATGTTGAAATTCCATACAGACAAGTAATTGAAAATGTGCTAAAACTCCTAAAAGTCATAACGTGCCTAAATTAGGTTTCATGCTTATCTTCATCACTGGTTGAGGACTTGATCGGCCACTTTAATGCCCTTAATTTGAATACACTATAAGAAAAAGTTAGCACAAAATCATGAAAGTCTATCAGGAGAAGATATGTATTGTAACCTAATTCATGCTTCACAAACTCTGGATGTGTTCAATCATTCGTAATCTACATATGTCATTTAATTCAAATATTTTTGCACTTTGTGAGAATTAAACTCAGAACGTCTGAGTTTATGATTTTTCACAAAATACCTTTATTCACTGAACCACCTATGCAGATTAATAATTGAAGCTTTGGATTTAGTTTTAAATGGAGGAATGCAATAATTTGAAATCACAATAACCATTAAAGATGAATTAAGCAATCAATTTGAGAGAACTGAACTTGTGTTTCTGTAGCAGCACATTAATACAAGTTGACGCATAAGGTGAAATGAGTAGAAACTAGGCCTTTTATGCTTAAGCTTATAATGTAAATAACATTAATCCTTTCATTTTCAATTTTTCTTTTTTTCTTTTTTGGTTTTATTATTATAGTTTAATTTTCTACTCCACTTCTTTTTACAATGTGACATATATTTTGAGACATCCAAAATATAAATGTGGACAAATTTTTTGTAACAAATAAAGTATTATTCTTTTAATGGGACTCACGTGCATATAGTAGGGTTACAACAAAAAAATCCAGTGAAACTTTCGTCTTTATACAAGTGTCGAGAGCTTAGGTATAAGATGATAATAAAATTCGAGTTTGTTTCGTTACCAATCTTTTTTGAATTGAACTCAATTTAAAGTTGACTAAATTGATTTTTTTTTTATATAGCCTTATATATATAACTTATTAGTTCGCTGTATGAAGTTGGAACTAAGCTAAATGTAATCAATTTGACTTTCCTCATCATCTAATGATATGTGAAGTTGATACTATTTATTTGGGACGCAAATGAACTAGGTTGTTCAAAGAAATCAGTAACAAATGAACTCCAAATAATTATTGATTTGAGTTTTTAAATTAACAAATATATTAATAAACAAAATGCTTTGGATTCTTGAAATATGCATGACTATTGTTAGGTGTCGAATGTTATACATTTTAACCTATTTACTTGCATGTTTTATTCTCTTAATAATATTTTATTTGTGATTTTACATTATTTTATTATTTTTATTTATTTCAGGACTTTAATTATAAAATCAGTTAAGACCAGTGATTCTGAGCTTTAACAGATGACATTCCATGAGACCGAGTAATGTTGAAGATCCAAGTCTAATTATACTTATAAAATATTCCAAAAGAAGCCACATGTTGATGAGAATGAAAAGAAGAATAAAAGGAAAACTCCTTCCCAAAAAGGAAACTTTCGCCGAAGTTGGTAACTTGAATCCATTTTGGTAATCTGGTTATATCTCTCTCTTCGAGTGTCAAAACAACTAAATTCTCGCGAAGGTTGAAAGGAAATTCGAAGAGCTACAATTTTGTATTTCACGAGGATTCCCTAAAACAACTGTTTACTTTGTCAAAATTGGACTGGAAGTCTGTATGAATTTTGGAGTCCTTATTTGACAGAATTTCTATGTATGTCTTCTATATGAACTTTAGGGCTGATATTTTATTATTTAAAGGGAGTCCTCTACAACATTGAATCATCATACAGAGGAGCTTGAGGCTGAAATCATAAAAGGAGCATTCAGAAAAAGGAAGGGATCAATCCATGGCGGTGAAGATGTCTCCAGTCATGCTTGGCTAAACACTTTGCTAGGGTTGTGATGTAGCCCTAACTTAGAACACTAGTTTGATTATATTTAATTATTGGAGAATAATTTTTATCATGCATGATTGTGTAATTTATAGGATTTTTAATTCATTTTTCAATAAGAATCGGTTTTAAAGTTTTAATTCAATTACAAATATTTTTCTATCTTGTCTTAGATATTTTAATCTTGTAATTGAACACAACTCATTCAATTCTTGTAATTGTGAATGAGATAATTACACAATGGTTTTTATCTAAATATAATGTTAGAGATTTGATGGATTATGCTTATAAAAAATAGACCATGCTACATCCTAGCATGTTATATGATTATTTTATTGATACAATCGAAGATAGTCCATGCTTATTGATACAATTAACTGGTGGTGCGACGTTAGTGGTGAAGTCATTCCCCTAGTTATCTCTCTGTTTTCTACATTCTATTTAATCATTATTCTTTAGTTTATTTTATTTTTCTACTCAGTTAATTTAGAATTAATCATCATAATTCGATTATCCTATTTTTAAGTTAATTTGAAATTTAAAAAATTTATTGATAAACTTAATTTACACAAGTTCTTTGGGTACGATACCTTTACAAGTAAGTCATATATGTAAAGATTTTTACACTTTCGAGTAATTGATATAAATCTCATAACAACAAAAATTTAAATATGAGTAGAAAAAGAAAACCATTAATGAGTGTGATTGGGTCTCTGTGGTATTAATTAAAAAGAGCAAAGCACATCAAATTCAAATTCTTTTCCTTCACACACACACACTCGATCTTAATGAGATTTTTTTTTTTTTGGTTCTTCTTTCAATTTTCCAATCAATCATCCCCACAAGGACATGTGGTGTGCCCAGTAGGACCATGACCACATTAAAAGCCACCCCTAAACCTAGTGCTTCATGTGTGAATTATCCTGTTGTAGCATGTTCTTGTGGACCCAACTTCTAATGTTTTAGTCATGACTCAGCCTTTTGGTGCATAAAATAAAGAAACTATAAAGTAAAAATCTTCATTAACCTTTGTGAATCCTCGTGAAAGATATGAAATAAAAAGGATAATAAAAGTAAAAAAGTTAGTTCTCTTCTAAAAGGCCTTTTTAACTGTGTGTCTGTGTGTGTGTGAGAGAGAGAGAGAGAGAGAGAGAGAGTAGCCTTTCTGATTTCTCTTCGCAAAGGCCCTTTTAACTGTGTGTGAGAGATATATGGTATGCATCATTTTTTGTAAAAGTTTAATTAAAGTGTAATTGAGTTTGTCTTTTAGAAAAGGTCATTTGAGAGACGAACCAACCGCGCAAGTTAGTTCAAGTGGCGGGTAAAAGAATTTTCAGAGTGGGCCCAATATTACGAAGGGGGTGCGTATTAAGAAGGGGATGGGCACACGTGCACACAATACACATTGACAAAAAACAGAGGCTTTCTCGGTAAAACAATAATTAAAAGCATAACTAATACCATCACAAAAATAAAGAAAAGAAAAACATGTATATCACCTCCCACTATTTGGACAAAACTACCCTCAGCAGCTACAAGAATTCCAGCACCCATCACCCTCGCTGCAATAACGTATTAAAATAAAATAAAAAATTTCTAAACTAATTACTCCAACTCCGTCACCAATCCTTAAATAGATTATGAAATGTTAAACTCTTTAAATGCACAAAAATATTAAATACAGTTGTGACTATTGTAACTGTACATTATGAAAGTTACAAAATATGCAGTTGTAATTATTATGGAACTTACAAAATTTAATAACCTGATCACAATAAACACAACTCTTAGATGAAAAGAGTAATTTCAAATAAATAAAGCACAACTCTTAGATGAAAAGAGTAATTTCAAATAAATAAATAAAAATACTTCATCTAAATTTCTCTTATTTTTATATAAGTATCTTATGTATAATACCATTCATGTATACATATATATACACGTGTATACGGTGTATATAAAAGTTCCTGCCAAGTACCATCATAACAAGAATTAAAGGGAATGGCTGTTTGGTGTGAAGCTTTAGAAGAAAGAAGGTATGTCATTGAATGTGCAAGTAATTTTCAGGTGAATGAATAGCAAGTAACTAACCGATTGCCAAATGGCATTCAATTCAAAACAAGGCTATTCATGTAATTTTGGATATCACTACTACTTAATGCCATATATTACTCCGTATACGCTCTGCAAAACCTTATAGTAGTTCATAGAGCTCTCGGGGTTTCGATAATCACATAGTAATATATATATATATAAGTCCACTGCCGTGTTTGACCTCAAAAGCGATAGTTACATACAGCACAATATATATATAGAGAGAGGGAGCAAGAGAGAAGGGGGCATAGATTTGCTCTGATTATATATAAATCACTGAATCTTCATTTTCTTCTTCTCCAATCTTGTTTAGTTGTTCTGGTAATTTCTATCCTTTCCGAATAGAATTCGGATTTCCCGTAACTGATTTTCTCGAGAAAGTTGCAATCTTTTGAATTCGGCGAGATTTGATCGGAAACAGTCGGAATCGCCGATGATACAAAGTGTTTGTCGGAAAAATTAGGTTAATTTTTGGATCAAGAAGAGATGAGAGGAGTGAATGGAGATATGAGAGGTGTGAACAACACTTTCGAGACTATTAACGCTGCAGCGAATGCGATCGCCTCAGCTGAGAATCGTATGCCTCAAGCTTCGGTTCAGGTAAATTCATATGATTTGATTCGTTCATTTCTCAATCTATTTTCATCATAATTGTGTTGTTTTGATTGTGTTAATTGAGCATTTTGAATTGAAAATGTTATGTTTTGCGAAAGCTGCTTATACGTAATACGATTCAAGATCTGTTGATCTTATTAGTATGTGATCGCTCGTTGATTCGTTTTTAATTTTTCTTTATGATGGAAGAGAATATGATTCTGTTAGTTCTTGTTTAATTTTGTTTCATTGTGAATTGTGATGTTATTTCGCTGTATTCTTTCTAGTCTTGGAAGGTGGACTTGTGTTCTTGAGGTACAGAATTTAGCTTGGAAATGTGAAGTTTTATGGTTTTCTTTATTAAGATGAGGTTTACATACTTTGAGGATTGTTTACATTGTGTTACTGTATGGAAATCTATAGCCTTTTACTTTTAGGAGTGTAATGGTGTTTAATTGTGGATGGATGAAGCTTCTTGAACTTTTTGAGTTTTATTTGAAAGCTGTTGACTTTAAGACACAAAGGTGTAATAATTTGTTTTCAGTTTCTCATTATTGAATCGTATCGTTACACAAGTCTGCTAGTATCAGTATGTGTTTTTTCCATCATTAAGTTTGAAATTGAGGCGGCTTTGCCGGTCAAAAATTGCCGGGATAACTATGGGTAGGATTGGATTTTCTTGGAGTTAGAGAACCCTGCTTTTCACTGCCACCAGTATGTTTGAAGTTAGAAAGAAAGGCATAACTTTTATTAGTATCATGCAGCATCTGGATATTTGCAGCTAACTCCTACTCACGTAATATTTTTGTACTCTGTTTCCTTCTGAGGTGTCCTGAATAAGATTTGTTTCTTGTTTGGTGCCAACCCAATCCAAATTGATCTATGTGCATCCTTGAATCTAACTAATATTTAAATGATAAGTCCAGATAGTTTTGCTGGTCAGAATTATCAAAGAACAGAAATATATTTCGATTTGAAATATTGTGTTGTTTTGGAGAAGTGGATACTTGTGGTCATTTCCTTTACTCATCAAGGTTGAGTATTTCGTTATATGTTTTTTGAATGCTTATTTACGGTTGTAGATAATGGGTCTAAACTAGATATCTCATTAAAAGTAAGTAATATGGGGATGATTTTTTAGTAGAACTTGAAAAATTGATGTATAGGTAGGTATTCATTGCATCATACACATTTCAACTCTTTCGTGGAGCCCATGGACAAGAGAAACCTGTTGCATTCTCCATAAAAAAAAAAGGTGCTCAAAGAATCAGCACCTTACTTCCTTATATCAGTCTTGAGTTTTTTTTTTTTTGGATGGTTTTCTTACACTGTGATATCCAATGGCTTCTAAAAAATATGCTTTTTTAGATTCATTTCAAAATTGTGTTAGGTTCTTAAGTAAAGCGGCATTGTATTTTTTACAGCATGGACGATGTAATTTATGTCAACTCCAAGGCAACTCTCTACAAGTGTTCCATTTATCGTAAATAGTAAATGCGTGTACACAATATATGCTCTATATTAAAGTATCCAAACATGGAGATCAGAACAACACTTGAGTGTTGATTTTAATCAATTGCCATGTTTAACTCTCATCTATCTGAATCTCAATCTTTGAGTCCTTTGTACACAAATTATTGAGTAAAAGGATGATTATATGTAAATATTATATTTACATTATGCGTATGACAGTGTCTTTGATTCAGTTTAGCCAAAGTGTCTTTCTATTTTGAATATGAACATGGATGTAGCGCACTAGTATTGATGAAGAACCTTCAAGTAACTCAATCCATTTTTAAAATATTTATTTAATTAATGTTTACTGATTAATCAGTAATCAATATGTTATAAACTTATCATTAGAATTAAGGCGGTAATCATTTGGCTTGACTTTGAATTCTGCTACTTTTGTTGGCCATTTTTTGTGTGGGTGTTTTTTCCCCTCTTCTATTTTTTTTCCCCCCTATCTGTTGCTATTGTTTCAGGTAAGTGGCTTATGTTGTCAGGCTTCTATTTTGGTTCCTTTTTTTCTCTTTTGCTGGTTGGGTTGGGGGTGGAGTTGGGGATGTATAGGAGATCTGGATTCCTCCTCTTGCATCCATTGTTGCACACTTTTGTGCCTGGGAAGGTAGAAAACAGTATGCAGAAATTTAGCGCAGAGGATTTGTAATCTGAAGCAAGAAAATTTGGGACTTTCTGGATTGAGAACAACTTAAATTGGATGTAGCTTTGGCAATTTTCACGTGCGGAATGTTTGTTGAATTTAAAAATAGTAAATGAATAATCATATATCACGAGTTTAAAACAAAGAGAGATTATTTGATGCATAAGTTGCAGAAAATATCAATTTCCTTTAGGGGTTGCACGCGAGATTTTCTCTGTTTGTTGATGCATACTTTCATCTGCCAAAAAAGGGGGATACTGAAATTTTGCTGTATCAGTGTATACCTATAGTCTCTTGTCTTGATGACTTCAGGCTGACACTAGAGTTGTGCTTAACAACTTTTCCCATTCTCTACATGCTAAATTTTTGTTTATATTCCTAGGGTTTTATATTTGCTTACAGAATAAGAGCTTGGTCATTTGTGAGGTAAAGAAAAATAATACAGAATAAGAGCTAGGTCTCACCACATTTATATCTGTCAAATACATTTTCTTCTCTATTCAACAACTAAAACTTGACTTTTCTGTTTGTGCCATTTTCTTTCACCTCTTAACTTGCTCAGGGAAGCTAAGTAATGATATTGGAAGTTAAATGAAGTAATGTTTTTCAGATTATTTTTCAGTTGTATCAAACAACCATCTTGGTTTGACCTCTTAAATTCTCTGATTGTGTTCTTTTGTGCAACTTCGCTCTCATGCTCTCTGTTGTTTTCAATATGCAAAGGCATTTTCGAAAGTGGGGATTGCTCTTTTAGCTTTTTTACGGGAGGATGGATTAGAGTTGTTCGTACTTAACCCATTCTAAATTTTAGTTCACAATGCTTAGCTTATTGATTGGGCAGCTATATGGCTAAAGAGATGGCATGTCTAAAACAAAGATTTTCTTTATTTTTTTTGGGTTGGGGGAAACTAGGAACACTATAGAGCTCTACAATTCTATTTCCGTAGTCAATCAGTCAAAGCAAAGCCTTGGCTGGGGCATAACCCAGGACTTTACAAGAAAGTAATTCTAAGCAAAAAGAAATTAGATACAGCAGCAAGCAAAAATGGTTAGCAAAAAAAAAAAACAAAAGAGACAGTTATTTGGTTGCATAATATGAAACATAATTATCTCAGGATCAGCATTGTTTCATTTTCTAGTATCAAGCATGATGAATCTGAGGCCTGATGAAATTTCTTTGAAAGCCTTAATACTTGGAGTTACTCATACTTGCCCTTTCAATCTGCTGTCTTCTAGTCTCATGTTAAATTAAGAAATTTTTTTGTCAGAGTTACCTATTATAAGTTTAATGTTATTGATAGAGTCTTTGGTTACATGCAGAAAAGAAGATGGGGAAGTTGCTGGAGTATATATTGGTGTTTTGGATATCAGAAAACCAACAAGCGAATTGGGCAAGTTCCTGAAACAACAGCCCGAGGAGCAGAGGTTCCAGCAGCTGAAAATCCAACCCAAGCACCTTCTCTAGTACTTCCCTTTGTTGCACCTCCTTCCTCTCCCGCTTCTTTCCTTCAATCAGAACCTCCCTCTGCTACCCAATCACCCGCTGGTTTGCTGTCCTTCACCTCAATGTCAGCCAGTATGTGCTCCCCAGGTGGCCCTGCCTCCATTTTTGCTATTGGCCCTTATGCCCATGAGACACAGTTGGTCTCACCCCCTGTTTTCTCTACGTTCACCACAGAACCATCGACTGCACCCTTTACTCCTCCTCCTGAGTCTGTCCAACTGACTACACCTTCCTCACCCGAGGTGCCATTTGCTCGGCTTCTTGATCCCAACCACCAGAATGGTGAAGCTGGTCAGAAATTTCCTTTATCCCACTACGAGTTCCAATCTTATCAACTTTACCCAGGAAGCCCGGTCAGCCATTTGATCTCTCCAAGTTCGGGCATCTCTGGTTCTGGCACCTCATCACCTTTTCCTGACCGTGAGTTGGCTCCTGGTGGTTCCCATTTCCTTGAGTTCTGCACTGGTGTCCCTCCGAAGCTCTTGAATCTTGACAAGTTCTCCCCCCATGAATGGGGTTCGCGGCAAGGATCTGGTTCCTTGACCCCGGATGCTGTGGTACCTAGATCTCGGGATAGTTTTCTTCTGGATCGTCAGAATTCTGATATCGCACCACTCCCAAATATATTCAATGGAGGTCAAAATGATGAACATGTTGATCATAGAGTTTCATTTGAAATAACTGCGGAAGAAGTTGTTAGATGTGTAGAAAAGAAGCCAGCAGCTTTGGCCAAGGCTGTATCAGCATCTCTAGAGAATGCAAAACGCGCTGGTGAAAGAGATGAAAATTCAAGTGAATTGCAAATGCCCAATGGTCATGAGTGCGTTGCTGGTGAAACATCCCACAACTTACCAGAGAGAGCTTCAGCAGATGGGGAGGATGGACGGCGTCATCAGAAGCACCGAACACTCACTCTCGGATCTCTTAAGGAATTTAACTTTGATAACGCAGATGGAGGAGATTCTGACGAGCCTACTATTGGCTCTGACTGGTGGGCCAACGAGAAAGTTCTCGGGGAGGAGGCTGCCCCAACCAAGAACTGGACCTTCTTTCCAATGATTCAGCCAGGTGTCAGCTAAGTGGTAGGACCCGACTTCCGCTTTAATGGATCAAGTTGTAGAGATTTAATGGGTTCTGGATTAAAAATGATGGGTGTTGCAGAACTGACCAATACATGAAGGCTGTTTTTTGAGCACTTCCTGACCTGAAGAAAGCCCTGAGATGGGAATGTTTTGTTAGGGTTAGTATGGGCAGTAGCTTTTTTTTTTTTTGTTCCCCCTATACCTAGGCTGAAGCATAGAAAAACTTACAGTACTATCAATTCTCAAATAGTTGTCTTTTATCCTTTTGCTTTTGTATTATAAATAATTCATAGAACAGAGTTCACGGTGATACTGATAATGAAATGAATATTTGGGCGATCTTTTTGTACAATTTTGAGTAACGACCATGGCTTGTATCATCACTTTTGATCCAGTGGAAATGAAAAAAGGAGTTGAGAACAACTTTGAATCAGAGACTTTATAAGCTGTGTCTGAACTTGTGACATTGGCATTCTTTACCGGACTTCGAAAATAATGCAGGGTTTTTGTTTTTAACATCGAAGGGTTTCTGAATGGCTCTGCCTAAGCTTCTTGATCCAGGAAGTGAAGTAGAATTACCGGACCGATTAAAGACGGTTAACTTCTCAATTTGACTCAAACACATCCACTCGATTTGAAAAATTGAAAATTGACTCAACCTTTTACAAAAGTGTATCAAGTGATTGTGATTAAGTCCGTTTGAAAAATCGGGTCTATTTAGTTCGTTCAAACAAAATGAATTTTCCTTTTGGTGAATGCCAAAGAAGAAAGGCAAATACCATTACTATTACAACTAGGGTAATGTTTGTTTTAGTTATACGTTGATTAATATTCAAAATTTTATTGAGATAATTGGTAAATAGTCCTAATGTTTAGTTGAAAGTTGAAACTTCCTTTGTACACTAGATATAAAAATAAGAGAGAAGTGTCAATAAGTTTTACTTTTGTTCTTCAAAAAAACAAGTCAAAATGTTCGAGAAGACCGATTTTGAGGCCCAAAGACCGTAAATTCAACGCACGCCACCTTAACAATAAGGCTATTTTTCAACCTACTATAAGTCAATTCAAGGAATAATATATTTACCGAAAAAAAAATTCAAGGAATAATAATAACGTTTTTCATGAATATTTTTTTCCCTTCTATTCTTTCTGTAGTTTGGCTTAAATTGAAAAAAAAAAAAAAAAAAAAAAAAAAAAAAAAAAACCTTAAAAGGCAGGAGAGCACAACGTTTGGAGTGATTCGGGTTGTAAGGAAGCCTTTTGGTCCTCCTTTTTTGCCCTTTGGGCCTGTGGCAGTTTCGCTTGTAGGCCCATTGGGTTTGCCCAAAAGTTATGCTTGAATATATGGAATTGGGCCTTTGTACAATCCTACTTAACGTGATCTGTTTCTCGCGTACTTTCACTTCATGTGATTTATAGGTCTTGTAATTGAAAATTTAGAAAAGTCTTTTTTTTTTTTTTTTTTTAAATTATAAGACACGGAATTCTGTGTTCCAAACACAACATGAGAGTAAATGGGGTTTTTATCAATGGAAAGAAAAGAAGGGTATGAGGTGCAAGATTTGAAGTCATGGAAATCAAGTGTTTTTACAAAAATGGTGTTGGTGTTTTAGAGTTGTTCTCTCTTTTTTGGGTTGAGTTGTGATCAGCTGATAGATTCTTTGAGGCATGGCGAAGAATGAAGATGGGTTAAGAGAACAAGGTCTTGAATTTTGGAGGGAGCAAAATGTTCAAGTAAGGATCATTTATTCGTTAATTATGGTTTGACTGACTTCACTAATAGAAAGATCAATAATTGATGTTTTCAACATTTTATTTTCTCTCTTTCAACATCAATAAGTGTGAAAATGCACAAATATGTTAGATTCTGGCTTATATGTACTACTTGCATTTCATAAACAGATTGCTTTACTCATTTATTGTATTGATGATTTCTCTCTATTTTCTTTCAGAGCTCTCAATGTGTAAGATTACTCCTCCTTGTCGTCAAACGACTATGGGTTATATGGGTTTCTCTGTATTAGAATCAGGGGTTGCAATATCAAAAAAATCTCTCTACTTTTAAATTGAAAAGACACTAAAGAATCCTTGCTGTGAGTGGATTTTGAGTGGGATAGCACTTAATTCCATGAATAAATGTAGTAGTTGATGTCAATGTGGAATTGCTTGCTTACCTGTGGGCAGACAGAATAAGACGGCGTGAAACCGGTGAGATTATTATAGGATTTTCACTCACCAATAGTAAATGATTTCAAAAGAGCACGTGATTTGATTGATTAAAAAAAAAGTTGGCACACATTACACACATTTTAGAGAATGAAAACCTAAAATTGTGCCAATTATTATTATTATTTTTTTTAAAAAAATTGGGAATTAGTGTTATCAAGTTGTCGCGAGGACACTAAACTGATTTTTAGACTATCCTGCTTCATTTTATTGTGAGGTTCAGATCTAACAGATTGACACTATAATTCTGAAACCAAAGTATTGGTTTTGCAATGCTGAATGCTATATTATGAACGAACCCTTTCTTCTTCTTTTTTGAATGTTTTTTGGTGACAACAAAGGATAAGCACTCTGTTGAAAGTTCAAAGAGTTTGTCAAGGGGATTCTGATCTTGGTTTATCAGTTTATACATATAAAAGGAGGAAATGATAGACAACAGGTCCTGTCTTGTTGAAAAATCATTAATTTTTGTTTACTTCTCACAAGGAAAGTTGCTTAGAAGTCGTTATGATTTCAATAACACAAACACTGACATTATTTTAGCATCTAATCTGTTAAATTCTCCTCTTTGGTGCCTTTGTCTGAATGGGATTTGCTTGTATTTTGGAAATTCTTGTTCCAATTCAAGGTTTCAATGAGTTCTTTAGCACTTAGCCTGACATTACTATTTTTCTATCCAATCTCTGTTAATGGACACTTTAAATGCAAAATATTTGTTGGACTTAACTCTGGTATGAGTATGGTATATGAGTCTTGACATTTTATTCAATAATTCAAGTTTACTATATATTTATACACAAATATCTCTTATGGTGTTCCCTGTGTTACATTGTTATTTCAAATTGAGTGACATACTCGTGTTGAACATCCAATGTCATATCTTTTTATCTCAGAACATAAAATAATAATAATAAAAGTATGGTGACAACTATGAAGAATTACACGTGTCTGCTTGTCCTTGGATTTGGAGATCTTATAAATCCAACAGGGACGCATACACACACCCAACATACTCACCTGAGTCCATGTAACAAAGTCAGAACTTGGGGTAGTTTCATTTCCTTCAGAAGCAAGGTTCAAGGTTGTAGAGTTGCAAATATGGTCTTGGCTCCTACTGTTAAAGTGGTTTTAGGTTCGGTTGCTTTTGCAGTCTCATGGGTTTTGGCTGTTTTTCCGGCAGTTCCTATTCTTCCCATTGGTAGGACGGCAGGGTCCCTCCTAGGAGCCATGCTTATAGTCATCTTCAGGATTATAACACCGGACGAAGCATATGCTGCAATAGACCTCTATGAAAAATTCGGAAGATGCAGCTCCAATAGAATCTATGGAAGAAAAGAAGCGTTGGTCGAAGTTATGGAAGAGATTGGTCTGGAAGTCGTGTGTTTATCTTGTTAGTGGAGGAATGCTGATTGTTTTGCTTACAGGTTTAAATATGTCTTGGACTGCGGTTACTGCGGCACTTATTCTTGTTGGTAAAATATATGCTTCATGTGACATTTAAGATATAACAAATCTTATACTAATATGTCATGAGATAATTAACAATATGCTAAGAAATCATTAATTAAATATGCAACTCTATATTTAATTAAATATACAAGATAAATTAATAAAATAATAATAATAAATAAAGAACCTGGGCCGAGGCTAGTATTGGATACTATGTCCTTAAGACAGATTCGCCCCGCTATGGTGCTAACGGACTCAGTGACGTCTATCTCACAGGATACAACGGTCTACATCCACCAGTAGCAGCACTACAAACTCGTGGATACGGCGAACCTTCTCCGTGTAATACTCTCTCTGACTCAAAAATGCATCTATACTATATAAATACTGAATTTGGTGCAATCCGAACCAAATGGTTCGGACTAATCTTAATATGGTTCGATAAAATTGGATTAGGGTCTAAGTGGTTCGGACCACTTAACATATGGTTTGAACCCACTTGGGTTGGGTTCAAGTTTAGAGAGGGAGAAAGAAGAAAATGAAAATTGAACCACTTGCAAATGATCCAAAGGGGGGTATTTATAGAAACAGAAATGCCTTTTCAGATTGGGTGTATCTCTTCATTATTGGACACAACCATTGCAATAGGTTACAATGCTTCACATGGTGTCTATTCACCACTAGACACATCTATTCCAATAAGTTGTAATGGTTTACATGGTGTCTGTTCACCAATAGATGCATCCATTACAATAGGTTGCAATGTGCCTTTTTGAGTGGGTGCAACCATGGGTTATGATGGTTCGAAAAAAGGTGTAACCCTTTGAAAAAACTAAAAAGTGGTTTTTTAATTTAAAAGGTGTAACCCTTTAGAAAAACTAAAATATGGTTTTTTAATTTAAAATGTGTAATTTTTTTTTTTTAATTCAAAAAACCAACTACCCAAAAAACCCACTCATTTGTGAAACCCATTTAAATAAGCCTAGCCCAAAATTAGACCTAATCCAAAATTCCAAAAAAGAATAATCTGAACTTTACAATTAAGCCCAAGCCCAAGCCTAAATCCTAAACTCAGCTTATTTAAATTTCAATTTGTTTCAACATTTTTTCTATATGGGACAAACACTTCCCACATTTTGCATACTCATTTAGGCTTATCAAAACACCACACTTTGAAGCTAATTTCTCATTCATCTGGAAACGGAAAGTAAATATACCACGTTCTTCTCCTTGCGGAGAGAAACGCGCTTGTCTAGAGATCCGTAAAAAATTATTAGCGAAATCTATTTCAAATCTCATCCAAAGTTTATGTTTTTAATGCCTCCGTTTCCAACAGTTCTTGTGATTGTTGATTTCAAGGATGCCCAGCCATGCCTAGAAAAGGTAAATTATGTGTATACAATAAGTTCATCAGTATTGAATTTTGTTGAAACAAATTATAGCTTGTAAATGTGCCTTATTCTCCCTTACTTCACCTTTTTGAATCAGGTTTCTTACCCTCTCTCCTGATATTCTTTTGTGGAATGTTTGTCACGATTGATGGCTTCAACAGAACGGGAATACCTAGCACTCTCTGGAGCCTCGCAGAGCCTCATGCACGGATCAATCATGTTAGCGGTGTTGCAGTGCTTGCTCTTGTAATACTTCTCCTTTCAAATGTTGCTTCAAATGTAACTACTGGTAAGTCGATGCTACTCTTCTTTTTATTTTTGTCATTTATGTTACGAAATATAAGTGAGGGTGAAAATCGTGGTATTCAATCAAGATTTTCTATGTTGAAGGTGCTATTTCGTGTTTGTCATCCAACCTCTCTTGGCCCTTATAAAATTTATTTCTCCATTTATTAATTTCAGTAAACTTCATTTGGTTGGCGTTTCAATACACTATTTCCTTTATGGCTATATTTTTTGTAAAAATAATTTCCTTAGAAAAAGGAATGATGCAAATTTACATGACTTTAAATAGTATCCCCTAGGAGGTTAAACATGCTTCTTGGCTTAGTGCTGGACAGAAGTTGCGGAAACAAACATGAAGGCACCGTTTGTTTGAGAGTAAAATATTTTTCGAAAAATATTTTATGTGTTTTTTGGTGTTTGGTTGTCTTAAAATATTTACTAAGAAAAAAAATGTTAAAATCTTAAAAAAATAACTTATTTATCAATTTTCGGCAGGCTATTTTACACGCTGCATCCGATGAACTCAACCTCAACCTTAATCTACACTTTTGCCAAACACCGAAAAATAAAAATAAAAGAAAATACTTTTCATGAAAAAAGAAGAAAATATTTCACGTCGAAACAAACGGAGCCAAAGTTCCTTTTCTTTTTCGCCATTGTCATTTCTTATTTTCATGCTCTATGGGCAGTGCAAGAAATGGAGAACTATTCTAAGAAGTTGGATAATATATATTTTTTAAATTGTATTCATGGTTGCTGCATTGTTAGCCACTTTTTTTATTAAGTTTAAAATATTCCATCTTAATTATCGATTTTTTTTTAACAGAGCCTCTGAAAAAAAATTAAAGTCAGATTTAACAAGAATAAAAGTTGGAGTTACACTATGTAATGACGATGGTATTATGTGCAGCATTTGTTATTGATAGACGCACTTTGTCTCTGTAGTTGTCAGTCTTTGGGATCATAGAATTTTATATATTGTCGAAACATTTTTTTATGATACTATTTCATGGATCATTTAATTTGATTCTTATTATTCTAACAATCTATTTTCACAAGAATTATTGACGTGAATGTAATTAAAAAAACTTATTTTGAAAAGTTGGATGGGGCATTTTTTTACTATGTTGCAACTTTGGTTTTGTGGAGATAGGCACTTTTATATCAAGATTTATATAGTCCATCTTTGGGTATTATTTTTATTGCAAAAGAACCTTGGGAAATTTGTTGAGGCATCGAATTGGAGTAATCTGCATGCTCTGTTACTTAAAGGTGAACTTCACTAAAAAGTTGGATGGCATTTTTTATATTGAATTGATGGCTTCTGTACTTGTGGACTTACACATTCTTATTAAGTTTTAAATATTCCATCTTGGATATTATTTTTTGTTGCAACCAAGCCTATGAAGATTTTTTGAAAAACTGTCGCATCTAGAAGACAAAACAAAGTTGGGAGTTATCTTCGTGCTCCATGTGAAGTAATGGAGAAACTTATCTTAACTTTTTTATTTTATTATATATGTTTGTTGTTTTGCAATGTTGTTGGCTTTTTTAAAGGTCACCACTATCATATTAAGTATTTGATCTTGGGAATCTTTTCCAATCTAATAGTAGAATCAATGACTTCGTGTAATGCAAATGTGATTATGTGTGGAAGCATTATATGTTAAACCAATTCTGTCATAGTAGTTGCTGGTACTTTATGATACTATCAGTTGATCATCTCACTTGCTTCACACAATAAAACAAGAGACAAGTTAGACAATTTGTCAAATAAAGGAATCAAAGTGAGAAATCACTCTGTATTGCAAATGTCATCATGTGCTTAAGCATCTGATATCGTTACGAATTCTGTCAGAGTAGTTCCCAGTCTCTGTCTTTGAGATCATAGAAGTTTATATAGTTAAAGGGTCATTACCCAGTGTGGTTACTGGTAATCGAGAGTGCTGGGAGAAATAGACCATATACAAACCTGACCTTGTGCTGCTCTCAGTATTCGAACTCGTATTCTGACATTTGACAGCTTGAGCTTTTTATTTAGATGAATGTAATAGTGACCTAAAAGATAAGGTCACTAATGAGACTCGGAGAAAAATTAGGTGTAGCAACTATTGGTGAAAAAATTAGAGAGAGGGAAAGACGAGAGGGCAACCAAAATTAACATAGGATGTGGTTATTAGAAATGACTTTAAAAAGTTAAATATGGTAGGTGAAATGGCATGTAATAGGAAAGATTTGAGATGGAGAAAATTCATTTGGCTTATCCCATTCATATAGGATTAAGGCAAGTATGATGATGATGATAATGATGACCGAAAAATTTGGATGGAAATTTTATATCAAAGTGGTGGTTTTTGTGTAAGGTAGCACTTTCGTAGTTCCATCTTGGATATTGTTTTTTGTTGCTACAGAACTTATAAATTGTTTTGGAAGTCTATCAGATCTAATAGAGAAATCAATGTGGGAGTCATCTTCTTGTTTCTAGTGAATGTAACGGAGAACTTACCTAAAAACTGGATATCATTTGTTATAATGCAGTGATAACTTTTGTAAAGGTAGCCACAACCGTGTGAATTTTTAAAACTGGATATCATTTGTTATAATGCATATTAAAATGAACCGAAGTGGGACTTTTATGTGTAATGTAAATGTGATAATCATCACAAAAATTGTCATAGTAAATTTCAATTTCCGGGAGCAGAAAATTTATTTATTTAGTTTTAATTGTGGCCCATATGATTTGGACATGTGACATATTACTTGGTGGCTAAGTAAATATATATCAATTAATATTATTTATTTTTGGTCAACTTATAATTACCTTTTTGGTAATTATTTATTGGAGAAGTGTTTTCCTTTCTTATTCCTTACTTTGATGGAAAGTAGAATTATGTTACTAAAAGGAAAACTGGTCCTCTCTTTATCTTTATAAAAGTGCATATACTCCATCAATTATGGACGATTAATGATACAACACTATAATGTTTATGTGTGCAAAAGGCCAAGAGAGAGAAACCAATTTTCACCTTTGCCTGTTGATTAGAGTTGCAGATTAGTTCGTGGTTAAATGATCTAGATGTTGGATTTAATCTCAACAAGTTTTGATATCATGAATCAAGGTATTTATATCTAACCATTTATTTATGCATTATAGATATGTGAAAATCATGAAGTTCTAAGATATGTGATTCATGTAAATTTGTGATTAATGGCTTAAAACAAATAATTATAGTTTACACGTGGTATCAGAGCCCGTTGTTTTGGAACTCATTATTTTTCATTATCATTGCATAAATAATATATGTAAGTTTAAATGAAAATTAAATAATTTAATTTATGAGATTTGGATTTATATAATCTATTGGATTAAGATACACTGTAATTGACCTCCACACATGTGTCAATAGTTATGACGCGATCCATTCATTTAAAACTGTTAAGTCTGCTGGTATATTATGTTGACTTTGGATTTATCAGTTTTGTTGACTTCATTAATTGTGTTTCTTGAATTCTAAATTTATAGTTGAAAGTTATATATATATATATATATATTACTGTCTAGAATCTATTTGTATATATAATGATCAGATTTGTTAGCTTCACACTTGATGTTATATGTTGTGCCTCATTTTATGTACTTATGTGTGTGTGTGTGTATATAATAAGACAAATCAAAGTACATAATGAAACTTTTGATTACATAATGAGACAAATCAAGATACATAATGAAAAAAATAAGTCAGAATGTTATTTTCGTGCATAATAAATTTACAGAATGAAATTTATTATTTTTATTCTGCTGCGCAAATCTGGCTGTTAATTGTAATGATGTTGTTTTGTACATAATTAAATAAAATAAATAAATAAATTATTAAATACATAAAGTACGTGTATTTATTTATTTTATTGAAAATCTGAATTTCTAGAATAATATGTGAGTCTAGAAATTTAATTTGACCGTATTGGACATACAAATAAATGATTGTTTTGTACCCAAACATATATACAAGATGGAGAATCAATTTTACATTGATTCAATTCTGATCTCCAAGTCCGAAAATAAAAATAATATGTTTTATTATATATATAAAATAAAAGGATTTTTTTTATTGAATTTTCGGACTATTAAGTTTCTGGGATCGAACATTTTTATACTAGGATCGATCAGTATAAGTATGTGTGTATAATGTTAAATGGATAAATGAATGATTAATTAGTTACTAGTTAATTTAATATTCATATTATGTGAGGGTTAGTAGCTACCAAAGTGGCCTAACCGTAATGGTCGATGAATATTAATTTTAGTAGTAAATATAACTTACTGATGAATTAATCTCTATCTAATTTAATATTCATATTATGTGAATATTGGTAGCTACCAAAGTGCCCAATCATAATGATTGATGAATATTAATTTTTGTAGTAGACATAATTGATCATAATTAATTACTATCTAATTTAATATTCATATTATGTAAATGTTGGTAGCTACCAAAGTGGCCTAACCATAATGGTTGATGAATATTAATTTTAGTAGTAAACATAATTGCAATATTTCATGAATTATGATCCTTATTATTTTTTGTGATATTCATGAATATTGAGTTTATTTAATTATGAGAAATAATTCATCAAAGGGAATTGATTTTCAAGTGATTAAATGAACATTAAGGTATTGTATGTATTTTTTAATTGGGTAGATATAGGATATCCAAAGGTAACTTATCTGTTTAATTAAAAAAAAATGCATCACCAATAAAGGTATACATATAAATACATATAAGTATCATTATTGGTATTTTATAGTTGCCACCCAAAGGAGTACTATAGTTATACATTGTATTTATATTTTTAAGTTATACATACGTGTTGTTAACTCAAAGCATTATTGTTGTGAGTATTTTATCTTATCATGTTTGTTTTATTATATCTCTTAATTCGCATGCTACATCTGTTATGATTCTTGATAGGACTAACTTCTTATAATGAAATGAGTAAGTTGGGTTTAAAATTTAGATGTGTTAAATCTTGATTTAACATTTTAAATTGAGAAACCTACTGTTATTACTAATAAAAACAGTGAGGAAGAAAAGATTCTCCATAAAGCTTGGGAGAGATCGAACAGATTAAGCATTATAGTTTTGCGAATAATTGTTCCCCATAGTGATAGTGCTAAGGAATATTTGATTATAAGAATGTTTTCGTATTGTAGATAAATATGTAAAACGAAAATTATTAATTGATATAACTACTATGCATTTTTTGTTGGTACTCGTACCATGTATGGTCGTATTTTTAGATAACTAATGTTGCTGCAAAATTGAGAACCTTATGGATGATTGTGAATGAGAATTTTCTTATTCAATTTATTCTCAATTTCTTGTCTATTCAGTATGGGTCATTTCGAATTAACACTATTAAGACAAGTGGAAAGTGATTTAATTGATCATTATGTTAATTTAGGAGGAGACAAGACTTAAGTAGCAAAGTAATCATTATATTCATCTGATAACTCAAGAAGTTATAAATAAATTTTAGGAATAAGCCTGAAAAGGTATTAAGTGAGCAACACCCAAAATTAAAAGATTTAGGTCAATCTACTAAAAGAAATGAATGTAATAATGAAAAAGTGGTATTGATGTATTGAACACTTTTAGAAAGATTACATAAAATATAAAAAATGATTCGAAAAAGAATGGTAAGCTTTTGGCTTTTGTATATTTTGAACTACTTATTGAAATTCTTTTTAATACATAATAGGTTGACTTAAATACTAATGTTTATGTTTCTAATAGATGCAAGAATTTCTTATGGTCTAAACCACAAATTCAAATAAAAATTTCTTATTTATGATAATTGGAAAAAAAAAAAAAAAGTTTTGTTGAAACCATTGCGACATTATGTTTAATGTTAGACAGTGGATTTTATTTAAATTATTTCAAACTTTTTAGGTTTATTCAATTTCCTATAATTTGATTTTATTTCAAAACTTTATGTTAATGGTTTTTCATTTAAATTTGATAATGATGTTTATTTTAGAAATTCTAATTTGTGAGTTATTGTATTATTGTAGATAATTTCAGTAAATTCAAACTTGATAGTTTATTTATTAAAAACTTTTTGATCTTGCATCATAATATTAGAATTAAGCGTAGCTAAATTAATAGAAAATTTATCTTTCTTGTGGCATAAAAGACTAGGTCAATATCTAGTAAAAGATTAGGAAAATTAGTAAAGGATGTGATTCTTCTGAATCTAAACTTTACTAATTTTGGTGTGTGTGTAGATTGTATTAAGGGTAAACAAACCAAACACACAAAGAAATGAGCCACATGAAGTACAGAGCTTCTTGAAATTATTCATACAGACATTTGTAAACCTTCTGATGTTCCATCTTTTGGAGGAGAAAAGTATTTTATCACATTTATAGTTGATTTTTCACGTTATGGATATATCTATTTGTTGCATGAAAAATCTCAAACAGTGGATATTCTTGAAGTATACATAAATGAGGTTGAAAAACAACTAGATAGAAAAGTGGAAATTATAAGGTCATATAGAGGTGGTGAATATTATGGAAAGTATGATGAAACGGAGTTAATACTCTAACCGTTTGCTAAACTCCTTGAAATGTATGACATTTGTGCTCAATACACTTTGCTATACATGCTACAACAGAAGCGTGTAGCTGTAAAGTATAATCGTACTCTTATGAAATTGATTAGGAGTATGTTAAGTAATTCCTCGTTACCCATAATGTTGTGGATATTAAGTAATCTAAAAGGGACAAGTTTTACTTTCCTAAACACAGTACGATAATTATTGAAACTAGTAATGTCAGATTCATTAAGAATGGTGAAGTCAGTGGAAATGATAAAAATAAGAATGTGATCATTTAAGAAGTTAAGATACAAATTTCTTTACCCATAACTTCTAAAGAAATAATTGTTCATTCAGTTATTGAACTGTATAACACCGAAAAATAATTGAATGATCAACAACTCCATGATGAGATTGTCATCAATGAATATATCGTAAAAAAATCATAAGGAATAACATTAAGATGATCTCAAAAAGGAGATCTGCTCTTCCGGATGACTATGTGGTATATCTGCAAGAATTTAATTTTGATTGATTTTCTGAATGGGAGTTTAGAAAGATGAAGTCTATATGGAACAACCTAAAGGCTTTACATTAAAGAGTAAAGAATACATGGTCTATAAACTTAAGATGTTAATACATGAACTTAAACAAGCTTCTTGACAATGGTATATTAAGTTCAATGATACCATTATTTCTTTTTGTTTTAAGTAAAACACTGTTGATCAGTGTATATATTATAAGCTTAGTGGGAGTAAGTTTATATTTCTGATTCTATATATATTGATGATATTTTGTTTGCTAGTAGTGATCTAATTTATTATAAGAAACTAAAAGTTATCCCTAAGAACTTTGAAATGAAATATATGGATAAGGCATTTTACGTAATAGGAATATAAATATTTCATAATAAATCACGTGAATTTTTTTTTAGAATTGTCTCATAAAGCATATATTAAAAGAGCTCTAGAAGATTTGGCTGGAGGAACAATATTATGAAAAGTGCAAAGTAATTTATTATTACTTTGTCTATTATGAATTTTTTAATTTGTAGTATGTTTTGAGGCTACAATTTATGATTGTAGAATTTATTTCAGGATTTGGAGTTATTGGTACAATTTTCAGATTGCTGAAAATTTATGCTGCAATTGTTGATTTTCTTGTATGAAAAATGATAGGTATTCTAAAGTTGAAATACTTTATCATTAAAGAAGATATTTAGAAATAACGAATGTCTATTGAATATATAAGTACACATCTTATGATTGTAATCCATTAACGAATGGACTACCACCCAAGACATTTATGGAACATGTTAAAAGAATGGGTCTTGAATGTAGTTAATGATGATTATTTTTTAATTGTGGATTGCTTAACCGTGCTTATATATATTTGACATTTTGCACTCATTAAATGTGTTTATAATATTTCCTATTAATTAATATACATGTACGTATTGCTTTAATAAATGGTAATAGGAATAGTCTTGAAAAAGACATTATTGTTAGATCATTATTGATACTTCTTATTTATAGACTATGTTGAATAGGTTACTAGTGTTGTGGTACGTGGAAGGGACTGTGTCATTTAGGTACATACAACCGCCATGACTCATATTGGTAGTTTGTTTACCATGGTATTTATGATGACCAACTTAATACCTTAATCTGATTTATGGTGCACACTAATGACTATTTTACTAAACCACTACAGAAATTATCATATTTGCCAAGTGGGAGAATGTAAGATTATTTATTTAATTGTGGCCCACATGATTTGGACATGTGACATATTACTTGGTGGCTAAGTAAATATATATCAATTAATATTATTTATTTTTGATCAACTTATAATTACCTTTTTGGTAATTATTTATTGTAGAAGTGTTTTCCTTTCTTATTCCTTATTTTGATGAAAAGTAGAATTATGTTACTAAAACTGGTCCTCTCTCTGTCTTTATAAAAGTGCATATACTCCATCAATTATGGACGATTAATGATACTACACTATAATGTTTATGTGTGCAAAAGGCCAAGAGAAAGAAACCAGTTTCCACCTTTGTCTGTTGATCAGAGTTGCAGATTAGTTCGTGGTTAAAGGATCTAGACGTTAGATTTAATCTCAACAAGGTTTGATATCATGAATCGAGGTATTTATATCTAACCATTTATTTATGCATTATAGATATGTGAAAATCATGAAGTTCTAAGATATGGGATTCATGTAAATTTGTGATTAATGGCTTAAAACGAATAGTTATAGTTTACATTAATCGTTAAGAAATTCTGCATCACACCATTTAGTTGATCACGTAACCTGCTTTTCATTAGCTGAAAATAAGTTCCTTTGAATTTTCATGATGATCAAGTTTGTTTCTTTAATATAGTTATGGATTTGCATTTAGAATATACATATAGTTTTTTATCACCTAACATCCCACATTGTGCATTATTTAACTAATAAAACAGTATACCATACTCAACCTCCGGAAAAAAAATAGAGGTAATAAGGGTAGCTACGAAACTTGCATTGCTTAAAAATTGTTGTCTTCTTGTAGTTCTTCTGCTTGGAGCAAGAGCTGCAGCATCTGCAGCAGCAATAGCTCCAAGCACAGAGAAGAAAGCATGGCTCATCTTGGCATGGGTGAGCACAGTTGCTGGGAACTGGTCACTGTTGGGTTCGGCTGCAAACCTGATTGTGTGTGACCAAGCTGGTCGTGCTGAGTCTTCTGGTTATAATCTTTCCTTCTGGACCCATCTCAAGTTTGGACTACCCTCAACGATCATTGTCACGGCTATTGGCTTGACACTGGTAAAGCTGTGAATTTCTTAACATCCCATCTGATAGCCAAGAGGTCGTGCTGCTTGACAAGCGTAAAGTACCACAATTAATTAGGAGAAAATACTGGTAGTTTCTCTAATAATTGGAAGAAGAAATGAAGTTTTATGTGTAATATATTGTGTTCAAACATGGAGTTCCACTGTCTTTGTTTAGAGCTTGAATAGATATGTCTTATGTGTGCAGCAGTTAGCGGATGATTATTATAGCTACTTGATTGAATTGTTTAGACGATGTTGATCATAACTGAGTGATCGATTTTATTGTGATATTATTTAAGTTCTGAATTGAATTATAATTTTGTACTCCTGTTGTATTTTGTCTGAAAATTAACATGGAGTTAAGACTCCATAAATAAATAAAAAGACCAAATAAAGACTAAGACATAAATATATATATATATATATATATATATATATATATGATGATGATGATGATGATGATGAATTGTGTGAATAAGAGATATGAAGTGCAGTAGTTTTCAACAACTTTAAAAATGAGAACTTTATTCAGACTTGCAAGAATTAAAAAGGGAAGAAATCACATAACCCCAGCTCGGTAACTTGATAGCATTTCTTTAATTCAGGAGGTGTTTAATTTTAGTGAGGAATTTTTTTGCATGAAAATGTTAGTAGAGGAGGGTTACATAATTTTTTCCCTCAAAATAACCATTCTTACTATTCATCATGCATTTCATCACAGATAAACTGCCCTCTTTGTAGTAGTAGGGTCACAAGTTAGAATCAAATTGTTCAATGTACTAGTTCGATTTTGATCAATATCATGATAAGTCAAACTCAAATCTTCACTTTAATAATGTTTATCAACAAGTCGAGTTTAAGCATGATATTTAATGTTTTTCTCTCTAGTTTAAATATATTTCCTTTAGTTGTAAAAATGTGTTATAAAAATATAATAACTATGGTAGAATATAATAAATTTTTAAAAAAATTAATATATAAGTTTCACCCAATTATAACTCGAGCAGAGTATGTTCGAATTCATTATCAAACTCCAATCGAGCCAAGTTGAATTCATAAGCAAATGGATGAAGCTCAAACCATTTGGAGTTCTGTTCAATATATTTATACAATTAATATTGAATATAACTTAAGCCCCGACAATATCATATGCTCGGTTTATTTGCAATCTTGAACTTGAGACATTCTTACAAAAATTCCTCACCACAAATAAACTGACCCATTTGCAGGCCACAAATTAAAATCAAATTGTTCAAGTATTTTAATCAATTTCATTTCATGTTAAGTCAAACTCTAACCTTTACATTAAATTTATTTGTTAACAAGTCGGGTTTAACACAAAATGCCTGATATATCTATCTATATATATATATAAGTTTCACTTAATCATAACTCAAGTTGAGCATTTTCAAATTCAATTTAAGACCAAATGAAAAACTTGCAATTGATCAATGGAGTGAAGACACCTTAGCAAAATGAAAGAAAACATGATTTCATAGTCCCAAACAAAATTAAGAAATGGGATGGACATTGACATGTGGGCCTGGATTCGTTCGACGACTAAGGGGAGGCCCTAAACACATGTGGGCCCGAATTACCTTTTTTAACAAGAGACAGACGAGTTTCTGACGTTCAAAGATAGTGGGCTGGATTCAACGGGTTTTCATATGTCCAGTGCATCAAATGGATGAAAGTCGTTTGGCTAGACAAATAGGTCTGAGAAGTTCGAGAAAATGAGCAGTGCGTGCTACTCTTTGATCTAGTAGTTTAGGAATCTATAGACCGAACGTCTATGAGCTGTCAAATGCCTTAATTTTGCTACTCACAAAATACCATTAATGGTTGAGAAACTTTCGATAGAAGAAATTGACAAGGCTGGGTTCATAAATCATTTCCCTTGAGAAATTGGTTTAAGCATCATTTTCGTATTATGTTTGTATATATGGATTTTGCTTGTGTTTGTACTTGCATATAAATTAAATGAGAGATTTCTTTTCTTTTTTATAAGTAAGAAAAAAAATTATTACAATAATGTTAATACTAGTACAATCGACCACACTCAATATATGCCCTTCATTATTCAACTTTTCTTCTCTTTGATATTTTCTTATTTTTAAGTTCTGAATTGAATTATAATTTTGTACTCTTGTTGTATTTTTTTTTTTTTTATAAAAAAAATCATCTAATCTTCGTCTGAAAAGTAACTTGGAGTTAAGACTCCATAAATAAATAAAAAGACCAAATGAAGAGTAATATAAATATAGAAAATGAGACTTGTAAGAATTAAAAATAAGAAAGATGTAGCCCTTCTTTAGGGTGCATAACAGGCTGGCTTGGCCCGTGGTTTTGGGATCCAGGCCAGAGTCTGTTGGGTTTTGACTTATCAACTGGCCTGGCATTGCCGGGCCTGAAGGCATTTTAAGAAACCCAAGCTTGGCCCTTTGCTTTGGATAGCCAGCTGTGTGCTTGGAATGGCTGGGCTGTGGGCTTGGAACGGGCTAAAAGTACGGGCTGTAGAAAAGGACTTCAATCAATAGAACAGATGAGTAATGGGTAGAGGCCCGTATACATAATGATGCGGACTAGAGTGGAGGCTGATGGAAAGGTCTGGTGGGCCGGATGACGGGCCGGGCGGAGTACCAAACCCTATATCCAGGCCTTACCCTGGCTGCTGGGCTACCCCCCATTAAAAGAAATTTGTAAATATTAACTAATATTATGAAATCACTTTTATAGGGCCTCTTCTCCCACTTGGGCCTTCGGTGGTCACCTTAAACAATGTACGGAGTACCAATTGCGTTTACATTATAACACCATTGCGTTTACATTATAACTCCATTAACTCAATAATTTTACAATTTATATAATTATTATATTATTCATTAACTCAATAATTTTGCAATTTATAAAATTATTATATTATCAATTTAAAGTTGTTGCGTTTACAATAAAAAGTTGTTATATTAACCCTAGATGTTCTTGTGTGTCTTAGTGAAGAAATGTCTTCACTTTATTCTTGTACTATATTGTTTTATCTTATAAATTTTTTTCTTCATTTAAGAAAAAAAAAAAGTTATTATATTAGATAGGGGTGCACACAGTTCGGCATCCGGAACTAGAATAAGAACCGGTCATACCAATTCTTTAAAAATATAACCGGAATTGAGTATATATGAAACCGAACCGAACTGTGCATACCGATTCGGTTCCTAGATGAAGAATCTGTATATGTGTTCATCAATCTATAGTTTCTTTGACTCATAGGAAACGGATATATTAGCCTCAGTTCTTTCATTCTGTTGCTGCTATATAATAAATTAATAATGGAGAAGTTCATGACACAACATCACATAAATCAGGAATTTTAGTGATTACAGAGATATTATAGAGACAGTGGATGATGATGCAAAAACAAAGTTTTATGTATTAGTCCGAAGTGTTAGATATCACTTGGGTTTGTCTCACGCTATATTCATAGTTCTTAAAAACTATACTGACTAATTAATTAGAACAGAAGAAACACATAGGACTTCATTTTTTCTTTCTTGGGTTTTTTCCTTTTCCGTTCTTCCGATTCTGATAACAGCCTCTGCTCGTAGATGAATTGGGAAACCAAAGCCACCAAAATCACCCCAAGGATCACGACTTTTGGCCGCCTAGATGATGAAGAGATCAAGGAGACAACGATCCTAACAGCTACCAATCAAATTAATCCCAGGGAGACATTCCTTATTGTTTTTGAGCCGCCATTTTCTTTCGCAATCTCTATTAGTATGTAATTAATAATATATATAATTAAATATATCACATACATATATATATATATATATATATAGGGTTTTGGTTCCCAATGGCTCCCAGAACCGAACGATTTTTAAAATTGAAATGGTGAGAACCATAACCGAAGTCCTTGTCCTATTTTATTCTAAGTTTTTTTTTTTTTTTGTGCATAGTTAATATTAGACAAAGAACTTACACCGTTAAAAAACACAAAGAGGCATGTGGGTCCCACATACCCACTGGTCAATCGGTGATCAATTGTAATTGTCAGCTGAATATATATATATTTGTTGTCAATTGATAAAGTAAAATACACACCTTTATGGTTCTCTAGAATTGTGAATATATTTTTGGCACTCTTGAGCTTTTTTCTTTTTTTTGGAAGAATCTTATTTTTTTATTGTATTAATAATTCGATAACGAATGAATTATCAAATTTATTTATGGTTGTAAAGGAGCGTCTAACAAGTGCATGTATTTTTTTTTTCCAAACTTGAAGCCCATTCCCATCTATTCTTTGAATGTGAATTCACATCCCCAATATGGAGGTTCATTCAAGATAGCTGCAGATGCTATACAAGGAGTGATAGCTGGTCCCAATTCATCACTTGGGCAAGTCAACACTGGACCAACAGTAGCCCTAGAATTTTGCTCTGTAAGTTAGCCCTTGCAGTAATGGTTTACAACGTATGGCAAGAGAGGAACAACAGACTTTATAGGAGCACACCCTCGTCAAAAGCATCAATTCTCAGAGTGGTAGCAAGTTCCATTGCCGGAACCCTCAAAGCCTCCAAAAAAGCAGTAATCTCTGCACTTGCAGAGGAATGGAGCCTCGTTTCAGTCCGACCAAGACCACCCCCTCCGCCGCCCGACTAAGCATTCAGGGGAATCATCGCAATAGCGGATTGCCCTCGGTAGCACAAACCGGATTGTGGAAGCCATTGCTGACTAAGAATTGCAGTTACAATGGCATTCTCGCTTGTCATCACGTTGATGCATTGAACAATAGTTTGAATTCATAGATCTTTAACCATAACTACTGTTTTTATTTTGGGCCTATTGGGTTGGGTTGTAACTTTTTGTTGCCTGGTTGTTGGGCTATTGGGCCTTTGGCCTTGTAAATTCATATACGTATTTATACAATTGCTTAACCGTTCGGAAAAAATAAATAAAAAACAAGTGGATTTTTTTTCAGGCATTTTCTTGTGTGTATGTATGTGTGATCGCATGGCATGTAGAATATTTAGAAAATTTTGTATTTTTATAAACGTCTTTTTAACTTTACTTATTTTAGCAATTAAATAATTAATGTAAAGAGTTAGAGATAACACTAGGATTTACCTCGTGGACTATGCAGTTCAAAGTAAACTGATCCACTATGTATGAAACAAAGTACACTAAATTTTAACTTTGACTCACACCTTATCGTTATACCAAGAGCTGACAATCATTTAGCTTTGCGACGTCCCGTCCAATAACAACTTAACCTCAGGCTTATGCTTAATCTTTGTAGAAGGGTAGCAGGTAGGTCAAAAAACACTTCTCGAATGCTTTGATCCTTTCAAAGTGTGATTACTTTTACTTTTGTTCTTCAATATTTGAATTTGATGTAAAAGTAGATCTGCTTTTCTCTAACGGTTATAGATGCAAGACTTTGATCACAATCAGGATTTGAACAACATTTTAAACTCACTCTTGTGTTTATGTGTATGTTCTAGAAAGACTGACAGAGAAATCAACTTGGATTTTCTGCAAAAATAATCTTCCTAAGGCTTTTTATGAATAATGAAGTTGTAGTGCAAAAGCCATAATAAACCTAGATGTGTAGAAAATATAGAAAATTTTGTGCATTGAACTTTTGGTATAATTCTAAACCAAGTAAGAAAAAAATCACAAAGTTTCCAAATCCTGTAAAAGACCCTTGAACCAGTTTAAGAAAGGCAGTAAAAACTCGAAGCCAAAGTGTGAAGGCTTGAATAGGTTCAAGTTTGCTAGACTTGAATCCTAAGGCTCTGAAGGTTAAAAATACTGTTTTGGTAAGTTCGAAAAATATACCAATTATGGAATGTGTCCTAACCTCTTTAGATTTCTTTCTAAAGTGTTGTTATTTTCTTTATTGATGATCTCATTATAGTATCTTTGAACAATCTTTCAGTTCCGCACTCGATGTCGATCCTGATATGATAACTAGAAATTACAACTAGACTAGGATTTGTTTTGACACCAAAAATTGCCAATTAAAAAATTTATACGTAGTATACCAAAAATTGCCAATTAGAAAATTTATACCTAGTATATCATAATATATGTGAAGAGCCAATAAGAATGGGTGCCCATGTCTATTGTCTGCTTCCTTGAAAGAGTGTAGCTAAAAGAGATTTAAATGTGAAATAGATATCCATGTGGTGGGCGGGCATCTAAGCTCTACACCATTATTATTATTATTATTATATATTATGGTGGTATAATAAAATGGTCAGTTTAATTTCTTCAAAGAAGTGGACTTAGTTGATGACAAATCCTTCATGTCTGTAACCTCCTTCCACACTCATTAATTGCATTTATTTAATTTTCTGAAGCTAGCTACACAAACACACACACACACACACACCCAGAATTCAATCTTTAGAGGAGATTTGACTGTAGATGTAGAACGTCAGATGAGAAACAGAATGCTTCTTCAACTGTGATTAATTAGATGATAATGAATTAATTTGCATCTGTTCATTAATCATATATCTATATATATATATATATATATCGTTCCCCACTAGGAATTATATATATACGTGATTTTTATGCATGGGAATGAACAATCTGTAGATTTTATTCAAAATGTCATGCAAGGGCATGTGGTCGGAATGATTATTAACATGTGTGTAAAAACTAGTTGAAAATTTTCTGAATCCAATCGATATATATAGCTGGTGTTGGAGATATTCTGAAGAAAGTGACATTAATAAACTGAAACAACAAAAAAGGACAAGGCGCATATATAATTGACACTGTTTCAAAAAATCTCAGTATAGATTTTTTTTTTTTTTTTTTCCTGATACATAACAGTATAGATTGCTCCACTCTAAATTCTCCAATTGATCTGCGACTTAAAAAAGACCAACCAAATGGAATCTTTTGTTACCCAATAAAGTAAAAATTAGAATTCATAAGATAAATGGGCCTTCAATTTCCAGAAATACATAATTATGTCTCTCTACATCTATTTGTAGCATGTGCTGTGAATCTATCTTTTGGCACTCACTATATTACTTTTTTATACATATTCACTGTATATATTGGTGGCTCTCTTCTTCAGTGAGATTTACTGTGCCTTCAAGAAAAATTGGCAATCACTGCATGAGAGTATTTGAAAACTCACTCTCAATACCTTAGAGAATAAATACTCAAAATTGTAAAATTCTTCTGAAATTGCATTGGAAAATATATTGTTAGTGATCCGGCAATCTTGTTTTATTTTATTGTCAGGTCTGGGTATAATTGTAAAAGGATAGATTGACAAATATGAAACGCTTGTTTGAGTTTAACAAATATAGTGACGTTACTGGTATATCACACACCGCAACAAAATATGATAGTTACCTGTGTATTAGGGTTGCTAATATGCTTTTTTTTTTTTATACAATATCTTGACTTTTTTTGAGGTCTTTTTAGGTTCCAAATAACCTTAGATGTTATAATACATGTACACTACTTATTTGTCACCTAGTACATTTTGATGCCCCTAAGTCGCACTTTCATTTCACACTATACATTTCTCCAAGCACTGCCATTATCATCAACTCACACAAAAACATGACCTACTTACACTCTCATATGAACATACGTATCTAGTCACACCAACATACAAAATCACAAATTCAAAAATCAATCGGGCATTATAACATTACTTTACCTTAAAACTATATTTCTTCTGAGTTGCACTGTTGGTGGACTCCACGAGAGGTGCATCGTGTGGCGTAGTTGATCCCAACAATGCAACTTGACACATATAACTGTATTTTATGCCATTATGACGTGCGCAACATATCTAATTAAGTGTCATGGTTTCTAATAAGTGATCCAAGTCCACATCGACTTCGAAAAAAGAGCCTAAAAGATTCAAATGAGTGACAAAGACATGCACGTCGTGGGCTTCTAAGCTCTACACACCCTCTCTAATGGTGTGTAGAACATGTTATGGTGGACAGCTTTCTTCAGACAAGAGGACATATACATCATATATATAGCTGTTACCTGAAGGCCCCATCACACTTATTGCATTTAATTTTTCTGTAATCCACACACACACACACAAATCAATCTTCACGTACACACACGCATAGAAATTAATATTCACACACACCACCCGAAATCAACCTTTAGAGGAGCTTTGACTGTAGAACGTAGAATGGCAGATATGAAACAGATTACTTCTTAATATATATGAAATCGTGATTAGCTGAGATTGTGTTAACAACTCTGATTTTTATGGGAATTAATGAATAACTGGGAGATATTATATTATTCCAAAGGTCTCAAGCAATGGCTTGTAGTCGATCGGAACGAAGATTAACATGTGTGTAAAATTAAAGTAGTTAGAATGTTGTAGTGGTGACGAAAAATATATAATTTGTTATTTATTGATATATGTCTCACGTGGAGTCCTAATTGTTTTAGATTAAAAACATGAACAATTAATAAAACAAATAAGGAAATGGAATATTCATCTCTCACAGTTTGATCAATTAAGTTGACAATGAAGTATGCCGAATATTCTTCACAAGCACCCAAGACTCTCGTTTTCACGGGAAGAAAGGGAAAAACTATTTCATGAACAATGTCGTATATGTAGACTAATATATAAGATACCACTGTGCCAGTTCACGATGAAAGTGCTCTCTTAAATGACAAAAACAATGCATGCGAGTCTCGCTATTGCACACACGCTCTCCAAATCAAAGTTCATATACGACGCAAATATTAGCTTCCTCGATCGATCTGTTGGAAATGAAACTTAAAACCCCACTAACATATCATTTAGTAGGCAAAACTCCCACTAACCCACTAACATGACCATTTAGTAGGCAAAACTCCCACTAACCCACTAACATGACCATTTACTAGTTGTAACTCTCATGCCCCCCACTAACTCCAATAAAAAACTCACATAAATGTAAAACACTAAATAAAATAAAGTTTAATTTCTAACACTATACTATACTATACTATTTGGAAATAGTGGCCTAGTTACACACACAACACTATACTATTTGGAAAAGAATAGAAATGGAGGAAAATAATTCTTATTTCACTTGATAGAAAATGAGTACAATGCATGGGTTTATATAGGCTTCAAAACATAAATGTAAATGAAACTTAAAACCCCACTAACATATCATTTAGTAGGCAAAACTCCCACTAACCCACTAACATGACCATTTAGTAGGCAAAACTCCCACTAACATAGTATTTGTTAGGCTTAACTCTCATGACTCTTTATTTTACATAACCTTAACTCCCACTAAGACAATTTACTACCCACTAACATGCTAAATTAACACATGCATCATGGATACAAAAGTACTGGAAAATACTAAATACTAAAATCAAGTTTATTTTCAACACCCCCCTTTAAACTTGATTTTGTAACTTGAAAAACCTTCTTATTAATTTTGGGGGCTTGATCAAAAGTTCGATAGTTGATCTTCAATTCCACCTCCTTCAATAGCTTCAATCTTCTTGGCCATTTCCATTGATGTGTAGGGTTTGTGAAACTTCTTCAAATGCTTGTTTGATGTCTTCACATAATCATATATCATCCTCTTTATACAAGCACACCATCGATCTTTTTTCTTCTTAAATTTTTTATGAATCTTCAACTTCACATATACTTCTTCTTTAGAGTCAAAAAATAATTCCATATTCACCCAACATGTATCAATTACAAAATTCTCCAAACTATTTTTTAAAAAATAATATAAGAATTTCTTATCATCCTGGGCTTCAATCTCATACTTCTTTGGAACAACTTTCTTTAAGAGAAGTTCATCATTCTCCACAAAATAAGCATTATTTGATGAATATGAAGAAATAATAATTTCATCAAATAAGTCAAATATAACTTCTTTCAAGGTGGAATTTGTAACCATACCTGAAGATGTTAATTCACCAACTTGAACTTTTGTCTCTTCTTTAGCACTTCCTTCTTCTAAATCTTCTATTTTCACTTCATCCTCCTTCACTTTTTCAATCTCTTCTTTAACACCTTTTCTTACCTCTTCCTTATTCACCATTTCAAATTCTCCTTCAACTTTTGAATCTCCAAAATCTTCAACTTCTTTTGCATGATACACCTCTTCATTCTCCACAACTTTGTCTTCAAGACTTTCATAATCATCTTTCGTAAACTCATCATTCTCAAAGCATTGTACCCAATACTCCATGGGTAGTGATTCACCCCTATGATTGGAAACGATGGTCTCGAGCATCTTCCAAATACAACTTGGAGTTTTGGACTCTCCAAAATACTCCCAAATTTCTTGATGTATTGCCTTTTGCAACACTACCAATGCCTTATCTTCTTTCTTTTCATGAAGCTTGTTGGACATGCCATTCTTTGGCTCTTCTCCAACAACATCCCACAAATCGCATGCTTTGAGGTATGAAGTCATGATGATTCTCATTCTCTTGTAATTAGATAACATCATCTTTTCACTAAGAAAATACATTTTCTCCCCTTCATCATCATCAAGGAGAAACATGTTTTTCTCAAATGTTGAACCTTCTAAGATCAACTTCGTCTGGCCTTCAGGATCGTCTAGGCTCTGATACCACTTTGTTGGAAATAGTGGCCTAGTTACACACACAACACTATACTATTTGGAAGAGAATAGAAATGGAGGAAAATAATTCTTATTTCACTTGATAGAAAATGAGTACAATGCATGGGTTTATATAGGCTTCAAAACATAAATGTAAATGAAACTTAAAACCCCACTAACATATCATTTAGTAGGCAAAACTCCCACTAACCCACTAACATGACCATTTAGTAGGCAAAACTCCCACTAACATAGTATTTGTTAGGCTTAACTCTCATGACTCTTTATTTTACATAACCTTAACTCCCACTAAGACAATTTACTACCCACTAACATGCTAAATTAACACATGCATCATGGATACAAAAGTACTGGAAAATACTAAATACTAAAATCAAGTTTATTTTCAACACGATCTACTTTTGCAAAGATAAATATGGGTTGAGGAGTGGATTTGATGCTTCAAGCTACTGTCTTCCTCATCTTCTTCTCCACAAACTTAGTTTTTGCAAACTTAGGTCTCGTTTGGTATGTGTTTTGTTTCTGTTATTTTTGTTTGGGCTACAATAGTGTTGATTTTAGCAACAAAAACATATTTGGTACGGCTTTGTTTTATTTTACATAGTGCTAAAACAATTCGTGAACAGTGACCCAAAACCAAAACACTAAAAGGTTGTTTTTCTTATTTTAACAACTGTTCACGGCCCAAATGGAGTCTAGCCCCTCAAATGGAGTCTGCCATCCTTGATTTTCTTGGATTTGAAAAAGGAAACCTTCGTTTGAGATATCTTGGTGTACCATTGGTTACTACTATGCTCAAAGCTAATGATTGCAGAACCATAATTGATAAGGTAACATCTAGAATTGCACATTGGACAAGCAAAAATCTCTCATTTGCAGGTAGACTACAGCTTATTAGAGCTGTTCATTTCTCAACTCAGATGTATTGGAGCTCTCAATTCATCTTACCAATAAGCATTATACATGAACTTGAGAGCATCTTTGGAGCTTTTTAGTGGTCTGGTCCAACATTGAAAAGGGCATGTGCCAAAGTTGCTTGGAATACATGCTGCCTTCCTAAAAGGGCTGGGGGTCTTGGTTTACCAAATCTACAAACATGGAATGAGAGTGCTATTATGAAACATTTTTGGCACATTTACAGCTCAAAGGACATGCTATGGGTTAAATGGATTCACACCTATCTTCTCAAAGGTAGAAGTATTTGGGATGTCAAAGTTCCAGGTCAGGGCTCATGGAGTTGGAGAAGGCTTCTTAGCCTCAGAGATACAATTTCTCCCCTTGTCAAGTTAGAAATTGGTGATGGAACTTTAGCCAATTTCTGGTTTAACAATTGGAGTTCTCTTGGACCACTTCACCACCTTGTTCAACCACAACAAATTGCTGGAATGGAGTTTGGAAACATGACAAAATGCAGCTCATTCATCACCTCCAACACTTGGTCTTTTCCAACAGCCATCCTTAACCTCCTACCACAACTACAAAACATTGGCTTATTACCTATCCCAAAGCCAAATAACAAAGATAAATTCATTTGGATCCCATCTAACTCCACTCAGTTCTCTATCTCAAAGACAATGAAACACTTTAACCAGCAACACCGTACCCTTCCTTGGCCTCACCTGGTCTGGTCCAAACCTTCCATTCCAAAACACTCTTTCACGCTTTGGGTTGCCATACAACACAAACTGCCAACACTTAACAGAAGGTGCACAGCACACATCAACTCAACATTGTGTATTCTTGGCAATACTGAAGATGAAACACATGATCATCTATTCTTTTCTTGTACATTTGTCAAACCCTTGTGGAGCTTTTTACAAGCAAGATGTGGATTCTACATTCAACCATCCTCCTGGGCAGAATTTATTGTTTGGACATCTCATCATTAGAGGAGGAATTTAGCTATTAATAGCAATGCAATATCCAAGTTGGGACTAGCAGCTCTTATCTATCATATTTGGATTGAGAGGAACAACAGAATCTTCAAAAAGAGAACACTCAGTGCAAATTCACTCCTTCACCAATTCTTGGAGATAGTTCGAGCAAAGTTACTTTCCTCTACAATCACTGATTCACTTCATACCACCAGAATTGCTTTGGAATGGAATATACCTGAAGTAGTGATTCGTCCACCTGCAAAACCACCAGACTTGAATTGCTGAATCTCTTCACCACTGCTGGATATTAGCTCCCTGATCACCACATTGTTGTGTTGATTAATTTCACACATCACTTTTGTTGGGCTGCTTTGTATGTATACATTGTTATTTCTTCCCATTGGGCCCTCTAGACTGTGTTTGTATAGCTTTAATGAGTTAGCATATGGCTAACTTTTAGGTTATATCTTTTCTTCAAATTTAATGTTAAATTTAACTTTCAAAAAAAAAAAAAAAAACTGTTCACGGCCCAAAACCATAATAGTAGCATAACATGGGCCCGACATTTCCACAGCAAAACATGTAATGATCCGGTCATTTCCTTCCTTTTCTTTTTCCTCAAAATTTCACGGATGAATTTTTTTCGTTGAAATTTCTTGTCTGAGTTCAGTTTCTCGTCGCTTAGTGTCGTCTCAAGTGCTCAGAAATGATTTCTGAGACTCTTTCATTTGGATTGACAACTTCTTTTGAGAACCGAGTCATTTCCACATTTTTCGTTTTTTGGCACTATTCACTTTTCATCATTTTCCCTGTTTTGTCCTCTTCCCTACTTTGTCTTTTTCTCGTTTGTCACTTTGTTGGCATAACCTCACTCATTGTGTTCGGAGTTGGTTTCTGACTTCACGTATCTTCATTCTAAGTGGGTTCTACGAAATACGTATCTTTACTTTTGCAGAAAAGTACTCTGGTTGCCCCCGGTGTCCATAGGGGTATGGATGCATAGTTTTTTAGAATCTTTTTCTTTTTTTGGGGTATTTTTCATAAATATCTTTTGAAGATATTTTATTTCAGAGGTATCTAAGAAAATATCTTTTGGAAGATATTTTCATTCTGGGGCAGTTTCGCAATTAACCTTTTTTGTAGGGGCCATTGTGCAATTAACGAAAGTTATTACAAAATATCTCGCCTGGATCCTCGTACGGGATTCATTTTCACATTTTGTCGAGTCGTGTGCTCTAAGAATTTCCTTCTGGTCGTTTTTCTCCAATTTTAGGATTTCTGGCCTCGGTTGCTGCCGAACTTGTTCAGGGCATAACTCTCTGCTCGGGACTCGGTTTTTGACGCCGTTTCTTCCGTTATTCATATTTTATCATTTTGATCTTTTTCATTCAAGGAGTTTTTCTGTTTGAGCGCGTTTGCTCAAATTTCACTTTTTCGGACCTAGCGGGGCCCGTTCAGGGCACTTTTTGAGATTTTCTATAAATAGGAGGTTATAAAAATTGAAAAGCCATCTTCTCCTCTCATCAAGCACGACCATCAACTCCCATGGCTGCCCAAAGGGGGTTGCCACCCTTCTTCTCTCAAGTAAACCTCATTTCCTTTGTTATAAAGTTATAGTGCCTTCGCGTTTTGTGCTTGTTTTGACGACGCGCATCTTTCACCCTTATTAGAACCCATTTTTGGCCAAATCTTAAGTTCAGGTTTGAATTCAAGTTGTGATTTTGATGGGGCTTCTTTGGGGTTCATGTAGACCGTGTTGTCCCCGACAAAACCCCGAAGTTTCGTCGAATACGGAGCGGTTTCATTTTGGTAGCTTTTGAGATTTTCATCTCAAATTGAGGTAGGGGATGTCTTAGGTTTATATTATTGTTGTATTGATTGTTTTATAAGCATATACAACTTTTGAGCATGCCTTGTTCAAGTTTTTAGAATTTAATTTATTTATTTTCTTTATTTATGATTTAATTCTAATGATGGTATATGGTTTAGAATTAAATTGCGGCATGCTGGTAAATTAGGCCTTGGTGAGTTGTGTAACATATATTAAATTTGGAACATTTAAATAAGAATTGCAAAACTTATTTAATTTTATCTTTTATGAAAATTTAATTCACATGGTTGAAATAAGCATGAAATCAACTTGTAATGTGATATTAAAATAGGTCTTGGCATGTTCTCTAACCTATGTTAAATTGAGAGCATTTTGATAAGTTTATAAATCTAGAGATTTTGAATTAAATGAATTAATTAAAATCTAATTAATGGTTCCACTAGTTTGATTGAGTTTTAACTTGATAATGGTAGTGACTTGGGTTTGTTCACTTGTATATATCCATTTGGGGCCATTTGGGGTTGTTTTAGAAAATTTAGAGATTTAATTACCATGTTTCAATTAAACTATATTTTGTTGTCTCAATAATCCAATTTAGTTTTTGAGTTGGTTTGTGTAGTGACAATACTATGTTGTTTAACATAATTGAATTAGGGATCATTTGGATGAGATTGCATTTTAATATTGAAATGAAATTGTCATATCGTGTAACGAATTACACACTGAAGATTCAACATTGTGAATGTCATTGTAGATTTGAACCCTAGGATATGGTTTGTGTAGATTCAACCTTACTTGTGCATGTAAATTGATTCCTAGACATTATTTGAAATGTATAAGTTTGATTTAACTTATTGATTTTGCATAAGTTTTGAACTTTTTGTTTTTGGAGGCTTATAAGGATCGTGTTCATGTGATGGCTAGGGTCTGGCCCTAGTATGGATTCGTGAGTTTCCTAAGTCATATGAAATGCGCAGTAGGTAGTACCTTGTGGGTCGTAATTACCTGGAATAACTTATACACGTGCGCACTAGGTAGTACCTTGCGGGCTAGTAACCCGGAATAACTCGATTGGTTTGCAGCCAAGGATCCTAGTCTTTCTCCTATTTGATTTCGCATTTAATTTCAAGTTGTTAATCATGGATTACTTGTAACTTGAGAATTGATGCCTACTTGGGTATTTGAATCCTGTTTAGTATACTTGAAACTGTATACTTGTTTTGTGTATTTAGATCATAATTAGTATACTTGAAACTATATACTTGTTTTGTGTATTTAGATCTCATTTAGTATACTTGATCTTGTATCCTTGGTTGTGTATCTAAACCCTAATTAGTGTACTTAAGCATTGCATGTTTAATTTGTGCAATCGGACTTCATTATATATACTTGTGTCGTGTATGCTTGTTTTACACGTAATTCATTTAGCTTAGTATATTTGTGCCTGTATACTTGATTCATGAGTTTTCCATGTTAATTGTATGTTTGTATATGCATGCTTAGACAATACATAACTTGCTTAACATGACTTAGTGTACTTGAGCATGTATACTTGTATGTCGTTGTTTATTTCAATTACATGAATAACTTAGGATGATCCCTGAGTCTCACAGTGACCTAGACGTTAGGTAGCATGAGCCCTTTAACATGTTTTACTTTAAGGTGATATAATTGTAAAATGCTAGGTCGATACATACTCATCTCCTACGAGTAGCTTTATGTTACGCAACCACGTAGTGGGGACATTTTTCAGGTACAGGGACCTTGATTTGGGATGCACACTATGTCATGGAAGTTTCGTAGACTTGAAGTATCATTTTCATGAAAATGTTAGCATGAAATGCTATTAGTAGCTTATATGTCAAAACTTGTATTCTTTAATTCCATATATGTAAAGTGTACATAAGTACACTCTTTTCAATGTATTTGACATGTATGAGATGAGGCCGGAGGCCAACGACATGTATTTGTATTCTATACACTTTCATTTTTTTTTAAGGTTATTTATGAAAATATTGTAAAATGCTAAGTCATTACTTCATAATTTTTGCACCGGGTGTGGGAATTTCATTCAGTTTCTTTCATAGGGTTTCTATGATCATGTATGAGGTGTAGGCAAGGGCCAAACACCATTTCGTTTTAGGTTTTACATTTTAGTTCCATTTATTGCATTTTTAGGCATTTTTGGCCATTGAGAGGTCATATTTTCCATTGGGGTCATTTTAAGGCCCCGGACCATTGGGATGCGTCATAAATGTTTTTTTTTACGTTTGCGTGCATATCCACATTGCATAAAACTCTTAAGTTTCAACTTTGGAACTAATTTTGGGTGATTTTATAAGTTTTTATGCAAAAACCTTGCATTGGGGTGTCAATTGAGTTCCTCTTTGGTTTGACATGTTTTAGATACTTAAATGAGGTTAGGAAATGTTTTGAAACGTGTTTGGATCATGTAGAAAGCATGTAGAACCTTGGAGATGGACCAAGCACCATTTCCACATATTACAATAGCTTTTCATAGCAGCAGCAAGTGTGTTGGTCAGTTGATGGAGCTTCATCGGTCGGCTGACGAATCCCTCGAGACCATTCCAGTAGCCATTTTAGGATTTTAGGCGTTTCGGTCGGCTGACCATGGGGGTTCGGCCAACCGACGGTTGAGTTTCGGCCAGCTGATGGTTATATTTCGGTCGGCTGATTCTCCCTGGAACCACCCCTTCTCAGCTTCTCTTGGACAGCCTTGTTGTTCCAACTTTGGAATGACATATCTCTTTTATTTCTTGTCCAAATCGGTTCATTTTTTAGTTTAAGTTCAGGAGCTTGAAGTTCGCCTTCCAATGGTACCAACCATTCATCAAAACTCCACATGTAGTGAGAGTTATTCTAGTTCTAGTAAGATAGTGTCGTGGTATGTCTTAAACGGGGAAAGCCAATTTGTTTTAAATTCATATCTTTTTCGTCCGGACTCAGAATCAGGTGATTCTTGAATCTAACTTTGTTCATTTTTTGTTGTCTTGCCAATGGTGTGCACAGTGGCACCCATTTTAGTTTGGAATGACCATTTTGCCCTTGGTTCATTTCTTTTCGGATTGGCATTCTTGCTTCATTTGTTGGCTCAACTAAGTTCCGTGGCTTCATGGGGAGTCACTTTGGTGCCTTAGGGAAGACGTACATCTCTTGAAGCCATTTTACTTCTTTCGCTTCTACATTTCGGATCCGTTATCGGGTCATCTTTTGGTTCATCACATGACACACTGGGTTTAAAAATTCAGAGTCGTCACAAAACATCGTTCCTAAACGTGCTTCTGATTTTTTTCTAAAATACTCCTACAAAAAAACATTGTTTCTATTTTAGCAAAAACAAATTGTCTAAAATAGAGTCCATGCCAAACGGGCCCTTATAATAAAAAAAAAATAAAATTTAAATACTGAAAATTTTATTTTGTCAAACTTACTTTGGGGATCTATTTGAGTAACCTTATTCAAAAAATAAAAAAAAATAAAAAGAAGAAAAAGAAAAAGAAAAAGGTTGCTTTTAAGGACTGGGATTTTGTCCAGGCAAACAAGGAATCTCTGTCTCTCACTGTCAAAACACAACACCTGTGTCAGTTCATGTAAACCTCATACCCCTAACCACCATTCCAATTCGTGCCACCGATCAAACCCCCCAATTTCTGTCAGATGTATTATTCGTTATTCTTTATGTCTCAAAAACAGATGCCTTACTTGAAAAATCATGATATTTTTCAAACAGGACATCTAATTTGGGACGGAGATAGTACATATTATTGACTGTGGAGCAATTGCATACGTGTGTGTATGAGAGAGAGAAAGAGATTTCTGTCTCAAAAAAGATGTTCTGTTTGAAATATAGAGAGAGAGAGAGAGAGAGAAATATGACCCACTTTTTCATTACTGCTTCAATCAGTCAACTATACTTCAAAATTATTGTGAATTAGCTACTGCAATTTGTAATATATGTGGTTGGCCACTTGGCCTTTACACGCGAACTTTACTATCTGTTTATTTATTTATTTTTAGGACAAAAATGTTACTCCCTCTGTTTTATTTTAGATGTCGACTTCAGAAATTGTGATTCACAAATTAAAAAATTGTGACTCACAAATTGTGAGTCCCAATCCCCGAAACCGACATCTAAAATGAGACGGATGTAGTATTTTGATTAGAAGTTAAAGATGGAAAGCTTAAGAGTCGGGTTTCTAAAGACAAAGGGAGAAACTTGACCGCTGAGTTACGAAAGTATTCCCTAGTTAGGGAAGACCGATAACCTTCAATTGTAATTATAAATGAGCTAGGTCGAACCTGATTAAAACTCCATTAACCGGAGACGAATTTAGTTAGGTCTTAGCAACCATAGTAATTGTGGTCCCTTATGTGTTAGTAGGATCTTATAGGTATCATATCAAACTAGGGATTCTTTGATTTTTTAAGAAATACAAAAAACTTTCACTATTTATGGTATGGCCGCATTATCGCACCTTGTTGGTGTTGAGAACTTTTCTAATTTGAAATGTTGTTTTTTCTTTTCTTTTTTTCCTAGTAAATTTTATTTGAGATATTGCTTCATCAACATTTTTTTTTTCTATTTTTTCTAGCAATTGTCACTTTTCGTACGTTCAACGAGATGAGTGCCACAAATTGGTTCCTTGATGGATTTATGGATAAATAGTAGGAATTGTTTAAAATAATAATAATAATAATAATAATAGTAATAATAGGTTACTCCACTCATGCTGTTTATATGTAGTAGCATACTTTGAAGTGCAGTAGCTTGAGATCGAGTTCTGTGGTTGGATTGCGAATATACGCCTTTATATCATGTACTACTAAATTTCATGAATGAGGGTGTGCAAGCTTGCAATATTTAAAAGTCTCTCATTTTACAATTTTTTTTTTCTTAGTTGGTACTCTCACACACTTATCTTTCCTGAAATTTGAACCCTTGACCTCCCTTTAAGAAAAAGTAAGAGGTTAATACCGCTAGGTCACTAGGCCGTTGGTAATATCTCATTTTACATAGTTATATGTAAAATGGTTTTATTTAGGTTCAGTTTCATTTAAAGTTAAAAAGAAAAAAGAAAAAAAGTAAAGTGAATGAGAAGAAAATATAATTTCATTATGTATTTGATTAACATGAATTGTTTGGAAAAAAAAAAAAAAAAATTATGAATAATCACTATTTCATGGTCTGAATAACATGAAACTTAGGATAAAAAAAGTCATTGTTGGAAGTTTATAAAACTTTCTTAAGAAATTAATTTTTTCCTATGAAAATATCAGGTGGTTATAAATATATATGTATATATATATATATATATATTTTTTTTTTTTTTCTTGCCCTGTTAACCAAACTTTTAAAATATTCACAAAATTTTTATCTAATAAAAAAAAATTAAATTGAATACCAAAACACCTTTGACCCAATAGTATAACCATGCCATCTCAAAGAAAGCACCTTTAACCCAATAGTATAACCATGCCATCTCAAAGAGGAGGAATGGAGTTTGAACTTGGGCATAAGAATAAAGAAAAGAAAAAAATTGCATGTGTTTGCTTTAACAACATGACAGAGATTGGCCTGGGCGTGTCTCATGTGTTCTTGAAAAAAGTGGTGTTAAACAAAATTAAAATAATTTGCCACTTGACCCATTAAAAACCATTTATACACAAGACCTGCATCCGAGGAAGGTAGTTGGCCCTAAAGGTCATCGTTTGTTAATCAACTCCAAAAAAAAAAAAAAAAAAAAAAAACAGATAAAAGTAAGATTTATCATGAGCATGAGTTTGTATAAGATTTTGCTAGAATCTGTTTGTATAACAGTTTCCATCAACCTATGCACTTCATTCCAAAATAATGTTTGCTAATGAGCTTTTGTTGGTCTTATCCTTGTTTTTGACATTGAAAATGAGGAATAATACATGTAACATCAATGTTGTATTAATGCATGTGACGTGTTCACTTCGAGTTTTTAATGGGGTTGCATGTACTTTGAATTAATATTCATATTAATTCCTTTCCAAGCTAGGCTTCTATATGAGCTTCTTTATATAGCAGAGAGTATTAATTAGTAGTCTGTTATATATATATATATATCTTCAGTTCATCAACTTTTGGGGTATTTTAATTTGAATTTCATAAAGATGAGAAGTCCAAGTCTGAGAGATCCAGATCCAGATACGGACTTGGCTCCTTCAATGGTAGTGATTTTAGGGTGTTTTGCTTTTGCAGTCTTCTGGGTACTGGCTGTTTTTCCAGCAGTTCCATTTCTACCCTTTGGTAGGACTGCAGGGTCCCTATTAGGTGCCATGCTCATGGTTGTCTTCAATGTTATAACTCCAGAGGAAGCATATGATTCTATAGACCTCTCAATCCTTGGCCTTCTTTTCGGAACCATGCTTCTAAGTGTTTATCTCGAAAAAGCCGACATGTTCAAATACTTGGGCAAATTGCTCTCCTGGAATTCCCAAGGTTCCAAGGATTTGCTCTGCCGAATTTGTGTCATATCCGCCATTTCAAGCGCTCTCTTCACCAATGACACTAGTTGTATTGTCTTGACAGAGTTTGTCCTCAAAACCGCGTCGCAAAACAATGTCAGACCTCATCCATTCCTGCTAGCGTTGGCCACAAGTGCCAATATTGGATCTTCTGCAACTCCAATTGGTAACCCACAAAACTTGATTATTGCCATCCTCAGTAACTACTCTTTTTGGGACTTCATCGTGGGAATTCTCCCTGCAATGCTCGTAGGCGTTGCTGTGAATATTCTACTACTTCTTTGCATGTTTTGGAAGTTGTTGTCTGTCAAAAAAGACCAAATTAGAAGTGCTCCTTCAGAAACCAGCTCTGAGGAAGTTATTTACCATCATTACCCACCTCCAAATATGTCACACCTCACGTCTCAGGAATGGAATTCCGTAGCTCAAGCTCCGAATGCTTGGAGCAACCAAAATTTAGACGGGAACCCAGGTCTTCGCGAAACTCTCATGAACCAGAATACTGATATTATGGAGTGTTTGGAAAATGCAGCTCCGATACAGACTGTGGATTGGAAGAGATTAGTATGGAAGTCCTGTGTTTATATTGTTTCACTAGGAATGCTGATTGGGTTGCTTATGGGGTTTAATATGTCATGGACTGCAGTTACTGCAGCACTTGTTCTTCTAGTCCTTGATTTCAAAGATGCCCAGCCATGCCTAGATAAGGTAAATTATGTAGACACACACATATATAAGTATTGTTTATTAGTGTTCCTTTACTCTGTGTGATCATAGATTCATGTTCATACTAGTCATGACAAAGTTTTAAGTTGTTGTCAAGCTACCAAACGCAACCTTTCTCCTTTATCTGAGCTTGGAACCCGGTGTGTAAAGAACACATGCAGGCGAAGTTTGTTGAGTTATATATGTTCCTAATGCTCTATTTTTTTCTTCATGAATCAGGTTTCATACTCTCTCCTTCTATTCTTTTCTGGAATGTTTATCACGGTCGAAGGCTTTGACAGAACAGGACTACCAGACACTCTCTGGAACATCACACAGCATCATATGAGGCTTGATCACCTTAGTGGCATTGTTTTGCTTTCGCTTCTAATACTTGTCCTTTCAAACGTTGTTTCAAATGTACCTACTGGTAAGTTGATGCAACTATTCATCTTATTCATTCTGTTGGTGATGTAGGGAACTGATAATTGTGTTAATAATTCATTCAAGATAGAGTTTTAAATCTTGAAAGTTCAGTGTCCACAGCTTTTAGCATAAGGCATCCCACTTTTCCCAACTTTCAAGACCCATATATCACCAATTCACCATATTTACTTCTCCCTGTTGTTTCAGTACTAGAGTTTCCTACCTTTATTTTTGGATGATGGATCCATTTATTGCAATGAAAATCATGTCCTTGGGAGAAGTAGTGGAAACAACTTCCACGCCATTAGAACAAAAAAATAAATAAAAAATCAGTGCACAATTTTTCTGTCTATGTAATCCTTTTGCTTGCAAAAAGGGTGTTTTGTTCCCAGCCGGAGCAATCTGTTGTTTTCTTTCCGGAGCAATCTTACCGTTGCTCCCATCTCTAACCTCCATAGTGAAAAGAAATACATGAAGAAGTAATAGATAATAAATAAAGTGATGTCGTTAGGGTTGAAGTTTTGAATGAATGGTCAATTGGTCATGGTTAGTTTGATTTGCTTCTAAGGTTTTGTGACCGGTCACTATATATAATACTCCGTATCTATAATGTTGGTGATTCATCTAGGGGAGTTAAGAAATTGCAAGACAAAGTAAGGGGTGTTTAGGGAATTGATACTTCTTGGGAAATCACATGATCTCAATAGGACGAAGAGGATGATGGATCTTCTGTCCACCACACGTACGTATTAGCTCCTTTGTAATATCTTCGTCTGGTACGAGCGACACTCACTACAAGAAAGGAGACAAAATCAGGGTTACTTTTGTCATTTGAAGGAGGACTTTAACTTTGTCATTTTTGTCTGTCGAATGTGTGGCCTGGAAATGTCATGTTTCTTTTGGTTGCCTCATCAAACAAATTAACCAATTATGGGGGGAACCTTGAGAATCTGAGATTGGGCTACTATTTAATTCACTAGAAAAAGATTATAAATTTTACTATAATGGAACACTTTTTCAAAGGAATTATATAATTCCTTTTTTTTTTTTTCTAAGTATTCAATGTTGGGTGAAGCTTCTGTTTGTCTGAAATGGTCCTTTTGCTTGTCTTTAGTTGTCTGTACGAGTGTGTGTATTAATTATGTATTGTCTGTATATAATGTGTTATTACAGTTCTTCTGCTTGGATCAAGAGTGGCAGCAGCTGCAGCATCAATATCACCGGTGGAAGAGAGGAAGTCGTGGCTCATCTTGGCGTGGGTGAGCACCGTTGCCGGGAACTTCACACTGTTGGGATCGGCTGCAAACCTGATAGTGTGTGAGCAAGCTCGTCGTTCTGAGTTTTATGGCTACAGCCTTTCCTTTTGGAGACACCTCAAATTCGGAGTGCCCTCCACTCTCGTTGTAATGGCAATTGGCTTGAAACTGATACATGGTTAAGAATTTCGCAAAACTACATTTGATTCATCACAACCATTCATACATGCACCTCTCATGCAAGTTCTCCAACAATTGGACGCGTGGAGAAATGTGTACTTAGACCCGGTAAGTGATGAGTAGTGATACTTGTATGAATATTTATAATGAATTGTTTAACGGAATAATTTTTAATTGGTTATTTATACCAAATATAATTAAATGAAGAGTTCCACTTCTTTATTTGTTGCATAATTGACTAATTAAAAGAGTACATCTAACAATTCACTGTAACTATTCGGTGCAAGAATCATTTTATTCAAATAATTGAGCTATTCAACTTCTTTTCTTTTTTTTTTCTTTTTTTTTTTTATGATGTAAACTGTACGTGTAATATTTTGTTAGCAAATTAAGCAGGAAGTTCATGGCAAGTGCTTAAAAGTACAGATGCATAAATGATACAGAATATACATTTTATAAATTTGATAAGTGATAAATAAAACCTATAACATATGATTATAAGATCAATTATTTCCAAGAAAAGTAAATTACTACGATGAACGTCCTACCTAAGTACTAAATATCTTAAAGTACACAGGAAGGATAAGATAATGTCTTGTTGAAGTGAGAAAATGACATGCAAACAATCATTTTCCAGCAAGATAAGCTAGGCCTTGGCCCACTGTTAGAAATTGTAAGCTCGTGAAGAGACTTCTCATGTTCAATCTTCAGAAATTGGTCAGGAATATTTATCTCCTCTGCTCGGGGACTTCTTCTTCGTTATCATCAATTCGGCGTAATGTCTTTACTTTACACACATATATATACACCCACCTACATGCTTAGTAATATTTTCGATCTAAGAGCTAAGTAAGTTGAGAACTATTTGCATAAATTACAATTTATAATGCGATTGAAGCAATCATTCACAATGGGACCCGAATTTCCTCCTACAGAGAGGGATCTTGTTCGCCCTGTACATCAAAACAGTACCATTTTGGTACTGCAAATAAGTAATCATCTTCCTTCACGGTAAGAGTTTAGCAGTCATAAAATTATACGGAGTTGTGACTTGAACAAATACATTCTATTTTTTGTTTTTTGTTTTTTTTTGTTGTTTTCATAAATTCAAACTAGTGTAATAGTAAGTATAAATTTACAACGATGGGCCTAAGAGCCCAAGACAAGGCCCAGCCCAAGCACAGCAACTAGCGTCTCTCAATCTCTGCATCTAACCGAAATTGAAAGCAGGGTTGCAACGGTTTAACTCCTTTTTGAATACTCTGTTTTTTGTTGTTTTAATGCAAATAACAAAATACCACTAAACTCATTAATTCTTTATCTAAGTTGAGGACAAGTCTATAATATCATTTTATTTTTTTAAATAAATGGAGTACATAAAGTGGGATAATTTAAATATCCTTTCTTTTTTCTTTTTCTTTTTGTCAAATCCTTTCTTCTTCTTTCTTTTTGTCACCTTTTTTTTTTATATAATTTTTCTTTTAACTTTCTTCAAACTTATTAAAAAAATTCAAATTATGAATCTATCAAAAGCATAACTTCCATGCATTTCAAAGGCAACTTCCATGCATTGTCATTATGACTTCTTTATAAGTCAACTCATTTTTGTAAAGAATTTTAAGGCATGTCATGACTTATAAAGTCATTATTCTTCTCCTTATTTTTTTTCCCCTAGTTTATACGTTTGACCGTTGAATTTTAAAGCCTGCAAATCTAACAACATTTCAAGTCAAAAAAAAAAGAAAAAGAAATATTGGTCAAACATATCCGAATTTTTTTTTTTTTTTTTTTTTTTTTTTCTGGCAACAAAAGAATACGGTAACTAAATATTGAGAAAGGAAAAATGATTCTTGTACCGAATAATTGTAATGAATTGCTAAACTTATTCTTTTAATTAGTCAATTATGTAACAAATAAAGATGTAGAATCCTCCATTTAGTTGTATTTGGTATGAATAATTAATTAAAAATTATTCGATTAGTTAATTTACTGCAAGCGTTTGTTATGAGTATAATAACTACTCTTGAAAAAGTTAATTGTAGTATATTTGGAGTGGTAAAGATTAATTAAGTCTGAGTTTAAGAAAAGTGTTTTTTTTTTTTTTTATTCCTCTCTCGCTTCTTAGAAAGGTAACAAGAATGTGAGAAGCAAAGTCAATTAATCAAAAAGTCAGGGACTACAATCACTATGAACCTAAATCCCCATTAAAAATACACATAAATCTAACTTCAATAAATCCACACTTAGTATATATATAATATATATGGTAATATATAAAAACTCTAAATTTGGAGAGAGTGACAACTGATTTAAAAACATGAAATGCGGGCTATGTTGTGATGGACGCTACATTCATGATTCGAGTTATTTATTATTCTCGAAAGTGTATTAAGGTTCAAATATATATATATATATATATATATATATATATATATATATATAAATGCTTTTCCACGATGAAGAATTAAAGGCATACATAAATGTATATATTAATCATTCTTCTTTGATTATGTTTTCTATTTGAGTAGCACCCATTTTGTGTTTACGTGCTTGTATATGTATCAAATTTAAATTCCTTTATTATGGACGTTACGTGACATAATAAATAACACACCATACAAAATTTAAGGATTAAATATGTTTTAATTTATAATTTATGAATGAAATTCACAATAACATGTGAAGAATAAATATAAATTATACCATTTGTCTGGTCAGAATCAGTGCGCGCGATGATTAGATTCCTAAGATAAAAACCAAATAAAATATAATTTATGCAAAATTTATTTTTCGAGTCAAAATTGAGTCAACTCGGGGGAAAAGCAATTCGTGTCACAACTCAACAAAGGCTACGGGATATAATGATTTAGACAGAAAAGTAGTTAGTACTGTACAATAGTACATAAAGAAGAATAAGGTAAGACATCGTATTTACATATAAAGTTAACAAGAAAGGACTTGTAATAGAATCCTAATTGCGTAAAGCATTTGAAATTAGTAACTGATGGTGAGATAAATATGAACCAGTTTCGGTTACTATATCGAGGAAATAATCATATGCACTACGTACCATTGTAATACCGTACATGCTTCATCACCGTGTATCCGATCATACAACAAAAAGACATCATATGTATCCAACGTTCAGATCTCAGTAGCACCTTTTAATCTCACGTCAGTCGTCTCACAAGTCCACTCCTATTTAATATCGGCAATGTAATCCACTATTATATTACCTGTAACGCTCCAATATTTTATTACAAGTAACGCTTGGACAGTGACAAACTCTCTCTCTACATTTCTCTCTCTCTCTATATTTCCTGGTCTTCTATCATTTTCTCCTAACGTTTCAGTTTCTCTTCTCCGGCGAACTGATGATACTACGACCACATGCGACTTCCATCCGGCTCGTCGTGCTTTTTTCCGGTGAGTGGTTAGGGTTTTAGACTTGCTCTATTGAGCTTGATTTCATCAATTCTAATGGACGAATTTCAGACATATCAACACACGATTCGCATGTACAAATGGTTGTTCAATTTAGGTTTTTGTGTTTTTGGAATCGAAAATTGTTGTTTGTTCAATGTATTGATGGACTATCTTATTGCTTTTGTGACTTAAAAATTCAATTAGATTTTTTCTTACTACTTATGTGGCTTCATTATCAGCTGAATTTTAACAAAATTTTCAATTTTGAGGAACTATTTCATGTTGAGTAGTTTAAGACCTACCCTTTTTTTCTGGACATCCTTATTTGGTCCTGCACAAACACACACACATATATGTACGTGTATATATATATATATATAATTAATTTTATTTTGATTTATCTGGATGATTGGTTGAATTTGTCCATCTCTTTGAGGAAGTTTGTGTTTTGGGTCATTGAGTTCGAGTACGTTATGTTTCAATATTCTGTGAATCTGTTTCAGTTATGATATATGACGCTGGAACTCTATTCTGGTAGTAGTAGAAGTTATCAGGAAGAATTTTTGTAATTCTTTTTGCACTGCAAAACTGAATTGGAATCATAACATTAGAAAACATGAGACCTGTCGGAGTTGGTTAATATGGTATTTGGATGTGTTTTCTTTATATACATTAACAGACTGCAAAAATCAGTGGGCAATGAATTGGATGTGAGACTGGTGATCTTTAAGTTGAACAGACAAAATATTAAAAAGCTGAAGTTGAACTACCTACAGCTTGTTGGTTTGGGTCATATTGTCCATTGAAAAGACTAGAGTTGCAATATTTGTAGCTGCTATATAGAAAATTAATTGTTGAATTAGTGTAAATATACATTTATTTAGAGGATCTTTAGAAGTCCCTCGGAATTGACTGGTACCATAGAGTTTTTACTTTGCACTTTATGGATAAGTATATCATCTTGAATGCGTCCATTTGAAAAATGAAAACCATTTCAAAAATAATGTTGAAAATTTCTATTTCAAGGAAACTAATGATAACATGCCTTCGAGTATTGTAAATGAACAAAATACTTTTGGGATGGATTTTTGCTTCAAATGCCACCAGAAGCATAATGGTACCATTGAAATTCAGATGGATGCCCAAATGCACCTTTACGGTTTTGCTTAATTTATCCATGAGGTTGTGCTAGAAATGATAGTTTGGCATGGTTTGCTATGCCATTGTAACTTTTTCATAGTCTGAGGAATATTTGTTACTAGATCTTTGTGCAATGTAGAACTTAGGGTTGAGTTGTCTTGGTCTCTTTGAAGATACTGGTATATGCATTGTCCAGCTATCTAAATCACTGCATTGTTCTCCAATCATGGCAGGAATGTTAGCTTCAGAAATTGTGCATAATGAGGAATTGTAACAAGGTAGCCTTGATGCCGAGCATGCATTGGAAAAAGAAGGGTGTTCTATTTATAAAACGAGTGAGGGAGGAGGAAGGGGATGTGAGATTTTCCTATATTTCAGAGCCAACAGGGACCACAGTTTCTTGACATGTGTAAGATGATGGAACAACCTCTACGATATCACTGGGCATGGTCATAAGCTAGTTGGTGGTTATTATATGTTAATAGCCAGTCTGTAAATCATCACGTGTCTTGGATCTTTACATCTCATTTTTATAATTAACTTAAATTGGAAATGTATTCACTTCACCAAAAAAAGAGTACACATTTTGATACAGTTCAAATGACCTACATTTTCCTCTTTTCGGAATTGTTTTCTTTGTTAGATTGAAATGCTCTTTATAATTTACGAGATGGAAGTCTTCATTAATCTTGTGATGTTTTGGTATTGGCGTTGATCTTCAAGCTTGTGATGCTTGTCCTAAAATTGAGTTTTGATAATGAACTGTTTTGTGGAGTTTAGGTTTGTTTGAAATGTGTAGTATAGAGTTGACATGTAATTCGAAGCTTGACTTTGTAATATACAGTAGTTTCTTGAAACAGAGAATTTCCTGGTTGTGTTTTTGAGAATTTGAAATTTATAATGTTTTACATAAGTGGATGAATGTTTATATTATGAGGATGCAGTAATAGCTTATATCGGAACTATGTATGGGGTGCAACAGTGAATGACATTCTTTTGTGCTATGAGAAACTTTGCAAACTTTAGAATTGGCATGTTCATATTGGGAAACTATTGGAACTCTTTAACAACTTTGTGTTGCATGTAACTAGGAAAAAAAAAAAACTTGGTGTTGCATGTTGAATAGAATTTGCACACACAGTTACATACTAGTATTGGTGTGTGTATGGTTGTGTTTATACTTGCTACATAGCATAACTGTGTGTCTATCGATTTTTAGACAACACTATTTCTAACATGACGTTCTTTTTTTCCTCGGGATTATGGTGTAGGGTGACAGGCGAGTAGTGCTCAATAAACAACTATAATCTTTTGAAATCTGCAAATATATAAGCTGTCTTCTGTTGCACTCACTTATCAGGCTGAAATAACTCAAAAGCATTTTCTTCCATATAAATATATCTAAATTTTCTTCTCAAGCATTTATGTCGGTATGGAAAATAATAGTTTGACAAATAATGGGTCTCAAATTTTGTATAGTTTAGTCCAACTTATTTTATTTATTTATTTATTTATTTTGATAAGTAAGTTTAGTCCAACTTATTACTGCATCTTCTAATTGTCCACTAATATCTGGATGTATATAACTTTATAGTCAAAGTAAAATTATCTAACAATGTATAATACGCCCAAGAAATTCTAAATGATTATCTTGATTTTGCGAAAATGCAACTAAAATTTAATTCCGGACCGGTGAATTCAGGACTAACGACGGACACATTTCTAATATTTTTAAAAATATTTTGTTCTCTTGTTTAAGTTATATACTGTTTTTAGTTTTAAACTCTGTTGACTTCATTGTAGAGGTATCACGGAATGATGTTCTCGGAAGTATATAATTCATCATATTTTATAGGTAGATTAGGAAATATATATATATATATATATATATATGGATATATGGATAGATAGATACAGATGACAGGATAATTTATGTAGTTTAAGCTGATTGGTGCTACTCATGGCACTTCCCTCAAAAGGCTATAGGTAATTTTGCTGTGAAGTTATGGCACCAGGTCCCAAATAAAGCACCCTAAGTTTTCAGCATAAGCTCAATTTTGTTCTCGATGATTCACACGCACGATGTGGGGGGATGGATTCAGTTCACTGATATCTGTATCTATGACTCTTGCAAAGCCTCCTTGTTCTTTCCTTGTATGGACATGGTTTTTGACTTTCCTTAATTTTTTACCCTATACGAAATAAATGATCATGTTTCTGAATTGTTGCATCACATGGTGATATCTGACTACCAAGTTTGTCATTATTTATGGATATTTGTGTAGACATTTCTGTTGAGGTCTCAAACAGATGCCCAATTTTGTTATTAGCTAATTTATTCTAGAGCTAAAGTCTTACATAATTTGATTTTATGCATGCTCTGTTGTGTCTGCTATATAAATTGATTCACTGCTTGTAAAATTTTGTTGTTTTATTTATTTGGTTAAAAGCCTAATATCGTTTTCCCGAATTGTTGCGATCCATGGTAATTTCTGACTACCAAGTTTGTCACTATTTATGGACATTTGTTTAGACATAGATGCCAAATTGGTTATTAGCTGTTATATTCTAGAGCTAGAGTCTTGCATAATTTGATTTTGTGCATGCGGTGTTGTGTCTGCTATATAAATGAAACACTGATTGTAACATTTTGTTGCGTTATTTATTTGGTTAAAAAGCTAATATTGTATCATGGTAATATCTAACTACCAAGTTTATGACCGTGTATGCTCATTTGTTTTGACATTTCTGTTGAGATCTCAAACATATGCCAAATTGGTTTATTAGGCTAGAGCTAAAGTCTTACATAATTTGACTTTATGCATGCTCTATTGTGTCTGCTATATAAATAAACACTGCGTGTAACATTTTATTGCTTTATTTATTTGGTTGAAAAGCTGATATTGTTCCACTTACATGCAGGGCCTTCTTATGGACAAGTCCTTTTAAACCACCCTAGCATCTTCTTGACATTCTAAAACAGAGTTATTTCCATTTAGCTGTGCCCTTTTTTGGGAATTTGGTGGAGAAGGCCATTTGTACATAATATGGTTATCTCAAACTTTTTTCAGTCCACATCTGGTCACTAGTTCAGTGTACATTTGATCTTCATTCAGATATAGTTTGTCGTATTCTAGGAGTATTTGCTGATTGGTGTTATAAATTTGTTAATAATCATGCCTTCATGGTGGGGAAAGTTTTCATCCAAGGAAGTAAAGAAGAAAGAAAACAAGGAAAGTTTCATTGATACATTACAAAGGAAATTTAAGAATGCATCTGAGGAAAAGTGCAATAGTAGGTCAGTAGGTTCTCGCAGACGTTCTAGTGACACCATATCGGAGAGGGGATCTGGATCTCATGCGGAGACACAATCACCGTTGCCCTCCACACAAGTATCCCGCTGTCAGAGTTTTGCAGAAAGACCCCACGCGGAACCACTTCCTCTTCCCGGAGTGAACCTTACGAGAATAGGACGTACTAATTCTGGAACCAGTGTGTCAATAAAACCAGGATTCAACAGAGGCTCCAAGCCTTCAATGTTTTTGCCCCTTCCTAGACATGGGCATGATCTGAATAGGCCAGATCTTACAGATGCTGAGGGAAATTTAGCCAGTGCTTCTGTTTCTAGTGATAATTCCATTGATATTGATGACCCATCTGATTCACGACTCCTCAGTCCTCAGGCTTCCGACTACGAAAATGGGAATAAAACTGCTATGAATAGCCCTTCCAGGTGAGTTACCATGATATGCCTTTAAGTCTATGATGTTCAGTGAATGGTGATAATGTAAAGAGTTAATTATTTATCCTTGTGTTTACATTTTGGTTTATTCCTTCCCTAACAAAATTTATTTCTGCTTTGTTGAAGCATAAAGCGCAGTAATCAGGCTCCTGTTGCCACCCAAAAGTACTCAAAGGAGACTCTAAAGCCAGTTAATGTTCTGTTGAATAACCAAACTCTCCCTGTATCACCTAAGCATGAACCTCTAAGCTCTCATAATTTACAGATTACTCCTCATGGTGCTTTCTTTAGTGCTCCAGATAGTGCATTGTCAATTCCTTGTTTTAGTCCAATGAGAGTATTTGGTCCTGAACATTTCATGAACTCTGGTTGCGTGGCAGGGAAGCACTATTCTGACATAGCTTTACTCGGGTCTGGACACTGCTCTAGTCCAGGTTCAGGTCACAATTCTGGGCATAACTCAGTTGGGGGAGAGCTGTCAGGACAATTGTTCTGGCAGCACAGCAGGTGTAGCCCTGAGTGTTCACCAATACCTAGCCCCAGAATGACCAGCCCAGGTCCCAGCTCCAGAATACACAGTGGTGCTGTCACTCCTTTGCATCCACGAGCTGTTGGGGCAGTCGCAGAGTTCTCCACAAACTGGCCTGATGATGGGAAGCAACAAAGCCACCGGTTGCCCCTTCCGCCCATATCAACTTCTATTTCTTGTCCTTTCTCTCCTTCATATTCTCCGGCAACAACTCCTGCGGTTCCAAGAAGTCCTGGTAGGGCTGAAAATCCAACAAGCCCTGGTTCGCAGTGGAAGAAGGGGAGACTGCTGGGTAGAGGCACATTTGGACATGTCTATCTTGGTTTTAACAGGTCTATAACCAAAGAGATGTTCCTCACTCAAAAATTTCCCATATATATATATTGTTATTTACCATTGAATATTTTTCTTATAGTTGATACTTTCTCGTGATCTTTTACATTGTCCATACCTTTTTTGTAATCTGTAATTTCTTTATGCATTGGTTTACTTTTAAATAATTTTTAACATGTGATTTTACTTTTAATGCATGAAATTAGTGAAAGCGGTGAGATGTGTGCAATGAAGGAGGTAACACTATTTCTTGATGATTCAAAATCGAAGGAAAGTGCACAACAGTTAGTGCAAGTAAGTTTGTTGTAGTAGATCTGATGAACTTCATAGTTTGAGGATGAAGATAATACACTTTCTTATATATTTGATGGCTTACTTGTGTTCTACTTTTTGTGACTTTGAGCAAAATTTCACACTTGCTGTTCATATTTGGCAGGAAATTGCACTATTAAGTCGTTTACAACATCCTAATATTGTGCAATATTTTGGTTCTGAGACTGTAAGTGTTTTGTACTATTTGCTGCAGTATTTTGCTTGGTTTGTTTATCATTTTGAGATCCCAATCTATATTTTGTTGCTGATAATTTATTTTTTACAAAAGTTGAAATGGTCTTGTGTTTTACAAGGAATTAATAAGTTCCATCTAATATTTATGTAAATTAGGCACTGACCCTCTGTTATGATATGGAGTACAATGAATCCAGATTTGTTAGAAAAGTAATGAATCCAGATTTTATGATCATTTTTCCAACCGCTGAGTTCCGTTATGTGAAATCTTGGTTTACTTTATTAGGACTATTTCCTAATCTTGTAGAGTTTCAGAAATGAGGAAGGGTGTGAGGGTTTGATGTATATCGAGCTTCAAAATTGAGGGAGCATCCCCTCCTCCATCTGTTCTTATCTTGCACCTGGAGAGACATAGGCAGTGTAGACTGCAAATAGTCATGGGAAATATGCTAATGAGTCTCACAGGAGGTTGACTCCTTTAATTTGTAGCTTTACTAGATCTGTGAAAACAAAACTACCCCTTAACTTGTATCAGATATGCATAACTCCCTTAAGGCACTTGATTTAGCTGTATCATGTATAGTTTGGTACACAAATTTGAAAACTGGTTCTTGTTTAAATCTTTAGTAAATACATCATTTCATAAGGGTAAATTGTAGTTTCTTCCCTCATGACCATATTATGTACAAAATGGCAGTCAATCTGACTGTTCTTGGTCTGCCCATGCAGCTCTTTATTGCTCTGATGTATGTAGCTGCCTGACTATCGCATAAGGGTTCACTATTAGAAACACCCATCTCCTAAGAGTGACTTCAACCACATTTCACAGGACGCATTAGCCATTTGCCGTATTTAACTTCTGCAGTTGACCCTGCACATACATTTTGCTTCATAGATCTCCAAGTAATCAAATGATTACCCAAAAGGTACAAAAACTGGATTCCATTTGTCTATGAGAACGTTCTCCTGCTCAAGAAGCAATTGTGAGGCTTTACGTCTAGGTTGTTAAATGGCTTGAATACTCAACCTTTACTAAGAACTCCTTTCAGTACCTCAAGATTCGACATGCAGCACACTGAGTTTTTGCTTTGTAGTTTGTATAAACTAACTCACTACTTCACCAACAAACTTTATACATGTCTGCTAAACTTGGATTATGATTCATTGGGGTGTCAATCAGTTTTGAGAGCTTGATATATATTGGTTGGCCAATTCCCTAACACTCTTTCAGAGTAAGGGATGATTTAGCATGTTATGACGAATTTGAATCTGAAAGGACTTGGGATCAAGTTTCTCTGTTTGAATTTAATCTGTCTCTATGTTTCCCCACATTCTGTTTATTTGTCTATTTCCATTTTTACTCATTCCCTAATTGCTTAAACTTTTGGGGTAAATGTTGTTCATTCACTAGATATATGCAATATTTTGTGCTTGTGTGACTCGATCACAATTGTTGAAATTATTAGGATTAATTTCAGATATTTTATCAAAATCATTATACTGAATGTTTTTGGCACATGGTAGTGTCTTTCCTTGAAAATTTGGCCACATGAAATAATATTAGTCTGTATATGGAAGTTAAGCCTCGGATTATGTTAATTATAATTGTTGGCTCTATATTCTTTCAACAGGTAGATGACAAGCTATATATATACCTGGAGTATGTATCTGGTGGTTCCATCTACAAAATTCTTCAAGACTATGGCCAGTTGGGTGAAATAGCTATTCGTAGTTATACTAAACAAATTTTGTCAGGGCTTGCATATTTGCATGCTAAAAATACACTCCATAGGTGAGTTTAGTTAATTGGTAATTTTTGGTTTGCTATCATACAATTAGCACACCAATTATTACTCTCTAAATGATCTTTAATCGTCTTAGAATGTCATTTATGCTTAAGGTTTATTAAATTACTTTTTGTTCAGGGACATCAAAGGAGCAAATATACTTGTTGATCCTAATGGCCGTGTGAAATTGGCAGATTTCGGGATGGCAAAGCATGTAAGAGTATACCTCTAGTTTTTTATAGTCTCTATGACATTTTTTAACGTGAAAGAGGAACTAAATTCTGTCTGTAACCATGGTAACTTAAAATGGACAGCATGAATTATGCAAAATATTTGAGGTAAAATATAAATGTTTGGAATTAAGATTAGAAAAGTTAATAATAGTACACACCCATTAAAAAACAGAATAGTACACACCCATTAAAAAACAGACTTCTACTAAGAAGTACTTAAAGAAATTAAGAAAACAAAATTGCCTAAAGTGAGATGGGGCATGCCATGATATGCAATGGGAAGATTGCTGGTGTGACTAGCCTGAACTTCTTTCTTTACTTGAAACCCAAGCCATCAAGCCCTTTGGATTTCAGAAGTTACAAACCTGCCTGAAATGACTTGGGACCACTCAGTGATATGCATAGGAGATAGCTGATGTCACTACGCTAAACTTCTTTTTACTGAAAGCTGCTTCAGTCAAGTCCTTTGGATTGTATTATTGAAGTAGAGAGCCTTCACATGAATTAACTATCCAGCCTGAAGTAATTTGTGGCACATTGTGATCTCCAATTTATTTCTCTGCTTGCTTCAAAGTTGCTATAATCATCGAGGAGGAAACAAATGAACGGAAAAGAGTTTTGGTGTCCCTTTTCTTAAAGTTCTTTTGGTCAACTCCTGTACAAAATCTTTTTCTGAAGTATGGGACTGAAGTAGAGTTGGAAAATGGAGAGAGGAACATGTTAAACAATGAGTGAATTTCAGTTCAATTTGATCAAACTTTTGCAAGGGAGGTATTCATGAGGGTTAATAAGGAAGGGGGTTGTTTGTGGGGTGGGGGGGCGGCGGCAATGTATGCTAAACTGGTTAATTGACGATTTAAGTCTGAGCTTTGCAGATGAAAATGTCACAGGCAAAAAGATGGAGAAAACTCTAACCTTGAATAGAATTAGTAAAAGTGAATTAAGAAAATAAATGTTAACGTTATTTTAAAGAAAACTTCCAAGTCCCAGTAACATTTTTTTCCATATGTATCATAAGTGTTAGTAGTTATGGTCAGACCAATGCAGATTGAACCTATGTTTGCAGAATGAAGAGGAATTCTCTTTGCTAATTAGTTACTTCCAAAATACATGCTTACATTGATGTGTCTTGTATGAACGCCATGCTGTGAATGCTATCTTGCCAAATTTAGGCAAATTGAAAAAAACAAATATTAACTGAGTGGAAATAAGCTTGTTAGAAAAGAATTGGCACACTTCACAACCTGGTTAGTGCTACTGCATTTTGAATACTTTGTGCAAATTTAATTGAGGCTACAGTTTTAAGTATAATCTAACTGGAAAAATTTACAGATTACTGGGCAGAATTGTCCATTATCACTCAAGGGAAGCCCTTACTGGATGGCACCAGAGGTCAGCACTATTATATAGTCTTTCTCTAGTGATTCTCTTCTTGACAATGCATTTTAGTATTGAATTGATTACAATGGTTGTTCAGGTAATAAGGAATTCGAATGGTTGCAATCTTGCTGTGGATGTATGGAGCCTTGGGTGCACAGTTTTGGAGATGGCTACAACAAAACCACCTTGGAGCCAATATGAAGGGGTTAGTGGATTTGGATAGACAGGCTAAAAAAATAGAAAAAGAAAATTCGTTGTTATTGCCTCTGTTACATGGACTCTTCAAAAGTAGTGAAGTACCCGTGTCGGACACATATCCCTCAGACATGGGTATGGGATATGTGTCTGACACTTTTGGTTAGACATGTACTTAAAAAACATATCCAATCATTCAATTACATTATATTATTACTTTAAAAAGAGTTAAATGCCTATATTGAACATTATATTAGATAAAAACATTACTTTACTCTAGAAAATAAAATAAAATAATTAATAAAATGAATATTTAGCCATGTCCGTGTGTCCTTCTTTTTGGAGATTTGACATGTCCGACACATGGATACATACCCGTGTCCGACACCCGTACCCGATTCCATGTAACATAGGTTATTGCATATAAACTATTTTGCTTCTATATAGCCATAAACATATCTCAGTGAGAGCATTCTCATGCTAGAAGTATGGATTGTTTGACCAAATTTTCTCTCTGCACTTCTTCTGAAGGTTGCTGCGTTGTTTAAGATTGGAAATAGCAAGGAACTCCCTGCAATCCCGGCTCATCTCTCAGATGATGGCAAGGACTTTGTGAGGCAGTGTTTGCAGCGCAATCCATTACACCGTCCTACAGCTGCTCAGCTATTGGAGCATCCTTTTGTTAAAGATGCTGCACCATTAGAAAGACCTGTTCTAAATTCTGAACCTCCAGGAGCGGCAACTGCATCTATAAATGCAGTGAGATCTCCTGTAAGTGATCTTCCTTCTTCTTTGTTTCACTTCCCTTGGCCCTCCTCTTCCATGCTATTCTTTTTCTGTGCTTCTTCTGGCACTATACATGACCTATCTCACATGGATACAGGTAGTTGTGTCGGGTATATATACACCTAAGAATCAGATTCATCAGATCCTCAAGTCCAAAGACATGGACACACGGGTAAGCATTCCTTTTATCAATATTCTTCTTTTATGTTTTGGGATAATATGCTGTTTTAATGTAACCCTTGAGTGTTTAAGATATGCACTTCACTCGTTTTAAAGTAATAATGTATCAAAATTAACATCATAAGAGTCTTATGTACAATTATATGTGATGTTTTGGCCCGAATTTGGTGCCGGGTCGCAAAGAGCTCTGGGTAGCTTTTTTGGGTAACACATCTGCAAATGTTTGTTGCAAAGCATGTTCAAAACTAATAATGAATCAGATTCCAGTCTGCTGTTATGTTCTTTGAATGGATGTTATTAGGATCCTTTATACCTTGTGTATCAGAGAGTTGGTCAGGTCCCGGCAAGTTCTTGAATTTTAGATCTCGTTGGACTTTGTTGAGAGGTCCACTGTGCCCCTTTCTGCTACGAAACAAAATATTTGGAGTAAGGACATGGTGTTCAAATTGAATATTGTGTCCAGAAGCTGCTCAGTTTTTGTCCCCCTTGGTGGACTGTGCCTGTTTGTTTGCACCAAAGTATTCTAAGACCAAGTAATGATCTTGTTTGTTCCCGGTTGTGCCAGGTTGATCTATACTCATATCTATTAAGAGATACGGAGCTACTGTATAGGGATGTGAAATGAATTGTAACTTATTGAAGCTGAAATGAGAAGGGATATGAATTACTAATTTTATCATCTAGTGTTGAGCTGCCAGTTTCTCTTATTTAGCTTCTTGCCTGGTCAGGAAGGCTGAGAGATCATTGGCATTATCTATATTGATTTCTTCTAAAATTTAAAATTTGTATGAATAGTCCCTTAGCAGTCCTAGAGATTACCCCTGATTGTTCCAAGGACCAGAAACCTAATTCCATTTTGAGAAAGATGTTTACAACTAGATTAAAGTTCCAAACCCTTAGAACCCATAGTTGTTTCTCGACACAAATTGACATCAAACTTTCTTTTCAAGTCTCTAGGTCGTCCACCCGTTCGTCAACAGACTTCGCTCCTCACAAATCCGCTTCTCGCACTAGTTCAATTTCCAGTGACTAGTCATCTAGCACAATCTCTGTTGAATGGATTGTTGTTGGTGTTGAACTTCACAAATCAGCTCGTCGGCAATGGAGTCAACACTTTCAGTACATACTCACCAATTCTAATGCGATTGATGAATGTAAATGAAAAAATGAATACACTATATAACTCAAAAATATATATCTCCATATGTTTTCTGTATATTCTCTATATTTGTAATTTGTTCCAAAGTAGTGTGTATATGGGCAAAATAGCAGTGCACAAAGAGTTTCTTAGTGTTTTATTTTGAAAAGGAAAGGAAACCTCTAATAATTGATCGATGAAGGAGCATGTCGACCCTCGATTGATCGAAGTGCCCTGCAGATTTATACTTTTGAGAAATTTTCAATAAAATGTTTCCAGGATTTATGGGATTTTCCAAATCGAAACATAAAATCCCATAAATCCTAATGTATGAATGCCTGAACCCTAATATTAGTGAGTGCATTTGAGTGTCAAATTAACTTACACCCTTGTTGCACAAAGATGTGTTGTTATCCTTGTATTGTTAGGTCAATAGGACTTAAGTTGGTAGATTTCATGAAATCAAAACTAGGGTTTGCAACATTGTTTTTATTTTTGGCTTACTTAGATTTTAAGAGTGAGCCAGTTTCATGGCAGTTACCTCTTGGTTAAGAACTTAAGGTAGAGGACTTAAGTTCGACTACCTTTCCTTTAGGCAAGCCTCGCTGGGATTTATTTAGATTAAAATTGGCATGTGGCATTGGGGCATGTCACATGTCCGGAATGGATTGTTCTCACCCAAAGGGTAGGGACTCCCCAATAGTTACATGCGCACACCAAAAAAAAAAAAAAAAAAATCCGAAAGAAGAAGAAATGTAGTCCTTAAATTGTCTCCTTTTTTGTTTCATATAATTACATGCTGAGACGGGCTTTTGACATTGACATATTCAGACATGACTTTAGCAAGTATCAGTTACTGAAGGGCAAACATATATATATATATATAAAACTTTATGGTTACAGCCTCCATTTACCATGCTTCCGCCATCACTTCCCCGTTGTCACCAACTTTATGGACCTTCCGGCGTGACAACTATTAATGATAATTTTGAAATAATTCTCCTTAGTCTTTTGTTGCGGGCTTGACCTGTTATATTCTTCAGCTAATGCCCATTTACTCTTCAAGAGTAGGTAAAGTACCCTTGTTGGATACACAATAATAAACGTAGGTATAAGATATGTTTTCAACTCTTTTGGTTAGACATGCACCTAAAAAGCATATCCAACAATTCAATTGTTATTAAAATATTGTTTCAAAATGAGTGAAATTCCTATATTGAATGCTGCTGTACTTCCATTGGTCTTATATGAATGGACCATGTTCACTCCTGTCATTTGTTGTGGCTTTCAGTGTATCCCTTGGATTGACTTTTGGTTTACCTGTTATGTTTTTAGGACATTGGACATTCCAGAAATCTCTTGTACTTGGACTCAGGAGTGCCTATCCATCATTCTAGAGATTCAAAAACTGGTTCAGGATTCAGGTATGTCTCTCTCACACACACATGCACACACTCATGCACACACACAGACACAATGCACCGAGTCTGAGTCATTATATATATATACACACATGCATGCACTGAGGCACATTTAATATAACATCAGTGGCTGTCAGGATTTGACTGCTTTTGGAAATGTCCATGCCGTTAACTGTCCTTAGATGTTGAATTCAATTTATGCCCTCTCTTCCTTGGAATTCTTTTGTGTTATTTTTTAAATAATAATAATAAAAAGTTCAACAAAAAAAGAAAAAAGAAAAGGAAGAAGAAGAAGAAGAAAGGGAAAAAATGTACTACCTACTCATTAGATGTGGCCTTAATGTTATTGTGAGTTTCATAACTTGTTGCATATGTTGTGATGATTGTGGAGATTTTCTCATATTAACTTCCCGTGGAAGCAACGACATTACTGTCTTTGTTGCCATTAGTTGGATATGAAATATCTAATGGTATGGTACGACAACTATTCAAAATATCTATATTGGTCGAAACTCCAATGATGCATAGTGCTAGTCTGTTGTGCTTTAAAAGTAAATTCAGTAATGGTTTGTTTTAAATAGGCATTTGGTGTCATATATTTCTTATGAGGAAATTCTTCTCATTTCATTCTATCTGATTTGCAGTGATGCCCATATGCTGAAGAATGTATCTTGCCCAGTTTCTCCCATTGGGAGCCCTCTCCTACATTCTCAGTTACCACAACGTATGAGTGGACAGATGTCTCCCTCTCCTATATCCAGCCCACTTACCAGATCTGGTGCATCCACACCTCTCAGCGGTGGCACTGGTGCCATTCTGTTTCATCAGGTCAAGCAGCCGACTACCTACTTTCATGAAGGTATTGGAAAAATACCATCATCTCCAAACAGTCCCTATACCAATGGTGCCTCCCCCTATCAAGACATTAAGCCTGACCTTTTTCGAGGGATGCCACAACCCTCTCGTGCTTTCCAGGGAATAGTTTCATCTGAAAATGGTTTTTATGGAAACCGGTTTGGATGCCCCGGTCATGGAGACCCTAGGGAATTATATGATGAACAGTCAGTGTTGGCTGATCGTGTGTCCCAGCAGCTCTTAAGGGATCATGTGAAGTTGCTGGACCTTAATCCTAGCTCTCATTTGCTCAGTCGTACCATCGGAATTTAACTTACATGTAGGCCACCTGATCGGAGCTGACTCTCAAGCAAATTTTTTTTTTCTCTATGGTTCGTAAAAATGGAAAAGTCACCAATTTGTATGATAGGAATGCAAAGCTAATCTATTGGACAAATAAGATCTTTTGAAAGCTGAAATGGAAGGAGAGGTTATTCAATTATGGCCCCAAGTATTCATGATCGTTTCCTAAGGTAATTAATAATCCTAATTAAAAAGTTTTAGATGCAACTTCTATATCTTTCTTTTATGGTCAAATGCTGATCTAGACAACTAAATATTTTGGTTTTGCAGAAGCTTCTCCAGCAATTCAGCAGTTCCTTACAGTGAAGAACCTTTTGGCCAGCGTAAAGAACCTCACATTTTTCAGTTATCAAACATGAAAAATAGAGGAGTTCTTGGAAAACTGTTGGCTTTTAGACTTAGTTTTAACCTTTTTGTTGCTTTTTTTTTTTTTTTTTTTTTTTTTTTTTTTATTTATTTCCCGGTGGGAGGGCAGATGGGGAGAGGGAAGTAAGGTGAAGCCGTTGTACAGTAACTTAAAACAGTCCAAATTTTGTTGACAAACAAGTTTATGCATAACCAGGCGTTGCCTGTTGATTTAATGCTGAATTTGAACTTATATCTGCATCATAACTGTATTAAATTTAGACATATTAATGGAGTGGAGATTGTCACATAAGTATGATCTGAAGGATCTGCAATCTTGCACCAGAAATCATAAATGATGCTTCGTGTTATAGTTGTACTCAGATTGTACCCAGTATCTAAGTCCGTACTTGGACCTACTGTACAGAAAGAGAGCTTTCTATCTACAAGTCTAATTAGGAAGAATTAGCAATTTTGTCACAACCAAAGGAATAAGGACCCCAATTACCTGTGTGTTTCTCTTTAGGTAAATTCCGTTTACCTCTCTTTAGTTTTGTCAATATCGACCCTCTATGGCCCATGGGCAAAACGGCAAAATTGACTGAGGTAAGTGGAACTATAAACCCTATAGGACGTCTATGTAATATTAACAGATCTCAAAGGAGGTAAATGAAGTTTACCCTTAACCAAGAAAATATCGGTTACTTCATGAAGGCAGCCTAACTGAAATAGAACACCTCAGAAGTTGAGAGTGATCACTGTTGTGCAGTAACCACGCCACATGACAAATTCCAAGCGAAATATTCTGATCGGAAAACAACTTATATAACTGCAGAGTCCGTTGTTTTAGGGTCCATTTGGCATGCGTTTTGTTTTTAACGTTTTGTTTTTGGCTAAAACAGAAACAATGTTTTTGTTGTAGGAGTGTTTTGGAAAAAATTCTAAAACACGTTTGGGAACTATATTTTGCTGTGGAAATGGGGGAAACAAAAACATACAAAACATGTTTGGTCTCACAAATATATATATATATATATATATATATATATATATATATATATATATAAATTTTTGCAATAAACTATTAGGTAACAGCAGGCGATGGAAGCTTGCGAATGGCAAACCTGAATTGGAACAGCAGGTGATGGAAACTGAAAGATATGGGTTTTAATTTTTTGAACAATCTGAAATGATATGCCTGGGTTTTGATATAGGTAATAGGTTTTGATTATATAGGTAATAGGTTTTGATTTTTGCAAACAGATATGGGTTTTGAACTTCTGAAATATGTGGGTTTTGAATTTTTGATTCTTGTAGATTTTGTAGTTTGCAATTGCAGAGAAAGAGAGAGAGAGACAGAGACAGAGAGGGCAAGTTCAGATCTGAGACAGAGAGGGCAAGTTCAGATCTGAGAACGAGAATAGAGATGGAGGTATAGGTAATAATAGGTGCAGACAGATAGATAAACTGAAATAAATGGGTTTTGAACTACTGATTCTTGTAGATTTTGTAGCTTGCACTTGCAGAGACAGAGAGGGGGTAAGATCTGAGTAGAGAACGAGAATAGAGATGGAGGTGATTGGAAGTGATTTGCGATCGCCCAAAATCGCCAAGAACAGCTGCGCCAAACAAAACCCTAGAAAATGAAATTTTGCCTTTTATACGTGTTATACTTGCTACAGTTTAATGAAAGAATTGCTTCCTCCGCTACAGTAATTTGTAGCCCAAACAGTGCCAAACATGAAAAAACACCAAGATGGTGTTTTATATTTTGGGCCTATTTTTGAAATTGTTTTGGAACTATTTAAAACACAACAAGCCCAGCCAAACATATTTTGGGCTTCAAAAGGATTACTGTAGCAGGCCAAAAACAAAACAAAACAAAACAGATGCCAAACAGGCCCTTAGAATTTAAACCGGGCATAGCAAAACTGTAAATTCTGGTAGCAACAGTGCTTACCTGAGAATAAGGACTAGCTCATTGGTAAGATATGCGCAAAAAAGGATAAAAGAATGCATGCATTTCTAAGCTCATTGGTAAGAACATAATACAGCAGTTCCTGATAATTTACACACATAATTAACACTTAAACATTAAATCCACGTGAAGAAGAGACGGAAAGAAAATGTTGAAGTCATGTGGATGCGAGACATGGCACAAAACTCGAATTACAAAAACTAGGCCCCGGTCTTGAAAGGAATGGCTCTGATGACTAATTGGTGATACAAAGCAGCAAGAGCAGCTCCAATGAAGGGTCCTACCCAGAAGATCCACTGAAACCGAAAAAAAAAAAAAGTTACAATCAGAACTCTATACCAAAGAACATATATGATTTTGAGAAGTTCTCAGTATGTTTCAGTCATTAGATTTACGTGGTCATCCCATGCACGGTCTCTGTTGTAGATGATGGCGGCACCGAGGCTCCTTGCTGGATTTATGCCTGTTCCCGTGATGGGGATGGTGGCCAAATGAACCAAGAACACGGCAAACCCAATGGGAAGAGGAGCCAAAATCTGCAATACAACACAATACATAATGAGAAAATTGAAAACATAAAATGTTAACATTTTGGATGTGATGCACAATGGCCAGAAATTTGTTTGGAGGCACACCTTTGAATAATAACAAGATAAGAACTTTCTGAACAAATGTAATAATTATAACGAACATTGATTGATAATATTTTCATTTGATAAATTTACTATTTGTCTCTAGAGGAGTTTTATTAAGGGAAAATTACACAAAAGTGGGCTTTTGGGAATTTATTTACCTAAAGATGGAGTCAAAGTCAACATTTTTCAAAGTTATGGACTTTGAAAAGTGTTGATGTGGACATGAATTTTCAATGTTCATTTCCTTAAATACCCTCTAGCTGGTCAACTGAAATCCTTATAACTTTATTTTATGAGGTACCCTACTTTAAGGTCCTACTTTTGTGCCACTAGGTACCACTTTTTGTACATATGGGTACCAATTCTATACACAACATTTTTTATTTCTATAGGTGACACGAATTATGTTGCATCTAATATTTTGATAATTGTCAGTAGGCTTCTCACTATGACAACCCGTGATCAAAATTTACACCCTTTAGATAACCAGTTGTTGAAACATGTACCACTTTTGTTCATTTGGGGGTACCACGTTTTCTACACGTAGGTACCATTTTTTGTAATAGGAGAGGTAGTTAAGAGGTTTCAATTGAACAGTAAGAGGGGCATTTTAGGAAATGAACAGTGCAAATCCATGTCCACATCAGACTTTGGTCAAAATCCATAGATTTGAGAAACGTTGACTTTGACTCCATCTCTAGATAAATACTCCCAAAAGTCCACTTTTATGTAGTTTTCCCTTCTATTAACTTAAAAAAAAAAAAAAAAAAAATTTATTTTTATTTTTATTTTTTATATATTTATGCCCACTCATTTATGATCACACATTTATGTATGTATTGTGTCATCTATACTCGGTATTCAAATTGAGTTTGAATTGCTTATATATATGAACATTGTATGGGTAACGAAAAGTGTGGAAATTTATTTATTTATATGGACATTGTATGGGTAACGAAAAGTGTGGAAATTTATTTATTTCAAGCTAAATCAAAATATAATTCTGTCCATGGTGGAGTAGCTAGTGGGGACACGTGCCCCCACTGAAATTTTTTTATTTTTATTTTATTTTTTGAAAATTTTGAAAAGGTCCTACCTCAAATTTGATAAGAGTAATGCTATTGACCTCCACTTGGGCTCGCCCACCATGGTTGGCGAGGCCCACAAGGAGCGTGTCTTCTCAACAATAAACCAAGTCAAGGAAAATTTCATGTGGACGAGAGAGAGAGAGAGGGAGAGAGACCCAAATTGTGAGAGAAAAAAAAAAAAAGAAAAAAAAAAAAAAAAAAAAAAAACCTAAGAGAGAAAAGTGAGCATGAGACCCATGCCACCATGTTGGATAGTTTGGAAGAGAGAAAGAGAGAGACCCAAATTGTGTGAGGAAAAAAAAAGGTGGAACCTCAGACAGAGAAGTGAGAGCATAAGAGACCCATGCCATCATGTTGGATAGTTTGGGAGAGAAAAAAAAAAAAAAAGGTGGTTTATCAATTTTGAGTGGAGGCTTCTTCAAATTTTTCAAAAAATTATATATAAATAATAAAAATAAAAAAATTTGAGTGGGGACACACATCTCCATGGGCCATGACGTGTAATTAAGGGGTTCATGATATTTTCTACAACGAATAATTTGGATACATAGTTTTATGTGTGTCTTTGATTAAGTATATTCTTGGTTGATGGATTGTGTAATTGAATATGAAGATAGGATTGTTGGATACAATAATAAAATTAGTTTTAGATGTCAAATTTAGGTAAATACCATGTAATAACAAGAGATACTATGAAACCCTAGTTGTAGAGAATAGTATAGAAAGCCTAAATACAGTTCTGTCTTTGATTAAGTATATTCTTGGTTGATGGATTTTGTAATTGAACATGAAGATAGGATTGTTGGATACAATAATAAAATGTGTTTTAGATGTCAAATTTAGGTAAATTCCATATAATAACAAGAGATACTATGAAACCCTAGTTGTAGAGAATAGTATAAAAAACCTAAATACAATTTCTCTCAAACTTAAATACTAGTTGTAAGCTATTCCTAGATTATTATTTTTTTATACAAGTATTTGATTCAGTAAGCTATTCCCAAATATTATAATTATTATTATTTGTTGTATATTTATATTATTACTAGTTGTATATCTATAAAGAGAGAGACCCACAGACTAAGGAAGAGAGAGAATGGATAGTGCAGAGAGAGCTTTTATTCCTTAAAATCACTTCTTTTTTTTGTGGCCCATACAATGTCCATATATTTTGCAAACTCAACTTGGGGCACCAAGTATACACACATACAATACATAAATGTGTGAGCCTCATTTGTTATACATATATAACATTATTATTATTATTATTATTATTTACTTATATTTTAATTTACTTCTAACCATATTATATTTTTAAATAATACCACTGAACCAATTCCACTCTAATTTTGTTATACATATATAACATTATTATTATTATTATTTACTTATATTTTAATTTACTTCTAACCATATTATATTTTTTAAAAATACCATTCATTCCAGTCTAATTTTTTAAAGTATAGGGTTATTATCTTCCCTCTGTTGACATGGTTTATCACAATCTTCGCATTTTTTTCTTTTTTTTTATGCGTTGGCTATCTTAACATTTCACTTTATTTTTCTTTTGAAAAGAATGCTATAGTACCAAAGAAATTGATCACATTTTCTTACCTATATACACACAATAGAGTAGGGATCTCACTCACTTGTGTCTAAAGTGAGAGAGAATGTGATGAGTTTAAACTTTAAACCCCAAGTATAGCATTTATACCGAGAAGAGCTTACAATTGCTTCCGCACAAAAAATTTAAACCAAAAGAAGTGACAAGAATTTTTGAAATACACAATAATTGTGTTATAAATTTCAAAAATTCCACTTTCACATCTATTGGGATGAATTTTCATGTGGAACTAGAAAGAAATCAATTTTTTTTTTTTTTTTTTTTTTTTTTCTCGAAAGTTCAAACAAACACACACCCACTATATAACAAAATATAACGGAGGTATGTTTGCTTGAACTTTCGAAAAGAAAAAAATATATATTTTTTCCCAAAACAAATTAAATATATATATTTTTTTATTATGAGTATATCAAATTATATTTCTAAAAGTAAGCAACACATTAAATACTATTAAATTAACTTTAAATTAAGAGTGTCTATGACACTTGCATTTTTTATGTTTCATGAACTCAAGATCAGGTGCTGTTGCATGTCAGATAAGATCAAGGCAGGTGTCCTAAAAATGTTTTAGGATAATTCTTAAGAAGAGAGTGTGGTTCATGAACCATAAAATATTTTTTGAAAGTATTCCTAACAAGTAACTACTATTATTCATGCAATGTTAAGAGGAATATCGAATGATGACACAAATTGCAAGTAATCAAGTCTAGTAATATGTTTTCTGAGGATGGAATAAAGAATGAGAAATGTTCTTGCAATAGCTTATTTAATTGCTGAAAAGGAAGTTTGCATGCTTCCAGTTACTTCAGAACGAACAAAAAAGCTTTTTAATTATGATAACAAAGAAAAGTGAGCTTAAAAAATGTCATTTCCCATGAAATAAGATCTTGGTATGAGATAATACCTGATGAGAGGGTCCTACAACACACATCCACAAAGCTACTACAAAACTTGAAAAAGTACCCCAACATATCAAAGTGCCCAAACACAGCACATGCAAGCCAATAATTTTCTGGATAGAAAAATGATAAAGCCTTCCACTCTCACCAAACACAAAAAGATCTTGGTATGAGATAATACCTGATGAGAGGGGGTCCTACAACACACATCCACAAAGCTACAAAACTTGAAAAAGTACCCCAACATATCAAAGCGCCCAAACACAGCACATGCAAGCCAATAATTTTCTGGATAGAAAAATGATAAAGCCTTCCACTCTCACCAAACCCGAAAAGATACCCACCCTACCTGCTCACTTATACCCTCCACCAGAAACCACTCATGGATTCAGGAAAAGCACAATATTCCCTCAAAACCATCTATGGCAAAATCAAACCACGGAGAGAGATTTTATGCAGCTGTCCAGACTGACACCAGTAAGCATAATCAATGAGAAATGCACTTAGGGCATCCGGTATGCACTCATGAGTGGATAATACGTGAAGAGAGTAGAGACAGGGAGTTGGTAACTTGGTATGGGTGGGGGAGTTGTGTCTCCCATCAGTGGACCCCACCCCTTATTATTTACTCCAATGTAGGGGTGACAATTCGTGTTTGCGGGTCATAATCGTGTCGTGTCGATTTAAAGGTATTCTACTAAACAGCTCAACCCGAATACGACCCATTTAATAATCATGTCAGGAACCCTCAACACTAACCCAACCTATTTAATGACCTGTTTAAATCATTAATAATACTCTATCAAACATTAAATACTAGAAAAATGTAAGTTTCAATCCAACCAAGTTACTAAATAATCTCTAATCTTAAAAACAAAAAAAAAATTATAAGATACAAGTTTAGATAGTTATTTTGGAATTGAAATAGAAATTTGCTTTTGACACATATAGTTAAACGGGTTACACGGGTTCCCCCTCAACCTAAACAGGACACAATTAAGTTGATTAACTAAACGTGTCGATGCGTTTACGACCCGAACCCGTTAAAAGTCAACCCAAACCTGTTTTAACTCGTATCGTGTTGACGCGTCGTGTCAAACTTTGGCGGGTTAATAGCATTGGCAATTCGAGTGAAATAGATTATTATATGTCTTGTTCTTGTCACTTCTTGGTACATATCATGAATCTACTTTTTACTTACATTTTATGGCTCCCCCACTATTTTCTATCTCCCTTATCAATCATACTAGCTAGAAGAGCTTCCATTGAGTTTATGGCCTATCCTTATTTTTAATTTTCACTTTCCGAACCTTTGCTTGTTTTCGGAAAACAAGATTTGGCTAAGGATTGCCCATTTTTATTAATTCTAGGGCTTCTCTAAATTTGAAAGTTTGCAAATACCATGTATATTTTTTCCTCATGCTAGCCGTTTGCATCAAAGCGCTCTTTTTCATCACAAAATCTTGCCATTTGCATCAAACGACTATAATTTAGTCATTTGCATAAAAAAGATAGCCGTTGGGAATATAGCCGTTGGAAAAAAGACAAACAAAATTAAAAAATAAAAAATAAATTTTTAATAAAAAAGTAATTGAATCCCCTGAATTGAATCCTGGCTCCGCCCCTGGTTGCACACCATGGGACATAATTAATAAAAAAGGAAAAGTGGATACCCACGTCAGCACACTTTATTACTTTTAATAAAGTGTGTTGATGTAGTAGCTATCCACTTTTCAAAAAGTGGATTAATAATATCACAAAAGTGCATACCGGAAGCCTTTAGAGAGTTGAATTTGGAGATGCTCTAAACTGTGCTGAAGTGGCTGCCCATTGTTTTTTTACTAATTATGTCCCATGGTGTTCAAACCCACTGTCTCACTATCCACTTTATTATTTTATTATTTTTTAATTTATTTATTTAGAAATTTATATGTTTTATTTATTTGTTTGTCTTTTTCCCAACGGTTATATCCCAACATCTATCTCTTTGATGCAAACGGCTAAATTTTGTGATGAAAAAAAGCTCTTTGATGCAAACGGCTAGATTATGTGATGAAAATGAGCAGTTTGATGCAAACGGCTAGCGCAAGGGAAAAAATATATATATAAAAATTTGCAAACAGCTATAGTGTGATTATATGATTGATGAGGGGGAGAGAAATAGTGGGGACCAAAAAAAAGTAAGTAAAAGTATATTCCCTGATATATATACCAAAAAGTGACAAGGGAGAGATATATTAATAAGGGGTGGGGCCCACTGACGGGGCACGCTACTCCTCACCCACAACAACTCCCTCTCTCCCTACATTCTTCTCATGTTATCTATCATTAGTGCATACCGAATGCAGCTCCAATGGTAACCCATTTAACGAGCCCAACTCGGTTTTACCGACCCAATCTACTCATATGCAGGTCGTCAAAATTCGGCTGAAAAAATTGGATCGCTACGTGGGACGCCATTTTGGTGGCCCTTTTGGCGTGCAAGCCCGCATGGCAAATGAGCAGTTTATGTGATGCAAACGGCTAGATTATGTGATGAAAATGAGCAGTTTGATGCAAACGGCTAGCGCAAGGGACAAAATATATATATAAAAATTTGCAAACAGCTATAGTATGATTATATGATTGATGAGGGAGAGAAAAATAGTGGGGACCCAAAAAAACGTAAAAGTAAAAGTATATTCCCTTATATATATACCAAAAAGTGACAAGGGAGAGATATATTAATAAGGGCCGCCCACTGACGGGGCACTCTACTCCTCACCCACAACAACTCCCTCTCTCCCTACATTCTTCTCATGTTATCTAGATACTCATGAGTGCATACCGAATGCAGCTCCAATGGTAACCCATTTAACGAGCCCAACCCGGTTTTAGCGACCCAATCTACTCATATGCAGGTCGTCAAAATTTGGCTGAAAAAATTGAATCGCTACGTGGGACGCCCTTTTCGTGGCCCTTTTGGCGTGCAAGTCCGCATGCCAACTACATTAATTTATTTTTATTTAAAAAAAAAAAAAAAAAAACCCATTGTAATAGTAATTCTAGGCCTGTTTAAAATATATATTTTTTCATACTACAGGGCCCACCAAAAAGGGCGACCCACGTAGCGATCCAATTTTTTTAGCCCAATTTTGGCGACCCGCATTGGAGTGGGATGGGTGCCAAAAATGGGTTGAATGAGTCAACATTGGAACTGTTCTGTGACCATAAAGAAAAGATGAATAGTCACCAAACATCATCAATAAATTTTTTTCAATGCCATACCTTTGTTGAATCTACATCACCAAAACTGTATGTGCTTGTGTAAAATAGTGTTTTCTTCTTCTCTAATCAAAATAACACCAATTGTAGTACACCTCCCACTGAATCCATCCAACACACAGTAAACCTTTGTAAGAAACCTATTCTCTCTCACCATTTCCGAAGCTCCAAACCATAAAGAAAAGATGAATAGTCACCAAACATCATCACTAAATTTTTTTCAATGCCATACCTCCGTTGGATCTACATCACCAAAACTGTATGTGCTTGTGTAAAATAGTGTTTTCTTCTTCTTTAATCAAAATAACACCAACCCCAATGAATCCATCCAACACAGTAAACCTTCGTAAGAAACCTATTCTCTCTCACCATTTCCAAAGCTCCAAACCCCACTTGTATCTCTCTCTCTTCAAAGTTTTTACTACATCGGTTTACGCTCCTATCCCCAGGCATGAGCTAGGGGCAAGGTATGATTTTTTGTGTAGTGAGAATACTGGGGGTTTATGGAGGATACTGTGTCCTCATAAATTATTTCATTAGCTCCGATTTACACATGAGAGAAAAGAAATGATATGATAGTATTAGTTATGAGAGAAAATAACAGAAAGGAAAGGATAATAATCTCTATTTATGAGAAAAAAGAAAGAAAATAATATATTGTTGTTTGGATATGATAGATGGGAGAAATTAAAAGAAAGAATAACAACCAAAATACTATCATGCCCTTTTAAATAGATGGGACATGAGTAGAATAATAATTCTCTCCTTTAATTGTTGAGGGCAGTTTCAGAATTATGAAAATACCACTTAAACACTATCATTTCTCTACTTATATTCTCATTTTTAGAGAGATAGGATGTGAGGGATAGCTTTCTCACTATCCTTTATTTTCTCTCATTTTAAACAACCTAAACACAATCTCCTTTTGTCTTGCTATTCAGCATATATGCAATTCTAAAAATTAAATTGGACTTTAGGTTCGCATAAATAGGTTTCCGCGAGTCCTATATTCTATAATTGTTGAGGGCAGTTTCAGAATTATGAAAATACCACTTAAACACTATCCTTTCTCTACTTATATTCTCATTTTTAGAGAGATAGGATGTGAGGGATAGCTTTCTCCCTATCCTTTATTTTCTCTCATTTTAAACAACCTAAACACAATCTCCTTTTGTCTTGCTATTCAGCATATATGCAATTCTAAAAATTAAATTGGACTTTAGGCTCGCATAAATAGGTTTCCGCGAGTCCAATAGAAATGCTTTTAGAAGTCTTTGAATTTAGATCTTAGAGCAACTCCATTGGGCTCGCCGAAATCCAATTTCGTGAGCCCAAAGTCCAAACAAATGGGTGCCAAAATGGTTGGTCAATTTTAAAGGGCAGGCCCCCTCTTTTTTTCTTTTTTGTTTTTGTATTTTTCAATAGTCCAAAACGTTTAAATTGGGCAACGGTCTTAGAGCAGTTCCATTGGAGAAAAAATTTAGCCATTTTGGGCCAAATTCGGCGATTTGGGTACTCCGATGGGCTCGCCGAAATTTGGTAATCGCGGAATAGCCCTTTTTAGTGACCCATTTAGCAATTTACAGGCTTGCATGCGCAGACCCGCCTGTTTTTTTTTTTTTTTTTTTGGTCCAATGTAACTCTTAGCCAAAATTGGGTTAAGGGCGTGTTTGATTGAAAATAGTCCCATAAATCACAGCTCTTTTAAGTCGGTTGAGGGGAGAAAAAAAACAAAAAACCCAAAAAAGTGATTCTTGTCAGCCAAACATGCCCTTAACCCAAATCTAGGCTAGCGGTTATAGGGGATTGGGGCAAAAACAAATGTCCCATAAATCACAGCTCTTTAGGTTAGTAGTGTTGAGAGGAGAAAAAAAAAAACAAAAACAAAAAACCCAAAAAAGTGATTCATGTTGGCCAAACATGCCCTTAACCCAATTCTAGGCTAGGGATTATAGGGGATTGGGGCATAAAAAATAAAAAATAAAAAGTGGGACCGCTTATGCGGACCCGTGAATTGCTAGAGAGTTACTGGTGGGATACATTAGCATAATACTAGAGAAAGGGAAAGGGAAAAACTTTAAAAAAAAAAAAAAAAAAAAAAGGGAAAAACTTCAAAAAAAGCTTGGTTTACAATGAATGAAATGAGCTTCTTAAATAGGAAGCTCATTTGATTACCGTGGCGGAAATTTCGGCTTTTACACCGAAAGTAAATAGCAACTTGTCGGTTACTGTTTACGTCGTTTTGTGCCAACGGTTACTGTAGATGAATAGTATCATGTTGGGTACTATTTTAATAATGACTTGTTAGTACTATGCATGAATAGTAGCTTGTCGGTTACTGTTCACGTCGTTTTGTGCCGACGGTACTGTAGATGAATAGTATCCTGTTGGGTACTATTTGAAAGTGGTACTGTAGTGTCCGGAGCAACTGCAACTATTTATTAGAAGGTTGGCTAAGAAATTGGAATTGAACTATTTTTGTCCAAAAGGACGAGTGACCAAACCTTCTATATCCGTTGTAAAGGGAGGATATAAGAGATAGATGAAATGGTACTCCTAATATGGTACTCCTAATATTACTTTATCAGACATATTTTTAACTAGGATAAATGAAATTTTTAAAACACACATTATTCTGGCAAATATTTGTCCAAAAGGACGAGTGACCAAACCTTCTATATCCGTTGTAAAGGGAGGATATAAGAGATAGATGAAATGGTACTCCTAATATGGTACTCCTAATACTACTTTATCAGACATATTTTTAACTAGGATAAATGAAATTTTTAAAACACACATTATTCTGGCAAATATGTGCTTTTGATAACTTATATTTAATTTATTTGCTGAATTTAACTGCTCAGGAGTTTTTTCATAATACTTAGTTGGTATTAGACCTTCTTGTATGCAGTTAAGATCTGCTCCGGTATCAATAAGGGCAATGACTTCAATTCTAAATTCTTTAACATGCTTTTTCTGGAATGAGATTTTACTAATTGAATTTATATACTGGCTAGGAGAGGCAGGAGATGTTGGGGTAAGACTTTCATTGTCAGAAGAGGACAACGAATCTTTATTATTGAAGGAAAAAGCATCTTCTTTGATGACTTAATTTTCGATTTTGAGATTTTTAATATTGATCTCATTTTGGAGATCTTGAAGGGTTACTTCTTTTGGTTGATTATTAAATCTTTCTAATGTTTTATATAAACTAAGTTCGGTTTACTGATCTTAGGAGCTTTGGCTTCTCTTTTACCTAATAAGATCTTAAGTATCTTAAGATAGGAAGCTTTTAAGTCAGGGTCTTCGACTTTACTAATGAGGTCAATGAGCAAATGTTCTTGCTCCTCAGATTTGGTTAAAACGTTAATTGTTTTAGGTTGGCAAAAACTATCTTTGCAACCTATAATGATATCAAGGGAACCTGGGATTTCACTAGGTGAATGGGAAGAAAAATCTTCTTATATATCACTATAATTACTTTCACTAGTATCTTTTAACTCGATAATTTTGTAAATTTGTTCTTTATTTTCTTCAGATATCTGAAGCTGACTAATTTTATTCTTAACATAACAATCTTTTGCATAGTGGCCAATTTTGCCACATTTATAACATTTTACTTTTTTCTTATCTTTATTCTTTGTTTTGGATTTTCTTTTTGTATAATATTTCATTTTTTGGGAATGTAGATTTCTTTTTCTTATTTTTCTTAAAATGACTTTTGTAGATGGAGCTATTGGAGATAGATGATATTGTTCACAGAAAGTACCCATTTCATATTTTGCTTTATTTTTATCATTATTAATTTGGTTACTAATCTTCATATCGAAACACATTCTTAATCCTTCTTTCTGGAGTAGTGTTACAAGTGGAATTTGTCCCACATCGGATTTAGATGAGGATTGAAGTGTGTATAAATGGATGGGTACGCAGCACTACCCAAGAGCTTGAACTACCCACCTGTTACAATTAGGCTAATAATATTACCATAAGTAATCTTCACATTCTTAATCCTTCTTTCTAGATTAGGCTAATAATATTACCATAAGTAAGGTTATCATAATCCATGACACCTGTGGTTTAACTTAAGGTTTCTCTAATTTTGTGGGCGAAGAGATTGAGTAAACCATTAATAAACTTTTCTTTCCAAAATGGTTTTTTACTATCATCTCTAAGCATGACTCTGAATAGAATACATCTTTGTACCACCTAAAATCACTCATGATAGGACAAGTGAGATTACGGTTGAAAAAGAAAGATTCGGTAGTAATACTACCAAATATATATATGTTTTTTGATAAGTAGTAATACTACCAAATATTATTACCTTTAAATATAATATTTGGAGGATATTTGCTAAAAATAGAATATTGGTCAATGCTGTAAATTATGAAATTATTAATTAGGCCAGCTAGCTATTGTAATCAGTTTTCTGATTTTGTGCTTGTATTCTCTCTCCTATAAAGAGAACCCGTGTAAACTTGTGAATAGTGACCTAATACAAAAAAAAGGTTTATTCCATATTTCTATCATTTTCAAGTTTTATATGGTATCAGAGACTCCCTAAGGAAAAAAAACAAAAAACCCTAGTTTCTTTTCTGCACAATTTCTTCGTTGATCAGCCATGTCTGACGTTTCTTCCGTGTCAACCCCTCCTGTCACAACCTAGCCAACCAATCCTGCAACCCAAGCCCGCAATACCGATTCTCACTTGGTTCAGATCACCAATACTCGCCATAATGGTGACAATTATTTACGGTAGTCCCAGTCCGTTCGGATGTACATCAAAGGGCATGGAAAGATCAGGTACCTGATAGGAGACAAGAAGGCACCAGCATCGGAGGACCCAACATACGTGACTTGGGATGCAGAAAATTCAATGGCGATGACTTGGCTCGTGAACTCCATGGACGAGGATATTAGCTTCAACTATATGTGTTACTCCATAAACAAGGAGCTCTGGGACAACGTGAATCAGATGTACTCTGATTTGGGAAATCAGTCTCAGGTCTACGAATTGACTCTAAAACTTGGTGAGATTCGGTAGGGAGAAGACTCGGTCACCAAGTATTTCAATTCATTGAAGCGCCTTTGGCAGGACATGGATCTATTCAATGATTATGAATGGACCACTGATGATGCCAATCATTACAAACGGACCATAGAGGCTCCATTTACAAATTCCTTGCTAGGCTCAACGTGGAATTTGATGAAGTACGGGGACAGATCATTGGCAGGACTCCAATTGGTGAGGTGTTTGCTGAGGTTCGAAGAGAAGAGAGCCGCAGACATATAATGTTGGGGAAGAGGACTACCAGGCCTATTGAGAGTTCTCCGAGACTGTTGCTAATAAAGCAGTCAATTTTCAGTGAAAACCTGAAGAGAAGCCGCGGGTCTGGTGCGACTTCTGCAACAAACTGTGCCATACTCGGGAGAACTACTGGAAAATCCACGGTAAACCAGCGAATTGGGAGAGTAGCAAGCCTGATGACAGAAATAGGCGTGCGGTTCCTACTGCCAATGAAGCTGAGACAAGTCCCTGAAGCTGATCCATCTGAAGCTGCTGAAATTTAATTCCTCATCTGGTATTCCTAGTGCTTCTCTTGCCCAAACAGGTAGTGCACTTAATGCCCTTTCTTCTTGTTTAAATTCTGCTCCATGGATCATCGATTCTAGAGCCTCTGATCATGACTAGCCTTTCCAATCTTTTTAGCACTTACTTAGCATGTTCTGGCCTTAAAAAAAATTAGAATTGCAGATAGTATTTTCTCACCTATTGCAGGAAAAGGTTTGATAAAATTATCCAAGAATATAGATCTTAAATCTGTTCTCCATGTCCCTAAACTAACCTGTAACCTTTTGTCTGTTAGTAAACTAACCAAAAAATCTAATTGTCGTGTAATTTTCTGTGATTCTTACAGTGAATTTCAGGACCGGAGGTCTCGGAAGAAGATTAGCAGTGCTAAGATAATAGATGGACTTTACTACTTTGATGGTGACTTCTCTAGTAATAAAAAGGCTCAGGGCCTTAGTAGTGTTAGTTCTAACTCTGTTTATAAACAAATAATGTTTTGGCGGACATCCTAACTTTCCATATCTTAAACATTTGTTTCCTACTTTATTTAAAGGTTTAGATTGTTCATCGTTCTATTGTGAAAGTTGTTGCTTATCAAAGAGTCATCGTATTACTTATTTGCCAAAACCTTATACTTCTTCAAAACCATTTTATTTAATACATAGTGATTTTGGGAACCTTCAAGAGTCACTACTATCTCTAAGAAAAAATGGTTTGTTACTTTTATAGATGATCATAGCCGTTTATGTTGGGTTTATTTGATGAATGAAAAGTCTGAGGTTGAAAAAAATTTTAAGAATTTTTACACAATGGTTGAAACTTAGTTTCAAGCAAAAATTAGCATTTTTTCACACCGATAATGGAACCGAGTATTTTAATGAAATTTTGGGGAGTTTTTTGAAAGAAAAGGGTATCCATCATCAGTTTAAAACGGAATTGTTGAAAGAAAAAATAAACATTTACTTTAAATGGCTCATGCTATAATGTTTTCAATGAATGTTCCAAAATATTTTTTTGGGGGAAGCTATTTTAACAGCTTCGTATTTGATTAACAGAATGCCTACACGTATTTTAAAATATAGCACGCCATTAGAATGTTTCAAAAAAAAATTTCCGTTAACAAGGATATACTCGGATTTACCTCTAAAGGTTTTTGGCTGCATAGCTTTTATTCATATACCCAATAATACTCGGTCCAAACTTGATCCTCGAGCTGAAAATTGTGTTTTCATAGGGTATGCTTCTAATCAAAAGGGATATAAGTGCTATAATCCCCAAACAAGAAAATTTTATATGAGTATGGATGTCTCTTTCTTTGAAAATAAATCCTATTTTCACAAAAATTCTCTTCAGGGGGAAAATTTTATTTCCTACTCCTTTACCAAATGTGATTTTGACTACTTCACCTCATCCTATTGTTATTCCCGAAATTCAAAGTCAGGAACAATGTGATAAAACCAATGAAAACAAGAAAATTTTATGTGAGTATGGATGTCTCTTTCTTTGAAAATAAATCCTATTTTCACAAAAAATTTCTTCAGGGGGAAAATTTTATTTCCTACTCCTTTACCAAATGTGATTTTGACTACTTCACCTCATTCTATTGTTATTCCCGAAAATCAAAGTCAGGAACAATGTGATAAAACCAATGAAAACAATTAGGGGAATCCTAGTCATATAGGGCCAAACATTACTGAAACAGGGGAAGAATCACTACAATCGGGCACAAAAGTTCCCAATATTGAGCCTCTGGTTTATACTCGGAGAAGACGTCATCAAAAAAGTCAAAGTCAAGCCTATTCCTCTCGGAAATGATCAATCTCGACCTCCGGGAACTCCAGATATCACATTGGGCATCCTGAAATATTAAAGGATTGAAGGTTTCTAATGCTATGGAGATTATTGATATATATCATACAAATTTAATGAGAGTGGTAAATCCAGTGGGAGTTTAAGATATTTTAGTTTCTTTTTGTAGAAAAGCATTTTCAGCATCTATTCTATTTATTCCAAACTTCATTCTACTTTCTTTAGTGGTTTCAGTTAAAGCTCATATTCCCGCTCTTTCAGTTATTTCTCCTTTACAGACCTTTCTATTAGTTTCCAATCTAGTTCCTTTTTTAGCTTATGAGAACTTCTAGAGCTTGGAAGTGTGTTATAGTTGGTGTTTTTGAGGTGTATGATGGATATAAGACAAAATTGATGGCTAAGTGCTTAAGCAAAAGTTAAGTGTTGATTTTTTTGAATTTTTCTCCAGTTTCATTAAAGGAATCTTTAAGAGTCATTATTTCATTATCACTCATTTATGGCTTGAGCAAGTTATACAGCAATGGTATCCAAATTTTGATACAGTGGTTACTAATTGTAGGTTCAAAGAGAATATTATGGATAAATGTATATACCTCAAGTTCAGTGGGAGTAATTTTATTTTCTTGTCCTATATGTTGATGATATTTTGCAAGATAACAATGACATTCATTTGATATATGATATTAAGAATTTTATGTACAGTTTTTGACATGAAGGATATGGGTATGCAAAGTATGTCCTTAGCATTAGAATCCATAAAGATCATGTTACTGGAATACTTGGACTTTCTCTAAAGGCTTATATTAATTAAGTATATGGAAACAATTTAAGGGTGATCAAGCATAATAAGCCTATTGACATAAAGTACATTTTCAAGCTTGAGAAGGTTAAGGTTTAAGTGTCATTAAGATTTTCCTATATGGTTACAGAAAGATTGTTGCAAATCATTGTACTAAAGTCCTCAGCCGAAGATAATAAAGTTTTTAAAGAGCACGTGATTCGGATAGGTGTTCGAGAGTCATTATGATATGATGTCTGGTATTTCTTTTGTATATGCTACATTACAGTTAGTCTCTTTACGCCTTGTGGTGACAGTTATTTTTTCTCCAGTTTACACCTTATGGTGACAGTTATTTGCATCCAAAATAAAGTTATTATGCAAAATTATTATTACCTTTATATATATGATTTATACACGTGCTATTATATTTGCCTGGGAGTGGTATTTTACTCATGAGGTTGTTTGGGTTAGATGTGAAATTGGCATCACATCGGTACATGAAAAATAATTATTAAATATTATCTGGGTGTGATATTTCACTCATGCAGTTGTTTGGGCTAGATATGAGATTGACACCGTATCGGTAAATCCAAACATAAGATTTGTCTAAGAGTGGTAATACACTCATGAGATTGTTTAGACTAGATGTGAGATTGACATCACATTAGTAAATCCAAACATAAATATTAAAGTTTGCCTGTGGGAGTTTTTTCACACTCCATGATGATAGCTTGGGCTAGATATGGGATTGGCTCCATATCGGTAAACCCTCACACTGAACAGAAGGTTGGCGGTTTGTTGTAATATGTTCAGGTGACATACTGCGATGGTATGAAGCATGACGGATAGTGAGGTGTGCGTTTAGACCACATACAGTTTGGACATTTCATGAAATTCAGTAAAAACCATTATATTTGCTTGAATCGTAGATGGAATCGGTTTTGAGATCATGGAACTGTTTAGACTAATATATTACTTGTCTACGCATTTATGATCCACTATTGAGAAAGTTTATGGAGGAGAGTGTTCTAAAGTATCAATCCATCTATTTCGATAATTGTATTTTTTTATAAAAACAAATTGAGTGGCCACTCGTCTTTTTTAAAGTGTGTCGCAATCCATATTGTCATTTTATAAAACTTAGAGTGCATGGACCAAGCGGGAGATTGTTGGAATTTATATATATATATTTAAATAATTAAAATTATTTTATGGTCCTATGCACTACGTTTTCTAAAGTAGGATTGTAATGTGATTATTGATACTTGATGGATTGGGTTTCACTTTCCAATTTGGTGGTCTAATTTGGAGTATGGTTTTATACCGTTGGATTGTGGTTTACCAACTTATTTGGTTTGATTTATTTCTAACCATTGATATCTAAGTTTCCATGATAGGAAGGGAGACTTAGATGTACTTGTTTATAGAGAAGCCGTCCTCCCATGTTGTTGTTATATATAAGGATTTTAAAACCCTTATTCAGACCTATCGTATCGACAACTCTCAGAAGGGGGTAAAACGCTCTACTGTTTTGCAGGAACTCACAGAGGATTACATAAATATTCTAAAGGTATATGTGCGTTAATCATCAATCAGGTACGAGTCTAAATTACTCTTTAATTAATTAATGTATTCTTAATTTTTACATGAATTAATTTAATTAAAACCCAACAATTGTTGGAATATATATATATATATTTAAATAATAAAAATTATTTTATGGTCATATGCAGTACGTTTTCTAAAGTAGGATTGCAATGTAATTATTAATACTTGATGGATTGGGTTGTACTTTCCAATTTGGTGGTCTAATTGGGAGTATGGTTTTATACCGTTGGATTGTGGTTTTCTAACTTATTTGGTGTGATTTAATTCTAACCATTAATATCTAAGTTTCCATGATAGGAAGGGAGACTTAGGTATGCTTGTTTGTAGAGAAGCCGTCTCCCCCCTGTTGTTGTTATATATAAAGGTTTAAAACTTTTATTCAGACCTATCGTATTGACAACGCTCAGAAGGGGGTAAAGCGCTTTACTGTTTTGCAGGAACTCACAGAGGATTACATAAATATTCTAAAAGTATATGTGCGTTAATCATCAATCAGGTACGAGTCTAAATTACTCTTTAATTAATTAATGCATTCTTGATTTCTATATGAATTAATTTAATTAAAACCCAACAATTGGTATCAGAGCCAGATTAGGGTTTTTTGTTGTAGAAATCAAGACGAAGAAATTGAATATATATATATATATGGGTGGATTTGAAATTTCTGCACCTGATGCTTCTTAATGACCTTCGCGTCGTCCTAGATAAGTTCCATGATCTTATTTAAGCCTGTTTTACCTGTCAGCAGTAACGAAGTCGGCAACCCAAACATCAGTTCCAAATATCCAACCCTAAAATATAAGACGTCCTATATATACAATATATATATACATGTTAATTTTATTTCAATCGGCACATGTATATATGTATATGTTTAGTGGGAGATCGAATTCTTATATATAATATAGAGTTGTAAGAGCGCACACAACTATTTTGCTTAGGAGATCTTTCTATTTAAAATATATATATATATATATATATATATATATATATATCTAACATAGAATTCACATTGGAAATTTTAAAAGATTTTCACAGAAGAAGGGGTTAGGTTCTTGTTGAAACAAATGCTGACCTATTTGCATTTGAGGCTATATATATATTAAAATTCTGCTTATGTTTTACGGTACCTGGTTGCACTAAAATCTCTATCACTACCAGTTATGCAAGAATGTGAATGATTTACCTTTTCTTGAAACTCGGTGTTATTTTTCTGCCTAAGTAATTTATTTTGTAGTGTCAAACTCATGGGCTAATTAATGACCTTTAAAATAGTTCTATGATTGCATGTAGTATATAGATACACTGTTTGATAAGATGTCAAATTTGAAGTTTGATTGAATATTTGAATAATATATAATTTATATAATATTCAATCTATATGCTGGAGCATCGATATTGTTTAACTTTGACCCAGTTGACATGATCATACAAAAATGCATATTACCGTATTATACTTTGTTCTAAAATATATATATAAATATATGACATAGAAAAGTAAATACGGGGGTAAATGGTTTGGTTATTTAAAAGTGCAGACTTTGTATATATATAACACAAATCTCTGGTACATGACTCCATTAAGGGAATTGAAGGTTTATCCTTTATTATATTAATTCATTTAGTGATTTAAAAGAATTTCTTTTGAATTATATATTATGTATGGATAAACTATTTCATGTAATATATACATATACAAGACCGTGAAGCTGCGTACCAGTCTAGTCACGCCTTATGTCCAATACTTTTATTAAATAATTCATAATACTTATTTAATTTTAGGTTGAAAACCTATGGGACTTGCGTGCCATAAGCAAATAGTATTAACCTAATTGGTTTAAAGATTCAAGGGCTTTAAAGTGTTATTGGATATATAATACATGCATCAAGTGTTCATTATTATTTTTTAATTAAAGTATATAAAGAATTGAGATTTTAAATCTTGATTGATGTGCATGTTATTATTAGATTGTCCACTGTAATTTCTTAAGATGTATGGGGAGGCTTTATTTTATTTGTATTAAAGCCATTTATATTACAGTGAAATCAAGTGTTCCATAATATTTGGGTTTAGTTTATGTGCATTATAAAGAAGTTGTTGAACTTAAATAAATGGAACTTCTGCAGTATAAGTCTTCCTTGGGGTTTAGGAAGACCAGTATAGTGACCGTTTCAAAGGTAATAGCTAAAGTGGGTGATGCCTGCCAAAAGGTGACATTCTCATGGAGGTTATTATTCTATTAAAATTTTAAGGCATTGGTCTTATTGAGGTCTTACAGTGCACTTACTTACATAAGGGCGTTTGTTCTGCCAAAAGATGATCAATGTCTTAGTGTGGGATAAGTGAGTAAAATATTTGAGAGTGCTTGGATAACTAAATAACCTTCTTGCTAAAAGGTAGCGGAAGTATTTAGCAATAATTTAAGTGTAATCGGATAGGTCTATGTGAGACTTTATCGCAGGTTTGGGAGGTAAAGTAAAATCTAAAATTCTGCCAAAAGGTGATTTTTAGATGGTATTTTATCTGTTCCTGCAGGCTGAACAGTTTTGCACATAGTAAAACACTCTGAGAAATTCGGTTTAAAACTCCAAGCACAAATTAAAGTAATAATTCCTAAAGTTACGACATATTATTTTATATGTTGTTTATGTGGTGTTATTTAATATAACATTTATTCAGGTTACAGACGCTTCCGCAATTTTAAAGATAACTCATAAGGATTGAACCATTGAATGGTTAAAATTATATTGCCTAGAAGGCAAGTTTTTGATATTATATTGGGTTTCTTAGACCATGAGTCTATGTTTTTTGAGGAAGAAACCCATATGCCCAGTACGGAGTCTTCTTAGGTAGAAAAATTCTTTCATTTTTAAGTGGACTAAAGGTACTACCATGCCATTAGATTAATTTATGCTTCTATTGGTGATATTATTTATGGTGGTATTCTGGTTTTGATACTGCCAAGGAACTTCTTGATTTGATCAAGAAATAGTTAATGGATATTAAGAAGCAACTACAATACTATTATCTGACATGGTTTATGTTAGTCATATATGATGTCAATGGTTTAGTGAGGGAGTATATCTATAAAATGTGCAAGTTGGTTAATGATCTGAGGTAATAGGGAATCATATTTGATGATAAGTTATATGTCCACTTGGTAATCTATTCTCTATTTAGGTTTTCAGCTTTTCAAGGTGAATTATAATTCACAAGAAGTTAAATGTAGCATTAACCAATTGTTAGCACTTTGTGTAATTGAAGGGGAACGACTCAAGGGTGTTAAAACTGAGTTAGCTTATCTTACGGTGATAGCAAGAATAGTTCCAAGAAGAAACTAGGCGGCAAGAAAGTGTATAAAAAGAAGAAAGAAAGCCAGAATAATACGTGAAAAAACATTGATCATGGAATGATAAATGTTGGTTCTATAGAAATAAAATGATATCAAAAGAAAAAGTTATTGTGGTGAAAAGAAAAACAAAGCATGAAAGAAAATTGCCATATTAATATTTGTGTCAAACTTGTAAAAGTACAGGTATAGACATGGTAATTGGATCCGGATGTGATCCTATTTGCTTCTTGTTTTTTAATAGACTCGATACCGTCCAAATAAAATCGTGTTTTGGTTAGATATGATTCATCTATGTTATCCACAGGATATTAGAAAATGTCTCTCAGACTTGAACACTTGGTCAATGATGAGATTATTGGGTTACAAATTTTATGCGTTGGTTGTGTCAAATGACAGGTGCTAAGAAACGAAGCTAATCAATCATTTGGTCGTTTGGATTATATTTATACCGACATTTGTGGTTCATTTCTTATTGTAGCTCGTTTACGGCAAATGTATTTCATTATTTTCATTGATGGGTTCTCAAGGTATGATTGTGTACTTAATCCACTAAAAGTCCGAAATACTTGATGTATGTAAAATCTACTAGATTAAAGTTGAAAGTAGTTGGTATAAAGATTATGGTTTTAAGATCGGACTAAGGTGGTGAGTTTTAATAGGAGAATAGTAAGAAGGGTGTAAATCGTAGTACTTTCAGTACATACTTTAAGAGCAGTGCATTGTGCAACAGTACACCACTCCTAGTTTTCCTGAACAGAATAAAGTTGCAGAAAATAGAAAGTGTAGTGATGTCTTATAGAGACAGAATTATATAATGCAGATATCAAGGAGCTTGATACTCACACCATTAATGATTATTTTATTGGGTATCTTGAAAGATTAAAGGATTCGAGATTTTACTGTCCTGTAAACCTATGGAGATTATTGATATATATCATACAAATTTGATGAGAGTGGCGAATCTAGTGGGAGTTTAGAATACTGTAGTTTCTTTTTTACAGAGAAGCAACTTTCAGTATCTATTCTATTTATTCCAGGCTTCATTCCACTTTTTTTAGTGGTTTCAGTTAAAGCTCATATCCCACTCTTTCAGTTATTTCTCCTTTGCAGACCTTTCTTTCAGTTTCAAATCTAGTTCCTAAGCCTGTTTAGCTTAGGAGATCTTCTAGAGCTTGGAAGTATACTATAGTTGGTGTTTTAAAGTGTTTGATGGATATAAGACAAAATTAATGGCCAAGTGCTTAAGCGAAAGTGAAATGTTGATTTCTTTGAGATTTTTCTCCAATTTCATTAAAGGACTCTTTAAGAGTCATTCTTTCATTATCACTCATTTATGGCTTAAGTAAGTGTTACACCAGTGGTATCCAAATTTTAATATAGTGGTTATTAATATAGGTTCAAAGAGAATGTTATAGATAAATGCATATACCTCAAGTTCAGTGGGAGTCATTTTGTTTTCCTTGTCCTATATGTTTATGATATTTTGCAAGGTAGCAATGACATTCATGTGATACATGATATTAAGAATTTTATGTAAAGTTTTGACATGAGGACATGAGTATGCGAAGTATGTCCTTGGCATTAGGATCCATAGAGATCACGCTACAGGAATACTTGGACTTTCTCTAATGGCTTATATTAATTAAGTATATGGAAACAATTTAAGGGTGACCAAGCGTAGTAAGCCCATTAACATAAAGTACATTTTCAAGTGTGAAAAGGTTAAGGTTTAAGTACTATTTAGATTTTCCTATATGGTTATAGAAAGATTGTTGCAAATCCTCTCACTAAAGTCTTCAGTTGAAGATAATAAAGTATTTAAAGAACACGTGATTCAGATAGGTGTTCGAGAGTCATTATGTTATGATGTCTGGTATTTCTTTTATATATGCTACATTGCAGTTAGTTTCTTTATGTCACGGTGACAGTTATTTTCCTCCAGTTTATACCATATGGTGACAGTTATTTACATCCAAAATAAAGTTATGATACATTATTATTATTATGATATATATGATTTATGCACGTGTTATTATGTTTGCTTGAGAGTGGTATTTCACTCATGAGGTTGTTTGGGTTAGATGTGAAATTGTGTAACAACCCACTCTACCACATGGTATGATATTGTCCGCTTTGGGCCTGAGCCCGCACGGTTTTGCTCTTGGGCTTTACCCCAAAAGGCCTCATACCAATTGGAGATGATGCACTTACATATAAGCACTAAGCACTTCACCTTTCCTCTACCCAGGCGATGTGGGACTGTGCACCCGTAGCTCGCCAGTGTAGTAGCCTGACAGTGTCTCTCGCACCCTCCCACGGCACACCCGCCCACAAGGTTATCACAATCCACCCCCCTTGGAGGCCCGACGTCCTCGTCGGCACACTTCCGGCTGGGTCAGGCTCTGATACCATTTTTAAATTTAAAATAAATCGTAGGTTAAACCCTACGAGCAAGTTCACTCTACCAGGCCTCTGAAAACCAATAAGCAGATCATCTCGGATCAAAACCAAACCTAATAAAGTTTTAACTTTAATAAAGCACGATATACATGTCTATATATAATTATATATACTATACTAATCACATCCATTAATAGGTTTATTAAATTTCCATACCTATTAAATAATTATTAAAATAATATTCATACCTAGACCAATCTACCATTTCATTTTATAAAAACTCCTTTGACCTTAATCCCATCCTAGTCAGTTGTCTAATCATTTAAACAACAAATTATAATAAAAGAAATACTCTATTTAATCCCAACCCGATAATGATTTTAATTGTTTAAATCACATATCCAAAATTCAAGTTTTGACAAATCATCCACGTCTTCCCCAATATTATTTTATTAATGTAAAATAATACACTAACCAGTAAGTACTAAACTATTCTCATTTAAGAATATCTAACTTTAATCCAATCCATACATACAACAACCATAGATGATATTTTAATCATCTAACACATAACAACGTAATTATGCTTTGGCAAATCAACCATGCCATTGTAAATATTTTTATTTATATATTGGCAATTCAACCATGCCTCCATAAGTATATTTATTTATACATTGGCAATTCAACCATGCCTCCGTGTATGTATATTTATACATTGGCAATTCAACCATGCCTCCACAGGTATATTTATTCATACATTTAATTAGCAATTCATCCATGCTTTCCATATATGTATTCTATTCATACAAATATTTAGGTAATATATTTAATCATTTGACAATTCATCCATGCCCACACTTTAACCATGAATTAACTTTAAAATTAACAATACGCTAAATCATACATAGCCATCACATGCATATTATACGCATATCATTAATTTAACAACCAGCCTATTAAGATATGCCAAATAAGAATGATAATATTAATCATCTTAAATGATTTATATATATATATACCTACACATATGTTATTTAATGTATATATGTGTTTAACACCTTCTTTAATAATCCTTGATTATTTAAAATCAATATACATACATACATACATACATATATATATATATATATATATATATATATATATTCATCATTCCATACAACTCATAGACAAATTAAACTATATATATCCATATATAAATAATTATATATATATATATATATATATATATATATATATATATATACACACACTTCCTTCCATAACAAATTATTAATTTATTATATTTACACAAATTAGTACAACTAAATATGTCAGAAATAGTTTCCTTTAAATACTCCATACCGGTTTAAATAGTTTTTCGACACCGTCTCACTAAAACGTAAATATCTCTTATTAGGATAAGAATCTGATAATGAAATTGGTACCATTGGAAAGAAGACGAAAAATCCTTGAATTTGAGCTCAAGAATGACCCAATTTCGATTTAAAATGACTAAGTTATGACCATTTTAATTTCTAGTGTCGAATTAGGCCAACATAGTTTCCCACGCGCGCCCACGTGCTTACTATGCACTTGCACGCGCTGGATTCAAGCCTCCTTGTGTGCTGGTATTGGCTAAGCTCTTTCAGCTACCGTGAGCTCACCACACTGAATCCATCACTTCCTTTATGCCGCATCCAATGGTCATAAATGAGTGCGCAAATGAACACGCTCACACTAGATTATTTTCTATTAACTATAATAGATCTAAGGTCCAGATCAGCGAGTGCACCATCTTCTCATGGTCTGCAATACACCAAATAATCCCATAGTTGACCAGACCACTTTTATGGTCCAGATACACATGCGCACCAAAGTTTTATGCGCCGCGATGCACCATATCAATTCACATAAGTTTAATTAATCAAATGGCCCTAATTGGCGTATACACCCTATTATCCTACACCGCGCCGCACTGGATCAATTCTTTATTGTGCCGCCGCTCCACATGCGCCAGTTACCTAGTATATATATATATATATATATATATAATTATTTTCCTAACAAATAATAGGAAAATAAATCCTAATAAATTCCTAAAAATATCAGAAAAATTCCAGAACAATTCTAGAAAATAAAGAAACCATAATTAACTCTCTTGGGTCACAAATCCACCTATAGATTGATTTTAAAATATACATAACACCTATATATATCAATTAAAATCCAATAATCTAAAAATCAAATATAATAGTTTATACTTTTTAATTATTCCGATCTAACCATAATTTTTAAACAAATATACTCAAGGTGAAATCCTTATGAGTTCTAAGAGGAAAGTTAGAGAAAACTCGCCTGAAGGTTTCGAAACGAAACCGACGCTTTAAGCTTTAATTATCTCTTCCAATTCCGACGTCCTCCTTTTCAGATCCGACCTCCTCCTTGTCAGCAACCCTTCTTCTTCCTCTCTCTCTGTCTATTTTATTTTTCTAACGTGTAAAACCTTTAACCCTAAAGCCTTATGTGTATTTTTATGGTAGAGTGGGTTGTTACAAATTGGCACCACATCGTTAAGTCCAAAATAATTATTAAAGGTTGTATGAGAGTGATATTTCACTTATACGGTTGTTTGGGCTAGATATGATATTGACATTATATCGGTAAATCCAACTATAAGATTTATCTGGGAGTGGTATTTCACTCATGAGGTTGTTTGGACTAGATATGAGATTGACACTACATTAGTAAATCCAAACATAAATATTAAAGTTTGCCTGTGGGAGTATTTCAGACTCCATGAGGATAGCTTGGGCTATATATGGGATTGGCTCCATATCGGTAAACCCTCACACTGAACAGAAGGTTGGCGGTTTGCTGTAATATGTTCAGGTGACGTACCGCAATGGTATGAAGCAGGACGGATAGTGAGGTGTGCGTTTAGACCACATGCAGTTTGCACATCTCATGAAATACAGTAAAAATCACTATATTTGCTTGAATCCTAGATGGATTCGGTTTTAAGACCATGGAACTGTTTAGACTAATATATTACTTGTCTACGCATTCATGATCCATTATTGAGGAAATTTATGGAGGAGAGTGTTCTAAAGTTTCAATCTATCAATTTCAATAATTGTGTTTTCTAAATAAAAAATGAGTGGCCACTCGACTTTTATAGAGTGTGTTGCAATCCATAGTGTCATTTTATAAAACTTAGAGTGCATGGATCAAGTGGGAGATTGTTGGAATTTATATATATATATATTTAAATAATAAAAATTATTTTATGGTCCTATGCACTACGTTTTCTAAAGTAGGATTGCAATGTAATTATTGATACTTGATGGATTGGGTTGTACTTTCCAATTTGGTGGTCTAATTGGGAGTATGGTTTTATACCGTTGGATTGTGGTTTTCTAACTTATTTAGCGTGATTTAATTCTAACCCTTAATATTTAAGTTTCCATGATAGGAAGGGAGACTTAGGTATGCTTGTTTGTAGAGAAGCCGTCCCCTTGTTGTTGTTATATATAAGGGTTTTAAAACCTTTATTCAGACCTATCATATCGATAACTCTCAGAAGGGGTAAAGCGCTCTATTGTTTTGCAGGAACTCACAGAGGATTACATAAATATTCTAAAGGTATATGTGCGTTAATCATCAATAAGGTACGAGTTTAAATTACTCTTTAATTAATTAATGTATTCTTGATTTTACATGAATTAATTTAATTAAAACTCAACAAGACCCCACTGCGATTCAACCACATCCGACCACTGCCGACTTTCATCTACAACCCATCTTGCCCGCTGTTCTGTCAATCGCCGGCGTGCACAAGCCGCCGTCCTTCTCCTCACTTTCTCTCTCCTACCCATCTCAGTTCTCCAACTCTTCCATCATATCCCAAATTTTCAAGGCTAATCTCACCATCTCTGAATCAAAAAAACAAAACCCAAAACCTGATCCGAATAACTGGAAATCCATCACCACCGATTTTTATTTTCAGTTTTTTAATTTTTACCCATCAATTTTCTATATATATATATATGTAAGTACAGTATTGGTGCAGGATTTCTGAAAAAAAAAAAAAAAAAAAAAAACATCACGGCCATCGCTGGAATCAAACTGCAGTGAATAGCCGAGCTCACTGCCGCCTGCCGGTGAGTAGAGAAAGAAGAAGTTTTTTTGGGTTGGGAAGAAGGGGAAGATGAAGGAAGAGAGAGAAAGAGGCCAGTGAGTAGAGAGAGAAGATGCTTTTTTGGGCTAGGAAAAAAGGGACTTTTGCATCTGCAAACTGAGAGAGAGAGAGACAGAGCAGGGTGAGAGAGAGAAAAATAGCCAACAAAATTTGGGATGGTGAGACCAGCATTTGTCTTCACTTTTCTTCCAAATCCCTAAGGAAACATATCGTGTGGCTATATGCGAGAGATCGTTGGTGCTATTGCGATAGCATTATTCTATATATATATATAGAGGGAGAGAGAAAAAGAAAGAGGGCGGTGGCAGTGTCCGTTGTCCAGACCATCGTCGCCGCTGTCTGGTCCATCGAGAGAGACCGCTGCTGTTTGGTCCATTGAGAGAGAGAGAAAGAGAGAGTACTAGGTATTGAGATAGAAGAGACTGCCCATTTTTACTAATTTTTTTTTTTTTTTTTTTTATGCATAAATTGTTGGTAGATCCAATTTATTGAATTGTAAATTAAAAAAAGTTTTAAACGGTAAACGAATAATTTGATTAATTTATCATGTAGGGTGTTTTTGTCCATTTTCAGAATTTTAAAGGTATTTTTGTTCAAAAAATTAAATAAATTTTATCTTTGTGACTTTTTAACAAACCTCAAAAAATATCGTTGTACATCCATAATAGTACATTCATTTCAAATCAGAAAGTCTGAATGTGAAGACCGTGAGATTTTCTTTTAACGCATTCATCAAATTCTATAAAACCTTTCGCATTATTAAAAAAAAAATAAAGTTAAAATACCCTTGCATAATTTGGGTTGCTATAATGGACCCACTGTTAATGTCACTGGGATCCTGATAAGGTTATTATTATATAGCCGTTTCTGTCCCCACATCGACTAGTCACTTTCCCAACGGTCACAAAACGGCTACTTTTTCTCAGTTATCGATACGACCTTGACCACTCCGGACCTCGACCCGCGAGTGCCTTCAATTAACCAATACTGTATATAATAGTCACGCAGACATTCTCCAGAGAGAGAACATATTGAAATCTGTCGACATATATGCATTTTTTTTTTTTTTTAATTTTGTTGCAAAAAGAAATTTGATGATTTGCAAATTTTAAAAATATATGCAAAACTTTCAATTAATTTAGTTTTTTAAAATTATTTTATAAAAATTCAATTACAAAGAGACATATCTTCTTTTATAATTATTTAAAAATATATATATTTTTTCTATTACATGAGTTATTGAGAACTATTTTTTGAATTGTATTGTCCTCGACTATGACTAATTATTTTTATTATCAATCAATTTTTGGACCGAATTAAATGTCAGTGTGTTTAGGACAGAGGAATGATTTTTACGCTCATTTGTAAGGCACATCTTTATAATAATTTTCACACGCTTTAATCTTTCAAGGTACTCTTATATTGTATTTATTGAAACATCAAGTAAAGTGTAAACTAAGCTTGCTAATAATACACTTTGAAAATATAGATTTTTTACATCATGCATGTACAAATCACGTGTCAATGATCTCATGTATTAATTTAAAAGTAATGATACTTGCACCGAATTATTATACTGAATATTTTTATTAATTATTTATACATAGTACATATAAGTGAAAGGTCCACTTATTTATTTATGCCATTTGTTGTAATGAATTAGTAGACATATTTATTTTAATAAGTCCATTTATATATAAATAAAGAAATAAGTCTTCCACTTACATGTATTATGCATAAATAACCAATTAATAAATTGGTGAAAATATCATCACTAAAAGTAAATAATGCACCCTCATGTGGTTTTTTTTTTATTTTCTTTTTATCCCAAGCAAATAATGATTTCTCACTTATGTATAAGACACCTATTGGTTCTTCACAACCTTGATCTGAAAGTAGAAGAGTTTTAAGAGAGAGAAAGAGGTGAGTGACGATGGAGGCTAAGGAAGAGGATGTTAAGCTTGGAGCCAACAAGTTCTCAGAGAGGCAACCCCTGGGGACAGCTGCCCAGACAGACAAGGACTACAAGGAGCCACCACCAGCACCCTTGTTTGAGCCTGGGGAGTTGATGTCATGGTCTTTTTACAGGGCCGGCATTGCAGAGTTCATGGCCACTTTCTTGTTCTTGTACATAACCATTCTCACTGTCATGGGTGTGTCTAGGTCACCTAACAAGTGTGCCTCAGTGGGTATCCAAGGAATTGCTTGGTCCTTTGGTGGTATGATCTTTGCCCTAGTCTACTGTACTGCTGGTATCTCAGGTCAGCATTCCATCCCTCCTCAACCCTAGTTCCCTTTGCTTTTGTTTAGCCATTAATTTGTTCCCCCAATTAAGCTAAAATTATGTTCTTTTTTGTGTATATGTTTTTTCTTTTTTGGTGAATAAACTTTTGTGGGTATTAAATGTTTAGTTTTCTGTTTGTAAATTATATATTGGATCACTTCTTGTTCCACTATCTTTGTGGAAATTTCATGGGTATTTTTCAATTTTTTGTTCTTCACTCCAATTTGAATGACTATTTACCACCCATTATCCACTTTCCTTCTTGGATCTCATTGTGGGTGTTTTTTCAGATATCTTGGACTGTGAACATCTATGGTTTAGGAGTTGATCTGTGTGCATATATAGCTTTTCTGATTCAAAATTATATTGATCTACTTTGTGATTTTTGGAACAGGAGGACATATCAACCCAGCTGTGACCTTTGGTTTGTTTCTGGCAAGGAAGCTCTCACTAACCAGGGCAGTCTTCTACATGGTGATGCAATGTCTAGGTGCTATGTGTGGTGCTGGCGTTGTCAAGGGCTTCCAGAAGTCCCAGTATGAGATTTTGGGTGGTGGGGCCAACTTTGTGAACCATGGTTACACCAAGGGTGATGGCCTTGGTGCTGAGATTGTTGGCGCCTTTGTCCTTGTCTATACTGTCTTCTCTGCCACTGATGCCAAGAGAAACGCCAGAGATTCACATGTCCCTGTATGGATTCTCTCTCCTTCTCTATTATCTTGGAATTAACTTTACTGTCTCTTTGTCTATAACTTTCTGCCCTAATATGAGTGCTTAGTTTTATGCTTTTAGTGTTAACTGTTTAAGTGTTGCGTGGGTCAAATTAACTATGGTACTTGATATTCATAATCCTTGCTAGTGGGACTTATCAACATAAAAATAATCCTGGGATTTTCAGATTTATTATAGAAAGAAATTGTTGTTTTAAAGAGGTTTTTGTTTTCCCTCCTCTTAGGCCATCCGCAGTCTCTCCGGAATTTTGCTCTCTAAATTAGTCACGACAGTTTTTCCAGAGCCACATAGGCCGCTTATGCTCTCCAAATTTTGGCATTGCAGCAGCCTCTTCGGATTTTCGCTCTCTAAAAATATATTTATAACGGCTAAAAATATTTTATAACTTAAAACAATACATTACATTGTGGAATAAAATAACAAAAAATAAAAAAACAATGCAATATCCATTGTCATGGATTAAAAACAATTACATATAACTGAAACAAAACATCTAAATAAATAGGCTATGACAACCTTTATAGCATAGATTCCAATATCTCCCCTTGTCACATATGAATCCACTCTTGCCCTTCTGGTGTTGGCATCAAATTTTGATCTATTAGCATGATCTCCTTCTCTTTTCCAATAGTTTCTCCTAAATCTCCAGCTGTCTTGTCTTTTATTTCTTCGTTTTTCTTGCCTCTCACATCATTTTTGCAGTGGCAAGATTATCTGATTCCGTCTCAATACGGGATTTGAGATCATTAAAATTGTTTAGGAATGAACTACGCATCGGGATTTATTTTTATCTCGGTGCTGCTCCACCACTTTTCTTCCGGTTGGTCGTTCAAGCGGTTGACATTCCTTAACACCGGATGAATCATTTTCGCTGATGTTTTGTGAAGATTCAACCGAAGTTGAAGTTGGTGGCGTAACTGCATGACTACATGTAGTAGATGGTGTACCCGCATGACTGCATCATCATCATCATTGTCGAATCCATTCCTTCTCATCTACTGTTGTTTTGGGTTGCTATTTTTGTCTTGTTCAGCACAATGTAAATGTCATTTACTGGTATTCTTAACAATATGCCAGCACATGTCGAGAGTAAATTCTCTGTGAATCATTTTCGCTGATGTTTTGTGAAGATTCAACCGAAGTTGAAGTTGGTGGCGTAACTGCATGACTACATGTAGTAGATGGTGTACCTGCATGACTACATCATTGTCGAATCCATTCCTTCTCATCTACTGTTGTTTTGGGTTGCTATTTCTGTCTTGTTCAGCACAATGTAAATGTCATTTACTGGTATTCTTAACAATATGCCAGCACATGTTGAGGGTAAATTCTGTGTGATATTGTGCCTTATACAGATTTTTTAGCATCTACACAAAGAAAATTAACTAGTAGAAGTCAAATGTTTAAAATATTTACGAGTTAAATTTAACACAGTAAAAAAACTCACCGTATCTTTATTGCTGTAGCCACTAGGGTGATTGCTGTTGATTGTAGCCATGCATCCAAAAAAAACTTGGTCATTATTTTTTTGCGTGATGGACCAACGATTCATCAGACCATTTGGAACCTTGGAAGATGGACGACCAAGTTGAAGCACATAATTTTCCTTCACTTGGTCCCATAATTTTCCTTACGTACAACCTCACTTTTGTCCGTCTTATTGACCGGTTGGTTGCCTTGAGGAACATAATATTGGGAAGGGATTTGGGATTCTGGTACACTACTCCCATAATATGGAGTATTGTCGGGTTGTAATTTTGAAAACAAACTGATATTATTCTCGTTAAATGTCAAAAATTCATAGGTGGGTTGGGTAGTTATAGTAGGACAAACGCTAAAATAGACTAAAAAAGAAAAAAAAGAAAAAAAAAATGAAGCTCGGAGGAGTAGAGAATATATAAGGGGATGTGGTTTGGATCAATGTTGTAAGCTTAGATATAACCACTCGCAAGCGCACGAATCTTTGCAGATAGGACTTCTTGTAAAGGTGTCGTACCTAAGAGACTTGTATTAATTGAGTTGTTAACAGACTCTTAAATTCTAAATTAATTTGAAGTAGGACAAACGAGTTATGATGGAATAATGATTTAATCTAATGGACTAAATAGAAAATTAATTTAAAGACAATAATTAAACTAAATGAGGAAAATATGAGAGAAGAGACTAGGGACATGATTTCACCACTAACGTCACACTACCAGTCAGTTGCATCAATTAATTGGAGAGATATGAAACATGTATATTAAATTAATCATGACTACATGCACATATTAATTCAGCTAGAAGATAATATAAAATTAAACTTAAGCATGAACTATCTTCGATTAACATAAACCATCTACCTAACTACTCTACTCTAGGGTGTAGTATGGTCTATCTTTTCTAAGCATAATCCATCAAAACCCTAATATTATATTCAATGAAAAACCATTGCATAACCATCTCATTTACAACTATAAGAAGTAAATGAGTTGTGTTCAATCACAAACATTAAATACCTAAGACAATATAGAAAATACTTTGCAATTGGATTAAAACTTTGAAAACGATTTCTATTGAAAAAGTCAAATAAAATCCTCTAGGTTATACAATATTGCATGATAAATATCGTTCTCCAATAAATAAATACAATTAAACTAGTAGTGCTAAGCTAGGGCTACATCATAACCCCCTAGCAAAGCTTTTAGCCGCTCATGACTGGAATGAACTTCTTCATGGTTGGGAAGAATATCTTTGCCGCCATAAGTCGATCCCTTCTTTCTTCTTCTCCTTTGATTTCAGCCTCTAGCTACTGTGTATCTTGATGATCTCCCAATGGTGTGTAGATAACTCTCTTTAAATAAGAGAAGAATAGCCCCCAAAGTTCCTTTTTCCAAATAGGAGATATATGGAAATTCTGCCAAACTTGGACTCCAAAATTCGTGCCGACTTCTGACCCAGTTTGGACAAGGTAAACATCCCTTTTATGAAATTTTCGTGAAATACAAAATTGTAGATCTTCGAATTTCCTTTAAAACTACATGAAGTTTGCGCTATTTTGACACTCACTTAAGGAGATACAGACATAATACTAAAACAGGTTCAAGTTCCCAATTTTGGAGAAAGTTTCCTAGTTGGAGAATGATTATTCCTTTTCTTCTTGTTTCCATTCTTATCAGCTTGTGGCCATCTTTTGCGCACTTTTCTAGGTCTAATTAGACTTAGATCTTCATTATTGCTCGGCCCAATGGATGTAGCCTTCCCCTAACCTCCTGGATATCATCTTTTAAAGTCCAAAGTCACTGGTTTTGACTGATATTATAATTAAGGCCCCGAAATAAAGAAAAACACTAAAACAATATAAAATCACAATAAAACTACTACTAAGAGAATAAAACACGCAAGTTAAGGGCTAAAATGTATAACATTCAATGCCTAACACACCCCCAAACTTACATTAGTCCCTTAGCAATAAAAATAAAACTAAAGAAACATAAACTACTCTTCTAACTACATTACTCCTAACTCCACTTTCGTGGGAGATACGATTGCATTTAGCATATGCAACAAGCCTTTTAAATCCCTTGATTACCCCTGGTGGATGAGTGAAGTCTCGTAAGGGTTACCAACAAATGTTACCCACAAAAATTCAAAACTGTCTCTTTTTCAAAACAATTCAATCCTTCGACAATTAAAAATTATTCTCATATCATCATAATGACCAAGAGGAAGACTACACAAAAGTGTCTTAAAAATTATTAACTGACAATACTCCTTAGTCCCTATTTTCATACCTTAATCCAATGTTTACCACACACTTTTATAATAAAGAATAATAGCAAAATCAATCCTTGTGAACTAGTAACTCACCAATGTAGTAATGTATTTTCAATTGAGCCCAACTTCTATAGCTTCAATTCCTTAGATCCCTTCTCATGCTATCTCCTATGGCATAAACAAAAATTTTCTTTTCTTCTCACACATTTTTTATCGCTATTTTATTGAATGGTCATGCAATGTTTGGTGTATTAAGCTTTCTAGGAGACTTAGGTAACAAACTTTCAGCTAATGACTCCCAGATTAGACAGTCTGAGGGCATTAGGTGTAAAGATACTCTTAAGGACTTAATTACTAAAGTCAATTAGGCTACAAACCTAGATGAACCAAATCAATTTTTTTCAAATTTTTTTTTTCATCCTTACACCCCACTTCTTTATGCGAACACTCTATGCTTATTGAGGTACGAGGCCCGATTACTCCATTAAAGGGTTTAAATATTTTTGTATTTTTTTATTTTTATGCCATCGTGATAACTTTCAAAGTTCACTAATTCATATCCATTCATAGTCATTAGAATTCAACTAAAAATACAAATACCCATAAATAAAATTCTAGTGTGCATCTGTGCATGTGAAATCCATTAAGGATTGACAAATACTAGAACTCCTATATCATACTAGATAATGGAACCCATATAAGGTAAAGCATAATATTAGAAATACTTGAATTAAAATCAAGACTATCTCAGAAAATAATTTAAAAATTACTTAAATAGCCTTAATCCTCTTGACAATTCTCAAATACTTGAATTAAAATCAATATGCCAAAGAAAGAATTGAATTAAATTGTTTCAGAATTTTTTAATTTTTTTATTTAAAAAAACTAGACTCTTTATTCCCCCAAACTTGAATCGAACAGTGTTACTGTCCGCACTGGACAAAAATCAAAAGAAAGAAAAATAAAACACCAAAAAAAAAAAAAAAAAAAAAAAAAAAACTAAAAATAATAAAAAAACAAAGAAAAAGAAACCACCTAGCAGCTGAGCATGATATTTAAGGAGGAGGTGGTGGAGCATTGGAATTAAGCATGTTGTGGATCATGAGAGCCTACATCATATCCATCATCGTCTTTTGATCCTGACGAATCTCTTGAACTTCAGCCTTGAGTTGGGTCACCTCACCCACCAAATAATCAAAGGGGGGGTGCTCATCAATGTCATCAGCAGCAGCCTCTTCCATTGGTTCTGATTCTGACGAATCTCTTGAACTTCAGCCCTGAGTTGGGTCACCTCACCCAACAAATAATCAAAGGGGTGCTCATCAATGTCAGCAACGACAGCCTCTTCAGCCTCTTCCATTGGTTCATCATATGAATCATCCTCCATTATTTGGTCGGTAGCTAACTGATTCGGATTAACAGGTAAAACCTGTTCTCCCCAAACCCGGGGGTCCGGATCGCTACCCGGGTCCTAACCCGAACCCGAGGTCACACAAGGGCACTATAGTCATTTACTACTCATAATTATTGCTTCTAGACACTTCAAAGGTAAAATTGTCATTTTCTATGTCCATTCTATGCTTTTGTTGAAATTTGGGGGTAATTTTGTAAATATGCCAAAGTTTGAGGTCAATATGCAAATACTGGTCCATCTAACCAAGTAGATAAGGGATCTAACCGGTTAGATGCTTATTTAACTGAGTAGATGTCCAACCGAGTAGATGTCGGAGTAGATGTACTTGATTAGATGACCAAACCCAGAAATCCCAACTCACTGCCCAAGCCATCTAATCGAGTACATGCCGCATGTAATGGATCAGATGGTTCCCAAATCATGGTCCAATCGAGTAGATGGTCCATCTAATCGATTAGATGGCCTCCTAGATCTAATCTACTCGAGTAGATGAGATCCAAATCCTATATGATCGATTGGATCACTTCCCAATTCGCCCATATGCATCCTAAACTCATACAACATGAAATAATAAGTCCATAAACTTTGAAACATGCAAGATAAACATATATACATCCATTAAACAGTCATTTTGTACATCTTTAATAATCAAATTATACAAATCATTTTTACACCATTTTAAAGAATTTAAGTACAAAGATGAGGCCGCCATGCCAGTCCGTGAATGCAAGTCTTACGCCAAATCTTTTCCGGCTTTCCTGAAAATGTTAAGATAAAGGGTGAGCTCAACAGCTCAGTAGGAAAAGTCTAAAACACCGGTTATGGACTCCCTTGAGTTAACAACCAAAGAACGGAAAAAAAGAATTTAGGATCATACTCGGGGAATCATCAAAATCACAATCCACACCATTCAATTCAAAAAATTATCATCACATAATCAATCATTATCATGAATGCCAACATGCCATGAAATGCAATACCTTCCCGACCATAGTCCCAACCCAACACAACACACACCGAAAACTGCTATCCCGACTTTATCGATGCGAGATTGATAAGTATCCTTGGTTCTAAATCCGGGCAACCATTTTGGGGTCTAATATCAACTTTACACGTCTAAAACCGGCACTTGCTTCCTCTAGGTCGAATTAGCCCCTGGCTCGTGAAACCCGGTTCCTTTCATAAAAACCTTTTCTTTCACGAAACTTTTCTCTTTAAAAACATCAAAACATTCTTTCCTTCCACAAAACCTTTCAACGCAATTTTATAAAACAATTTCACCCCAATCCCTTTACTATGCCCATGCCATGAATGAAAATCATGCATGCTCATCATCATCATGTATATATATATATATATATATATGTAATCTCAAGAAAACAATTTGTCACAAGGCGTACTCTTTAAACAACATGCAATCAAACATCATTTTTAAAGAGGCTTTCATCACATAAACACATACTTAGCAAGAAATTAAACAATAAAGCTCAACAAAAGTCAAAACTTGATGATTTAGACACCCCTACCTTAAAATGCACCTAAAAAGCATTCCCGGCTGGAAAGTCAACGCCGGTCAACTCTGGTCAATGTCGGTCAACGTTGACCGATGTTGACCAGCATTGACCGGCGTTGACTTTTTGTAGGCCAATATAGTCCTTAGGCACTATTTCGGTCAGATAATACATTGGCGAGGATGCTTTTTATCACAAGAAAACAATTTATCACAAATTTAAACAACTTGCAATCAAGCATATATGTATATACAACCAGCATCATTTTTAAACATGCTTTCATCACATAAACACATACTTGGCAAGAAATTAAACAATAAAGCTCAACAAAAGTCAAAACTTAATGATTCAGATACCTCTACCTTAATAATGCACCTAAAAAGCATCCCCGGCAGGAAAGTCAACGCCAGTCAACTCTGGTCAACGCCGGTTAACGTTGATTGACGATGACTAGAGACTTTTTGTAGGCCAATATAATCCATAGGCACTATTTGGGTCAGATAATACATCGGCGGGGAAGCAACGCATATTAAACAAACAAAATTAAACAACCAATTAAATTGATTAATAGCGTATAATAGGAGGTTTGTAACCTTCCAAAGTAATATAATAAATTACTGAAATAAATTACGGAGATAATATTTGAATTACTTAAAACAGGATAGTGCTTACAAAATTATGTGATTTACAGACCAAGTGCTGTAGAGAGTTACTGGTTGGATACAACATACTGGGTTGAATACAACAACATAATACTAGAGAAAGGAAAGGGAAAAATTTAAGAAAAGCTTCAGAAAAAGCTTTGTGTACAATAATGAAATGAGCTTCTTAAATAGGGAGCCCGTTTAATTACTTTAAGTGGAAAAGCCAAAATTTCCGCCACAGTAATCAAACGAGTTTGTCGTTACTGTGCATGAATAGTAGCTTGTCAGGTTGCTGTTCACACTGTTTTGTGCCAACGGTTACTGTAAATGAATAGTATCCTGTCAGGTACTATTTGAATAGTGGTATTGTAGTGTCGGCAAAAATTGTTCATCTTACTGTAGTGTCGACAACAATTGTTCATCTTACTGTAGGGAAATTATGTTACTATTTGAACAGTGTTACTATAGTGTTAGCAACATCTGTTCATCTTACTGTAGTGAATAGTGACTAGGCAGAAATTCTGTTTCTCTTTACCAAGATCATATGGGTCTTGTACTAGCTAACTTGATTCTGCTGAAGAGGCTTCATCATCACCTTCTTCTTCTTCTTCTTCTTTAGTTCCTTGAGTTGTGACTTTGAAGTAGCTTTGGTGATGACTGTTTCGATTGATGAAGATGGTTTTTCCTGTTTAACTTGCTTGGTGATTTTCTGGGGACCTGTATATCTTCTGAGTTGAAAACTCAGCTTGAACTTGACCAATGATTCTTTTATATTTAAAAGAATCCCACCATTTGACGAAGTGTCACCGGATGACTGTATTACTTTGAGTGTCATATTGCCATTTGAACATCCATGGCACTTTATATTTACTTGAGAAGAGGATTAGTATCGGAAACTGTGAATTATGTTGGTTGATTTTATAGACCGAAGATAAGTAAGTTACTTATCAAAAAAGTAAGTTACTTGTTTTGAAAGAGCAGGGGGAAGGATTTCAGGGATGGGTCCATATTGAGACCACCATCGTAGAAACCAGGTTGGTAGCTGACTTTTAAATTTACTATCAAAATTAAGGAACCAAGAATGAGTGAATGACTCATTCTGATGGAGGATGACTTTGAACTATGCTTCCATGTAATCGTAATAGTTAAATTGAATGGAGTGATTGGGTAGGTAACTCTTTGAGAATGGAGGGATGAGATCCCCGTTTAGACATTGAAAGAATTCTCTGAATGTACAGAGAGTGGTAGATGACTTTGGAAGGATCATTACGAAGTTATTGGCTTGATTACGATTGACTGAGTGTGGAATATGATGTCTTTGTAAAATCTGAGAGATTTACAGAGGAAAATAGGTATTTACTAGGGCAATTGGATCCTGGATTTTACTTTGATTTGGTTCTAAGTAGAATAAGTTTGAAGCAAAAGACTTTTGAACATATTCTGATGACTGTCGAGGTAAGTGACCTCTAAAACCGACTGTGGTAGAGGGGTGACTTGGAAAGGGTCTGGGCTGGGAGAGACCAGGGCCGAGAATGGAGGGATGAGATCCCCATTCAGACATTGAAAGAATCATCTGAATGTACAGAGATTGGTAGATGACTTTGGAAGGATCATTACGATCTGTTATTGGCTTGATTATGATTGACTGACTGTGCAATATGACTGTGGTAGAGGGGTGACTTGGAAAGGGTCTGGGCTGGGAGAGACCAGGGCCGAGAATGGAGGGATGAGATCCCCATTCAGACATTGAAAGAATCATCTGAATGTACAAAGATTGGTAGATGACTTTGGAAGGATCATTACGATCTGTTATTGGCTTGATTATGATTGACTGAGTGTGCAATATGATGTCTTTGTAAAATATGAGAGATTTACGGAGGAAAATAGGTATTTACTAGGGTAATTGGATCCTGGATTTTACTTTGATTTGGTTCTAAGTAGAATAACTTTATAGCAAAAGATTTCTGAACATATTCTGATGATTGTCAAGGTAAGTGACCTCTATAACTGACTGTGGCAGAGGGGGTGACTTGGAAAGGGTCTGGGCTGGGAGAGACCAAGGCGATCTGAATGAAAATCTTGGAATTTTGCCAAGAACTTGAAATCTGTTTGTTACTGCAAGGGCAGTAGTGGACTGACCAGAGGAGGGTTCATGTTTGACTGGAAGGGGAGCCCCTGGACAAATATCAAAGGGCTGAATTGTTCTCCTTTGAGGAGTCTTCTTTTGTGATGACTGGTTGCTGGCCATTCGGAGTCTGCAAGAACTCTCTGGTGAGAAAATCTGGAATGGAGTTTTGACTTCCTTTGATGTGTTTTATATTAAAATAAAAAATAATTAAAATAGATTGCCATCTTGCAAAAATTTGTTTAGAGGCAACGTTTTTGACATCTTTTTCTAAAACATATTTTGCACTTTGTGACGATGTATTGTCTGCTCGCGTTTTAGGGCATGAGTGGAAGAAGCGTTGGGTTAGGGTATCTGTATGCAACAGGCTAGAATCCAGAGATAAAAGATTTAGAAGAAATTCCTACAAGTTAATATTAGAAGTTTAATCATAAGTTGATTGTTGAGATCTACCTCTTCAGTAACCACTATACCTGCAGTACTAGATATAGTCAATGAAGAAGAATATCATTTTGAAAATACTAATATGTACTTATGTAGGATTTAATGATTGGAACATCGCAAAGGTTCCAACTAGAGAAATTTATAAAACCAGTTTTCTTAGGTCAACCTTCCTTAGTGACTACAATGTAAAAATTGTAGAACAAATATATTCATGCCAGTGATTTACAGCTGCAATTAAAAGACATAGGTGTAGAGATTACAGTTTCCTCCACATAGGATGATTAGTACAAGTTGCAGTCACTTCACTACCAGAGGAATAAATGCCTCGGTCTAATTATGTTTAAGAGATGTTAGGTTTACAGATTATAATCTTAGTCTCTTAGGAGTAATTGACAGAAGTCTGTGTAATGGACAGTCCATTTTGATTGTTTTCCAGATTTTAACCTAAGCCTAAGTGACCCTCACATTTTTAAAGCCTCAACTTTAAATGTGAAAACTTATGGTTACCCTATGCTTCTTGGAGCTCAACCTTTAGGATTGATTTACCGAATTTATTATAAGACCATTAAAACAAATCTAAAAGTTCAAGCCTTACTTAAAAGTCCTAAAGATTCCTTCTAATTCAAAGTAGCACCTCTGATGCAAATATTCAAATAAAAAAGACAATTGCTTGGAAAGATTTTTCCTTACCAAATGAATGCTTACTCAAAAATGAGAACCATCCAACCATGATTGAAAATGATGCAAATAACCTTGAACGTGTTCAACAATTCCTTGATGAAACTGTTAGGATAAGTCTCAAGATCAAAGATTTTTGGTTAGATCTTGTTCTTCTACTTCTACTTGATAGATTAGATCGAAATTTAGTTACTGAAGCAGAACCCGAATTGAAAGGCGTAAAAGCCAACAGTCAAGTTAGTACACCTTGTTACACTACTAACCAGGGATTTGAATAAACGTCTTCTTCCTATAATTCACCTACTCAAACAGATTTTGAGGAAGTTCACCCCTAGTTACGAACTCTAAATAAAAAATTCCATTTTGATTTATTTAGGTTACATGCATAATTTAAATCAAAAGAAAATCAAAGCCTATCGCAAAAAGTACACGGAGAAAGAAAGAACTCAATTTCTTTGATTATCTTGAAAATTATTACAAGAAGATCAATGCTTTGACGAGGTCAAATGGACTAAACTGGATAAACCTGTAGTCTCTTCTAGTCATCCACCCCTTGAAACCATTGTCGTAGCACATTTTGGCACATAAGTCACTGCCTCTCATTTCAAAGTTACTAATTCAGCTGATACAGAACTCAGAAAAGTCATTGAACAAAATAATTTTACAAATCAATATCTACGTACCATTGCGTAATCGATTAGACAAAATAGAGACGACAATTGTTTCTTACAAGGATAAAGAACTAGGGGTGCACAAAAGAATCGGAACCGTGGACCCTGAACCGGAACCGTGAGACCCGGAACCGTTTTTTCCGGTTGTCACGGTCCCGGTTCCGAATTTAGGAACCGTGGACATACGGTTCCGATTCCGGTTCTCACGGTTCCGGTTCCGAATTTAGGAACCGTGGACATACGGTTCCGGTTCCGATTCCGAACCGGTAAGAACCGGAACCGTATATATATATATATATATATGTATATATATTATATATTTAATTATATAAAGTAACTATACTAGGTCCGTATGACCAGCCTGACCAGGTCGCCTAGCTCCGTCTCCGTATACTCCTCCTCGTCCTCCGCCTACAAGTCAACTCCAGGCCTCGCTATCAAGATCGCTGCTAAATCAGTAGCCAGAGTTTTTGTCCCTTGTTTCACTCCGCTAGAGGTCAAGATGTCGAAGAATTGGGACGATTCTTTTGAAGCTAAACCTCCCTTTGGTAATTACTGTTCTAGATTTATTTTGAAAAAAGTAAGAAATTTTGAATTATTGTGCTCAAGTGGTTAATTAGGTGTAAATCAGGTGTTGAATTAGGTTTGGTTGGTAATAGTGTTTGGATCTTATGGTTTGAGTTATGGAAAAATCAGCGATTCCACGTTTGTAATACAAGCATTGTTGGGTACCTTTAGCTTGCACAAACCCAAATGAAGGGCATCCCTTTCTGGTCGGACTGGTATGGAATCTGAAGACTTTTCTTATGGTCTTTCCAGGTCATGGTGGGACAGGTGTTGCCGTTGCCTGGGAAATTTTCTCAACGATTGTCTTTCCAGATCTCAGGTCATGGTGGTTTTGGTTTGGTTCCACCCTATACGGTTCCGGTTTCGGTTCCGTTTTTAAAGAACCGTTGTGAACGGTTCCGGTTCCGGTTCCTGTTCCGACCGGAACCGTGTGCACCCTTATAAAGAACCCACGACTTCCAAAATTGAACTCCTATAAATAACTATGCCAACCCCATAGGAAGGGATTATCAGTAAAAACCTCATAAACCACCACCATCTCACAAATTGAGAAAATATTAAAAGATTTAGAAAAAGGTAAACAGAAGGTCAAGGTTGAACAAAAAACAGTTACTGTAATAAATATTACGTCTACTCAATCCTCTTCAGAAACGAAGTTTAGTGAAGAAATTTAACCTATTGAAAATGCTTTTGCGAATTTTGAGCTTAATCACATTTCTAAAATTGGATATTTCTTTCTTCATACGAAAGCATATGAAGAAAGAAATATCCAAAATCAATTTTCTGTCTCATCTGATAAACTCTATGAATGGAATATAGATGGTTTGTCAGAACAGGAAATTCTAAATAAATTAAATCACATTTTCGTGGTTGCTAACAATTATGTGACTTTAATCATGATCTTAGTCAACCAGAAATTGTGGATTTATTAACTTCTGGTTTCACGGGTATGTTAAAGTCTTGGTGGGAAAAAATCTCACTGAAGAGTCTCGTGAACAGATTAAAAATGTTGTCCAGAAAGATAATGAAGGTATCCCCATATTTAATAATTTCCTAATTTATAGCATTGACCAATATTCTATTTATAGCAAATATCCTCCAAATATTATATTTACAGCTAATAATATTTAGTAATATTACTACCGAATCTTTCTTTTTCAACACTCCCCCTCAAGCTAGTTTGAAGATATCCTCCATAGCAAGCTTGCCAATTAGTCTGTCGAACTGTCTTGTAGGAAGTCCCTTTGTAAGCACATCTGCAACTTGCTCGGTAGTAGGAATGTATGGCATACAGATCAATTAGTTCTCGAGCTTTTTCTTGATAAAGTGTTTGTCTACCTCCACGTGCTTTGTTCTCTCATGAAGCATTGGATTGTGAGCGATCGAAATAGAAGCTTTATTGTCATAATACAATTTCATAGGCAACGGATTAGAGACTTTTAATTCTTCCAATAGTCTTTTAATCTATAACACGTCACAAATTCCATGAGCAACCGATCTAAACTCGTCCTCTGCGCTGCTTCTTGCTACCACATTCTGTTTTTTACTCCGCCAGGTGACAAGGTTACCTCCAACAAAGGTGTAGTGTAGCCAAAAGTTGACCGTCTATTAGTAGCACTCCCAGCCCAATCCGCATCAGTATAGGCAAATGCCCACGGTTTTTTAATAGTAGACCTCTTCCAGGTCCCTTTAGATATCTGAGAATTCTGTTGACTGCATCAAAGTGTTCTCGTCCAGGTGAATGCATGACTGGCTAACCATGCTGACTGCAAAAGCTATATCTGGACATGTATGTGACAAGTAGATCAGTCTTCCAATAAGTCTTTGATACTGCTATATCTATTCAGAACTTCTTCATCTTTAGAAGGCTGCAGCTTAAGGTTGGGCTCAATCGGTGTCTCGGTTGGTTTACATCCTAACAGACCTGTCTCACTAAGTAAATTAAGAACATATTTACGTTGATTCACAAATATACCTTCTTTGGATCTAGCAAACTCCATTCCAAGAAAGTATTTTAATGTACCCAAATCCTTGATCTCAAAGTCAGCTGCAAGTCTCTTTTTCAGTCTCTCCAATTCTTCATTGTCATCACCTGTCAAGACTATATCATCCACATAGACAATTAAGACTGCAACCTTGCCTTCTCTACTGTGTTTGTAGAACATGGTATGGTCAGCTTGGCTCTGACAGTAGCCACAATTCTTCACAGCTCTCCCAAATCTCTCAAACCAAGCTCTAGGAGACTGTTTGAGACCATATAAAGATTTTTTCAGTCTACAGACTTTAGTAGGTCCCAATTTTCCCGCAAACCTAGGTGGTAGATTCATAAAGATCTACTCCTCAAGATCTCCATTTTAAAAGACATTTTTTTTACATTTAACTGGTGTAATGGCCAGCTAAAATTCACAGCCAAAGATAACAAGAGTGAGTTTATCTTGGCTACAGGAGCAAAAGTTTCCTGATAATCAATTCCATAGGTCTGGGTAAACCCTTTTGCTACTAGTCTTGCCTTGTACCTCTCTTTGTTACCATCAGCTTTACATTTCACAGTAAAGACCCACTTGCAGCCTATTGTTCTTTTCTCTTTAGATAAATCAACTATCTCCCAAGTACCACTTCTTCTAAGAGCATTCATCTCTTCCATCATTGCTAACTTCCAATTCGGATAAACCCTTTTGCTACTAGTCTTGCCTTGTACCTCTCTTTGTTACCATCAGCTTTATATTTCACAGTAAAGACCCACTTGCAGCCTATTGTTCTTTTCTCTTTAGGTAAATCAATTATCTCCCAAGTACCACTTCTTCTAAGAGCATTCATCTCTTCCATCATTGTTAACTTCCAATTCGGATTATCAAGAGCTTTCTGAATGTTTCTCGGGACAAACAAGTGTGAGATTTTTGAGGTAAAAACCCTACGAGTATGAGAGAGTTTTTCATAAGAAAGGTATTTGGCAATGGGATATTTTGGATTTGGATATTTGATTCGAATACCTTTCCTAACAGCTATAGGAATATCAAGGTCTAATTCTTGGTTAGGAGAAGCAATAGGAACTGAAGAACTCAAACTATTGGTTTAATTGTCAGTTTGTCATTAAATTGCAAATGTATAATTTTCATCTAACAATATTGATAGTTCTATTGTGTAAGAAGTTTATTTTCTTGTAGTCCTTAGTTAATTATGATTTGTGATACAATTGCAACTAGGTGTACATGACAGGACCACCAATTTTACATGATATTTTTTTTTTCTTTTTTTTTTTAGGCTTATATGTCATGCATTAAAACACTGAAACACTGATTAACCTACAATTTTTACGACTTTTGCTCCTATATATTACTACTATCCAAAATTTGAACTGCAAGAAAACAATGTTTCTACTTATATAATGTGATATTTAAGAAGTTGAAATTATCATTGATAGTGTGAGTATGAAGCTCCTTGATATCTACATTATAATCTCTATAAGACATCCTCACACTTTCTATTTTCTGTAACTTTATTCTGTTCAGGAAAACTAGGAGTGGTGTACTGTGGCACAATGCACTGCTCTTTAAGTATGTACTGAAAGTACTACGATTTACACCCTCCTTACCATTCTCCCATTAAAATTCACCACCTTAGTCCGATCTTAAAACTATAATCTTTATACCAACTACTTTCAACTTTAGTCTAGTAGATTTTACACACATCAAGTACTTCGGACTTCTGATAGATTAAGTACACAATCATACCTTGAGAACCCATCAATGAAAATAATGAAATACCTTTGCCGCAAATGAGCGACAATCATAAATGAACCACAAATATCGATATAAATATAGTTCAAACGACCCAATGACCGACTAGCTTCAAAATTGCGTTTCTTAGCATCTGTGTAATACCCCTATATTTTAAAGAATTATTTAATTAAATTAATTACCTTTAAATGAATTTATTTGTTTTAAATTAATTATTTGATTACTTGTTTATTTGATTTATTGGTATGATGATGTGCTTGATTGTTGATTGATTTGTTGGCGTGTTGATTTTTATTTGTATGGTATGACTTGGTTGTTAATTCTTATTAGATTATATGCTACATGTATTTAGTTGTTTTAATATTAAGTATTTATTTATTTTTTTAAATTTAATGGATTGGGTTTCGATTATTTGGACCAAAGGATTTGGGTCATGGGCTGGAAAAGGAAGCCTCAAAGGATTTTGGATGGTTTAAAGACCCATGGATTTATGCATATATATATATATATATATATATATATATATATATATATATATATTATGCGTATTAAATGGATTTTATATATATAATTATATAGAGAATTATATATTTATAGTAAGTATATATGTATAGGACTATATGCATATATATGGTAAGTATAGTTAAAAAGGATTTATAAATATATATTACATAATATATATATTTATATTTATATGTTTTATGTATATTAATATAGTTGGAGTCCTACGTGGAGGAGGATTGGCAATATATATTATTTATTTTTATTGGGTGAGGAATATATATATAATAAATAATTATATATATAATATAATATATTTGTATATATTTTATTTAAGATTATTATTATTCTTATTTGGATAGTCATACTAGGAATAGGATTAGGGTATTAATATGTTTAAATATACACATAAGGTTATATTGTTAAAAGGTTTTTCACGTTAGAAAAAAATAAGAGAAGCAGAGAAAAAAAGAAGAAGGGAAGGCTGACAAAGAAAAGACGGGATCAGAGAAAGAGGACGTCAGACTTGGAAGAGACAACCAAGGTTGAAGCGTCGATTTCGTTTCGAAACCTTCAGGCAAGTTTTTTTCTAACTCTCCTCTTAGAATCCATAAGTTTATCACCTTGGGTATCAAAATCTATAGATTAAATTAGCATGTTAATCACTTAGACATAGGATAAATGCATGTGAAGAAATTGATTAGAAGAAAATGAAGAATCCTTCTTTAATTAGGAAACTTTCTCCAATTCCCGTTTTAATATTCTGACTGTATCTCTTTCCTCGAGTGTCAAAATGGCTCAAATCCCGTAAAATTGAATGGAAATTCGATTATCTACAATTTTGTAGTTAACAAAAATTTCGTGAAACGGATATTTACCTTGTCAAAATTGAGTTGGAAGACAGTACGAATTTTGTATATGTATATATCTTATTCCATAATTGTTTTAACCAATTTAGATAATTTGTATTGGTTGGGTGTTGACCAAATAATTCGTAATATTTATATTTAATGTGTAATGTGTTATTTGGACATTGTTAGATTGTGTAACCTACGTGTTATATACGCCTACATGTTATACTGCCACACATAAATAAATAAATATAACCTAATCAACTAGTAAGTTGTTCATTGATATTTAACATGTTTATATATGTGATGGTGGTGTTGATGAAATCATAATAGGTTGTTTATTTAAATTAATTATATGCTTATAACTTGCATGAAGTGCCTATGTATGATTCATTTCATAGTTAATTGTAAAGTTTGGTACATGGTTAAATTGGAGGCATGGATGAGTTGCTAAAAGCATAAATAAATTATCTTATTAATTGTATGAATAAAATACATACATGGAAAGTATGGATGAATTGCTAATTAATAGTATGGATAAAAACATACTTTTGGAGGCATGGATGAGTTGCCAAGACATAAACAGATTGTCATTTAACAGGCATAGTTGATTTGCCAAAGTATAAATAAATTACTTATAGAGACATGGTTGAGTTGTTATAGTATGAATAAACATACTTCTAGAGGCATGGTTGATTTACCAAAACATAAATAAATATTTATGGAGGCATGGATGAGTTGTCAAATTATAAATAAATTGTTAGGTAAGTTAGATGATTAAATATGCATCTATGGATATTGTGTTTATAAGTTGGAGGTGATAATTATTCTTATATTAGAATAAACTAATGTTTAAAAGATAATATATTATTTTATAGTATTAATAAAATAATATTAGCGAAGGCATGGAGGAGTTGCCAAAGTATAGATCTTTGCTACATAATCTTTATAAATAAAATTATACATTAGTGGATATTGGGATTTGGATTAAAGGAAAATATTCCTTGGATTATTATTTTTTATTTAAATGGTTAAATAACTGTTTAAATATGGAATTTAGATTTAAAAGAGTTTTCTTAAAAGTGGAATGTACTTGATGGTTAGTTTAAATATGGGGGTAGTCTTATCATTGGTTATGATCTTGGAATTTAAGAAATATATGAATGAACATGTTCTTTATATCTTATATATGTATCATCTTATATTAAAGGTTAAAACTTTAATTAGGATGATTTTGGTTAGAGATGTTTTATTTATTAATTTTTAGAGGCTTGGTAGTGGGAACTTACTCGTGGGTCTAACTCACGATTTATTTTTCAGGTTATTAGAAGTTCCAGTCTCGAGGTTGAGGATCCGCAACTGAGAGACTGTCATTCATCTACTCATCTTGTTTACTTTTTAGTATTGTTATTTATTATTAGATATCTGGTGAATTCATAGTTTATGGTTTAGGGGTCCTTGACTTATAGGATTCCCGAATTATATTTTAGAATTTTAAATTTATGGAATTTATTTTTGTCAAGGAGGTTTTATTTTATTAATAGAATTTCGTTCAGCGATTTATTCATTCTTTTTATTCTTCTTGTATTCTGTGTTCATTTAAATACTAAATTGTTTTGATATTCCCGTGTTTTCGGGTGTGGGCCTGGCCAACCTACACGTGAAAATTCGAGGGTATCACAATCTATCTTTAGGCACAACCAATGCTTAAAATTTGTGGCTCAATAATCTCATCATTGACCAAGCGTTCAAGTCTCTTTTGAGACACATTCCCCAATATCCTATGCATAGCATAGATCAATCATCTCTAACCAAATCACGATTTTATTCGGAAGGTATCAAGTCTATAGAAAAAATAAGAAACAAGTAGGATTACACCCGAATCCATCCACCATGTCTATACCTATACTTTTACCAAGTTAGGTTCAAATATTAACATGGTAATTTTCTTTCCTACTTTGTTTTTCTTTTTCACCACAATGACCTTTTTTTTCTTTTGATGTCCTTTTATTTCCACAGAACCAACATTTATCATTTTATGATCAATGTATTTTCATGTATTGTTCTGTCTTTCTTTATTCTATCTAGTCTTATACACTTTTTTGCCGCCTAGTTTCTCCTTGAAACTATTCTTGCTATCACGACAAGATGAGCTGACTCGGTTTTAACATCCTTAAGTTGCTCCCCTTCAATCACATAAAGTGCTAACAGCTGGTTAATACCACATTTAATTTCTTGTAAATTATAATTCACCTTGAAAGGCTGAAAAACCTAAACAAAGAATAGATCACCATGTAGACTAATTACTTATCATTAAATATGATTCCCTACTACCTCAGATCATTAACCAGCTTGCATATCATATAGATGTACTTCCTCACTGAACCATTGCCATCATATTTGACTAACATAAACTATGTCAGATATAGTATTGTTGTTGCTTCTTAATGCCCATTAACTCTTTCTTGATAAAATCAAGAAACTCACTAGCAGTATCAAAAACCAGAATACCATCCTGAATTGTATCACCAATAGAAGCATAAATTAATCTAATGGCATGATAGTACCTTTAGTCCACATAAATAATAATAATAATAAAAAAAATGCAACAACTTTTCTACCTAAGAAGACTCTGCACTGGACATATGGGTTTCTTCCTAAAATAAAGTACAGACTCGTAGTCCAAGAAACCCAATTTAATATCAAAACCTGTCTTTTAGGCAATATAATTTGGGCAAACTACAATGACCTCCCCTAAGGTTTGGCCTAATTGCAAACAAACTTGAGGTTTGACATTTTTTTACAAAGACCTCCCCATGTCAGATTTTGTGATGAATTTACATATTTACCCTCGTTATTATATTTTTAAAGATTATCAAAATATCTAAAAATTAAAATGCCTATTTTGCCCTCAACCATATAATTACATGTCTTCCCTTTTCTTTCTCACTCTCACATGTCCTCTCTTTATCAGCAACGCCGCCGCTACCATGAACTATATATGTTGAAGCTATCGCCGTGAACCACGCTACTACCATCGTGATCTAACCTTGAACCTGGTCGCAAGATCAACCTCTCCGCCGCCGAGCACAAGATCTTTGGCATAGTTGTTTCGCAATACATATCGATGCTGGTTGCCGGGGGTGGGGGTTAAGAACGGCGGCGGCATGGATTGTGGTATTTTAAGGCTGGACTTTCGGCGACCACCATGGCTGTGGAGTTTATTTGCCTTTGCTGGAAATGATTCGAAGCAGCAGTGATGACCTGCGACGAAACCTTGTAGCGATGATGACAATCTGTGGCGGCGATCTGCAACGTTATCTGTGGTGGCGATCTACAACTATGTCAGCCCACGGCGGCGATGGCACAGCTGTGATATTGCCCCTTTTATTTGGCTAACAGAAAATACGTGATAGAGCTCCTTAGGGCCTGTAGCAATTAGGTTCAATTCCATTCCCTTGCATCTTCTAACAGCAGCTGGGACATTTTTTTTTGGTCCTCTTTAGCCCTCTTTGATTTGTTGCTGTCTTTGATTTGATGAACAAGAAGTGTGTTATGTGGGTTTGTTCCATAGAAAAGTGTGGTAGGTGACAGGTCGGTAACGGTGATGATGATGATAATGGCGACCTTAATCCTAACCATAATTGTAAAATTAAAAGTGTAATTTATTTAATTTAATTATTTTAAATAATAATAATAAATTTAATTTATATAAATAAATATGATTGTAATTAAATATAATTAATAGTCTTTTAAATTTATTTTAATTACATTTTAATCATTGTAATTGTTTAGTTAAAAAATAATGGGGTAGTTTGGTCCATTAATGCAAGTTTTTGTTGAAATTTAATGCCACTATAAGGGTAGTAAGGTCTTTTCAATTTAGTTGAAGGGTATTTTGGTCACTTCAAATTATTTTTCTGACAAAATATATTACTTTTTGTACGGAGGGGAGGTTTTGCAAAAAAGGGCAAACCTCAGGGGGACACGTTGTAACAAAAATGCAAACCTTAGGTTTGTTTGCAATTATGTCAGACCTCAGGAGAGGTCATTGTAGTTTGCCCATATAATTTTAATCATTCAATGGTTCAATCCCCATGAGATATCTTTAAAATTGCAGAAGCGTCTGTAACCTGAGTAAATGTTATATTGAATAACACCACATAAACAACATATAAACTAATATATTACAGCTTTAGGGATTATTACTTTAATTCGTGCTTAGTGTTTTCAGCTGAATTTTTCAGGGTGTTTTACTATGTGCAAAACTATCCACCCTGCGGGAACAAATAAAATACCATCTAAAAAACACCTTTTGGCAGAATTTTAGATTTTACTTTACCCCCAAACTTACGATAAAATCACACATAGACCTATTTGATTATACTTAAATTATTGCTAAACACTTCCACTACCTTTTGGTAAGAGGGTTATTTAGTTATAATTTAAGCACTCTCAAATATTCTACTCACTTATCCCACACTAAGACATTGATCACCTTTTGGCAGAACAAATGCTCTCATGTAGGTAAGTGCACTATAAGACCTCAATAAGACCAATGCCTTAAAATTTCAAAAAATAATAATAATAATAACCTCCATGAACATGTCACCTTTTGGCAGGCATTATCCACTTTGGCTACCATCCTTGAAACGGTCAATTTACCGGTCTTCCTATACCCCAAGGAAGAACTTATGCTGCAGAAGTTTTATTTATTTAAGTTCAATAATTTCTTTATAATACACATAAACTAAACCCAAACATTATGGAACACTTGATTTCACTGTAATTTAAATGGCTCTAACACAAATAAAACTAAGCCTCGTCATACATATCAAGAAATTACAATGAACAATCTAAAACATGCACATCAATCAAGATTTAAAAATCTTAGTTCTTTCTATACTTTAATTAACTTAATGCATGTAATTCAAGATAAATTAACTCATAACAAAGATCTCAAATATACCTCATAACAGAGATATCAAATAATACTTCAAGAAGCATATATGCATGTAAAGCAAGTTTTTAATACCTCAGTGTACATTAATTGACCATGACATTGGATTCACCTTATATTAATATATATAAACCCTTATTCAATATATTTACATGACATTGGATTCACCTCTCTGTCATGCATATATATTGACCATCAATTAATGAATTGAAAAGAAACTGGTAATATGTGATTAATCCAATAAACATGCTTGAGACAAATATCAATTGATATCGTTCAGGTTACACTAACCTTATATTCAATATTCATCAAGTTTAAATCTGATATCAAATAATTTACTCATACACTATATATACAATTGTATATACGTACATGCTGGACAAATTAGTAACTTAATAAACATATATATACTAGTCCATATAAACTAACTTGTAATTTTAGATGAAACTAGTCCATGCATGAAACAATAGATTTTCAAGTTTAAAATTAACTTGTAGATGAACCCACTCCAAATTCATGAAACCACAAACTTTATTATTCTTCATGTTCGTGCTGTACATATATGGATGTGGTGGTTTATGACTTCAAATAATGCATCAAAGCTGAAAAAATTAGACGGTGAATATAATATCCAATCATACTTCATACTTTATCCAATCAAACTTCACACTTTGAAGTTTCCTCAAATAATCTATTAACATACATATTACAACAATGTATATGTATATATGTACTGGGCAGATCAGTCTCTTCTTAATCTTATTTAATCATTCAAGGAGTCCAAGAACAAAGATTCATTCATTTGGGTTAAATACTCATCAAGTTTCGACTTGACATCCACTCGTTTATTAATACATAAATTGGATATTATATATATATATTAAATATTCAATTAAACATCAAATTCACAAATCTTTTCAGACAAATTTATTCAAACATATATACAAAATATTATATATGCTGGACAAGTCATGTTTCTACCTAATGCTTTAATCCAGTACAAATAAAAAAAACTCTATAATCATTCTCGGTCCATGTGCCATTCAGTAATGCATCAAAATGAGACTATATGCCAAATAGCTTATGTGTCAAACTTATATTATGTATTTGTATATATAGCCAGCACCGGAGATTTCACCTTAAACTTTCATCCAAACATGCACGATTACCAAGGTAAAAAAAAAATGTGTTTGTTTATATTATATCAACAAGAACGTAGACCCACATTACCATGTTTCTAATCAAGCAAACGATGGCAATAAAATCAATGCAGCGGTATAATCGTGCCCGCAGTTCATGATCCGATTCCTTCAAATTAATATATAATAAACTTTCAATTCCTTTGTCTTGATTTCTACGAGAAAAAATTTTAAACCCTAACATTGCTCTGATACTAATTATTAAGTTTTAATTAAATTAATTCATGTAGAAATCAAGAATACATTAATTAATTAAAGAGTAATTTAGACTTGTACCTGATTGATTATTAACACACATACCTTTAGAATATTTATGTAATCCTCTGTGAGTTCCTACAAAAAGTAGAGCGCTTTACCCCCTTCGCACATCAAGGCGAGCAGGATGAGAACAATCAGTCAGCTCTCCACCGTGATGAAAGGAGGATGGACGATTTGCCGCCAAATGTTCGTCGAGTTGAGGATCACGAAGGATCGACTCACGTTGATCCGCGACATGAGCAGATCAGACAGAACGAAGCTATGACCTTCGATCCACATCGGGAAAGGTTCAACCGAGAAGAAGTGATAGAGGTTGATCGCCGCCGAGTTGTCGATACGATAGATCTGAATAAGGGTTTTAAAATCCTTATATATAACAACAACATGGGAGGACGGCTTCTCTACAAACAAGTACATCTAAGTCTCCTTTCTTGTCATGGAAACTTAGATATCAATGGTTAGAAATGAATCACACCAAATAAGTTGGTAAACCACAATCCAACGGCATAAAATCATACTCCCAATTAGACCACCAAATTGGAAAGTACAAACCCAATCCATCAAGTATCAATGATTACATTACAATCCTATTTAGAAAACGTAGTGCATAGGACCATAAAATAATTTTTATTATTTAAATATATATATATATAAATTCCAACATGCGGCACTGCACCGGCTGACGGTGATGACAAGGACGGTTCGCAGCAGAGATAAGGTGGATGGTGGGTTTGCAAGGCGGCTCAGCGGGGTTGAGTTGCCGTCTTCTTCGCCGGAAGTAATGAGGATTAAAAAAAATGATGAAAAAAAAAGAAGCTAGAGAGAGAGAAAAAACATAGAGAGTCTGAAAGTTGAGAGAAAAACGATAAGGTTGAGGAGAGAGAAAGGAGACCCAAAAAAAAAAAAAAATTAAAAAACATTTGTTTTATTCCTAATCTCAAGCCATATGAATCCGACGGTTTAGATCGAGAGCTATATATATATACGGCAACACCAGGGGATCCGAATCTGCTCAAATACACCTCTCATTGGAGCAAATTCAGTGCATATCCAAGGGCTGAGACCACCTCAGCCCATTTGCCAAATCATCGCCCAATCACCTAGTCAGCATTTACACAAAAAAAAATTACTGATGTACTATTTTTATTTACCACATATACGAATACCCCATACACTTATACTAATACACCATACACTTATACATTATACGAAATCAGAATACATAATTTACAATTACATTTAATATTTTTTGTAAAAAATTACTTTCAACTTTACCTTTGCGGGTAAAATTACAGAACCCTAATCTCGCTCCTCTGCTCTTCGTCTTCGTCACGTTCTCTGAACCTTCTTCCACTGTTCTTCTTCCTTCCAACTCCTGTAGTCTCCTCTTCATCTTCGTCTGAAGTTCAAAATTTCAAAATTTAATGGTTAGGTTAAAATCTATAATGAGGAAGAAAACCAATAAACGTACATTTCAAGTATCTAAGAAGAAGAAGTCAATTTCTACCAATGACGCTAGAATAGAGAACGTCTCACGTGAAGGACAAACCTCATGTGAAAGACGAAGCAGTGTTGGTATTTCTGGTGGCGAGCAGGATTTCGTGAACCGGCCTCCCACAGTGTTCTTAATGTATAGGTAAACGTTGATTATGTATCGGTTTGTTTTAGGGTTTAGAAATTTATTTTAGATTTTATGGTTGGGAATAGTGAAATTGAGTTTTGGAAATTAATTTTTTTAACATGTTAGGAAAATATTATGATGGTATATGCAATTGATACATGATACATGTGTTAAAAAGTTGTGATAATAATAATTTGTTATTTCTGAATATGAAATCTTCCTACGTATACTGAAAGTGTTTGTGGTTGTTATTATTAATTTAGGAATTGTGAGATTGAGTCGTGGAAGTTAATTTTTTTAAGTTGTTAGGTCAATATGTTGATTCAATAAAAATAATAAGTTAATTTCATACATGATACATGTTTAGAAAAGTTGTGAGCATAATAAATTGATCTGTCCAACTTTTGTATTGTATTGCGTTACAAATAGTAGGTGATGAAATATGCAAATCTTCCTACATATATGTTGAAAGTATTTGTGGTTCTTATTATTAATTTATGAATTGTGAAACTGAGTTGGGAAAGTTAATTGTTTTAACGTGTTAGAAAAATATGTTGATGCAATATGAAATTCATACATGATACATGTAAAAATAAATTGTGATAATATGCAATGCATACATGAAGGCCCGAGTGCATTAGAAAGTACCGGCAAAAGCACTCAAAACATGATAGGTTACCGAAGGCAGTGATGCTTGCAGTGCACAAATCTGCTAGACAGACATGGAATGCAATGTCTGTTGCTGATAAAATGCCATGGATCACGGAGTGTACAAGACGAAAAGAATAGTACGACAAGCTTCTTGAAGAAAGAAGCCCCAAAAAAAGAAAGGGTGATTAAATTTTAATGTAAATATTTTATGCATGATGTGTATAAGTACTGGACCGGTTCCAGTGAGACGTGAATGGAGACGATTTTTCTCCCACCCCGGGTAGATAGACTAAAGCTCCAGCAACATGGTGACCGGTGAAACCCAGAAGCATCGGCGACATAATAGATCCACTAACGGCATCATTTTGATTTCTATGTCTTGGAAGCGAGGGACTGCTCTTTAAGACTTTTGGAACTGGCCTTGACGTTGCTTCCGACCTTATTGCAGAAAGCTCCACGGTGGCGCGTGTGGCGCGTATAGGGAAGGCAATCTGCATGGAGACAGAGTAGTCACTACAGCAGCCGAACAGTTTCGTTTTGAGTTTTTGCCGCTTCACCACCTTCGTTGCTGCCTAGCTCTCTATCGACCATCATCTGCCATCACGACTTTCTTACTTATCACTGTCGAATCTCGCCAAAAAGTTCAACAGCCCCTCCATCGTTGTCCGTGGGTTCTTCATTGCTCACGATCGATTCAAATGCCCATCGTCTTGCAACGTTGCTAATCTATCGTCGAGGTCTCCGTCTTTCCAACGGCATCCACCATCACCGCTATGTATTGCCACCTCCTCCATTGTCGCAGTGCAGTCCGAGCCCCACCGTTCAATTTCTGGCCCGATCAATCTTGCGGCGGTATACGTGCTTCCGCCTCCACTCTCTATTTTGGGTCTGCATATTATTGATTGGGCTTTACAACAGTGATAAACATATCTTTAGGGGTTCCTCTTAGTTCAATTGGGTTCGCCGTGGGTATGATTGGCTTTGTTGTAGGTTAGATTGGGTGATGAAAAGCGCAAAAAAAAAAAAAAACTTGGGTGGTGCTGATGGTGGTGGTTATATATATATATATGATTCTATGGGTGGAAAGTGATGGTACGGATGGTACTGGTGGTGGTTGGTCGCGATGGAGAGGAGAATGGAAATGCATTTGAGAAAAAGAAAAGACTGACAAGGACAAATTTGTGGCTGAAATAAACTGGGGGTAATTGCATCTTCTTAATAAATCTGATTTTAATATTGAGGGGTAATTTCATCTTTTCAGAGGGTTTAAAGCCTTGTTTGGTTAGAGTTTCATATAAGGAATGTCTGTGTCAAAAAAATAAATTTCATCTGAACCTAAACAGGCTAAACAGGTGTGGCTGTATTTTATTCATTATTATATTATAAAAAAATTTGAATAAATGTTTAATTAAATTGTTCCATTAAGTGTTAAAAGGTGGATGACCATTAAGTAGTTTCTCCTGATGAGTGGTCATTCAATAAATAGAACTTTTTTAAAATAAGAAAAAAAAAAAAAATTTAATGATGGTCGGCAAGAACTAGGAACAAATGGATCCCATTTAAGACTATATTTGATACAATGAAAAAAAAAAGAAAAAAAATAGAAGAAGGTAGGACTCCGTATTTCATTATAGTATGTGGTATATTAATGAATTTTTTTAAAAATTGAATAATGATAATAATGAAAAGAAAGAAAATAAATCTATTTTAGTAAATTTATAACTATGCCTTTTGTTTTTATGGATTTTGTCTTTTATAAAAAAAAAAATTAATATTGACAAAGTTTATTTAAAAATATTAGTATTTCCTTTCATTTTTTTTTTTCTGAATCTTTATTTATTTTTGCTGAATACATTTCTTTTTATTTTAAGATAATAATAAAACCAATTCATCAAGTTTTAATGTATCACTCCAAATTCATCCATTTCTTTTTTTTTCTTTTTCTTTTTTTTTTTTCCAAAATTTTCTACCGAACACAAAAAAAATAATAAAGTGGAGTTGTTCGAATGGAAAGCTACAAATTGATGAATTGCAATGAATATATATATATATATATATATATATATATATATCTGTGTGTGTGTGTTTTGAACCCTTTCATAGAGTTTGATGAGTGAGTAGGACTTTCCACACTCATCATGGTTAAAATCAATTGTGTCAGCAACATTGAGATCCAGCGCTGCTGATGATTTGAAACAGTAGATAACAATGAAATTCCATGGAACCTTTAAAACTAATCATTTTTTCTTGGGTTAATTTTACTGACACCCTTTCATTTTTGACCATATTTCACCTACACCCCCTCTATGTTTCAATATTTCATGCACACCCCCTTGTCAAATATGTGATTTTACGATATTACCCATGATTATATATTAAAATTTATGTCTTTTGTAGGTTTAATGAAAAGACTAAAACACCCATATTTCTCTTTCTGTACCAACACTATATATATCTACCTCTCTAATATGGAGTGTATATATATATATAAAAATATACATATATGTATGTAAGTAAATTGTTCCTCACAGGAACCGGCCCAGTTGATGACTCCAAAGCGCCAAGGGAAAATCACCGAGGGACGAAGGATGCCATGCTGCCATGTAACCCACACCTCCATCGCGGTGGCGGGTTCAGTCGTCACCGATGAGGGGAGTATGCTCCTGGGCTGGCGCGTGCAAAGGGTGCTGGGTCGGAGACATACTGATGGCGGTAGAGGAGGCCGTTAACGACGGCATCGACGTCATGTCAATCTCTTTCAGCGGTATGACGTCAGATTACAGCCGCGATGGCATCGCAATCGGTGCCTTCGCTGCCATGGGGAAGACCTTGATTCCTCAAACTCTGTCACCACCGACGAAGACCTCAAAAACATGATCGAAGAATTCGACTGCCTAACCACCGTCGCTCGCGAACTTGCTGCGGATTGGGGTTCACGTGGAGGATCACAAGGCGATGATGATGGGCAGAATTGAAGGGCATCCTCATCTCGTGCTGCGATGTCATCCTCGAGATCTGTCCCGGTACCGAAAATCTCACCAAGAAGCTCATCAACGCTGACAAGTTCATTATCGTCGACGAAGAACTCGAAACTCGAAAACATGATTGAAGAATTCGACCGCCCAACCACTGTCGCTTACGAACTTGCAGCCGCTTCGGGTTCACATGGAGGATCACAAGGCGGCGATGATGGGCAGAATTGAAGGGCATCCTCGTCTCGTGCTCCAATGTTATCCTCGAGATCGGTCCCGGTATCGAAAATCTCACCTAGAAGCTCATCAACGCCGGCAAGTTCATTATCGTCGTTGAACTTGACACTCGTAATGTCCTCGAGTTGGAGCGTCATTTCCAGATTAGAGAGCGACTCAGTTATTGTGTGTGTACAGTGAATATATGTGTGTGAGAGAGTCAGAGGATATATGAAGTGTATGATATATTGTTGTACTTGTCACAAGGGTAGTTTTGTAACTCTGTAATACTATATGAGGTTAAAAATGACATTTCAGACATTGTAAAGGGCAAAATTGACCTTACACTCATTTATTCCTCCTGACATCAGCATTAGTAGTCTATTACTTAACGGCAGGGGTAACATGGTACATCTGGTCAAAAGTTAGGGGATGTGCGTGGAATATTAAAACCTTTAGGGAGTGTAGGTAGGATATGATTAAAGGTGAGGGGGTGCAGGTGAAATTAACTTTTTTTTGTTTTTAAATCCAAGGCATCACCAATCCTGTAGAAATTAGGGCCATCTGGTGAATTACCGATGATGTTCATCATTTGGTGTTATATTTAATATATGTAGAGAGAGAGAGAGAGAGAGAGAGAGAGACTTTACAGCAAAGGAATCATGTTGGAGTGTTGGACAACTCACACCCATGGGACACCAATTTGTACTGTTCCTTTCCCACCAAATGCCAACCTGTGATAAAGAATGCCCCAACATCAAGAGTTCCACTGTCCACCCCCATAGCACCTAATATCAGCCGCCCAAGGCACGTCCATTCTCCACTTGGCATCAATCCGATGTCACAATTTTTATTTTTTTCCTAATCATTCGAGACGGACACACCTGTTAGGAGAGGTGGTTCTAAATTAAATCACTGAGTAATGTCTGAATAATTTTCACTTGTTAAGACACACAAAGGCGTATTTGAAGAATTGGGTGGCATTGAACAACACAATTCAATAAATAAATAAATATTTGTTTTGACTCTTGAGCGGTTTGCAAAACCCAAATTTCATTAACGATACGTACATTATAATTGTAATCATTTATGGTTATGTTATTCTACATTGTTTTGGAATTGAAATTAGTTAAATCAAAAAAAAAGTTTAATTCAACTTTTTATAATTTTAAATTAAATTTTTTTTTTTTTAATTTCAATTTCAAAACTCTAATTTTATAGAAATCAAAGATAGATTTTTCACTTAAAATTATAATAAGGGAGTAGGAGCATCTTTATTGGAAATATTATGGACGGGCTCTTTCAATGATCTGGCTATCAATTCATAGCTCAATAATGACATATACAAAAATTATGAACAAGACTTGGATTTTAATTTTAACTACAAGCAGCTCACGGTTTAGTTCCATGTTATGATCACAGTGGTATTTAATTATTTGAGATTTTTCATACAAAATGTCATATTTAAGCATAATGATAATCATGGCACTACAAAAGCTAAGCTATGTAGAAATGCATATATGGAAAATATTATTTTACATTCATATTAAAAAAAAAAAAAAAGGGTGTTAAAAATTCATATTTTAATTAGTTTTTTTATTTTAGAGTTGTATTTTTTTTAAAAAAAAATTCTTGTTTAGCAAGTCTTGGACTTTAAAAAATTATAATCCTTGTCCAATAAAAAATTGGATTTGAAACTCTATAAATAGATACATAAGTTTTGGATTGAGACTTATGAGATTGAAAAAGATGTAATTTCATGAGAGAGTTAATGGGTAGAGGTAGTTTATAAGTTGGTAGAGTAGGATAAATACTGAGGGTCACTGGTAATGAGGAGACAGACTCGTGGAGTGGTACATAGTGAAAAGACATACATAGTGAAAAGACATGTACCGGTTTTGAATCACAGTCCTAATGTAAGATAGGATTTTGGACAATTCGACAAGTCCGTTTTTTACCCTAATGGAGGGTTTTTTTATTTTTTATTTTTATTTTTTTGTGAAAACGATGCATTGAGAAAAATCCATTAACTTTAACTTGCGGACATATTGGCTTTTGGTTGAAAATCTTCGTTTAGATTTCTGAAATCGCGTTTTCTTATCTTATAAGAGTTTGTTGATTATTTGGGGATTTTTGTTCATAGCCTAAACAAAGTCGGATTCATCTCAATTTTTATATTTAGTAGTTTTTATTGATTAGTTTTGTTATTCTATTTTTTCTATAATTTTTTTTAGACAAACTTTATTTTTAGACTTATTCTTAGTGTTAATATTTGTTTATGTTTTAGTTTCCTTCTGTTTGGTTTATTTTATTATAAATACATGTACGGCAAATAGCATAATTAATTTTATTTATTCAATAATTAATACAATATCATATTTTCTCCGAATTTATCATGTACTTTATAGATTCAAAGTTATGAAGCATTCACAATAAACTTAAACAACTTTGAATCCACAAATTTAAAGAAAATATGATATTATATTAATAATTGAATTAATAAAATTAATTATGCTCTTTGTAATTCAAGTATTTATAATAAAAGAAAACCAAAAAAACTATTACCACAAAGAAGCATAATGGTAAAAGAAAAATAATACTGAAAATAAGCCTAAAAATAAAGTTTCTCTAAAAAAATTAGAAAAAAAATAGAATAAGAAACATAATCAATAAAAACTACTAAATATAAAAACTGAGATGAATTCAACTTTGTTTAGGCCTCAAACAAAAATCTCCAAATAATCAATAGGTCTCCTATAACTATAAGAAAACATGATTTCGGATCCCTAAAGGTTTTCAGCCAAAAACCAACATGACCCATAAGCTAAAGCTAGTGTGTTTTTCTCAATGCATCGTTTTCACTCAAAAAATACTTTATTCGAGTCAAATACAGACTTGTGGAACTGTCAATAATTCTATCCTGCATTAAAACCACGTTATATATTGTGTTTGTGTATGATTGCTTTGTTGGCTTTCATTGGATCTTTGTGTCAAGGTGAAGGAGATCCAGAAAACATAAAGAGATCTAAAAAACATAAGGAGTCTCAACGAGTGCTACAATGAGTTTCAGTTGCAGGTGGAGTCAATTGGCTTGGTTACATGACATGGAACTCGAGTAGTCAAGTGGGGCCTTGGAGGTTTGACTGATCGAGCAACATACAGTATGAACTATCAAAGTTTTGCAACAGTTTCGTTAAGATTAAAACTACAAAAGAATTGTCCTAATTAATGTCGTAGAAACTATAAGTGGCTTGATGGAATTTGAACTAAGGTGGATATTGTTGAAAATTGTGTCTCAAATTTCTATTCTAATTAGGTTTCCATTTTAGAATTGTATTCCGTTAGAAAATTCTTGTTAAGTAAGTATTGGCTCTAAGAAATTGTAATTCTTATCGGAAATTGTGTTTGGAACTCTATAAATAGATACTAAGTTTTGGGTTGAGACTTATAAAATTGATATAGATGTAGTCTTACAAGGAAATTGATAGGTAGAGGGAATTAATGGGTTGGTAGAGTATGAAAAACATGGATAGTCACTAGTAGCGAAGAAATAGGCTCATGGAGTGGTACACTATGAAAAGACGTATATGCGGTATTGATACCCTATTGTTGTAATATTTTTATAAATTATAGTGAAATCATTTTTCATCCGTGTATGTAAGCCGATTAACGATTTTAGTTAAATTATGTTATATCTTGTGTTTGTGTGTCACTTTTATTGGATTTTTGTGTTCTCTCGCGCTCTCGCTGCTCCCAACATAGACGTAGAAAGGTACTTTGTATATTACATTTTTTTTTACCTAATTCATAAGCAAATATTGTCCTTGCTGGCACGCTTGGCTAGCAAGCTTTTAGTATATATATATATATATATATTTCTGGACAATTTATGTTACTTCTTAATAGAATGAATCTATTTGTTGGAACTTGGAACAGTTTAAATGCATGATTTCAACTCATTTGGACTAAACTCGGCTGTTGAAAGATTCCAAATTTGCTTCTCAAACGAACTTGAAAGATTCTCAATTTGCTTCTCAAATGAAGTATTGAAAAATAATATACTAAATTGCGTGTGATCTTACGTTAGTGGCATTCGAAAATAATAATTGGGCTGAACTTCAACAACCGTTCTATTCAGGCCCAACACTTCAATCGAAGTGTTGGGCCTAGCACATTCCATGGAAAAATGATATTCCCAAGTGTTGGGCCAAATCTCATTTTTGAATCGCACGCCAAATGCGAAGAAGAGAAATAGTGGAGAGTTGAAGTTCAAATGCCGGGCCTTTACCGATCAGTTATTGGCCATGGTCATTTGGCTGAAGCAGGCACTAAAGACTGATTTTTTTAATTTTTTTTTTTTAGTTAACTTACACACATGTCTGTATTGAAGTTCGAACTTCTGACCTCTTTTTGAGAAGTAGGAGTTTGTCCACTAAAAATTCTAGAATTCCATAGGAGTACCATACTCCCGGGTATCCAAGCCATTAGATGTGGTGATGGGGTCCACCGATAGATGATCCAACCACTGAGAAACCCAAGGGTACAGTCCTAGAGCTTCTCATCCATGCAGCACCATTAGGAAAAAGAAACTCAATTGCGCATGGCCATAACTTTATTGAGAATTCGAGATACCATACCCTGGCATGCATCATTGAAAAATCTTAGCTTGATTAGGCCTCTGTGAAACAACATTGTTCACCCTTTGACAATATTCAGGGTCATTCAAGGAAAACTTTGGCCAAACGCGGAAAACAAAAACAAAGACAAACCATTGTTTCTGTACATACAGACCTTAATTCACATCAAACAAACAGTGGCGGATTGTTACAATGTATAAATCATTCTAACGAAGTTTGCAATAGGATAAAAAACAAGACATAAAAATAAAGAGGAAATCGAAAATGTGACCACCAAGAGTCTAGCCTAGTGGTATCTTCTCTTCTCACGTGGAAGAATGAGGGTTCAAGTCCTCATTCGGATGTTATAATGTGGGTTTGTTCATACCTAACAAAAATAACACAAAAAGTTTAGAAAATGTGGCAATTGTGCTTGCCAAAAACAGATTCCAACTTAAGCAGAAACTCTGTTGTGATTATGTTGTGTTTGATTTACTCATTAGAGCCTTTTTGGTATGGGTAAAAGTAAAAGGGAAATGGAGGAAGGAGAGGGATATGGAGGAGGAGAACAGGTAAGGGAAAGGAAAGAAAGCAGGGAAGTCCCTTCCTTCCAAGTTCCAAGCCACCCTATCCTTTTCTCCCAAAAGTGAGAGGAAAGGAGGAAGGAAATATCTCCCATCCTTTCTCTGAATTTTTATTTTTCAATTTTATATATCTATCATTCAATAGCTTTCCTTTCTCTTTGCTCCTTTTTGACTATTCAAAACATGTTCGTACTTTGTATAAAGTGAAGCAATTTCACTTTGTCTAAAGAGAAGATAGATTTTATTGTTTTCCAATCTCATCTTAACACTAAACAAGCACAGTGTTGCTGGACATGATGCTCCATCCATAAGAAACCCATGCTAATTATGAGAACAATACAAAATTCAGAAAAACTTCAGTTTATTGGACTTTTCTAGTTGGAGATTCCCAAGAATTTGTGTCGACGGTTAGAGATCTACAGAAATGTTACAAAATACACAATTTTGCAATGCATCAAATTTAAAGAAGTCAAATAACCTACAATTATCAGTGTGAGAGTCATCTTAACACTTACATATAACTCTCTGAAGTGCTTGTATGATCATCCCTGTGGATGCAACAGTTGATCCCTTGAACTGCAGTTTAAACACGGGTCACGATTAAACAGAGTTACTAAGAAGTAATAGTCATCATCGCGAACTGACTCAAAAATTAGAATGTCAAACAATTCCTGAACATATCTAAAGGAACAATCTTACTTTTTGGAATGGAATGTCCAGATAAGTAAATGAATACTCATTATCTTTGTGTGATGCTGAGTACAAACCTTGGATTTAATGTTCAAGGAAAGAATCCCATCAACGTTGGAGGATTGAACCGAGTGAGAATCTAGGTGGAAATTGCTTATTGCATCCATAATTTCAAGCAACAAACACTCCCTCCAAGGACACCTAATCTCGATCAAAACATCCTTCTCAGTCATTTTGACAGTTACATTATCAGTTGAGCTATCTTTCAATTGAACAAGGTTGATCTCCGGCTCTCCTCCATCAATATCACAAGCTTTCCTCTTGTTTATCGAGGGCCTCTTGCCAATACCAGTACTGTTCCCGTAGTTATCGGATGTCCTCTCTGTAGTATCTTGGGGTTTCTTCCTCGTCATTGCATCTAAATCTGTTACCTCCCTGCAACATTCCAAATCATCAACCCTTCTCTCAAGCTCTTTAAGATATTCGATTGTGCCATCGAGTATAGAAACTTTGTCAACCTGCACAAAATAATATAGAATAATAATAACAACAACGACTACAACAACCATGGTAATAATAAATAAATAAAGTAAAAGGCCAAATGTTCTCTTGATTAACTACCTTGCTAGTGGAAGGGATCAATGATCCAAGAACCGAATATCTTTCATTTATATTTTCCCTTCGCCTCCTCCCTGAGAACAGATTGGTTGTGCCAATTTCATCAACCTGCGGTCTCCATAGTCCATCTTCTCTGCTATTATCTTGTCTGGACTCGATCAAGCGACCACCATGCATTCGAGCAACTTCAAAGAGCACCTTCTTTAATACTCTTTGTGGAGTTCCACTTCTGTGTTTCCGGATACCTACTGGTCCTTTCTTCCAGTCAATAAAGCTGGATTCCTTATGACACTTTTGGAAGTATGGTCCCAAAACCAATTGGTGGGAGCTCTTCAAAAGGGATGAAACAACACTATGATAGTGGATATCATCATTTGGAAGATCCAATGAGGTCAGTTTCGTGTGGTTGCACTCTTGAAGGTCAAGTAAACAACTGTCCTTTTCAGGAGTTACAAAGGTTTGGGATATAGAGTCACTTGAATTTGAGGAATTTTGGACACAGTTACTGACCTCATCATCCATGAATTGCCAGCTTTGTACTTGAGAAACACCCCCATTTAAGCCTTCTACCATAACCGATTCCTCTGTCTGTTGATTGGGCAAAAAACCACTCGAAGTGTTATTGGGAGCACAAAGATTTACTTCTCTGCATTCTACGGCAGGATCAAGATTGGTGTCAAGCTTATTGTGATTAAGCTTGGGAAGGACAAGGTCTTTGTCAGTTCTTGTATTTTCTGAGGCATAATTAGATATCTTCGGAACAGTTGGGTATGGATTCTCCAAAAAGGTAGTTTTAATGTGCTGAATGAGAGTGGGATCCTCTAAAACCTTCAGAACACAAATTACGACAGAAAAACATGACTTAGAATTAGAATGAAATGTACAAAAGCAAACCCTAGTGATTTAGATTTGAGGTGCGAATCTGACACTAACTTACCAGCTCAGTTACCCCCAGCTCAACCACACCGCCTAAAAACGGAAAGCATACCACAGTCTGCGAGTCAATAACAGGATATATATATTAAATAACACAATTCTCAAGAGAAACCACATAGACTAAATGGCAATATTGATTCTCTGATCTTTTCGTGTTCATAAGAGCAAAATGGTACCTGAATAGATGCACTCTGAGGAAGATAGTCGGTTCAAGTCCAGTTGTTTAACATAAATGAAACATAAAAAGGACATTCAGTTTTTTTAGAGTCATTTTGAGCATAAAAGTCATTCCATAGAAAATGATGTTTCATTCAGATTTAAATTGTGAGATACTATTTAAGGGGGGAAAACAAGAGAAGAAGAAGAAGAAGAAGAAAGAAAGAAAGAACTAAATACCTTTGCCAACAGAGAGCGACTGAATACTTTGCTATCGGCACAATGAGCATTGCACAGCCAGATGGGCTGTCCGTTGGCTAATGTTCTTCCCGGCAACCTGAGGAACCATTTTTCAATCAATTCACTGCTAATTTTATTAAGTCACTGTAGATGTAATATTGATGCCATGCTTTACAGATACGCAGAAATGACAATTTAATGAAACACAGACAATATTTAAATTGGCAGACGGTTGGTAGAAACTGGAAATCACACTCTAAGAATCAAAATGCAGTAGTTCAGCAATAATAAGGTCCAACATGAGATGTAACAAAATTTATGACCAAATGCAAACATCAGATGGTGGCAGATGAAGTAGTTAATTCAATGCAGCTCTACTTAGAGGGGATAAGCTGTTAACTCCCATCTTTTTTCATGCAATGACCATTGATAGTCCACCAACATCACAGCGCAGAGGAACCATTTTTTTCTGAACTTCAACATTTTTTGCCAAAATGATAACAATGTTACTCTTCACCATGATATGGTGCTCCACAATCGGAAAATCAGAAAGGCCATAATAGCTACTAACAAATCTGGATTGAGTTAAGAGCAATTGTATAAAGAAAGTTTACCCTTGGCCAATATTGAATACGAAGGACATGCAAACCAAGTAATACCACTCCGTATCCGTGAGGTCTTCAGGGGACAATGCAGCTGAAGGCCTTCTAGCTTGTGGGTTGGTCTCAGCTACCGAAAGGGACTCATAAAGTTCTTTCAATTGCTCACTCCTCTGCAACCCCAGTTGATCGGCATTGAATTCTACAGCCTGAACTGTTTTCCTTGTCTTAATATCTCCATTGTAGTACCCATCACCCCATTCCAATACCCTAACAAATACCATCCACTATCAACAAACATGTATGTCTATTTATATCAAACATGTGGTACAAGTAACATCTAGAGGATTTCACTTCCCTTGACAGTTCAATACAAATTATTACAGCATCAAAGCAGCAGATATTCAGAATTTCAAAGGGATCTAAGACAGCTCAATACAAATTATTACAGCATCGAAGCAGCAGATATTCAGAATTTCAAAGAGATCTAAGTAATAAACCACTTATATAAACAAATTTTGCAAAACAAAGAGAAGTGTACTAGGAAATGAAAATTTCCATAAATCTCAAATGCATTCCCTTCAACAGATTAAGCAAACAATAAAACTGATAGAAGGAGTAGAAAGTTACTTGAAACTCGACCCAAAAAAAAAATTTTGAAGGAAAAAAATTTGCATAGATATGTTCTTAGAACACAACCCACAAGACATGTTCTTGTATTCTAACCTACATGGCACCCAATTTCCCCACCCCCATGAAAATATATATATATATATATATAAATAATAAATAAAAAAAAAATCTTAACTGAAGAAAATGCCATAGATAATTTCTATTCTAGAGAGAGAAGGAAAAAGATGAAGTGAAGAGAGATGGAATGTTGAATACCCTGGCTGTCTTGATGAAATGGACCAAAAGATTGCATAGCTCCACTGAATGCTTCTCACAGCAATAGCAAGCTGCTTCTTTAGGTTTTCTGACAATCCATCCTGGTTTTGTAACCCACTACTAGCCATAACTTACCAATCTAAACTTCACCTTTTTCTCTCTCTACATAAACATCTATAGAATCATGGGAAACCCCACCACTTAATAAGATCCCACAAGCCTAAGACACAATGATTTTTAGGAAGAAAAAAAAAAAGAAAAAAAGAAGAAGAACAAATGTATCAAGAAATTCAAAGCTTTGACTTGACTTCTTGATTCTTAGAAAACTACTCTTGATTGAATCAACTAGATCTTAAACCAACCACCATAGCTCCAAACAAATAGATGAAAAAATTGAAGAGGGTGTCTCTGGTTAGCTAGAAACCAAGAGAATGGGAAAGAGAAGTAAGTGGTGCTCACAAGTAGACCATCACTGGACGAAAGGTTCAAAGCCCAGTAATAAATAATTATCTGTTGCCTACAGAATCAGCAGAACACTCACTCCAAAAACAACCAAACATAAATATATTATATAAAATTGTATCTCTGGTTTAATCTTATAAATGGGTACTAAGATTTTTCACCAGAAATACAGAATTTCATGTCAACTAAACTCAGAAAGACAGGATCTATTATTGGGGAGAGAGGGTGCGGGAACACTAGGAATAACTGCTGTTTTTTTCCTTTCTTTTTTAAAGCTTTTTAGTGTGAAGGCCGACACTGCCCGATTTTTCTTTCTTTTTTTAAAAAAATATATATATACACATATATATATTGATTTTGTTTTTTGGGTTCAGTACTTTCAGTAACTACTTGAGACTAAAATGGAAGCAAAGACACTAGTTCTATGTAAACCAGAGTTAAAAACTGTGGATTGAAGTCCTGAATTGCACACAGACGAATGAGCTGTTTTAATCCAAACACACGCATAAAGAAGAAGATGCAAGTGACGGGGAATGAATGGTCTCTCTCGCAGTAACAGTTGAGCAGTCGCACAGCTGTAGGATGTGGTCCGCTGATGTGGGTTTGGCTAGAAATAATAAGGAAAGAACCAAAAATAATAAAGATGTGCGGTTATTATTGCTGCTATTATTTTGTCCACTACGGTTTTGATGTCCTCCAAATTTGAAGTGTCCATTTCTTTATTGTTCTCAAATATAAGTCATTGGAAGGGAAGTAGTAAATACCGGAGTGGAGATAGGGAGTACTGGGCTTCACGGGCCCACGTAAAAGGGTAGGAAATAGACAGGGCAGAGAAAGTTGAAACACGTGACGGAATATTTACAAGCCACCCCAACTCTCCGGCCGTCGTTATTCACCGATTCCATAGACCTGGTGATGCGTACTGTTCTGATCTGATTCTATAGTGAATCTAGAAACAACTCCATAATTTTCGATTTAATATAATATTTTATTTTTTCAGTAACGAATGAGAAGAAAACAATTTTTTGTAAAAATATTAATAATGTGAAACATTAAGTCTGTATCTAATATTTTTATATGAACATTATTATCATTATTCTGAATTTCTTTAGCATCATTCATGGAGATCCTGCAATTAAGGTGCATTTGAGCACTATTTTAGTGCCTTGGGACCCACAAGTTTTCATTGATGAATTTTGGTGGGAAATTCCTACACGTAACAGCATCTCAACTTCCACCAAGATACCAATCCATTCCGTAAGAAAGATTCTTGCAAATGTATTAACGGAATATAATACACATACATATGTAAAATATATGTATATAGAGTTCTGATCTTGCTCCTAGTAAAGTAAGAAAATTAATCCATATTTTTTATATAGACAGTTAGATTTAATTTAACGGTCATTTTTCAAATCTAGCTTTGACATTTTCTTTTAACACAAAATTACTCTCACCCTATTTTTAGTTTATATATTTAATTTTATCGTTACCACTTACGTAACAATAAAAGATAATTATCAACTTTCTCTCCATTTCTTCGTGTGTTGAATTTGAATCAATGGACAAAAGTGTGGACAAATGATTGATTACTCTCCATGGATAAGGTTGTGAGAAGAGGTCCACCCATGTTTTTGAGTTACCTTATTGTTTTCTGAGGTGAATTTTACAGTTCTACCATAGTCAGTACATCATCATCATCTAATAATCAAAATCACAAATTGACAAATTCAATAATGAATTTCATCAAATGCCCAACTTCAAATTGAAATCAGAAAGATTTTTTGTTCAAACTTTAAATGAAATTTTCTTCAATTTTAATTCCAATTAATCAATTCGATATTTTAAAATGCAATATTATATTTGTTGGTAAATTTACTTATACTAGAGAAGTATAATAATTTACTTATACGGAGAACAACAAGATGTTTTTTAAGAAAATGCTATAATATCATACTGTTGTTGCAAAATTGAAAGATACGGGTATTATTTTTCTTTCAAAGAAACATCTAAATAAAAACAATTTTTTAGTAAAATATACTAGTATTATTTTTTTCAAAAGTTTTTATTTTTATTTTGATAATTACCTTTTATTGTTTTAATAGGTGATAATGGTAAAATTAAATATACAAACTAAAAATATGGTGAGAGTGATTTTGTGTTAAAAAAAAATATCATAAGTGGGTTTGAAAAATGACTGTTAGATATCTAACGGTCTATATAAAAAGTGTGGATTAATTTTCTTTCTCCATAGGGAACAAGAGATCAGGACTCTATGTGTATATATATAATGTATATGTGGCCTTTGTGTCCATATCTATATATATGAATCAAGGGTGGTAATTTGTATTTGCGAGTCGTAATCATGTCGTATCAATTTAAGGGTATTATACTAAACAGCTTAACCCGAACACGACCCGTTTAATAATTGTGTCAGGAACTCTCAAAACTAGCCCGACCTGTTTTTTAAACGGATTACACCTGTTTAATAACCTATTTACAAAATAAATAAATAAATTATTAATATTACTCAATAAAATAAAAAATACTAAAAAAAAATATAAGTTTTAATCAACCAAATTACTAAATAGTTTTTAATTTACAAAAGATTAAATTCTAAGACACGAATTTATATAGTAATTTTAAAACTTAAATACAAATTTATTTACGACATATACAGTTAAACGTGTATATATGAGTTATACGGGTTAAACTCCTCAACCCAAATACGACACGATTAATTAAACGGGTTAATCGTGTTGACACATTTAAGATCAATCTAAACTCGTTTAACTTATACCGTGTTGACAAATTGTGTCAACTTTTATCCCCACTGTATATAATTATATGTGGGTTGGTGTTTCAAAATCTGGCCAAAAGATTACAAGTTCCACTTTGTATGCGGTGGAATTGACCCTCTCCGAATGGACCGAATGCACCAATATAATCCAATATTGTCTTCTATTGAATTGGCCAATCGCTTCTTATGCGTAATACCGTCTAAATTCAACGAAGTTAGGTAAAAAACTTTCAATCTTCCGTACCTTTTCTTTTCTTTCTAAATTTATTATAATATTACCATAAAGAATTATATTTTCCTGTTATAATGAGTGGATCCGATAAAGAACAAATCCCTCCTTGTAACACTTTGTTATATCCCTCCTCGTAACACTTTGCTATATAATTTATCTTATATCAATCAAGACTATCGATAACATTACTCATTAGTCATTACATAGTCTTTTCGTTTCTTCAGCGATTGCAATAGATATTTTTATTTTTATTTATTTTTAACAATTATAATAAATAGAATCCAATAAAAATTCTTGTCGGCCAGTATATAATATGAACACAATATTTATTTTAATCATCAATAGTTACATAAAACCAATTATGCGTGAATGTCGACACACGACTACTATGCAACTATTATGGCCATCCTAAGTGTCTAAAGTTAGGTTTTCTCCCACATCAATGTTTTCATATGTAATGGTTAAGATACAGGTAGTTGGTTCAACATAAATCATTTCATGCTAGACTCCAAAAGGAAATGGTCACTTTCAAATTAATGGATGAGCTAACAAATGACCAATTTCATGGCCCTAGAAGATGCATTAGAATTGAGAACTCTCTTTTTCATATTTGGATTCTACTCTGCTGGGATTATATATAGGACCAAAAATCATGTTATTTAGTCAACTAAATGGACATCAATCATCCAATTGGACAGGCTAGAGAGAGAGAGAGAGAGAGACATTAATTAGTGTCGAAACACATAAGTATGCAAAATATACATACATACATACATACATATTGTAATACTAGTGATGAGAAGTCATATTGGCATTTCACTTTTTAACATTTGCATTATAATTATTAAGTGAAATGACAATTCTAATCATAACTTTACAAGTAAATAATTGTTACTTTTTAAAAGACAAAACTGTCATTTTTTATTTCCTCTCCTTATCTCTAATCTTAATTATTTTAGGTCTCTTTTGACAAGATAAAAAATTAATTGATTAATTAAATAATTTTTTTTTACGGGACCAAGAAATAAAAATTTATGTTGAATAAATTGACTCTTTTGACCGGACCAAAAAAATATAAAGTAATCATTAAAAGAATTATCTCTTTCGACATGAAAAAAAAAAAAAAAAACTCGAAAAAAAATATTTCTTGAAGAAATTATTTTTTTGTCAAGATCCCAAAAGAAAAAGAAAAAGTATGAAAAGAAGAGAATTAATTTTTTTTTTAATCTATATTGAATAAATTATCTCTTTTGATAAGACCCAAAAAAAAAATTGTTATTTTTATCTAATAAATTATTTATTTTGACAGGACCATAAAAAATTATCAAAAAAATAAAAAAGTTACCTCTTTTGATTGAAAAAAGTTAATTTTGTTAAATAAATATCCCTTTCAATTGTACCCAAAAAAAAAAAAAGTCATATTGAAATAAATTATTTTCTTTGGGAGGACCTCTGGGAAAAACAAATAGAAAATAAAGCAAAGAAGGTAAAAAAAAGTTAAAGTTGTATGAAGGGTAATTATGACATAATAAATTTAGGGATAATTCATTAATGAATTTAATGACCTTTTTGCCATTTTCTTTAAAAGAAAAAAATAAATGTAGTGCAATTAAAGAAAAGTGGAGGCAAATATCAACTCTCTTATTTATAAGTAATTTATCATAAAAAGTATAGATTGATTATTTTAATTTCTTCTTGGCCATTCATCATTTGCAACATTTTATGCACAATCACACACTCCCATGTGAAGAGTAGTTTTTCACCTTATTGTAAATGTTTTGACTGGATATTCACTTTTAGAGGGAAAAATACATATTTTCAAGTTAATTTCATGACATATACAAAAATGTTTGCATTTCAATGTCGTTTTCTTCGATGCTCCAATAATTAACTTGCTTTCATTGACCTTTGAGATCAATCAAATATTTTAGATCACTTTCAATTTCTATTTTTGGCTCTTATGATAATGTACATATGAAACCATATCATCAAACCGACTAACCCAGAAATAGAAACTAATAGTGATATTCGGTGGTCTAATAATCCAATTAGAAAATAAAAAGAAAAAAGAAAGTATGTTGACATATATATATATATATATATATAAAGTACAATACATATGCAAATATGGGTCATATATATAAGAACGTATTGTTTTTCTTTAGCCGCATTTGGTGATTATATGCTAAAAGATAAAAAGATAACTCACATGTTCCAACTTTAAAAATCAAGTGGGACCAAAGTCTTGACATTAGGATTTTGCGAAGAAATTAAAACCAACACCTAACTCATGTTTTTTACTTGACACCATTGAATTGAATGTTATTATTAGGTGAATGTTTTGACTCTATCTATTGTGTCTAAATACAATCCCAAAATAAAAAATAAAAAATAAAAAACATTGTTAGTGATGCACATTACAAAACATCACAATATTTTTGTAAAATACATCAATAATGTACGTGACAGAACATTGTTTTACATAAGAATATTTCAATCCTTGATACGTGAAAGCTCTCTGGTCAACTTATTTTTAAAAACATTTTTAGCATTGTTAAGCATTTATTACCAATAAAACATGAATTTAATATTCTTTTGTAAAAATAAAATAATAGAAGTAACTTGGATACGCGAACCTTTATTGTAGGGCTGCTCATGTTTTTTTCTAAGTAATTATAATAGTTCTCTTTTTTAAAAATTATTAATGAAGACTTCGTCAATCTTTGTTATAAAATAATAATAATAATAAATAAATATATATATATATATATATATATATATATATATTGTATAAAAATGATGTTATGCATAATGGTCCAACTTTATGTCCTATTCTTGCTTCTTGATATGAAGCATACCAAAAATGGTCCTAATACAAGATTCGTGTAAATGCACAATCCGCAAGATCTTGAAGTAACAACACCAAGTTTTGGCCGTTTACTTTTTGTCAACGCAATTTAAATGAAATACGGAGTAAAACTTTTTTGGGTTATTCATCTAATTCTGTGCCCAAAAGAATATATATACACAATGTTTAAAATTCATTCTTTAAGTATTAGGTTTTGTCCAATGCGGGTAAATCAGACTCGTTCATATATAAGACGTGTTAAAATAAATAAATGGCTCTAATATATGTACATATATTTGTACGATGTTTAAAATTCATTCTTTAAGTATTAGGTTTTGTCCAATGCGGGTAAATCAGACTCGTTCATATATAAGACGTGTTAAAATAAATAAATGGCTCTAATAATTCGAGGCGCGGTGCATTACTAAAATTTAAGTGTAAAACAAAAAGACAACACATTAATATCTTTCTCACTTTTACGAGATTTCCTTAACTTTCAACTTGGGAATAGATGATAATGAATCACATGAAAGCATATATTTAGACCACCTGATCATCGAAGACTTTTTGGGTGGCTACGGACAAGTTGTGGTTCACCAAATAAAGCTTTTTTTGTTTGTGTTTTTGTTTTTTTTGGAAAAAATAAAAATAAATTATCTTGGCCCAGCATATTCGGCTAAAAGTTGAGAGTTGGTAAATGGTATAATTAATTCTCAGTGAACACTGTAACTTTGATGAAAAAAAAAAAAAAGAACACTGTAACTTCGATATGTATATGTGTGTGTGTACACACACACGCATACATATATAAGATTATAAAACGATGGGAGAGGCTGCATTTTTTTATAATTCATGCATCTTTAAGTTAAACATCATAAATTAAATCACTTAATCATGCATGTGTGTGTGTGTGTGTAGAGAGAGAGAGAGATCATTGTAAATGCGTGTGCACAAACACACATTGTAATACTCCTAATTTTAAAAGGATAGTCTCGGTATTTATTTATTTGTTTTAATTGTATTTTTAATTATTTAATTGATTATTTGACTAATTACTTATGTGCTTAATTGAATTAGGTATTACTTGATTATTTGATTATGTGTCTATGTATTATTTGTATTTGTCTATGTGTTAATTGTTGAATTAGATTATGTGCTTAAATGGTGTTTTGATTAATTCTAAATTAAATATTTTCCTTTCTTTTATTATTTTATTTTATTTTATTTTTCTTTTATGGTTATGGTTAGTAATAATGGGTTAACCAATTGGGTCCCATGGACTACTTGGATAGGAGGTTGGATGTGTATGGATTATTATCCATGGATAGTTGTGTATGTATGTATATATATATATATACACATATATAAAAAGGAACGTAATTTATTAATTACTTTTATGGTAACTTGATTAGTAATATTTAATCTGATGTATATATTTTATATTTAAATAATAAAAATATACATAGATTTGATACGTGTTATATTTTAAGTTACTTTATAATATTATGGTAACTTAAGTATTATTGATTAATCCATTAATAAATAATGGAATGTGTATAATTTATTTATTTAATAAACATATACATAAATTATATACGTAACATATTTTACTTACCTTTTTAATATATATAAAAGGGAAAGTAATTTATTAATTACTTTTATGGTAACTTGGGTAGTAATATTCAATCGATGTATATGTTTTATATTTAAATAATAAAAATATACATAGATTTGATACGTGTTATGTTTTAAGTTACTTTATAATATTATGGTAACTTAAGTATTATTGGATAATGCATTAATAAATAATGAGATGTGTATAATTTATTTATTTAATAAAGATATACATAAATGATATACGTAACATATTTTACTTACCTTTTTAATATTTTAATATTTATTTTTTTAAGTTGACTTGGATTGAGAAAAGGGTTAGGGTTATTTTATTTACCTTATAAATATATAGCTATATGTTGTAAAAGGGGGTTAGAAATATTCACGTGATATATTCTAGAGAGAGAATAGTTAGAGAGGGAAGGAGGAAAAGGAAAGAAGGATGAGAAAAACCCTGTAAAGAGAAGATCAAGGAAGAAGAAGTTTAACTTTCGATCCGAAAGTTTAAGGCAAGTTCTTCTTCTATCTCTTTCCCTTTGATTCGTGTTTCCGTACATGCCTAGGAAATTCCAAGATTTATTAAACACATAAAATTAGATAATTATGCATATTTAATTGGATTAGAACATAAAATTTATGAATTTTATTCAAATCTGTTCTTGTGTTATGAATTGATAAATACATGATTTTGATTTGATTTCCGATGTGAATTTTTACATGTTTAAATTATGTATTTTTCATATCTGTGGAATGATGGAACGTAGAAACATGCCTAGGATTCCTAAATATTAAATAGGAACTAAGTTTGGGTTTAAATAAATTTAAATAAACTCAATCATAATGATGCTTGCTATTTGAATGTTTTAAACAAACGAATGAATTTAATCTTTTAATATGTTTTAGCAATTGAGATTAAATGTATAGGATGAATTGGATATGGAGAATGCTTAATTGACGGTATAATAAAATATCATCATATGTATAAGAATCAGTTTATGTAGGACATATGATATAAGAAGCTTAAATACATAATAAGTCATTCCTATTTTGTGATAACTTGATATCATATTATCATAGTTATTTCTGGATTGTTTGATGTATTTCTTTAATCATTACATTAATTGTTGGATTGTGTGGTTTAATACACCGGTATGGGACGGTGGCATTCTAGGAACGGATTAACTTATCAGTTAAGTCCTACTTATTTTATATAAGGGAATGGATTAACTAAAATGTTAAATCCTACTTATATTGAAGTCAGGTCAGCTGAACAAGTTGAACGACTTATGGGTGATTAATTTATTATATAAGGGAATAGATTAACTAAAATGTTAAGTCCTACTTATATTCAAGTCAAGTCAGCTGAACAAGTTGAATAACTTATGGAGGATTAATTTATACTAAATATGATGGTTACTATATTTTATATATATAAGTATGGTGCCATGATATGAGCTTGAGTCTCAAAATCAGTGGTTATGGTGCATATATCGCCAGGGATGTGTAGCTAGATATAGTGTAGTTGTGCACCCTGGTAGGTCTAGGTACTCATGCCCATTATATGTGCGTTTTGCATGTTGCCTACTATTCAGGTTGAGACAACCATATAGTCTAGTAAGGTTCCTTTAGTGTGTATATATATATATACGGACTACTAGTTACCGTTGGATTGACTAGGATGTACACGTGTATCGGATCTCTGCTTGGACTGTAGTAGAGTATAACTTATTTGTGGGTCTGACCCACCATTATTTTTCAGGTGTTCGTCAAGAGTAGAGGTTGTTCGTACTGAGCGGGGATCAGTCGACTTTATTCTTCCGATGCTATATAGGAGTTCCTTTATGATTCAGTTTCCTGATTTAGACAGTTATTGTTGTCATTTGTTTAGTTTGGATTTTCTAGGGGTCCACACAGTATGGATTCCCGAGTTATATTTTGGAGGATCAGTTGTATCAGAAGAGTTTATTAATTAATGGAAATATATTTTGAGGTTTATTATTATATTATCATTTTAGTTTCTTGTCAGCATTTTATTTATTCTTCTTTATTCTTTTGTACTTTGTGTTCGTTTATTATCAATTTGTTTTGATATCCTCGGGTATTCGGACGTGGGCCTGACCAACCCGCATTCGGAAATCCGGGGGTATCACACACATGTAGGGGTATATGTATTGATCATATGTATTTAAATGGTCCTTTTTTGTTAGAATTTCTGGGCAGTAAGGATTAATTAGGATTCATTATTTAAGGGACTTGAGCTTCTTCGGCATACTTATGAAATGATAAAGGACAATGTTTAACTACTCGCCAGTGAGTAGTTTTACCCTATTTACCCCTTATGTATTCTAATAACAAATTAACACATCAGTTTTAATAACAAAATTTGTAAAAAAAAAGAAAAAAAGAAAAGAAAAGTTGGATCGACCCGTTTTAATTGGGTAACTCTTTTCTTTATCCTCTTTCATCGATTTCTAACCCACACCCTCCTCTCTCCGCTATTCTTCTTCTTCGTTCTTTCTCTTTTATTTCTTTTTTCCATCCCTCCTCAAACCCACGCCCTCCTCTCTCTCCATTCTTCTTCTTCTTCTCACCTCCATGGGACATCATCAATCAATGAGTGAACAATCTGATTCGTGTTTGGGTTATTTTTCTTTTTCCTCTTGTGCTCCATTGAACATCATCGCTCAACAGGCAAGCAAGAATTGTGGATTCAACTAGGTCTTGTAGTGAAAGTATGATTTAATTATTTGCTTTGTACATTTAGAATTTTATTTTTAGAAAGGAACTTTCAATCATCATTCAATAAATATTTCCAAAATTTTCGCTTTCTTCCCCTCTTTTTTTTTTTTTTTTTTTTTTTTTTTGGGTTTTTAATTTCTGTTCTTGATTAAAGAAACCAATGAGCAGTGATCGAACTTGAATTCTAAAATATTAACAGCACAAAGAAACCATTCCTTTTTTTTTTTTTTTGGGTTTTTAATTTCTGTTCTTGATTAAAGAAACCAATGAGCAGTGATCGAACTTGAATTCTAAAATATTAACAGCACAAAGAAACCAATGAGCAGTGATCGAACTTGAATTCTAAAATATTAAAAATTAAAAATATTTGACCCACAGGATTTTGAGACCCCAAAAACAAATCAAGTGAGTTTTGTTTATTTGATTGTTTCCGGAATCTGATACTCCAGTCGTGGGAAAACTAAAGACGAATGCTAACAATAATAGTGCAAAGAGAAAGAGAGGTCGTCCAGATCGTCTGTGCTTACCGAGAGCAAAAGATAGAAACTTCTCGTCAGTGGTGGTGCATAGGTGCAAAACAAAAACAAAAAAGGGTCAAAAGAAGAAGGGTGGAGAGAGAGAGGAGGGCGTGGATTTGAAAATCGATAAAAGAAGATAAAAGAGTTGTCTAATTAAAATGGGTCAATTTGACTTTCTTCTTTTTTTTTTTATTATTATTTTGTTCTTAAAGTTAATATGTGTTATTTTGTTATTGAAATATACTAATCAATAATTAATCATTGTCCATAATATCGGTGATAATATACTTGTGCAATTAATACCAAGATAGAAAAAGAATCTTTTTGTTTTTCTTTTGTGTTTTCGGAATTTGAAGCAACATAGAAAGAGAATCTTAATATCAAAATAATAATAAAGCCATTGAAGAATGTCACCAGTAAAGCTTTAATTTAACGCATTGTCAACGTCTCTGTTCGAAAATATACAGAGAATCAGAGATATATAACATTACTATTTTATTTTTATAAGCCGACGATTTTGGATCAATCAATACATAACCAGACAGCGTAGTGACAGTGACGTACGTTGATCACGACATTCATTGATGGTCCTTATTTAGTGTTAGTCACGTGATCATTAATTATTTTCTTTTTCTTTTTCTTTTTCTTTATTTTTTCTTTTTGGTCTTTACTTCTCTTTCGGGAAAAAAAAAAAAAAAAAAACCAAAAAGAATCATATTACAATTAGCATCTAATTAAATACCAAGAAGAAAATAACAAAACGAAAGCTATATTTATCCAAACAAGGGGCAGCTATAGCCCACGTTGCAGAATCACAAACGGTTGTCAAAGCATTCTTCACTATAAATTAATATTAGTAGTCGTTAACATTAATAATTCCCTATATATATATATGTATATATTTAAGGTTAATTCACTATATTACTTATATATCAACTGGGATATGTGTCGGATATAAAATGTTAATTATCAAATTAATTAAACACTCAAGTCCATATATAAATACAAAGACCAAGAGTTGTACTCTAAATTTATCTCTTTTCAAAGCGAAATGTAAATGTCAAGTCCATATATAAATACAAAGACCAAGAATTGTACTCTAAATTTATCTCTTTTCAAAGTGAAATGTAAATGTTTAAATTCGCATCATGCGCATAAGATGGGTGTGAGTTTTTTTTACTAAAAAGAGAGACAAATATATATATATATAGATAGATGTAACTCTATGCATAAAGACTTTATTTCTCTAATATTCGTCTTTTATTTCATTAGATAAAATTGGTGTTATTATATAGCATAGAACATTTAATATGCATATAGCATAGAACATTTAATATGCATATATACCACATTTCTTTTGAAAAAATTATATAACAAAATAAATAAAATAAGAGAGTTTAATAAATAATTATGTGACATAAATCACGAAATTGAATTAACCGTTTGTTTCTTTTCTCCATGTTAAATGATGTGTCAACCATAGAGGTTATCATTTTTAGGATTATCCCTCATAGGCTTTTTGTGCCTTTTTTTTTTTTTAAACATGAATTGCAATTTTTTTTTCTACATGAATTGCAAATTTATATGTAAAATCACATTATTGCTTCAATAACAATTAGATGCTTTTACTTACCCAAAAAAAAATTTTAATTTGACTTTTTATACTTCTTAAAAAATTATCTTATCCAATTATTAAATAAAAAAAAATTTAATTTTCTCCTCATGAGAAAGACCTCTTATAAATTTTACATCAATCAAAATATTTTATACAATATGCACCAACCGGTGTCGTGTCATTTGCATAGTGTGGGAAAAAAAAATTGAAATTAAAAATTATTGTATTGACCTAGTTTTGAGGGTGTCATTTGCATAGTGTGGGAAAAAAAATTGAAATTAAAAATTATTGTATTGACCTAGTTTTGAGGGTTGTGTGATGTGTTTAAATTATTGGTAGATTTGGTAAGCCCATTAATAGAATCCGGACAATATATTTAATTCATACACATTAACGAACTGCAATTGGTTTATTAAGAATATTAGTTGGCGCAGTAGGTTGTAAATAATATTCTTTTTTTTACCTTAGGTTGTAAATAATATTATCTGCATGTACGATCAACAGTACTGTTTTATACTTAATGCATTTAGTATTTGTCACCGCATACTCTATTGTTTGTTTTTTAATAAATAAATATGCTAAAGCATATAAGATTAGGTAGAACACCAGCATGTTGTGCGCATGGTATATATTTTGAAAAATTATTAGTATATTATTATTAGTTTCGAGCTAATCAATATTTTGATACATCCATGTAACAGTTTTATTCCATTTTTTACTTATGTGGCAGTCAGTTATTGATCTGGAGCAATCAACCACATAATAATTTTGGGTGTATTTTACTTCTTTCATTCTTTTATACAATATTGAAAATTTGTGTCAATTCTTCACTCTCTTGATGGCTATTAATAGGGATGACAACGGGTCGGTATAGAGCGGGTTTGTCTAAATTTGTATCCGTCCATTTAAGTATGAACAAATTTATATTCGCGACGAGTTTTAATTTCACAATTCATACGCGTGCAGTTAAGAGATAAGTGTACCCGTCCCGCCCCCTTTCCTTTTTCTTTTTCTTTTTTGTTATCTATATAAATTGATAAAATTTATAAATTTGTACAATGTAAACATATATATATATATATATATATATATATATATAATGTGCATACATATCTAACACACATATACATCTATATATATATATAATTTTAAAAGAATAAATAAACGATTCTCATATCCGTGCCATTAATGATGGAATAAGTAGGGACTCCGGCAGTACAAATTGCCATACTGAACTATTAACAGTTTTATAACAAAAATTGTACTCCGTAAGAGAATTGTGGCTATTGTAGTGGAACAAATATATTGTGGGTCGATCCACATTACGATAACCCAACAAATATATTGATACTGAAGTTTTTGGGTCCATTAGGCTGATATTGTCACTGGTTTCAGGTATGCCGTATGCCGTTAAATGGTAATGCTTCCTAAAGCATTGGGCTTGGACTTCTGACATAAAGGCTGTTTGGGCTGATGTCATGGTCCAATATGGTTAGGTTAACAAGCGTATAAATTTATATTGGTGTGGTAATGAAATAAAGTGGGAATGGAATGAAATGGAATGAGAATATTTCATGTTTGGTTGGTACAGAAAAACATCATATTTTTGTAAAATACACACACATATATATAATAAATAATAAATAAATAAAATATTTGGCTTCACATGTGTATAAATAATAAATAAATAAAATATTTGGCTACACATGTATATATATGTAGTCAAATATTTCATTTATTATTATTATTTGTTAAGTGGGAATGGAATGATCATTTCTTTAGTTGGAAAGTGGAATGAATTAATGGGAATCACAATTCTCAGATAATGAGCAAGAATCATTATTGGAACTTTAAAGTTGCTTACCAAACTAAATAATATAAACAAAACCATTCCATTCCCACTTCATTTTATTCTATTTATGTTTTTACTTTTAAGTGTAGTCAATACCATTCGATACGATAATGTATATTTGTTGTAAAAATTTTGGAAGCAAAAATATGAAAACATTTTATTGTAAAAAAATGCAACAAATTTGAAAACCTAAAATATGTAGATAAAGAGGTGATTTTTAGGATTTTTTTTTTTTTTTTTTTTCTAGCTACAACCAATTGAAAGTTTTGGCCTCTTCTTCAAAAGTGCTTCAGTACACCATTGAGAGGGATGTAAATTTGTTTATAATTAAAACTCTTCTATACGATTATATCTAGTTTATCTGGACTTTTATGACAAATAACCGAAAGATATAAATAACAAAGATTAAATAGTACAATCAATTTAGAGAGATGATATTTGCACCTCACTTTTTTTTACACTTTGTTTATTATTTTTTAAAAAAGAAATAACAATAATGTCCTTAAATTTAATTTATAATGTCATAACTACCCTTTATATAGCTTTAATTTTTTTTTTTTTTTACCTTATTTACTTTATTTAATATATATATATATATACATTTTTCCGGAGGTCCTCTCAAAAAAAATAATTTATTTCATACTAATAATTTTATTTTTGATAGTCAAAAGGGATAATTTATTCTGTAGTGATTTTATTTATTTATTTATTTATTTTTTGTACATTCAAAAGATATATTTATTCAACAAAATTAACATTTTTATAATTTTGTCAAAAGAGATAACTTAATTTTTTGATAATTTTTTATGGGTTCTGTCAAAAGAAATAATTTATTAGATACAAATATATATATATTTTTTGGGTCTTATCAATATAGATAAATTTTTTTCAATCATCTTCCTTTTGAACTTTTTATTATTATTATTATTTTGGGATCTTGACAACCAATATAATTTCTTCAATAAATATATTTTTTTGGAGAATTTTTTTTTTATGTCAAAAGAGATAATTTAAAAAATGGTTACTTTTTATTTTTTAAATTTGGTCAAAAGAAGTAATTTATTCAACATAACAAAATTTTATTTTATTTTTGGTCCCTTAAAAGAAAAAAATTATTCAAAAATTATTTTAATTTATTTGTATTGTCAAAAGGTACTTAAAATATTAAAGATTATGAGAGAAAATATAAAAGGATAGTTGTGTTATTTAAAAAGTAATAATTATTTACTTGTAAAGTTAAAATTAAAACTACTATTGTAAGTAGATGTTAAAGAGTGGAGTGCGAATATCACCTTTCTAAATTTATTAAGTGGTATACATATATGTGACAGAAGTAAATTATGCCATCTACACACATAAATGTGCGTTTATTCCTAAAATAGTGTTACAAAAATTATGTATTATTAATTTGCAAGTAAAATTGAATTAATTTAGAAATTCATTAAAAGGCAATTGAAAAAACAATAAAAAAATTAATGTATAAATTAGTATGACTAATGAAGTCAAAATGCCATTCCCAAGACATAATAGAAAACAAGTAAAACCTCGTTATTGTACCCGTTCAGCCTTTTTCTCTATAGCGTGAGAGCACGCCCACGCTCTCGGAGCGACACGTGTCACGAAAACCACAACAAAAAATAAAACAAACAGATAAAGGCGGGAATACAAGTCCAAAATAAGGGGGGCTTAGTTTATAATTAACCAAAACACACCATTTTAGTTTGGAAAAACAAAAAAAAAAACATTTCGAAATTCCAAGTCATTTCTAATAATTTTGCTTTTCGCAATAAAAAAAATAGGAAACAGAGCCTTTTATTATCGTTAAGTCTGTTTTCACAAAACAGTAAACATAACCATCAGTTTGGTGGATCATTATCGATCTCTGAAAAGTGAAGACCCAAGAAAAAGAAGTTCCAACCTCTCTCAATCTAAAACCTCCACCAGTTGTTGTTGTTTCTCGGTCTCAAACCTCTCGCTGTGCAGAACAACGACAATGCAATTGCGGTTCTGCTCATCAGGTTCGCATCTCTATCCACTTTGCTTTCGTACACCTTTCTTATATGTATAAATCTAGGGTTTCATGTGGATCTGTTTCTAAACTATGCAATTGCGGTTTGAGAAGTTTGAACATTCTTATTTTTGCAAAATTTAGTTTGCTGTATTTCAATTTTTCTTGTTTTGAGTTTAATTTCGATCTGAGAGAGCTCTCAGTTTAGGTAATTTCAGTTGATTTTGTTTCCATAATCCTAATGCTGCCTTTTTTATCTAGCGTATTTTCAGTTAGTTATTCTAAATTATTGAGAAAAAAAGTTAGTTTTTTTTTTTTTTTTTTTTTTTCCTTCTTCTACTGGTATTATAGTGCCAATAATTTAGGCCATTTGGTGATTTTGTTAGTTTGGGTTATTTGGTATTATATGTACACTCAATTGGTAGTGCTTTGTAGTATAGATGAAATTTGCAATTTTTTTTTTTAGATAAGATTATTCAAAAGACATTCATATTGAAAGCAGATAAGAAATCGAAAAAATATTTTTCTTATGAGTATTGTTGATAATCCAACTGTATTTTTAAGGCAGCACCTACATTTCTAAATTTTTATGTAACTCTTATTGTACCTGTAGAAAAAGTTATGCTGAAAGTTGAGGTTATGCAGAGTGATCTGCGAATCTGTTGATAATTTGATATTAAAATTAAAAAAAAAAGAAGTAGAAAGAGGGAAAAGTTTTTAGAGGATGCTAAGGCTGTAAATCTATCTGTTGCACACCTCCAAGTAAAATATCAATTGTTTTTTCAATGCTTATATAATACAGCAGTGAGCAGTCCCAAGGGGGCTAACTGAACAACATAAAATTATGTATTATAAAATGCTGTTATATGTCATCGTTTTTGCATTATTTGAGCAATGAATGTTTAGTGTGGAATTTATATCTGAGATTTACTTGGGAAAGCAATTCTGTCAGGGACTGTATAAAGCTCGTTCTCACTACTGGCTGGAAACTTCTACTGTAATTGAAGACGATAAAATATCTATTTTGATAATTAAACCTGAAGTTTAGTCCAAATCTTTATGGCTTAATGGTTATAACATGGACTATGTTTTATTCTTGAAATGAATATCCTCGTCATGATTTCTGCACTTTTTGGAGCAATGTTTGCACTTACTTGATTTATTTATTTTTCCTTTTTAGTAACTCTAATAGAAGGATTTGCAGGGAACTATTTTCTTGCAGCAGTGCTTCCGTAATTGTTCTTTGAAACAACTCATCTACTAGGTTCTAGTTATGAATCCACTCTCAGAAGTGAATGCAAGTGAAAACAGGCAATCCAACAGCTCAAATGTAGTTCTTAACAGTGATGGTGAGGAACAAACAGAAGGTAAAATAGTTATATTCCCTTTTGGATGAAGGTAAAAAAGTTGAACAATTGTCAATATTAAACTTGGATGGAGCTTATACCATATTCTATTAGAAGACGATAAGTATTGCAGTAAATGTGGTCTTTCTGCCTAACAGCTTGAGTCATTGCCATTTGCTGTCTAAGTCCTAGTCTATAATATGTTGCCGGTATCACATTTCGTGATCAATTCCCTAGTATATTTTCATAAGCCACGTGAAGAAATGTATACTTTGTTGATGGACATAGCATCCTATTGACAGTTTACAGAATGGAATTGCAACCTTTGCCTTTTTTTATTCGTGGCATATGGAACATGGGCCAATTACTAAGTTTTGCTCATTCTCAGACCGAGCTCAGTAAAACTCATACTTGAGGTGGTTCCGGTATTAGCTTAGCTCAAGCAAGCTATGAGTGAGAAAGGATTTATCTGATGATTCTGATTACAAATCTTGTAGCTTATGATATTCTTTAACTTTGTGTGAAGTTCCATGAACTAATCTACTTTGGGGTGACCAAAGCTTGAGTTGTTCCAAAGCACAAAACCTTGTTCACACTGATAGAAAAACTGCAATAGGATACGATTATGCTTTATGTTCTCCTTCTGGTCATTTAGATTGGTGTCCGAAACACCTGATTTGTGGTGAACATGAAGGTGATTTGTTCAAATTGTTTGCATATTAATCACTTATACAGAATGTGTTGCAACAATTTATGGAACTAGGTATCGCATTGGCAGCCTCTCTGAGTTCCTGGATTACAAGAAAATTTAAATAGCTGTTAACTTTTCAGAATGGTTGTCCTTGATGAACTGAGAGAAAGAAAGGGGAGGGAATGGGTTTGACGTTGTGATAAATGATGCTGTTCACCCTATTTTACTTGCTGTTTTATCACTTTAGCAGTTAATATTTTGTCTTTTAAAATTAAATTTTGTTCCCCCTTCCAGAATCTTTGGCTGCCTCAATTCATAATGTTGGAAACAAGTTCCATGAAATGTTCCAATTAAAGCAAGGATATTGTGCTGATCTTCCTGCTCTTAAGATATCAGATTTGATGAAACTAAACAATGTAGAGGTAATTGCTTGATCTCTTTGCGTATTCGGAGATCTTCATAAAATTTTGGTTCTATACATCATGCAGTTTGACACTGCTCTTATTCTTTTAGCAACTCTTATTTGCAGAATGCTTCGACTGCAGCACTTTTCACCATTGTGAACAAGATTCTGGATGAAAAAATTGAACGAAAGAATGGGGACATATCTCATGTACGACAGTTAAGAGAGCTCATGGATTCTATATTACTAAAGCACACTTAAATTGACACGCTATATATATTTTCGTTTCTTACTGATACCTAGTTTGCTTTATATTTTGATATTCTAACTAAAGGTTTGTGATTCTTTTCCCAGTGCGTGGCTTCTCTGTTGAAAAAGGTTCTGCAAGAGATTGAGCAGCGGGTTTCAGCTCAAGCAGAAAATTTTAAAAATGTAAATCATATATCGAACTACTTCTCCTGGAGCATAATTTTGTTTACTGCTTCTGAATTCTTTTGTGTATGCAGCAAAACCATCTTTACAAGGCTCGTGAGGAGAAGCATCAATCAAGAGCAAGAGTACTTGAAACCCTTGCAACTGAAGCTACTGAAGAAAATGAGGTAATTTGACTTATGGATGCACACATAACCTTTTTCTTGTTAACTATTATTTATTTATTTTTTAGCCTGACAATGAGTTTTCTTGTTAACTATTGAATATTGATTCCTTTGAATTTGAAATGTTCGCATTACAATTTGCAGGTTGTTATGAACCACCTTATGCAGATTAAGGTGCAATTCTTATCTTTGAGATCAATTTTAATCCGTGACCAATGAAGCACGTTTCACATTGTTACTGATAGCTTATCCCTTTTCCATCTTCAATCAATCCTGAGTACACTGCTCAGTTATAATTTTTGGACATGCCTCCTCTCTGTTATCATTTTTGAGTTAGTACATTCTATCCCTTGTCACTTTATCAGAGAAGCATAGTTACTGCAAAACGTATGTTGGCCTAGATGGGGACAGATTGTAGGTTTTGATTGACAATTGGAATAAATAAGCCTAAAATTGGGTACAACCATGAGCTAAACTAGTCAGTTTGGGCCTCCATAAGGGCCTGGGCTAACCTATTTCATAGAAAATGACTCTGGCCTATATACAACACAACAAAGTTCATTTATACAATTTAATTATTAAGCTTTGGCAACGTGAACTGAATTCAATTATACGATATCCTATCCTGTAACAAGATACCTTGGGATACACAAGGATGTATACAGCTACATAAAAGGAACAAAGTGTTGAAAAGGTTATCCAAGTCAATGGAGGACCATGGAGCACTTTTACCCTTCAAAGGAAAAGTTCCCTTGCTCTAAAATGTATGTGTTTTTAATCAAACGAGAGGTAAATAAACCAAATAATTACCTCTATTGATTGAGAATTATGCTGGTCCATGTTCCTCCAATCTATCAATTGGTTTTGGTGTCTTGTTTTTTCTAAACAATAGTGTAGGTTTCTCTGCATTGGTATATTTGTGTTGTGTTCCTTTGCGCTGTCCATTAGTGCCCCTGCTGTTAATTGTCAGATGACTTGCAGTTGGTTAACATATTATCAATTGTTTCAGATTTACTGAACTTTAACTGTGCTAAGAATACACTGACCTTATAGTATTGCTTCATGATTGTAAACTGGATGGTTCCTTGAGCTTGTTGGGCTTTTGGCTTTTCTTTAATTTAATTATTTTTTCGAAGTGCAGTTATTGCGCAATGAAATTTTGTTTATTATTTATTAGTAAGAAGATACCTATCAGTTGGTTGTGAGATACTCATATTGCTGCTAAATTTGGTTTATGTGCTTTTTGCAGATTGAAAAGGCTAAAACTGAGGAGAGGAAAAAATTTGAAGAGCAGGATGTTGCTAGATTGTTGAAAGAGAAGGACCAGAATGATACTCAGATTTCTGCACTGAAGCAAGAGCTAGAATTGGCCAAAAGGACATATGATAATCACCACTTGCAACTGCAAACACAGGCTAAGGAAACCAAAGTTGAGTTAGAGAAAAAGTTAAAGGAACTTGAGTGCCTTCTGACAGATTCAAGAAAGAAGGTGAAAAAACTGGAGGCATTTTCAGAATCTAAATATTTGAGATGGAAACAGAAAGAGCTCAGCTACACGAGTTTTATAGATCTTCAGACTAGATATCTACAGGTTTGCATAAACCTTCATCTTTATAATTTCAAAAATCCTTTCATGTTTAATACATGACATGTAGTTATGAAACTGTTTAGGGTTTAAGGGCAGCTTCTGAATCCATAAAGCAAGAAGTTCTCCGGTCACAAAGGATGTACTTGGAAGAATTTAATCACTTGGGTAGAATCTATAGCTTATCATTCATTTTTGTCAACGGTTGGTAATTGTGCACTCGTGCTGGGCTCGGAATTTCCCTCCTGATAAAAACATCTTACTGTGAGCAGGGATGGAGCTTAATGAATTAGTAGATGCTGCTGAGAATTACCATATGGTTCTTGCAGAAAATCGAAAATTGTACAATGAGGTTCAAGATTTGAAAGGTACAATGATTAGCACAATATCGCTTGGTTGCTTAGGTCTATAATGTCTATGACTCATCTATGTTTCTTTCTTTTTGGTAGGAAATATTAGGGTTTATTGCCGAATAAGACCATTTCTTCCAGGAGAAAGTGTGAAGCACACAACTATAGAATATATTGGTGACAATGGGGAATTAGTTGTTGTGAATCCTTCAAAACAAGGAAAAGACCGTCATAGGCTGTTCAAATTTAGCAAGGTGTTTGGTCTAGCAGCTACTCAAGGTTTTACTTTTTTTGGCTTATTATGTAATGTTTGATACTTCATTTTACATTTGTTTACTACCAGAAAAGTGGCTTCAGTTTGGAAATTTTTTTGATTCTCCATTGGTATTCTTCTGTATTAAATGATGGCAGAGGAGGTATTTCTGGATACTCAACCACTAATACGTTCTGTTCTTGATGGCTACAACGTTTGCATCTTTGCCTATGGTCAAACTGGTTCCGGTAAAACTTATACAATGGTATATGCCATTCTTTGCAATTTGACATGATAATTATTTTGGTGGTTCTTCATTTATATCTTTAAATTTTTTTCTTTTTGATATTTCTCCCAGACTGGGCCTAATGTATCATCTAAAGAGGATTGGGGGGTCAACTATCGAGCTCTAAATGATCTTTTCCACCTCTCTCAAAGTAGGAAAAGCTCCATCACTTATGAAGTTGGTGTTCAGATGATTGAAATATATAATGAACAAGTGCGTGATTTACTCTCTAGTGATGCTTCTCAGAAAAGATATCCTTTTTCCAATTTCATTCTTGTGGTTTTTATTTATACTTGGGATCTCTATCAGGTTGTGATGTTAACTCCATGTCTTGATTGAATGATACCTCTTATAGGGTGAGCCATATATCTTGGTAGCATTTTCTTCCGTGTTTCTATTTCTTTTGCATCCTCTTTTTCTTTTCCTATTGCTTTCATAAGGTATAAGACTTTCATATTTCCATGAATTCATATGTGCTATGCTGCTTATTCTTTATTGATTTTGCATTTGGTTAGATATAAGTAAGCTATAGTTTCCTTTAACTTGCACACACTTGGGATTTGGAATACTTCCCAACCAAATGGATTAGTTGTCCCTGAAGCTAGCATGTACCCAGTTAAATCAACTTCAGATGTTTTAGAATTGATGAATATTGGGTTAATGAATAGGGCTGTAGGTGCTACTGCACTGAATGAAAGAAGCAGTCGATCCCACAGGTTTCTGACATTAACTTTGTTTATTCCGACTCCCCAATTAGTTCTGTTGATATAGTATGATTTTCATTCAAGTCTATGGTGCAGTGTCCTCACTGTTCATGTCCATGGCACGGATTTGGCGACTGATGCTGTTTTGCGTGGGAGTCTGCATTTGGTAGATCTTGCTGGCAGTGAAAGAGTAGATCGTTCTGAAGCGACTGGGGATAGGCTACGTGAAGCACAACATATAAACAAATCACTATCGGCTCTAGGAGATGTGATCTTTGCTCTAGCGCAGAAGAGTCCTCATGTTCCATACAGGAATAGCAAACTGACTCAAGTTCTGCAAAGCTCTCTCGGTAAACTTTTTCCCTTCTTTTAGTTCTTTAATGAAACGATTTATTCATGCCATTTATTGCTAAAGAGTGCAAGTTTTACATCATACTTTTTTGTCATTCTCATTCAGAGATTTGCTTGATCCTTTTTTTTTCCCTTTCATCTCTCTGACTCTCTCTCTCCCTCTCTGTCTTTCTCTTTCTGCGTGTGTTTATGTGATTCTTTGCATTATAGGTGGCCAAGCAAAGACCCTTATGTTTGTGCAGCTCAATCCTGATGTAAAATCATACTTTGAAACTATAAGTACCTTGAAGTTTGCCGAGAGGGTTTCTGGTGTAGAGTTAGGTGCTGCACGGAGCAACAAAGAGGGAAGGGGTGTTAGAGAACTGATGGAACAGGTATACTTTATTTTCTTTTTCATGCTCATCAAATTTGGTCTTTGAGCCTGCATTGAGTTTTATTAATTGTTAGAACACTTGCTGTCAAAGATTTATAATAGTTTTCCTTCACTGATATATTTGAATATTAGGTGTCATGAAGTTCACAAATTTATGCACCACATTCACAATTATTGCTGAAAATAACAAAATAATATGCATTAGATATATCATGAAAGTTAGATAACTATAATGCATACTTATCAGTAAAGTAAATCATCTATTGGTGGTAAGTTCATATTTATTTATTCATTCATTATTTATTTTGTAATATTATATTTATTGATATAAACATACTTTGCAGTGATGTTTGGCTAATAAATACTAACAAATGAAATTAGAAGTTTTTTATTGCATCTTTTCATATACTGATGCCAATGACATGAAATTGAAGTCAAGTGGAATGGTATTCCTTCAGGAACATCTTTTAATATGAAAAAGAAAATTTATCCAAAATTTATACAGAGTTACATAATTTAGAAGATGAAACTATGTGAATTTCTTATTGACTATTCTATTTAATATGCTTTTACTGTCCTGTATGAAGAAGCGTTATTGCATGATTCACTTGTTGGAATCATGTATAGAATGTTAGTTTTTTTAGTTAAGAATAAAATATTGGATATTTTGAGGTGTGCTCATATTGCTTCCAAGATAGTTGGACATGACTACTTTTAGATGTGTTTGCGTTATATAAAACTTGTGTTGTGGAGTGTCTAAAATGTATAGGCCAAGTGTTGGGGATGTGCTAGCCAAGCGTGTGGGATTTGTTGCCCAACTGTCCGATAATAAATTTATTTTTTGATTACGGTTATGGATGTGTTGGACACATGACCGGCGGGTGTCCATGAAGTGTTATTATCCGAATTCGACATGGACATGGCTCCTTCATAGAGGTGTCCATGAAGTGTTATTATCCGAATTCGACATGGACTTGGCTCCTTCATAGAAGCGTCCATGCTTCTTAGGATGACATTATAACAATAATGAGCGTCTAAGAGAAGTGGAAGGGAATTGTACAAAATGTATCTTAAGATTTCAGAGAATTGAAAATAGTGTAAAATTAATGTTTGCAACATCCTTGCAATAATGAGTGCGGTTCAGCTGCCACTAATATTGATCTTGAATTTGAGGCAAATCCCAATATGACACCTCATATTCTGTCACATACTCATTATGAAGGTGACATGTCAGCTTCCCTTCATTTATTAATTTGTCATTATGTTCAAAATTACATGTGGTTAGAAAATAAGTTGATATGTTCTCTCTTTTTTCTTTTTTAACCTTAATTATTTGTTGATCTTGTAGGTGACATCCTTAAAAGACGCAATTGCAAAGAAAGATGAGGAGATTGGAAGGTTGCGGCTGCTTAAAAGTAGTGAAAATGGTGAGAGACCTGGTATGAGCTCACTGAGGTATGGGTCTTCCTCCCCAAGAAGACATTCAGCTTCACAGCAGCCCCGAACACTGTCAAGAAGGAAAAGCTCAGGGCTTATTGAGAAAGCAGCTTCTGATTTGGACAATAGCTCAGAGTATAGTGATAAGCATTCTGAAGCTGGTTCTCAGCAATCAATGGATGATTTTAGACACCACAAGGAATTTTTTCAACATTCAAGGCTTGCTACGGTAGATGGAGGTCTAAATTTTACTGAAGACAATACATCAAGGCTATCTGTAGTAGATGGATGTCAAGATTGTAGTGAAGACATCGAGCTCCTGGGATTTGGAGTTGAAGATTCTGAAGAGAGATTAAGTGACATATCTGATAGTGGTCTTTCCATGGGAACTGAAACTGATGGTTCAATGGGCAGCATTGTGGAGTACACTCTTTTCCCTGAAACTGCAAAGTCACCAGCAGAGAAGTGAGTGTTCTCATTTCCTTAATCTTTTTTTAGTGCTACATTTGTTAAAAAAATAAAAAAATAAATTTTGGTACATGTAGAGCATATAGAATTACCTGGATATTCTGATATCCTTCCCTTTGCAATTTTAATTTTATTTACAGATTTAATTTGTTGCAAAATTCTTTAAATTTCACTGGATTGCACATGCAACGAATATTCTTCATCACAAATCCTATGATGATATCTCCGACAATGGGATAACGCACATGCAACCACTTTCTTTTTTGAAGTCTTGTCGTATTGATACGTCAACTTGATAAATCTCTATTTATTATTCTTTGGCTTGTCTGTTTTTTCAATTTGTTTTGATTTTCGTGGTATGAGTAAACTAGCTCTCTGAATTTGGTATTTGCTTTGACTGCACTGTGGAACTAACTCGACTTCTTGTTGAATGGCTCCGGGGCCCTTTTTAGTTGAGTATGATAACTAACAGGAACTTACCTAACATTTCCTTTTCCTTCTTCGAGAGGTGATTATTTAGTGTAATACAATTATATGATAGGACCATCTCTTTCCATAAATTTTTTTCTTTTTCTTTTTTTTTTTTCTTTTGGGCCATAAAAAAATGAAATCATAAGATTAAGATCTAACCTCATTACTAACCTACTGCATAGAACGCAGCATATGTCACCTAAAATTTCTCTGTTTTATTAGATACGGTCAAAGCTGCTCAAACTTACACTTGGTGACAGAGACTACCGCACTTGTCTTTTGTGTTTTTGCATTTGTGTATGTGCGTCTTAGTATTGTTTACTGTTTTAGTTTGAAAGTCGGATCCATCACTCTGCGTTTGCTACAAAATAAATCTATCAAATTTTCGCTTGGCTGATTGCAGGTCCAATGTGCCAACCAAAATTCCGAAGCCCCCACAGAAGCAGCTGCAAACCAGACCTTCTAGGTTGCCATCAAACAAGACCTTGAAAGGTTCATCAAGTATGTAAAACTAAAGAGCTCCTAGGGCTAATCCTCTGTTTTTAAAAACTTGAATATGTCTTGCATAATTTTTTCTCGTTTCTTACGTTTCTTTAGGCAAATTTAGCAGAATACATACATCAACGTTTCTTTTGTTGATACTCGATCAATGTTCCTCTTTTGTCAAAAATGATTTCTGAAAAACTTCATCCATAGGTCTTTTCGGACCTACAAGTTATTTTCCAGTTCTTGTCAAATAAATATCTGTAAATGGTGAAAAAATGAAGGAAAACACCTTATGTAATATACACACACACACACACACACACACACATATATATTGTGATTAATTTAACAGGAAATGGAGCCATTTGCTAGTTGTGGCCAAACGACTACGACATCAATTTATTGAGTGTTTTACTTGTCACTAATCTTTTTTCCTTCTTCTAATGCTGCTCAGGTTCCAAAAAAACCACTGCCTGCAGCTCGTCTGCAATGAAGCCTGTCAAACGACGGTAGTAATTGGAAGGTGACCTTGTTTGTAACTTGTGTACTGGCATTCCTTTCCCCTGGCCTATATGTGGCCTTTGTTTCATTGAACTCTTGTATCCGAAGAGGTAATTGGAAACTTTAGTATTGATGTATACGGGTTTAGATTATAGTGTAATTTTAGATGATGGGTTTCACCATTTCATTGAACTCTAGTATTGGGAGAGGTATTTGGAAACTAGTATTTATGTATACTGGTTTAAATCAGTGTAATTTTACATGATGGGTTTCACCATTTCATGAACTCTTGTTTTGGGAGAACTCTTGTTTTGGGAGAGGTAATCGGAAACTTTAGTATTCATGTATACTGGTTTAAATCATAGTGTAATTTTACATGATGGGTTTCACCATTTCATGAACTCTTGTATTGGGAGAGGTAATTGGAAACTTTAGTATTAATGCATTCTGGTTTAGATCATATTGTAATTTTACGTGATGGATTTCACCATTTTGTCCATCTGTGTAAACCAAAGGTGCATTTTGAGGCAGCTTCAAAATAGAACGAACTTTCCTGCTGCCACCAGATGGTCCAGATGCTTTTCCAACAAATTATCTGTTATATGATCAAGTAAGTGATTGGTTTAGCTAATGAGAATACAGAAATAAATCTATAATTTACAAGATGTGGTCCACTGTGGCATTAATGTCATTGCATGCTAAAGAAAGGGTCAGCAGTGACATTCTGCTCGATGTCATCACAAGCATTTGTACCATTTCAGACTCGACCTTTCGTTACCATATGTAATGTACTATTTAATATCATCCACTCTTCACAGCATCACAGCTTGTCTGGGTGGTGTAGTCGGTTATCACGCTAGTCTCACACACTAGAGGTCCCCGGTTCGAACCCGGGCTCAGACATTCGTTTTTGTTTCTAACACTATAACAGTAGTACATAGAGACGGAGCCAGGTCCGTTATTATCTTTATAAGCGTAGGCATTTATTTGTAAAATATAACTTTGTGCCCCTTTTGAAATCTATTTTTCTTTTTAAAACCATGAAATTTTTTATACATATATAAGTATATAATTTGTAAAGTATTACTTTGTGTCCGCTTCTGAAATTAATTTATGACCTGGAGGCAGAACTCTAGCTCTAAATCTACTAAAGCAAATAAAATTTCTAACAATTTCTCACTCTCTATGGTACCAGATTAGGACAAAAGATACCATATTTGATGCTACATAAACCCACTTAAACAAACATAAGAGAAAAGACTTACATATATAATAATAATAACATATATATTTTACTTATATATATCAGATAAATGTATAAAAGAAATATAGTAGTCAATTTTAACTCGGCCACGCCTATTAGGGGTTGTAATCAAATAAGTTACTTTCATATTTCCTCAATTCCTCCAATTTGGTAACTTATTAGAGGAATTGAGGAAATACGAAAGTAATTTAAATATTAAATTTCAAGCACTATTTACTAATCTTTTCAAGAAGGAACATTCTTTATAGACCGAGTTTAAAATGGAATGTCCCATGATACGTCTTACATTGCTCAGTGACTTAGGCTCAGTTTGGTAGAATGGAAATGGGAGGAAAGGGAAGGGAAGGTGATGGAGGGTGATTAAAAAATTGTGCTTGAGTAAAATAGGTGGAAGGAAAGGAAAGGAGAGGGAAGGCTTTGGAGGGTTAAGTATAACTTTGTACAGTAATTTGCTTATCCTCCCAAAAATGCGAGGAAATGGAAAGAAAGGGAAGGCAATGGCTAATGGAGAAGTTGTTATGCCAATTTTATCCTCAAGATTATAGTTGATATTAGGACCTTGATGAAAAAAAAGCGCCAAAATTCACAGTTATAATTTCTGACACCAAATTTACCTACACAAAATCAAGGATTTAATTTGCAAAACAAGAATTACAGACCTTGATGAAAAAAAAATTAAAACAAAACCCATACATATAAGTTAGCAGTTGCACAGAGGGGGGGGAAGCTTACAGCGGGCCAGCGGTTGAAACTTGCGAACTCGAACTGGAACATCCGGCTATGGAAACAGTGAACCCGAACTGGAATAGCGGGCGATGGAAACTGAAAGATATGGGTTTTGATTTTTGGAACAATCTAAAACAATATACTGATATGGGTTTTGAACTTTTGATTCTTGCAGACAGATAGATAAACTGAAATATATGGGTTTGGAACTTCTGATTCTTGTAGATTTTGTAGTGTGCAGTTGCAAAGAGGGAGAGTTGGAGAGAGAGAGAGAGAACGAGAATAGAGATGGAGGCGGGGAGGCTAAAATGATTTACCCTAAAAATATTATATATATATTACATACGCTTTGTTTTGTCTTCTTTTTTTTTTTGACAAATATTACATACTTAAATTTATAAATTTTTATTTTAAAATATAAAAAGGTATAAAAGTAAATTTACTAAAATACTTTCCTTTCATTTCTTTTCCCAAACATAATCATTATCATTTCCTTTTTTTTCCTTCATTAACCAACTAACCACGATAGGGGTTAAATTTACCCTTCACTTCCCTTTCCTTTCCCTCGTGACTAATATTATCCTTCCCCTTCAAACCCATAGTACCAAGCATAGCCTTACAAAATATCTTTCTTTTTTTAAAGTTAATTCTCTTTAATATCATTATTTTTTTGTATTTCATAATTTTCGATCTAATTGTTTAAAACCGAACATTCCATGTCAACCCTTATCCTTGCTCTATGAACTTCTGTATTCATTTTTCCATTTAGCATTGCCTTTAAAGGCATTTCTTGGGGTCAATTTGCTTTGAGAGCCAAATGTGAAGCCTGATTGCATTTTGATTGAGCTTATTGATTTTTTTTTTTTTTTCCCAGAAAAATACAAAATAAAAAAAGAGTGTAGCATAAAACTGTACTAGAGTCCACACTATGTTGAGCCAAAAATGTTCTTCAACATAGGCAGTCCTAAGGAAGGTGCACCGCGGGAGCCCAGAATTATCACCTGTTACGCACAAACAACAAAAGACTTCAAAAGGTTATCACATCCAATCTCACCGAAAGATCGTCATCATGGTCAAAAACATCAACCAATCATCAGCTTGCCCCATAATAGTATAATACTTATGGAAGCACAGGATCATCATTCCTCATATAATGTTAGATTTATACAGTACAGTATAGTACACAGTACACACAGTAACTATGTACAATGTATTTTCCACGCAATTTCCTATACCCTGGCTCATGTTAGCACAATCCAATACCCGTGTCTATCCTCTAATAGTACCACACTAAAAAGTAGCCTCACCATTCAGTAATTTGAATTTATGCTCATAATTCTCTCTCTATATAAACCCACCATCTTAAACCCTATCTTCCCTCAGATTTTCTCGAGAAAATGAATGCCAGAAGGCCCAGAACCCTAGGGATATTATCAGTTTCAATTCGTGAACGATCAAATTCATTCAGGTTCGTCAAGTTCTTCTGAGCCCTGATTTCGTGTTCTGTATATGTATATTAGATGTGAGAATTTCTGTTACCCTCCATTTCGTTGCTGATTAAATTATAGTTTTAATTTCTATTCTTTTGAGCAACCAAAAGGAGTACTGGAGAAATTGTTTCCATTGATAATATATGTTCGCTCGAGTCCTAGAGCTAGAGTAAGGGTTTGTGTTTGGTTTAAGCATTGTGGTGTTTTTATAATTTATATGTTTGAATTGAATATGCTTCTTCAAATGAACTACATTACACATATTTCATATATGTTATATAAATGGTGTTGATGGTGTTTGAATTGATAGCTGCTCTTTGGATTTCGAGTTGGATGGACATGTTAAGGTGTTGTTAAGTTTAGATTGGAGTCTGATTGTTGAATATCCTGTTAATTTCAGGGGTCATATATTGCTTATCAGCTTGCTCTATCGCTGTAGATCAGACGGGGCTGGGTCTGGATAATATTGAAGAGGGGAGGAGTTGACTGGTAAATGAATTTATATACATACTCTTTTTTTTTTTTTTTCTTTGGTCCATTTGAAATGTAGGTAGAAGATAGATGTATTGAATTTTAAGGATCATATTTTCCATCTGTTTGCAAACGAAAAAAGAAGACGACAAAGAGTTTACACTGAACTTAAGGAAATGACCTCCACTAGTCACACAACGATTCTATAAGCTTGGTTTAGGTGACTTTATTAATTGATAAAATCCAGTAATGGATATTGTCAAGATGTTTTAACAATTTAGTTGGACACCTTTGAATATTCCCATTTTGGTTGAATTAATCTCTGTAACACCACTTTATTTGCCTTTATCTTTTTGCAATATTTAGTACCAAGCCGAAAGAATGGAGAGGGTTATGTTAGGTTGAAAATGTAAAATTTAAGAATCCAATAATGCATGGTTGGGATTTGAGTAAGACATATCTAGAAAAATTGATGGCAACAATGAATATTAGGAATCACTAAATCCTACATCCACATACATCTTGAGACGCAAATGATAAATCATATGGTTAACAATTTGCCTTTTTTCCCCTTATTTGTGCGTTTTTAATATTTTAAAAACTTTACCACAATAATAATGTCAAAGTTTGTTAATGCATATTTCATTCCTTTACTTAATAAGTTAAATCATAATTTTTATTATTTTAATATATGAGGGTTTATCCATCTGGTGATTTCCTAGATAGAAATTTGCTCTAACTTTTGGCCATCCCCATCTCTTATAGAATCATAGGATTCTAAATGCCATATTATCAGTATTTTCACTATATGGGGTTCAGAATCTTAAGCCTAAAAAACTTGCATAGGCCGAGCAGATTCTGGTATATATAAATATATTCGTTTAGTCTATCAAGGCTTTCTGAGTTTGGCTAACTGCATAGTTATTTGTTGTGATGAGTTGTGCTAGCAAGCTTAATCATTTAGCCTTCAGTTTACCGATTTGAGATGAACAAGTATTTTCTACGTAATTATAGTCTATATTTAACGATTCAATCTGCTACTTCATGCTGCAGTTACTTTTCTGTCTACTATCTGCTTTTTCAAGGATATCCTTGAAATATTTCAGAAAAATGGCTGGATGTAGTCGATCACCTAGAAGTGATCACCCTTCAATCAAATACAGGTGTAACCCACTTGAGGGGGCTGTCTTTGAGCTCACTGATTTTGGTCATAAAGATAATGCCCCCACTCCCTCAGATAACATCAAGCAAAGCAGTAGAAAATCTGAATCCAAATCTTCTGAGATAGTGAGCACGGGTGAGCTTATCTCAGCAGTTTGCCAGATATGGGATCGCGTGAGTCATTCTCTTACTTTTCTCCAACATAAAACTAATTTGGAGCACAATGACGGTGAGTTTCAGAACGGCAAAATATTGTCTTATCCTGGTGGACAAGGAAACAGCACAGCCCCAACATCAGCTGAGAGTCAATACTTCTCTGTTGATCTGATGACTGCTTCTCCACCATCAGTGCAAGCAGACTTGGAGAGTCTGAAGGTAACACCAAAAATGCCATTCTTTGGATACCATATTGGAAACCACACACATTCTCTTTTCTGGAGATTTCTGCAGGATGGATCTGACAAGCTGAATAAGCCTTGGAAGGAAAAGAGGCTTGCAAAGGTAGTCTCACATGATTTAGAAAATACCTATGGATGGATGGGTAAAATAACACTTCCTGGACTGAAACATCTCACAATCCACCCACAGATAGAGAATGAGAAAGCTGTTGAAAGTTGCATTCTTCGAGATGCAAATGGTCCTGCAAGTCCCCATATTTCAGGCAATGCAACTAGCTTTGCTAATAATTTGATCAGTGGAAGTGTTGACTGCCATACTAAAACAACCAAATGTATAGATTCGTCATCAGGTCAAGATGCAAAAATTTCAATGAATACTAGCTCCTCTGTTACCTCTATGTACTCCGATTATGTTCTTGGGCCTGTCCAAGATACAGAAGCAAATGATATTATCTCTAGGACCCAATGTTCTAGACTTCTTGCAGAACACTATGTCAACCACTTATCTTCAAGTAGTTTTGCTTTTGTAGATTGCCAAAGCAAAACCAAGGATGATCACCTGCATGAGAACAAAAGAAAGCAACAAATGGATTTCATTGAGGATGAACCAAAGATGGAGATTTGCTTGTCAACAAAGGATAAACCTCATATTGCTCTTGCAAAGCAAGAACATGCTTTTGCAGGAGCAATGGCTGGGGTATTTGTTAGCCTTTGTTTACATCCTGTGGATACAATTAAGACTGTCATACAGTCGTGTCGAACTGATCAGAAATCTATCCATAACATTGGCAGATCAATTGTTACTGAAAGAGGTATTTTGCTTTACAATTACTACAGATCACTGAGCTTAGTAGAAGGCCTCAACTTTTTTTGCTTTTGCTTTTTGGATAACAATAGGTCTTTATGTTGTGTAACCTCATTAGCTTGTTTGAATGGCCCTGTGAAAATTGGTCTGGATTTTGCCTTTAGGTGTAACAGGACTTTATCGTGGAATTGCCAGCAATATTGCTTCCTCAGCACCAATTTCTGCAGTTTACACATTCACATATGAATCAGTGAAGGGAGCTCTGCTTCCTCTTTTTCCTAAGGTAATTTGTTCTATATTTTGTTCCATACAACTTTTCTTTGTTCCCTTTGGACTCTTTATGTGCGCGCGCGTGCACGAATGTTTATCTGGCTGACTGGCTCTCTCACACACATATATTTACTTAAATTTATTTTTTTCTCATATCGGTTGGGTTGTGGTGGAGGAAAAAAGTTGGTAAAACAGGTTTTTGGGACCCGAAGTGTTGATATATAGAATTTTATTGCATGCATAGTTGTTCGAAGTGGTATGCTCCCTCCCTGTCTTGGCAGAAGTCTGACCCAGTTCTTCAATGCAGGAGTATCATTCTTTTGCCCATTGCATGGCCGGTGGTTGTGCAAGTATCGCTACTTCCTTTATTTTCACTCCAAGTGAGCGGATAAAGCAGCAGATGCAAGTTGGTTCGCATTATCAAAACTGCTGGTATAACTTCATAATCCTGGTATTATCTTTAAAATATCAAAAGCCCAACAATGCTCGTTGCTTGATATGCAATATGTTTGATCTTGTGCCTATTTGAAATTATATGGATAACTGGTGGAATGATGCTATTGTACGGAAAAAGCTTCGCAAATGTCCAATTAGAGCACTCTCAAGTTTTTGTCACTAAAAAGTTAATTAAGGTAAATTCTTAGTTAACGTATCCAAGTGTATCGACTATCAACTAGGAGATAAGTGCACATTTACTACTTAACTACCTAATATTTGCAGACTTCTGTTAATAGATTTTTTGGATCCTTCATAATTTCCCCTTTACTACCTTTCACCTTTCAATAATTTCCTAGTGATCACAGATCTTGATGGGATAAGGTTATTACTGGTTTAATCGGTTCAATTTTCTGTTCTTGAGATCCTATTGGTGGAATTATTATATCTCTTGAAATGTGAGTGTTTTGCTTTGCATTTCAAGTTGTGACATGAAGGGTTCTGTATATGATAAGTATGAATTTTGATTATGGCACAGTTCTCAAATGAGATTTCTGTTTTGTCTATGTGTGTCTTTGCAGGATTGCACTGGTTGGGATTGTTGAAAAAGGTGGTTTGCCTTCTTTGTACGCTGGGTGGGGGGCTGTCCTCTGCAGGAATGTTCCACACTCTATCATCAAGGTTAGGTGAATATTACACCTATATTAAGGTCATTATATAAGTTAATTTTTATCCCCCCAAATTCATATTTTTAATAGCCTCTCTTTATCCATCAATTGATTTTTTAGGTTATGTTTTCCATTGCAGTTCTACACATATGAAAGGTTGAAGCAATTGATGGTACCATCGCTACAACCAAATGTTCAACCCAGCACATTACAAACGGTATGTTTGTTGTCTGAGTATCTCTCTCTTCACCACAGTATATTATTAACTCAGTTCTTACTGTAATTTCTGTTAGCATATTATTTTTAGTGTGAATAGTTGTTGATGCTTCTTATAAGAACATCATCATTATTATTATTTTTTTTCCTAGTTGGTACTCACACACACATTCCTCCACTGAGGATCGAACTCCTGACCTCTCTTTGAGAAGTAGGGGCTTGGTATCGCTGGGCCACTGGCCTGTTGGTAAGAACATCATCATTATGAAAACAGGTGCCAATCAAATGTTGCTTGGTTCGAGACTTGTGATCTTTTTTCCAATCAGATGTAGCAATAAGCTAAGATTTTTTTTTATTTTTTTATTTTTTCCATCTTTACAGCTAGTTTGTGGAGGATTAGCTGGATCCACTGCTGCTTTATTTACTACTCCTTTTGATGTGGTGAAGACTAGATTACAGACACAGGTTTGTAATTCTTGTGTTTATTCTTTCATTCGTCACTTCATGTGGTCCTTCACTAAGATTGGCCAGCTAAGCTAAAAGGGTTGTGTTTAAAGACTGTAAATTGAACTATGCATTGACATCGTTATTCCAGTCCTTGGAACTGCTTTCTGAGAGAACAATGAAGAATTGTTAATTGCTGTAACTAAATAAAATTGTCTACTAGAATTGAATTCAAGATGACTATGTTGCTGGTAGATTTTTCAATAAGATTATAGTTTTTGTCAAGAATGGTGCTTTGACATGTCAAACGTCTAGTCTGTAAATGCGAAATGTTAAAGACTTTTAAGCCTGGCTGCCTGTCTCATTTTTCTTACCGCGGACAATTTTAGTTTAGGAAAAAAAACAATTAGATTATATATATGGTTATGTAGTTTGAATTGTATGATAATTTTTCTTCCCCTGTTTTAGAATTTTCTTTATCATAGGATATGGTTTGTAATGCTTCTTATAAAGGGCCTGTTTGGCAGATTCCTGGATCTGTGAGCCAATATGGTGGTGCATTGAACACCCTTAAGCAAATAGCCAAGCATGAAGGCCTGAGAGGACTCTACAGGTGAGGATCTGGAGAGATTGTGGGGATTTTTTGCATAATTTTTCCCATATGTTGTCTTTCTGTTTAGGGGCCATCGCTTTGTGAAGTGCAGAAAGTTCATGCTGCTTAGTGTTAAAGCTCCCATATAGAGGCAGTAGGTTAAGTTTCTGCTTGTGATTAAGAAATGATGATTACTAAACTTGTTTTTGTCACCAGGGGCCTGACTCCAAGACTAGTTATGTACATGTCCCAAGGAGCGCTGTTCTTTGCATCATATGAAACTTTCAAGAGGTTATATTGTCTGGATGTGTCACAACAAAATTCTCAAGGAATCCAGAATGAACAATACACGGAGAATGATTCGAAATCACCATTATTATCATCACAATCACCATTGTCATCAGCACCGCCACCAAGGCTTCACGGTTTGGATTCATAATCAGCTGGGAGCAGATATCTAGAGATCTCAAAAAGGACATGGAGGGAGAAATCCAGTTCGTTAATTTATTTGGAAGAGCCTCTTATTCGAAGACGGCACAGCCTAACACATTTGAGTGACCCTGATTCATTAGTGACTGACCAATTTTTATTGGTGTTACCATTTAATTAGACTTTGTTAGCTAGGAGAGGAAAGCAAAAGTAGTAAAATGATCGAATGAGCACTGGTGGATATCACCTGTATTATTTTGATTGTATCATTGATTATGTATTGTGGAAATGTAATATAATGTGAATAAAGGGCCTTGTTACCCCAAAATGACCTGTCAGAAGATTTAAAGCAATTGACATTCTTTCAATGGCAAGGAATTTTGCTACATTAGGACTGTTATGGTTAGGGTTTTCATTCATCTGGGGATTGTTTATTTGCTCTGTTTTCTGTCATTAGGTCATCAATATGCAAATATAAGTCATTCTTGTAAATCCACCCAATCAAGCCCAAGTCAACTCAGCCACCATGCAAAAATAAAAGCCCAAGTCAAATAAGTCCAGGGCCGGCCCTGACCCTAGGCGACGAAGGCGGTCGCCTAGGGCCTCTATATATAATCTCGTTCTCAACTCTGAACCGCCTCAACTCTCAACTTGCCCTCTTTCTCTCCGACTGCAAACTATAAAATCTAGAACTCTGAACCGCCTCAACTCTGAACTTGCCCTCTCTCTCTCTGCGACTGCAAACTATAAAATCTAGAACTCTCTGAACCTCTCTCTCTGCGACTGCAAACTATAAAATCTAGAACAATAGAACTCCGACTGCAACCTATAAAATCTAGAACAAGGAAATGATGGAGAACAACCAAGCCTGTGGTCTAGCGGTACCAACCCTTACTTGTGGTCTAGCGGTACCAATCCCTACTTCTCAAAGGGAGGTCAGGGTTCGAACTTCAGTGATGTGTGTGTGAGTACCAACTAGAAAAAAAAAAAAAATGATGGAGAACAGAAAGGAGATGAAGAAAGGCATGGGGCGCAGAAAGGTGGAAATGAAGAAGATAGAGAAGAACAAGTCTGATGGTGTCTTTCTCCAAACGCAGTGGAGGATTGTTCAAGAAGGCTACTCAGCTAAGTGCGTTGTGTGGTGCAGATGTTGCGGTGGTCGTCAAGTCCCCCTCCGCCTGGAGGATTCATTGCTTCGCAAAAATAGGACATCCAACTAGAAACAGTGCCTAGCTGATGTGACATACACAGTGCAATGTATGATGAGGCGCAGAGAACAAGATTGGGTTGAAAATGTGGGCTAGCAGATCACTAGGCCCATGTGACTGCCCCACCAGCCCATCCATGTGATTTTGATATTGTAGAAGTTGGTATTGTATAGAGAATCCTGTCAGTTTAAAGTCACTTCTATGTTTTATTATTCATGTAGATGACAAACACTTAGTTCGAATTTGACCAATTGGGATATCTCAAACAATTTATTTATTTATTTTTTAAATCCAAGTGGATTCAATTTCTGTATTCTTTCTAGATTCAAGGAGTAACCATGGAATCACCCAAAAAAAAAAAAAAAAGTGAATAGAGTCATAGGTTCCATACCTGTAATAGAACTCATGTTTAATAGAAATATTAGATCCACGAATGAGATGGGTTCTAACAATTCATAGATGAAAATATGGCAAAAATAAATAAATAAATAAAACATTCACTCTCCTTAATATCTCCCTAATATCATGACGCTACTTTCTTTTTCTTTTTGTTATTTCATGTTAATGATGATTTATGATCTAAGTCACATAAAGCGAAAGCGCACTCGGAATATAAGAGCGACACCGTTAAGAAGGATTGTACGACTTAATTAAAACTATTAATCTACAAACTTGACATTTGATATATCTCATGGGTAAGGAAACATTTTAATAGTTTGCTCCAAACCCAAATTGGGATTTCATTCAATTCCTTTGCTTGTCCTTTTCCTATTTCACTCCCGCGAGAGGATTTGATTCCAAATTCACATTACTCTTTGGATGCGTTCGGTTACACGGAATTAAAGTTTTAAAATTAAAATTTGTGAAATTTAAAAAAAAAAAAAAACAACTCACAAAATTAAATCAAATTTTTTTTCAAATTCAATTCCATACAACCATACACAGCTTTAACTAAATTAGATTATGAGAAACAAATAAAAATCTTAGGATATTACTTTACATGTTAATATTAAAGGGAGTAGTTTTGGATAAATTAGAACTAATGAACTCTATTTCAAAATCCAAACCCATTAGCCTGTTATATAGTTACATGTCCAAAACAAATGGAGGTGTTAATTGGGTTGTCAGAAGTTCAAAATCAATTGATCTATTTTCTGGTGTGTTTGGTTCGTAAAGAAGTTAAATTTATTGATGCATAGTTGTTGAACATCAAAGTCGTTGTAGTATAGTGGTAAGTATTCCCGCCTGTCACGCGGGTGACCCGGGTTCGATCCCCGGCAACGGCGATTATAATTTTTTTTTTGGACTGTATTTGTGCGTGTATCCAATATATATGTAGTCATCCAATTTCTACAAGGTATAAAGAATAGAATTCCATGTTTGTTGAAATATTAGCTAAAATATTTAGAGGTTCAATACAAAATTAAAAACATGTTTTGTGTCTAGCCAAAAACACGCACGAGTACTGGGTAATCTAGTTAGTGAAAGTACAAGTCAATTCACAACTGACAAAGTCATTAGACATGTAGATTCACAACTTAAACAGAATGATCCATGCGTGATTGTTCAATTACTTGATAACTCCATGTGTTAGGAGCTGATGATACCTATACATATAAATCACATATATAGCATGGACAACCATAACAATAATAAAATTACAGCTTCGCTTCTTAAAGAGCCTTCTCACAATGCGCTCATGGCACCTGTTTTAAAAATCACATCACTTTGCTGCTTCATCACAGCAGCAAAACACATTTTCACATAGTAACTCTTTGCTAGCACTTGGAACATCACGTCAAACCACACTAATGAATGGGTAATTAATAGTACCAAAGACAATAACATCATGTCAAACCACACTAATGATTGGCTCCCCACAATGTGCTCGTGGGACGACGCTGCCACAGCTACCAACTAGAATGTGTATTTCTGCATATCATCAGTTGCAACCAGAGGTACAAAATCAGAATTCTGTCTAGGTAATCAATCACCCAGAGATTCAACTGCTCTGACTCTTTTAAGTTGCTGAATGCCTATACTACTATTAGATGATTAAAACAAGTTGGACTGAATTTTTTTTTACAAGGTAACAACATAAAACAAGAGATACGATTTACAATATACAAAAAGAAAACTAGTGGCAGAATAACTGCAGCTAAACTTAGTTGGCATTTTTAGCAATTGCAGAACTGTCTAGAGTTTTAGGCTGCTTAAATGATTTCTGCGTCTCCAAATCTTCGGTTGCTTTTCTGGAAACATCACCAGCTGATTTCTGAACCCCTACTTGGCTCATTGCAGAACTGTCCTCAATTTTAGGCTTGTTAAATGATTTCTGGGAATCCAAGACCGGCATGTTATCTTCAGTCGTCTTTTTGAAAACATCAGCGGCTGATTTCTCAGATTCACGGGGGCTCACCAACTTCTTCTCAACATCTTCAAACTTGGCAGTGGCCCATGGTGCAGTGCCTACGCTCTTTGCAGAACTTGGTCCGTCTATTGTCAATGTAGATACCTCATCTCTGGAGGCATACCACGTATTACCGCAAGCAATACACTCTAACTGAAACCACAGCACCAAAAAATAAAAAATAAAAATATATGAATAAGATGGTCAATGGAAACTCAGACAGATGCTATTACAGTTGTCACTAAATAAATTTAAAACTACTTAGAATTAAGATTTTTCACTAAAATGTGTGGACCACTGAAACAAACAACTGAACCTTTGCAAATAAGAAGTTCGCATTCAAATCTCTCTAAGCTTCTACCAGAAAATTTCTAACTGGAATTTCAAAAAATATTTTGTTTGTACTTTCTAGATCATGATAGTCGTCTAGATGCATCTGAGTGATATACAAGTTCCAATCTAAGCAACAACTAGACTCTTACATGTAAAACACAAAAGAAAATGATATTAATAAAATCATCTTGACAACAAGACTATTTGATCTAATAAAATCAAGCCATTAAACCAGGAACAACTTCACCAATTGAAACCACAACCTGCAAACCAGAAGCCTTTTCGAGGCGAGAAACTAATGATCCAAAAAAACCAAACAAAATTCTCTTAGCATGCAATCCAGTTGTTTAATGTGACCTATTCAAATGTTGCCACGAGTTTTAAAGCACAAAAACAAGGAAAACCAATAACAATAATCATGTTGGGCATTACAAAGAAGTCCTACTTTTTCTTCTACAAGACCATCAAATTTATCAATGAATAAACCTACTAATATTTGTATTCATTGATAGCAGTTGATGGCCTTATAAAAGACTACTCTTTTGTAATTTTTCCAAAAGAAAATGACTTGATGACTCTTGATATTTATTCTACCTCTCATCAATACCATCAAAGTACCAAAGGTCACACATTCTAAAATCATGTTGGGCATTTAAAAGAAGAAGAAAAAAAAAAAAAAAAAAAAAAAAAAAAAAAAAAAAAAAAAATCCACATTTTCAATGTGCAAATTCATGTATTTGGCAATTTTTTACAGGTTATATAATCAACTTAATTAAGCAAAGTCTTGTCCCAATTATTTGAGGTCAGCATATTAATCATGTTCAACTGTTCTGCTCTAAAGCCATAGCATTAGTTAAACAATACACCATCATATCTTTCTCCACTGTTACAAAACATGTAAACTATGATTTTTCCCCCCTACCCCTAACACTATGGGGCCAATGTCATTTTTTCTCAGTGGTGTAGTCATAGGTCTCTGATGCATGTGATCAAACCTCTTAATAGATTTTCAAAACATTTTATCTCCATTTAGGTGATACTTCAACCATTTCACAGATGTAATTACTTTTACGTGTTACATTATAACATTCAATTTTACAATGTTTTATAATTTATGACCCTTTGTCGACATATAACAAAGCCATACTACAATCGCTTTATTATCAATCAAATTTGAGTTGAGGAGAGCGAAAATTTTGAACTCTTCTAAACATGCATCAATAGACCCATGTGGTAAATGCATATATTTTTTTTCCTAGTTGATACTCACACACACTTGTCTCTTCTGAGACTTGAACCCCTGACCTCCCTTTGGGAAGTAAGAGACTGATACCGCTAGGCCACTGCCCGTTGGTATGTAGTAAATGTATATGTTTCATGAATGCATGAAGAAATACAAGCTAACCAATTAACTATTTCCGTGATAAATAGCAAAAACTTGCCAACAGAAAGAAAACTCATATACTTCATTAATATTTGTTAATTTGTTGTCATTGAGCTTCATCCACTCATTCTTCCACTATTCTCATGTCTTTGAACTCTCTATTTTCCTGGGACTTGGTAAGCAATACCAACAAGCCAAATACTGCTCATTCTACAGGTTCATTTAACAATCATGGAGCTATTGAGAGGCTGACCAATATGTAGACCAAACTACTTGATTAAGAGAGAGAACATCAATTCTCTTTTTCCTTTTTCTTTTTCCCTTCCTCTTTGGGTCCGGATGCAAATAGTGAATGGTACAATAAGAGAGCTACTACCCTCCCCCTCCCTTCAAAGATAACCATACCCCTACCAATTTCAGGAGAGTAAATTACACGCCTTATGCAAATACACCAACCACTCCAGATTCTTATTTTATGCACATTACAAGTTAGACCGAGAACCGGTGAACACATCCATTTGAGTGATTTGACATTTGATATTACCAATTTCTATTTTATACTAGACTATTTAGTTTATTTAAAATAAAAATAAAAATAGAAAAGAAAAAATGGTATGAAGAACTACCAAGTTGATGCTAGATATCTTTGTTTTGAATCCCTGGCAGATTCCCAGATTTTTCTATTCATTATTTTTTAGATTTTTTTTGGAAGATTTGTCTTATTAGAGGGAGTCAAGGTTTTCGGCTCCTCAATTCTGCAAATGTTCATTAGTTTTAGGATCCTGCATATAATTCTCTTCAATATCAAAATAGTAGAGACATCCATTTTGTGCAGTAACAAACCTTTTAAGAACAATGCTTATACATCATTGATGTCAATGTGAGAAGGTCAAAATGATATGCCACTTGCATGTTACATCTATCCATCTTATGAAGAGTTCATGCTAATGATATTAGATATTAGCAGATGATTGCATTCATTGCAACTTATTCAAACTAATCATGGCAGGTAATAAAAGAAAGAATACGAAACCTGATAACGATCTCCATGTCCAGCTTGGATAATGTCTAATAGACCCACTTTTTTCTCCTTGCATCTTTTGCAGCGAGCATCAGTCATCTGTTTCACAAACCATACAATAAGCTGACCACAAATCTAGTGCATAAAATAAAATAACAAAGCCCAAAGATAAAACTTATGTTATGTGGGACAATGCAGTCAAGACTCAAGACTAAGGCTTTGTTGAGTTGAGTATGTAGGGCAATGCTGCCAAGACCAAGGCTTTGTTGAGTTGAGTGTGTAGGGCAATGCTGCCAAGACCAAGGCTTTGTTGAGTTGAGTGTGTAGGGCAATGCTGCCAAGACTAAGGCTTTGTTGAGTTGAGTATGTAGCACTTCTTCCAATCATCATGTGGCACCCATGCCCAACGGACGGGATCCCACCATCATTAAACCATATCATAGTTTTTTAGTTTAAGTTTGGACACACGATGAAATTGCATCTCATTTCATTTTGAAATGAAGAAGAACGAATCAGTTTGCCATTCAGTTAGGAAATTTGTTATAATTATTACTTTTTTCTTTATGTTACTCTACAGCTCTTCCATCTGCTACTTTCCTTACAGAGCTGATAGAGAGGCATGTCTCAAGAGAAAAGGCAACTTGTCTTATATGACATGACCTGTCAATAGAAATTCTTCAACACTCCACCTTTGTCATATATTCCATACATCATCCTAGATATGCTATTCCAACATATCTTTGAAAAGGGCCAATCTCGTATCAACATGGAAACACTCCTGAAATATTTAACCATGTCCTATTTTAAGACAGTTTCTGCATCAAACACCCTAGTCGAATGTGATACAAATGTTTGTTTCACATATCACAAAATAAGACCAAACAGGGGGTAAAATTGACCTGCATCCGCTCTGACTCTTCAGGCTCCTTGCTTGCTATCTCTTCTGCTGTTAAACCCTCCTGGAAGTATAAATAAATAAATAGAAGTTGATTTTTTTTTTTCTGCTGGTGCCAAGTCCAAATCCAAGAAAGTATAAACAAATAAAAGATGCAAAATGATAGAGAATCATTAATGATGGATTAGTAGCAGGCCAATTAGACCCACAAATCACAATAACTTGATCAGTAACAAACACTTCCGATACAGTCATGGTCTATGTTGCTGCAAACACCAAATGTCATGAGGTCAAAGCAATGTCGAACTGTTGGAAGTGCAAACTCTTCAAGACTAAGAAATATCAGATGCTCACACTTGACTTCTACCAGCGTTATAGAAGATGAAGGAGAAGGCCAAAAAAGAGTGTTTCTCTTTTTTTCCCTTCATATCTCTCTGTGCATGTGAATATGTGTGTTTTCCGTAGTTTATATTTCATTTTTTGGTGCAGGTGGTTGTGACGAGGGACAGGTGCTTGGAGTGCTGAATCCAATACAAATCTTTTTGTGTTCACAAATTTAAGGAACATGCATAAATGGTCAAGATACTAACATTTAGCAGAGCTAAGGTACATATAATTCGCTAAATTCATTTACCGTGCAGAGACGCTTTGGCTAAGGGAATAAAAAAATTGGCTGCCAACAAACAGGCAAAAGACGAGTTTGAACAGGATTTAATATATTTCATGTATTTTCATATGCTATTAAATCTTGATGTCTTTTTTCCATTTGGGCCTTCATGGAATTTTTACATGTTTGACATGTACAAACTAAATTTTCAGTCTATATTAAAATTCACTACAGGTCCTTACTCCTTCCTATTCAGACGGAATTACTGTTACGTACAACATTTCAAAGTTACAAAATTGCCAGAAATTACCAGTTCACCCAGAAATCAGTGATATAAAATCTGTCTTCCATTTTCCTCTACAAACCGTCCACATCATAAAACCAAAACTGTGGTAATAGGCAGCAAATCCTCTTTATCAATTCTATAAATGTAATTTGAAAAGAATCACAAGAGCACAAAAGGAGTAGGAAGAAGAAGGGGGAAAAAAAGTTGCACCCATAAAGATCATCAACAGTCCTGATACCTACCAAAACAATAAAGAAATCCCCACATTAAGTCCCCTGAAGGGACAAACCCAAAGAAAAGAGTCAAAAAGAATTTTAAAGCCAAAGGGCTACCTAAGATCCCATTGAAAATTTTCATTCTTTATAATATAGAACCACATCTTTCCAATTCATTCTAACTCAAAATAACATATATTATGAGTATAAAATATGTCATAAGTCACCAACTTCAGAAGGAATTACAGAAGCATAGAACTTTCACAAGCCATGTCTTACACTAAAAAAGAAAAAAAGTCAATTCCAGGAATAGAAACATATGATAGAAACCATACCTTTAATTCATTAGGTGACATGTTCAGTATTTTTGAAGGTTCCAACTCTCCATTCAATAAACGTCCAGCTAACATTTTATTGTTCTGCAAAGATGTAGACCGCAGAAGAAAAAAAATAGAAAAGGAAAATCAGAACAAAAAAAATAATAATAAAGAAAGAAAAATAGAGGATGTCAACGCCTTAGAAAGAAAAATAGAGTATGTCAACGCCTTCACACTAGGAAAATGAGATTTGTGACAGTTAATAGTTATACTACAGCTACTTTTTTTCCCCTGAAATCAATCTAAACACCTAAAGTTATCTTCCTTGACAGCTCTTTCAATTAAAGACCAAAAGCTTTCTAGCTTTTAGTAACATGAAAAAAGCTTGTCAAGTTCATTTGTGCTATAAGAGTATCGCCTTGCTGCAAAGGTCTCTTGATATTAGAAGTCTGCTCCTCTGTATATCCCAATAGCATCATATGAGTTATAAGAAAACTGAAGATTCCTATGAATGAGAAACTAGGAGGTTAAAGAGGTAGTTTGAACGAGTCTGTTTGTTTATTTTATACATAGTCAACCTCACTGATACTAAAGCAGTAAAATTCAAAAACAATTATTTCAGTAATGATGAGTTATAAGAAAACTGAAGATTCCTATGAATGAGAAACTAGGATGTTAAACAGGTAGTTTGAACCAGTCTGTTTGTTTATTTTATACATAGTCAACCTCACTTATACTAAAGCAGTAAAATTCAAAAACAATTATTTCAGTAATGCAGGGTCATCCATATTCACAATGGACATGCAAAAACTATCTAACCTTAAGGTTGAACATCAGCTGCCGCATCTTTTGGTTATACTTCAGAAAATCAGAGGAAAGGGCTTCATGTGAGGCCTTCTCAAGAGCAGCTACAGCAGGAACAGCGGCATCTGGCCAGATAAAAGATGTGCTACCCTGTAAAATGCAATATAAGAGACATCTCATTAAATACCTTTGGTCTTTTACTTCCAAATTTCAATATCTCTTCTCATTATTTAACAGGTTTGACATTGATTTTTCCACAATCCACGATGAGCATGACCCAATCAGATAAAAGATCTCATACTTACTTTTAGCTTCTTTTCTTGAGATCCATTTGCAGTTTTTGTGCAATTACTGTAACTGGCATGATCAATGCTGTGAGATCCACGTTTTTCTTTATCATCACTCTGCCCATTTTCCACGGGAGTGCATATAAACTGAATTCCTTGAAGAAGCTTTTCTAACCATTTGTCACGTTGAGTTTCACCAGTTAGAACCTTGAAGTTTGCTAAAATGGTGTAGTACTCCGAGGTATTGCTTGTAACACTTCCTGGCGTTTCTGCTCTCATGGATTGACCAGACCTAGTTGTTGCTTCATCCTCCCTTGAAACATCAAGAGGTGACATGTTCTTTTTCCTGAGCAGTCTTTTATTCTTCAACTGATCTTCCTGATCAGCAGCGGAATCTTCAGGCTCAACATCAGGAAGATCCCCTAATCGAGATGAAGTTTTATGAATAAGAACATCGAGTTCATTCTGTTTGCTGTCTTCATAGTCTTTATCAGTTAGCTTAAACAGTCTCCTTTGTTCTGTGTCATACACCTTTTGCACAATAAAACCAGGATGCTGTTTACGCCTCGGAATCTGCTTGTTTAAAGGTATAAAGTGCACCACACACCTGTGCATCACAGATTCTGCTGGAACCTCATCACGGTGGAAACTGTAGAACAGCTCTCTCGTATCACGCGATTGCCAATTTCCACCTCCTCTTTTCTCTGCCTCCTCGGGACGATAAAACCACTGTCCAGTTACCATCAAGCCCCCATTTTTGGTCCGAGAAATATCCTGTGAACAGAAAACAAAGAAGCAATGAGAAAGAATACTCGCACCAAAGAAAAGTAAATGTCAGTATTTGAAACCCATCACTTGAAAGTGAAGTGTAACAAATCCATAACATAGCCAGTCTTGTTAAAAAGTCTCAAATTTATGCAAATCCAACCACAGAAGAACCTCCAGATGTTCTAACTATAGATATGAAACACCTCAAACATAAAAAGGTCAGAGTACTTGTATGCAAAACAGCAAAAAGTTCATCCTTTAAATATTTGAATTTTTTAAAACAGACATTAAAGTATAAACAGACCGCCCCAAAACTCATCCCAAGAGAAATATACATGCGCTGGAGTGAAAAAAGAGATTAAGGGTAGTACTCAAAAGAAATGCCCCGCAGCCATAAACACGGGACCTGTTTGGTTCAGTTTGCTGAAAACATTTCTCAAGAACACAAGAGAACTATGGATGATTGTTCTCTAAAAACAGGTCTTTTATTGAGTTTTCAGAAAACTGTCAACCAAACAAATTTTTGTACTGTTTTCTGATTTTTGGTTCTCTGAAAACAGAAAAGTAACCAAACAGGCCCTCAATTTCCCTGAGCTTGCACCACTTAGAAAAAAGGGAAAATATATATATTTTTACACGCGCTTTCTAAACCTAAACCAAGAAGCATATGTAACAAAACAGGCCTTCAATTTCCCTGAGCTAGCACAACTTTACATTTAACTCATAATAATTTCACTAACACCCCCTCAGGTTTGGTCAAATATCACATTGAAACATCTTTCGAAAATTACTATCACTTAGGTCCAATTACTTTTTCGTCATTGACACCATTAAGAATGAGTGAAAAGACAACTTTGCCCATTTGTTTCTTTTTCTAAAATTCATACATTGTCTCTTCTGCACACTTGCACCACCGCCATCCCACCTCCACAAGTACCACAACCACCACTACCACCACTTTGTATCTGACAAATGAATCTCAGCCACCACCATCATCCCCACCCCACAACCACTGTTTTAAGTGTATATTTTACAATATATGTACATAATATATATATATATATATATATATATATATATATATATATATATATATATACACATACATACATACATATCATTGTGAAGTCGGACGCAATCGGTGAGGACAGAGAGGATGATGGGAAACGGTGGAGCTGCGCCGTCTGAGGGGTGGTGGTGCTTCTCTGAGGTGTGGATCTGCTGGGCATTATTGGTGGTGGTAATTAATCGGGACATTGGTACTTCAATTGACACAACTATATCTTGGATTACAAAATTGCCGGTTGGGAGGTACAGGTGGTGGTTCACTGGAATGGAGGGGTTCGCCGGTGAGTGGTGGCGCTGGTGATGGGTTTTAACTTTGTGAACAATTTATTCACAATTTCACACTCTCTCTATTGGTTCTTTAGGAGATCCGTCATCTGAGGTTTTTAGATGAAGCTGTTAGAAGAAGTCATACCTATTTTGGCTTTTTGCTTTTGTTAGAACATTTATATGTAAATATAAATTTATGTAGGGGTCAGATTGTAATTATATATAGGGTTTGTGGCCATTATGCAAATAGGCCTTTCTTGTATTTTATATATACCCTTTTATGTTTAGGGTTAAAGAAATAATAAGAATCAGAGGGCTGTGCCTCTCTTATCTCTGCTCTCTCATATCAATCTGCTCTCTCTCTCTCTCTTGAATTGTATCTATTTCACATGGTATCAGAGCGACGATCATTGTCGTTGCCTCTATGAGTTGGGTAATCCTTGGCTAGGGTGTGTACTAGCTTCGAGAGAGATCCGATTCGTGAGGCTGTCCTTGCTGTCAGGTGATTCACTGTTGATCACTGATCTCTTGCTTCGAACTAGTCCCTTGGTCGCTGATTGTTGCTCTTTTCTTCATCAACGACTGTCTGCGTTGTTGTCGCCTGTGTCGATTGATTGTGTAGTCGCCATTTGCGACTGTTTTTGTGGTCGGCTTCTTCGTTTGGGGCTTACAACGTTCATGAGTTGGTCCTTTGGTATCACCAAGAGGTCGCTGTAGTCTTCTTGTTGTTAAGTCGTAGTTTGGGACTTAAGGTGAAGAAGAAGAGGGGTGATTGGCTTCGGGTTTTGGGGTGTTTGGCCACAGAAGTTGGGTTAGTCCAGACCGGCTTTCCCCCAACCCAGTTTTGCAGAGACCCGATTACAGATCCGACCCGATTTGATATCCGATTTGAGGTTCGACCCAAATCCTTTTCTGATCCGGGTCTGGCTTGACCCTGTTTTTTCCCGATCCGGGTCTGTTCTGTTCTGCTTTCTTTCTTCCTGCATTGTTCGGTTCTTCCTCTGCTCCCGATTCGGTTCTATTCTGGCCTTCTCTGATTTAGCAGTTTTTTTTTTTTTTTGGTTTCTCTTTGGTTCTTCTCGGGACAGATTTGGCATCAGTGTGACTTTAACTTGGGACATATAAGTTCTTTTCAGTTTACATATACATTTAGGCTCTGTTTGGGGGAGCTTCTTGATCTTCAAAATCCTTCCACTTAATGGGCTTTGCAAAATGCATTTTAATGGAAGGAATTTAAAGAAAAAAAGTTGTTTGGTGGATGTATTTTTAAAAAAATTCTTTTGACTAAACACAATTTAACTTGACAATTTTATCCTTAATTATCATGAATAGTACAAATGTGATAGCATAGTTGAATTAATTGGGATTTAGCAAGGAAAAAAAAAATGAAAAAAAGATAATTAGAGTAATGGAGTGAAAATCAGAGATGATGGAGCAATAATTAATTGGCACATCAATGTTGTTCATACTTTTATTGTAGATACATTGATGACAAAGTGAAGATCACCATTACTGATAAAGTGAAGATCAACGTACACATATCAATAGAAGTTGAGGGGAAAAAAATAAAACGGCGAGAGAAATTGTAGCAGTTTAGCATAATTATTCAAACTGACTTTCATTCTTATTTCTAGTTATATTAAAACCCTAACTTGATACGTAAAACAAAAGAGAGATCTTAAAAAAATCTATTTTATATATATATATATATATATATTGAGAGTTAGAAACGTTGTTCAGAATTCTATGGGGAGTTAAACTTTTTTGGATTTTTCGATGAGAGTTCAGATATCTTTATAACTCTTTTGCTCCTTGATTAATCAATAGGAAATTTTTTCTGCTCTTTCCTTTTAAAATAAGGATAAAATTGTATAAAAATTGTTACTTAAAATTAGCATGACTTTCTTAGAAATAAGTTCCAAAAGCAAGTTTTTCGAGCTTTGCTTGAACGAACTTTTTAGTACTTTGATGTTTGTTGGAATTCTTTTTATCTTAATTAAGCAAACACTCATATTTTTTTGAAAATGGCTTCATAGGCTTGGAAGCCCGTTTGAAGCTATCAGAAAGCTCAGCCAAACAGGCTCTTACTTTGTTTCAGCAGTTGCTTATGTTTTTGTGGCATTAAATCCATGTCGGAAACTTTAACTGTTGCTTCTCAGTCTACTGGAATTAAGTCTCCTGCAACACATGTTGATCATGTCGGGCTGCAAATTACAACTATGAAATTAAGTAATTCCAATTACTTACTATGGGCTCAAGCAGTGAAAATCTCTTTAGGCGCGCCCGACAAAAGCTAAAGTTTATTACAGATGACCCTCCATCTAAAACATCAACAGCGTATGAGGACTAGGAAACTGATAACTATATGGTTATGTCCTGGTTGTGGAACAGTATGGAACCTTCCATTGCATCCACTTTTATGTTTGTAAACACTGCAAAGGGAATATGGGATGCAGTTAAAGAAACCTACTCTATGAACACCAATGTTTCTCGCATATATTCACTTTATGAGAAGATGTTTCGTTCTCGTCAATCTGGTCAAGGCATCAGTGAGTATTATAGTGCTTTCAAAAGCTTGTTAGATGAGTTGAATCAGTACCATCCCTTGACTACTGATCTTACCGTTCTCAAGCGACAACGTGAGGAATTTTATGTTTCCATTTTTCTTGCTGGTTTAGACCCTAGCCTTCAAAATATTCGGGATCAAATCCTTGCTGGTGATGGAGGACTCCCATCTTTGGGTAACATATAGGCACGATTACTTCGGGTTTCAAAACAATCACATGGGATGTCCACTGTGAAAGAAAATTCAGCTATGATGATTCATTCTATCTCTCCACAGTTCTCTAGAGTCGGTGATACTCCTAGTAGCAACAGAGGGTATGGAGGAAATTCGAGTGGTTCTCGTAGCGGTGATGGCCGTGATAGAGGTTGTAGTCGCCGTGGTCGTGGACGTACTGATACTCGCTACCGCAGTCACTGTCGGGGTACTAACCATTCTATTGAGCACTGTTGGGCTCTTCATGGAAACCAGCATAGACAAATCAAGTACTGTCTTCCTCTGACATTGCTGGGTCTCATCGCTCTCTTGACTACAACCACCTACCTTCTCAGACTTCTGTATTGCCATCACCTGCATCTACTAGTGACAGCGTGACACTATCACGAGCTAAGTTCAGTGCCTTGGTCAACCGGACGCATCCCAACTCTACTGATGTGGTTAATTTTGTGCAATCAAGTAATATTGCGTGCTTGTCCGATTTACATACTTTGGCCTCCCCTTGGGTTATTGACTCTGGGGCGTCTACCCATCTCACAGGTGATGAATCTCTATTTTCTAATTTTCAGAAGTCTAGCTCCTCATCTTTTGTTACTTTGGCTGATGGTAGAACATGTTCCATTATTGGCCAAGGAACAATTAAACTAACCCCATCCATTTCATTATCTTCTGTGCAATTGGTTCCACAATTTCCCTTTAATTTATTATCTATAAGTAAATTGACTCAAGCACTCAATTGTTTTGTCACATTTTATCCTTTGTTTTATGTCTTTCAGGACCTCAACACGAAGAAGACGATTGGTGGGGGCATTAACAGAAATGGCCTATATTATTTGGATTGCCAACCTTCCACTAGTGGTGTTGCTCTACATTCCCAGATGTCTGTATACCAGTGGCATTATCGATCAGGTCATCCCTTGTTACAGTACTTGAAGTCTGCATTACCTTTTCTTGAGTCGGTGTCTACTTTAAATTGTGAGTCTTGTCAGCTGAATAAGCACCATAGAGTGCCTTTCCCTCCTCGTATTGATAATCGTCGGTCTTCTTTATTTGAATTGGTGCATACGGACATTTGGGGTCCTGCTCGTCACACTAGTTAATCAAGTTTTTCTTATTTTGTTACCTTTGTTGATGATTATTCAAGGATGACTTGGTTGTTTTTAATGAAAGACCGTTCTGAACTTTTTTCCATATTTCAATTATTTTAAATAAATAAAAAATTAGGTACAATTTGGTTGTGTTATACAAACTTTACAATCTGATAATGCTATGGAATATGTCAAATGTGCTATTTCTACTTTTTGTGACACTCGTGGTATCTTGCACCAAACTTCTTGTTCTTATACTCCCCAACAAAATGGCGTAGCTGAATGGAAAAATAGGCATTTAATTGAAATAGCTTGGACATTGATGATCCATATGCATCTTCCAAAGGCATTTTGGGGCAATGTTGTTTTAGCTGCTTGTTATTTAATTAATCGTATGCCATCTTCCGTTCTTAATTAGAAATGCCCTTATTTTTCCTACTCGGCCATTATTTGCATTGACTCCTCGTGTTTTTGGGTGTGTGTGCTTTGCTCACATATTACGCCCTTGCACTGATAAATTGTCTCCTCGTGCCATTAAGTGTGTCTTTATTGGGTACTCTCGGACTAAAAAGGGTTATAAATGTTGGGATCGTAGCACTCGTAGTGCTTTTGTGTGCATGGACATTACCTTTTTTGAGGACACTCCTTATTTCTCTTCAAGTGGTTCGTCTTTAGATACCAAGTTGTTGCTTCCGTTGCCCGTTGTGTCACATTCATCAGACTGTGACCCACCACAGCCACTTCAAGTGCCACAACCACCTCATGTGCCACAACCACTTCAAGTGTATAGTCGATGATCACAAGTAACACCCCCCCCCCCCCTTCCCCCCCAAATTGTCTACACTATTGAGGCTCCTCCTGCTACTGATGATCTTCCTATTGCGCTGCGCAAAGGTATTCATTCTTGTGTCACTGCACATCCCATCTCTAACTTTGTTTCCTATAACAATGTATCGCCCTCCTTTTCTTGTTTTTTATCCACATTATCTGCAACTTTTATTCCAAAGACTGTGCAAGATGCTCTCTGTCTAATACAGATTGGCGCAAAGCCATGATAGATTAAATGGATGCTCTTCATCATAATGGGACATGGGACCTTGTTCCCTTACCTCCCGGTTCCAAACCGTTGGTTATAAGTGGGTATACACGGTCAAATATCTCCATGATGGGTCTGTTGAGCAGTTGAAGGCTCGCCTTGTTGCAAAGGGATACACCCAAACCTATGGTATTGATTTTGATGAGAATTTTTCCCCGGTTGCGAAGATTTCTTCTATTCGAATCCTTATTTCCATTGCCGCCAATTGTAATTGGCCGTTGTTTCAATTAGATGTGAAAAATGCCTTCTTGCATGGTAACTTACATGAAGAGGTTTATATGGAGCAACCGCCTGGATTTGTTGCTTATGGGGAGTCTCGTTATGCTGAATTTCGCCTTAAGAAGGCCCTGTACGGATTGAAACAATCTCCAAGGGGTTGGTTTGGAAAATTCTCCAAGGCGACAATTTCTTTTGGCCTTAACAGATGCCAAACAAATCATTCGGTATTTCACCAACATACTAAAACTGGCTTTATATTTCTTATGGTATATGTAGATGATAATGTTATAACATGTGATGATTCTGACGGCATCGCAAAGTTGAAATCATTCTTGCAGAATCGGTTCCACACTAAGGATTTAGGCAAACTCAAATATTTCTTGAGTATTGAGGTTGCTAGTACCAAGGAAGGTATAAGCCTATCTCAAAGAAAATATGTGTTGGACTTATTAGAAGTAACAGGTATGTTAGGTAGTCGCCCTGCTGATGCTCCTATGGATCCAAATATAAAACTATTACCTGATGAGGGTGATTTATTTGATGACCATGGTAGATATCGACGTCTGGTTGGGAAATTAATTTATCTCACTATCACCCGACCTGAAATTTCATATGCAGTTAGTGTTGTAAGTCGATTCATTAGTGCTCCCAGAATACCACATTGGAATGTTGTTCTTCAAATTATAAGATATCTCAAGCAAGCTCCAGGTTTCGGATTACTATATAAATCTAATGGTCATCTCAATGTGGCAGGTTTTACAGATGCTGACTGGGCTGGATCTCCCTTAGATAGGAGGTCTACTACTGGCTATTGCACATTTGTAGGAAGGAATCTGGTTACATGGAAAAGTAAGAAACAAAGGATTGTAGCTCGATCTAGTGTTGAAGCCGAGTACAGGGCAATGGCTCATACCACTAGTGAGTTGACATGGATACAACATTTCCCAGAGGAACTTGGGCTGACGGTTAAAGCTCCTATTCCATTATTTTGTGATAACCAAGCGGCTGTCCACATTACATCTAATCCTGTGTTCCATGAGAGGACTAAGCATATTGAAGTTGATTATCACTTCATTCGAGAGAAAATATTGAGTAGGAACATTTCTACTCCATTTGTGAAGTCTGAAGATCAATTAGCTGATATGTTTACTAAGGCTCTTGGTCATAATCGGTTAAAGACAATTTGTTCAAAGCTGGGATTATATGATATATATATTCTCCAGCTTGAGGGGGAGTGTTAGAACATTTATATGTAAATATATATTTATGTAGTGGTCAGATTGTAATTATATATAGGGTTTGTGGTCATTATGCAAATAAGCCTTTCTTGTATTTTATATATACCCTTTTATGTTTAGGGTTAAAGAAATAATAAGAATCAGAGGGTTGCGCCTCTCTTATCTATGCTCTCTCATATCAATCTGCTCTCTCTCTCTCTCTCTCTCTTGAATTGTATCTATTTCACAGCTTTCACACACAATTTCCGATTTGGAGAAATGGCGAAACGGGTTTTGTAGATAAGGGTTCATTGCATATGATCTCAAGATTGGGGTTTCAATGCGTTATTTGGTGAATTTCATGCGCCAACCTATTGGTTTGTAGTTTGTACCTTGAGTGATTGTACATTTCAGGTGAGTGTTTCCTGCTAAGTATAAACTTTTTTGGACAATTTTTACTTGGTTTTTGAATAAAAAGGTATATGATGAATAATCTGTGATGGGTTCATAAGAAATTGTATACATTCAGTTTTATCAATAGCAAATTTTGGTACTTGGGATTTATAATATTGCTAAACCTCGGTCGGCGGAGCTTCTCAATACCGGTGAGTGGTGGCGCTGGTGACTTCATCTATATATATATCCTCTCTAAATATATACACACACATATACACACACATATATGGGTCTCTTCTTTTTAAAGACTTCAACTTTGCTATTATTCTGGGTGGTGGTTGTTGAGTATAAGTTACATAGAGAGTGAGTAGAGAGAGTGTGGTAGTTGGTTGTGGCCGTGGCCGTGGCGAGGGACGGAGAAGATGCGACACAATATATATATATATATATTGTGTGTAGATATATATAATATAATATTATTATACTATACTCATATCATATATATATAATATAATTGTAAATTTGTAAAGTATTTAAGGTATTTAGTCTTTTTATTTAATTCTTTAGGTCAGAGAGCTCTTTTGACAAAGTCAAAGGTTATTCAAGTCATTTTAAGAGCTCTGACACATGTGAGGTGACGATTGGGGTGTGAGTAAAAGACGGAGCAAACGTTTGCATTGAGTGATAGTAATTTTCAAAATTTGTTTCAATGTGATATTTGGCCAAACTTGAGGGGGTGTCAGTGAAATTAACCCTAAATAAAAACACTAATGTGAAATATCCTCTGATAATCAAATTGTCATATATGAATGAAACACGAACACATTCAAGAAGAGTTGGATGGCAATTCTATTTTGAAATGACATGCAAACAATATACGAGGTGGGATTCGAAAGTCAGAAGTTTTTATAGCGAATGACAAAAAGGAGTAATGACATCCAAGTGATCTTTACAATATATATATATATATATTTGAGAATAATTTAATCTAGCAATCACCTTAATGATGGCCACATAAGGTTTTTGGTTTGTTTCCTCGGGAACTAAAAGCACAGGATCCTCCTGCACTACCACCACAAAAGATACATCAATATTGTAAGCAAGTAAATAAGCAAAAACTATCAGGCAAATCATTGCTTACTTTCTAAAGCATTGAGTACTTGACAAAAATCAAAATTTTTGAATTGGACATATAAATTTCCAAATATAGACATGATATATCTAAGATCAAGCATCCAAAACATTTTTAAAGAAAAAAATAATACATACACACGCGCGCAATAAGTCCAAATGAAATTCAGTAACCACCCCTCTTCGCAATGCAATATTTGCTATTCCAAAAAACAAACAACCACTTGAGCCACATGAAGATGCCGAGTTTGCTTCATTAAATGACCTTTTTAAGAATTCGGTATAGCCACATGAATATAAATCATTTTTTCAAACTTTGAACTCATATATAAGTTCTATAATGCATGTTACGCATCTTAAACACATTTTAAGACATGAATGCCTGAAATTAAACCATGATTGCTATTAATTCATGAGGCAAAATTACTTTCTTCATCTACTTGATCTTCATAATCTTTAAGGTCCATGAATCAAAGATGGACTCCAAGGCAAACTAACTAACTGAACTTTAAAAATAAACTAAGTTGCAGTTTGCAACTAAACTATAGACCCCGGCCTTTGTGACAAAATTTGCCAACACTAAGTCCCAATATCCTAACAAGTAAACTGATGAACCCTAATTTATTTGGAAATGCAATTCATTTATGTATCTATATATAGAGCTTTGAGATAGCTAGCTCGATATGTATATACACACACACACGGAAAGGTGAATTACATGTATGTATAGAGACATAAGCTTTGGAATGATAACAGAGTTAAAAAGGTGGAGGTCGAGAAAGACATGACATCATAAAAATCCCTATTGAAGAAGCAGATGATGAGAGGGTGTGTTGGCCAACAAGTCTCTCCCATTGATCAAAACCCATGCACAACATAAAATGAGAAACAAGCAGAACGTGCTTAAAAAATTGAAGGTTCGTTTAATCCATTCTAAAATGAACTCACAACCCAACGACACAGAACTGAAACCCTATATTCCTCCAAACACATCAACAAACACCTTGAACCGAAATTCATTTCTCAGACAATAATTGCATATATCATCACCAGAACACTAAAATAGACTGAAAAATATAATCCTTGCCCGATTCAAACAGACAGAGTCCAAATTCTAAAGCCCTAGGAAGACATCAACAAACTGCCTAACATCACAGCAAAATTTAACCAAAAACAATCCACAATCAGAACAAACACACAAGGACACTATTCAATTCTAAATTTCACCACCACTGTGAATCAAAATAATCAATTAACAAACCAATGCAAGAAAAATTCAAAAGATAGAACTCACCAGATCGTAGGAAATTCCGTCGTACTCGAATCCCGAGTAGTGGCTGCGCCTCCCTCGTCCCTTACCAGAAACCCTAATGACGACGCCAATGGGCTTGGCGTCCTCCTGTACCACCTCTTCCTTGTTGTCTTCCTCTCCGCCGCTAATCGAATGCTCTTCTCCTCTCGATTTCTTTTTACCTCTCCCTTCCGCTTCCTTTTGTTCTTCCACTTCGCTGAGCTTCATCTTCTTCCTCTTCCTCCGATTCGGTTGTTCATCGTCGGTGTTGGAGGAATGTGGCGGCGGTGCTGGTGGTAGTGGTGGTGGTGCGTCGTCCTCATCGTCGCTGGCTGCGAGCTGTGCGAAACGTCTGTAGCCCATTGTGGTGCGCTCGGTTTGTTTGTCTCTCCTGCCTGAGCTCTTCTGTTGAATTAATTGGCAAAATGGGTTGTACAAGGGGTTTTTTAAGTGGAGTAAAGCTTTATAGGCGAATATGGGTGTTGAGAGTGGTCCTGCAGTTTCGTTAAATTGCGGATTTGCCATTTCGGCCCATTTCAACAGTTGCAGCGAGCCCTTGGTTCAAATGATCGAAAAAGACCCTGAAGATGCCGGTAATGGAAAAATAAAGATAAAAATAGAAAATAAAAATAAAGTATAAAAGAAAAAAATAAAGTGTAAACTAAAAAAACAAATGTGATCCAAACTCCGGAAATTAGTACACACTGATATTGGAATTTGTTTCTTTTTTCTTTTTTTTTTGCTCAACAGTTTTGGTTTTGGTGCAAAAAAATAAATAAAGAAAGAAAAAAAATTAGTAGAAAATAGTAAGCTGAAATCTCAAAAAATTCAAATCCTTATTGTACAAATTCTCAAAGTTTCAAAAAAAAAAAAAAAATTAAAGATATATATAGAGAAAAGGTTTTAAAATATATATATATATATAAAGTAATATGTACATAACACTCATATATTATGAGGTAGCATATATATTCTTTGAGTATTTTCGAAAGAGTAAAAGGATAAAACGGATATTATAATACTAATTTATGTTAGATTTTTTATGGAAGAGAATGTTTACACATTGTGAAAAGATTAAATTTATTTTTTACAAATTTATTCAAATAAGGAATAAAAATAATACATGAAATATACTTTAAAATTATTTTTTGCACTTATTTTACGGTGCAATCCATCTTTGGCTTCACTGCACAAGAGGAAAGATGGAAAAGGAATCTGGGACCACTGGCACTAGATGGTACAATTTGTTGGAGATTACAATTGTGTAATAATTTTACAAATAAATTTGACTGACACTAGATGTTGGATGATGGTACAATTTATTTGGAGAATAAAATTTTGAAAGGATAGGGATTCACAATCGTGTAATACACCTTTTGAATATTTATTTTGATTGGACAATGAACGATTGTCCAGATTCCGCTGGGCTTCATTTGGATTGACAGATATAGAAAGAAGAAAAAAGAAATAAATAAATAAAAATAGTGATTTTTGTGTTTGGATTATTAACAAATAGATAAGGATATATTTGGAGGGAAAGTTGCTTGTTATCCTTCCAAGAGTAAAAAGATTTGGAGATAAAAAAACAAGAATTTAAGAGACACTTTCCTAATGGTGAAAATAATTTTAACATTTATTTTTTTATTTTTATTTTTTTAATGCAAACAAAGCCTTAGTATAGGAAGGCTTAGAGGGGTGGACTAAATACAAATTTACCTTTTTGATATTATTTGTACAAAATAATTACTTTCAAATTTTAAAATCGTTTATTTAACTTAACAAAGTTAATTGCCTTTCAAAAAGAAATTAAATTTTTTTCTTAACAAAGTGCATCAAGCAAGGATTGGAGGGAGAGAGAATATGAGTAAAGTGTCTCATGATTTTGGTTACAGTTTAAAAAAAATGGGGATTGTGAAAAGAAATTTTATGAATTGAGCAACCTAGAAGAAAGGAAGTTTAGGAGTGTATTTGGATTAGTTAAGCTTTCAAATGGGAGAAGAACTGTTAGCATACGTTGATGCTATGTTCTGTAGGAAGGAAAGGGTGCGGAGAAAAAATAGAAAGGAAAGAACAAATTTCCTTCCTTCGGTAAGAATTGATACCAAGAAAAAAAAGAAAAATAAAAAAGATAACATATCTTTCCTCTTTTACAAATGCCCATTAAAGTAAGGAAAACACGTGACTATTATAAAAATTTTAAATTAAATACTATTATAAATTACACAAATTTTAAATTTCAATTATATCCTCTATAGATTACAATATTATAAATTTTATTGAATATAATGATAAAAATAATTAAAACTTTCTCTTTCCTTATCTTTCAAAGAAGATAGTAAATTATTAGTTTCTTCTCTTATTTTCTCTTCTCTTCTCTTCTATCCATTGGAACAAAAAGAAAAAAATACACAATCTCTTCCCTATGAATGTCATATCCATCCCCTCTTCCCTCCCTTCCATTCAATTTTTTTCTTTCCCACGGAACATTGCATGAAAGCCCAGTAATGCTTTGAACGTTTAAAATAGCAAAATTTACAAACGGAAAACTAAAGCATTCGAAATGTGAATATATTTTTGTCTTTTCTTTCCTGTTGTTTTTTCCCCCCTTTGGCAACATCACCATCAGCTACCAACCTATATAAAAAACGGGATTGGTATGTTGGTTAAGTTTCTGCTGTTATCACGCTCACTGCTCCGTGCAATTTCTTTCAGACTAGTCCACGATTTTCTCTTCCTCTTGCTTGACGTGCTGACAGCTATTTCTGCATCTTTTGCGGCAGGACTGCTTTCATATGCAGCCGGCTTTTTAACTCCTGATCTGTTCCTCTTTCTCGCTCTTCCTTCCAACAAAGTAGTAACTGGTTTCACCAAAGGAGTCGCCGGACTGCTTGAAACAGGATTATCTCCGGGTATGGCTGGTAAAGCAACCTCTTCCATCTTATTCATCTCAACATTGCTTCTCATGGCTTTCTCGGAACTGACAGACTTCTGAAATGTGGGGTTCGCAGATCCTGACTTCAAAGATGGTTTGGCCTTTGGACATATATCTTTCATATGGCCTCCAGGGGTCCCTCTCATCAAATTTCTATGTGAACAGAAGTGGCATTTGTAAATTACATTGTTCTGTGTCAAATTATTCATTTTCTTGCGTCTATGCCTCACTTTTGCTCTATTCTTCTCAATTCGGACAGTACAATTATGACCAGGCTGAAGAATAGATTCACACCTGTAAAACATGAAATAGTAATCAAAACTCATAACTATTGAATATATCCTTTCATTCCTCAAACGTTTATACCATGCCATTTATTAGCAAAATAGTAGAGATAAGGGAACAAGAATAGAAGAGACATTAGTATCATTATCATATCATACCAATAGCAGTACCAATCAATAAGCACACAGCACAGAGTACCATAGCTTCGACAATTTTCAGGTGGAAGCAGTTAAGGGGCAGGGGGAGGATTGTCTGCACTAATGTCTTCATTCAACTTTAACCATATGACATTGATGACATGACCGTTTAACACAATCCAAGATTTTAAGGGGTTTATAAGCCAAGAAAACCCTCACCAATAAGTGCGGGAAGATACAAAATGGAGAAAGTATACAATTAAAACACATGGAACTACAACCATTGGGGCTCATAAATCATAATTCAATCACAAACGCGGACACTTCCGTTGTCCAATGGCATCCATTCCCCATATTTCTGTTGCATGTGAAGTAGAAACAAAAAAGCAAGCATCAAAGCATTTTTCTTGCAGAGGTGCATAGAATAGTACTTCCCCTCTTCTTACAATCCAGCAACTTATTACCTTCCTGCGACAGCATGGTTTCCTGCCAAAGATTTAACTTCTAATAATTTCCAAGTCTAAAGATCTTGAAATCCCAAAATCTTAAACTAGATATGTAGAATTTCAATTCAATTTCTAGGCAGTTAAAACTCCTAAGCATTCTGTACACGGTTTCCATTCAGCTGTTAATTACTCTCTGATCTCATTCTTTCACCTTCTTCCTTTCTTTTTATCATATTTTTTTACTTTTTTTTTATCATAATGGGGTGGTTTGGGGGTTCAATTAAGGAAGATGAAAACCCAGCAATAATTTGTAATGTACAATATGTTGTTCGATAAAGAAACAGGTTGTTATTCGTAAAATCAGCAGATACCTAAAATGAGGATACCTGGATGTATGAAAATGGCAAGACAAGAATATATAAAATAAAATCTCTGATCTCATTCTTTCACCGTCTTCCTTTCTCAATAATTTTCATACGTCTTTACATGGATGTTGAAATACAAAATGAAATCTAAATATGGTTAGATCTTTAGGCCCCATTTTAATGGATGGTTATGCAATGAAGGGTTTTCACTTCGACATGGTACAAATATCTAAATACATCTTCCAACACAAATCCCTATTTTTTCCGCTCCAATTCCCCCACCACCGCGAACCCTAGTTGGATTCAGGTATGATACATTTTTTAGTACTTCGAAGAACCCAAGTACTCTCTTTCAAATCAGGGTTCAAATGACAAATATATCAGAGAATTAGCGATGGGAGTCGAAATATATGGGAAAATGAGCCATGGAAGTCGAACTGGGAGATAAAGAGGAAGATAGGGTATAGGAGAATACAGTAGGGTAGATACAGTTTTATCAGGATCAATCCGCAATTATATCCTTCATAATATGGATTTCATATAACTTCATTAACCTTGTTATTTTATAATCTACACATAAAAAAGGTTCTTAGTGCCCTTCACTCAAGGTAGATTTTTGCCTTAAAGCAGCTTAGACGCTTGAAGGGTAAATAACCAGGGTTCAGTGGTTACAAACTGCTGACTGAAAGGAGATTACTCTTTGTAATTTTTGGTATATTTGAAAAAAGTGCAAGAAACAATATTTTAGGACCTTTAAACTTCTAAATTGTAATAAGATTGAGGAAGTCACTTTGACATAAATAATTGTATGAGCTCTAGGATTGGAGTTTTGCAAGAGGCATGAATTTACTGGATTTTTCAGACAGTTTATCCTTTATGATTTTAATACATCTATTAGTACAAGGGTTTTATCCTCTCTTTTTTCCTACAGATAAACCTATTGTATTTAAAAAATAGAGAAGATTCAAATTGTAACAATATTACCCTGCGCAAGTACATCAATGAACTAAGAAGCACAACTCCAATAAATGAAGAGTAAGGTCATACAAGGATTAATTTGAAGAAACTATCGTAACAGAGAATCGCTAATCAGATAGAGATGATAGAGAACTGTCAAATTAGATATGTAGTTAGAACCACATCTCTAAGTATAGTCAAAGATATCTAAAACCTAACAATGGGTAGTTTCATATAAGCAATACACATATATTGTGAAGACATGAACTAATCACTACAGATATATGCAAATACAGTACGACAACACAATTGCGCAATACTTGCTACAACATTCCATGAGAATTTTTTATTTTAATACAGCTTTCAACTTTTACAACTAAAGGCATTTACAAATAACCCAGAGAAGAAAAAGTAAAAATAAAAATAAAAACTAAAACAAGGCATGTAAGTAAAAATGAAACTGCATATATGCATGTAACTTGTTCTAATCATCATGGGCACTCTAACCAACTTCCAAAATCATCATCATCCTTGTCTTGGTATCATTGGAATGAAGTTGGCCATATAGATTATCCTTTTTTTTTCCTTTCTACTATAAGCCAAGCCTCCTATTATATCTAATTTCATTAGATTTTTTATTATTTATTACTTCCTCCCATTGTAATTATGGTTGCTTCTTTGCCTCTTATATTCTGCTTTAACTGATGATCATTGTTTATTAGTGCATTTTCCGGTCTACGTTGTATATGCCTATGCCATTTAAGCCTTATTTCTCTTCGTTTATCACTAAGAAGCGTCACACATTATCTTTCTCTAACATGTTGATTACTAATCACGCCTCTTCTAAATAGTCCTATCATGCATTTCAATAATCTCATTTCAGCAAAAATAATGCATTTTTATTGTTTCTTTTTAAGCATCGAACATTTTGCTCCATATAAGATGGTTGGTTAAAAACCATCCTATATGATATTATCTTATTGCAAAGGATACCACTAACTCGTCTTCACCTTCCCCAAGTACCAAAAATATTAGAGATAGTAGTTTCTAAACCCCACATAATTAAATTACGGAGGAAACAATCATAACGACACATACCTACATACAAACATATAGGGAGAGATGAGAGAAATAACAAAACCTGAAACAATGATTGGTTGAGCTGTACCAAGTTAAAAGACAATTGCATCGTCCAAAATCCAAACTAATATTTTCTACTAATTTCCATAAGACTTTAAAAATATACCACTGCAGGAATTTACAGCAGCCACCAAAAAAAGGCATATGCACTTATAACACGATTGCATAATTGCACATAACTTGCTTCAGGGATTTGGGCAGGATCAAACCCAGAGTTCCCAATCATCCAAAAGAAATCCAAAACCCTAGACAATAGAAGTACAATCCAAGCCAGCATAACCACCTAACATATGCATATAGGAATATATAGAGAGAGTGAGTGAGAGGACAAAAGTCACCAACCTTTGGCAAGAAAAGAGTGATGGGTCGGGTGGTATTCCAGTGGCCTCACCACAGGCAGCCAAGCGATTACCAAAGAAGGCAGCCAATGAGGGTATGGACACATCGCTGCTAGCCCAAACCGCGAGGCTCTTCATATGCTGCACTTTCAAATTCAATTTTGTGTTGGTGGTCATCTTTTTCTTCCCACCGGACTCTTCTCTGAGTGTGATTGAAGCCTGAGACCCACCGGTAACATTAGGTGCTTGCTTTTTTGGTCCTCTCTTGCCCATGTTTCCCTTATCAGATTTCTGGTGTTTCTTTCAGGACTTTACTCAAACAATCTATTGATAGAAATCAAAATCTCAAATCCCAATATCGTCGTGTATCTATATTATTATTTACGTATCGCAACACTAATACAAACCCTAAAGAAACACACACAATCACAGATAATCAACACAGAGGCCATTATAGATGAACATACGACCACAGAAAAAATTAAAAATTTATTGATGCCATTTCACTGATGAGAAGATGCGTCATAATCAATCGAAATTAGCAATGACGAGAAGAGTGCTAATTGATGGAGGGACGACAATTGAAGGGTCCGCAAACTTGATGAAGCCGTAGCCTTTGGAACCAAGGGCGGATCCAAGATTTCACAATGGGGTGGGCTAATATTAAACAAAAATTTAATAACAAAATTTTTTAAGGAAAAAAAAAAAAAGCTCGTCTAACCTCATCCATTTGATTTACCGGGTATTCATGTATTTGAATACGTAACCTAGGATCTCTTTCAATAGAAGTGGAGTGAAGTTGATTGGGTTCAACAACTTGAGGTAGGGCAGGAGGATGCAAATCAAGATCGCTAGGTATATCCTTTTTCAATTGATCATCGTCAATGTTAGATGCACTACCACTAGGTATATCCTTTTTCGATTGACCATCGTCACTCATTTGGCCTCTCTTTTGATAGAATGAGAGAATAGACCTACTATTCACTTTCTTGTTTGAAGGTTGATGTTGAGTCATTATTATTTTTAACCTAATAAAATTAAAGAATGAGTTAGATTAAAAATATCTAAATCAAAATATATCAACCAAAACCAACTGTTGTTTAATTCAATTTTAGTTAATTAACAATGTTTCTTTAGACAATTGACTGATTAAGGCATAGAAAATCCTATTTGGGTAATTAATATAAAAAACCACCAATTTATTTCTGACCAATTCACCACTCAGTATCCTATCTCTTCTTTTGACCAATTTACTAATCCTATTTGAGAATCTACGAGTGGAAGCAGAGTGTGAGGTAGTTCATGGCAAGCCCCTTCCAACACTATGGAATTCACTCAAAAGAATGTTTTTTAAAAGTATTTTAATTTTCAAGCAGTAACTTTAGAGCTTTACCCTATATTAAGTAATTTTGTTGTTTATATATTAACAAATTTTGTTACTTTATATTGTACTTTGTTTCATATACAATTGGGTGCCCATATTAATTGACAGATTTATGCTTTATGTGGTTAACATCCAATTTATTATTAGCATGAAAAAATCTGGAATAAATATATATATATATATATATATATATATATATATATATATATATATATATATATATATATTGAATAATTGAAGAAATGACTTACCTTGAATATCAATTGATCCAATTTGTTGTGCTTTATACTTAAGAGTCTGAAGTGATGAAAGCACTCTAAAAGATGGTAGGACCGTAGGATGCTGTAATTGTAAAAATTATAATCCACGATAAGGGCCTTCAGCTTGTTCAAGACTCAAGTTCAACCCAAATTTACCAATTAGTCTTTCAAATCCTGCAAAGGGAGATCCTGTTTCAGTCATTATCTTCACAAATATTTATAACTAAAATTCATAAAATAAAAATAAAAATAAATTATATAAAAAAGATCATCAAAAATTTCACCAAATAGGATTTAGTTTGCAAAACAAGAATTACAGACCTTGATTAATTGATTTAGAAAAAAAATTTAAACAAAAACCATACATACAAGTTCGCAGTTGCAGAGAGGGAGGGGCAAGCTTGAGAGTTGAGAGACAGCGGGCCAGCGGCTGAAGCTTGCGAACGGCGAACCCGAACTGGAACAGCGGGCGATGGAAACTGAAAGATATGGGTTTTGATTTTTGGAACAATCTGAAATGATACGCCGATATGGGTTTTGATATAGGTAATAGGTTTTGAACTTTTGGTTCTTGCAGACAGATAAACTGAAATATATGGGTTTTGAACTTCTGATTCTTGTAGATTTTGTAGTTTGCAGTTGCAGAGAGAGAGAGGGCAGGTTCAGAGTTGAGAACGAGAATAGAGATGGAGGCGATTGGGGAGACTGAAATGATTGGGTCAGGGCCAGAGGCCACCCCCACCGCTCTTGTTTGGAACTACCTTGAAAGAGAAAGAGAAAAACCGAAGGGTTTTAAGTTGTATAAATCTCGGAAGGGAAGGGGCAACAAGCGGTTGAGAGAGGGATAGTGGAGAGTGGTGGCGGCGGCGGCAGAGAGTAGTGAGTGGCGTTGGGTAGCAAAGTTTAGGGGTTTGCCTACCGGGTTAACCCATTAAAGCCGGTTTTTTTTTTTTTTTTTTTTTCAGTTTTATATATGTTTTTTAGGACACTGGTCGTATTTTTAGTCCTGATAGGAAAGGACCTAAATCCTCCACTATGGTCCATGGACTTCGCTCCAACCCATCTTGAGACCCGATCCATGTTCTTAAATAAGCCCAACCCAGCTTCCTATAGACCAATCTCCCAGGTCCATTGCGGGCGGTGGACCTTGGCATTAAGCCAGCCTCACCTCAAAAGTCCAACTCGATAGTCCCGACTCCCAACTTTGTAAAGTCTACTTAATAACCCCGATTAGCCCATTATTTATATACTCAAATATGTAGAATTGGTGGCCTCAGTTGGCAGAGGCACTCTTCTAATTGTGTAATGACCCAACTTCGGGTTACCCTATTCTCCCCAGGTAAAATATTTGACGTTAAAATTCCTTTTGTTCTTAATTTTCTATGGCTTGTGTTTACGGATTGTATTTCTTTTTCTTTTTTTTTTTATTAGACTTTAGAGAATTTGTGCTTTGTGACTTTATAAAAGCTCACATTTCATTATTTTGGTCCAGCCTGATCTTGACCTATCTTGGACTTCTTCTTTTTTCTTTTTCTTTTTTCAAAGCAAGAGTTAGGAATTAGTGGCTAGTTGTTAGAGGAGAAGGGAATGATGCAAGGCTGAAACACGGACTCTCAAAAATATTATACATTTCAAACTCCAAAACTAATTTTCACGATTTGTCCAACTTGATATTTCTTTTTTCATTAAATTAAAAGACTAAAGATGGAGTCCTTCACAAATAAAATCAGAAAGTGTGCAACACGCTCACTCAATATACACAATAAATAAAATTAATGACTTCACCAAATTCTTATTAAGAATGTTATTTATTAAATAAATCTAGGGTGTGACAAAATTCATGACTTTACCAAATTCACATTAAAGATATTTAATGCAGGTTAAGGTGAATCACCTTTCACCAACCCATGGCCTCTGTCTATTTAAATTGTTTTTCCTTTTCTTTATAGGAATTTTGTATTCCCTTTTAGTATTTCTTTTAGAGCATTTTCAAGCCATTGGAAGTTAAGGACCATATTACATCATCACTTTTATTATTATTTTAAATTTTTTTTTCATAATAAGAATATTAAGAATTAAAGGAGAAATGGTGCGAATGCTCAAATCTGACTCATTCAAAAACAACAAGAAGCAACCCTATAGCTTAGCCTATGAAGGCTTCGTTGAATTTTAGTTAGACTCGTGACTCTTTAATAGGTAGTGACATGTTTGGTAGAGTTCGAATTTGTTTTGAAGATGGAGAATTGGAGAAACTAATGGAGAGAATCCAAAAATCCTCACTATAGTGCCCCTGATATTTTGTACAGTGCTGTGGTGGCTCAATATTGTGGTGCCACGTGGCACCAGCTGGTTGCTGAGAGTTGAATCCACGTGGATGGGCAATGTTCTCATATTTGCAGAGAAGAATCTATGAGTAGGCTTCGCTGTTGGACAAAGGAGAATGAAGTCCGTGGATTCTAAGTAGGGGCCCTCTTTGGGTTGGAATTATGTGCGGTGGCGTCTCGGATTGCACCTTCTCATATCAAATCATGGACCACACCTTTTATGTACCAACCAGTGTTCAATTTCAATTAGCTAGCATCATGCTGTAACTTGATGATTCTGATTCATGAATCTATCTATATTGGCAATGCAATGTAATGTAGCAGTCATGATCATGTGGGTCCCAAAATGTTTAGAATGATGGAAGCTCAATGTGGAATATGATTGTTCAAATTGTTGACATTATGACAACAAAACTGTTTTTGCTTGGCAATTGTCAAAAATGATGAGCTTCGTGTACAGAATTTTATTCTAAAATTTGGGAGAATTGAGTTCAATAAAGTGAGAAGAAATGCATATAATTAAAATTTTGTGTTTAGTAGTATAAAATTAATGTCTTACAATTAAAAATGAATTACATTCTACTGATCCAAACATCATATTTTATTTACCAACAAAAAAATCCCTCAATTTTTTAATTCAATTCCACACTACCACATAACCAAACATACCCGAAGTGTTTTCAAAAACAACTCTACTTGTGAGAAAATGTATGTTAAAAGGATTCTAATCTTTTAGAATAAAAATTAAAAAGTTTATTTGATAATTTACAAATATTTCTTATGATTTGTGTTTGGTTTGCCATTCAAAAAATAATTCTGAAGAATTTTAAAAATAGAAAATTATTTTCAGATCATTATAAAAAACAATTCTACGAAAACAAACCCTTTCTTTATAATGCAGAGTTTATGTATATTTTTTTAATTTTTAGTTATATTAAAAAATAAAATTATTTTTTAAATAATAAATCAAGCAAGTCCTTACTTTTGCAATTTTGACATACTATTTTCATTTTAAAAATTGAACAAAGGTTTTTGAAATTTTAATTGCCTTCAACTTTAAAAAAAATGTGAACTACGGAGAGTACATTTGGATTCTTTCTTGTCACATTTTATATGTGCATGACTTTGTCCAAATAATTAAAACAATATGTTATCCAAACGTTAGTTCTAATAATACAACTAAAATATAAACGGAATAATAATATGAATTGGAGAAGGGTTTATCCATAAGTCATTAATTATAAATTTAGTATAATAATGAATATTATATGCTCTCCTTGTTTCTGTTTCCTAAAAGCTTCCTTTCTTCTTCCTTGTACGTGTTCTTTTACTTGAAGGTAGGGCTGGTATTAGCATCATTATTTTACTCAATAAATCATTATATATATTTATATATGCAACGTCAAGCATTTAAAAGTTAGCTTGTGTTAAATGCCTTCTCTTAAAAGAAATTAATGATTCAATGGCCTAGAAAGATGGCCCAAGATGCCAACCTAGCTAGAACTTATAAATATATATATACTACGAATATTCAAGTGTGACAGTTGGGGGCATCTTAAGTCTTTGGATATAAATATAAAATATTCAAGTGGGACTTCTGTTTATGGGTCAGTATATATATATATATATATGTATTATGTAAGTATTAATGCACTGATGCATTTTCTTCAGTTTCTAAAGAATTATTCATATTGATTTAATAATTTTAATTTCTCAAATAAGAGTACAAGACACGTGAAGAATGTATGAATGTATTGATTGTATATGTATAATGATTGTATATATGAACAGTACATAGGCGTGCAAAAATCAATCAAGCCGCCCTCTCATTGTGACGTTTTGAGGTCAAAATTATCACCCAATCAGACAATCATCACAGATGAGTTGACCTTCTAAAAATATAATCCCTCCTCCTAAATTAACGATCATCTTTAGGAACTGTAATTCAAGTAACTAAAATTTCAAGACGTTATTTCATTTTTAACATATTAATTTTATTTTAAAATCTAATAAATATAGCGAAATATAATTTAAGAGGAACTAAATCTTAGATTTGATACTTAGTTATGAGAACGTCTTGGGACGGACCCAAATATTCAACAAAAGTTAGAGATTTATTTTTGGCAATTTATCAAAAAGGGTCTTATAAAAATTTTACAACTTTATATATATATATATATAATGAATACGGAGACAAGAGAGAAATGGTAAATTACACTAATCTCTCCTAAAGTTTGGATAAATTACACATGGATAAATTGTTTAAACTTTATTACTTTGACTTCTCCTTTAAATGTAAAAAGTCAATAGTTCTTTTTTTAAAATTTTTTTATAAAAAATTATTTTTTGTCCAACATTATTAAAAACACCATAACTCAAAAGAAGGGCAACATGGCCATTTTATATATAAAAAAATTAGGATAAAGTATAGTCACATCCCCTGAAGTTTGACAAACGGAACTCAAATGAAACTTACCGATTTTTTGGACAAAGACAACCCCTGAAGTTTCAAAAATTGACAAAGACACCTCTTTACATGATAAATTAACCAAATTACCCTTTAACAGTTTATGAGACTTTTTTAACTTTACAATTTAATAAATTGGACCAATCTACCATCGTGAACAATTTATGCATAAAAAAAAAAAAAAAAAACTTTATATTGTTCACTTTTTTTTTTTTTTTTTTGGTTATTTACTTTATAAATGTCCCAACTTCTTACTTCTTAAAAATATAGACGTCCATATATTTCAAATAAATTATATTTTATTATTACTTATTTTATTTTTCTTTTTTATTTTTAAATTAAGATGCTTAATTTTTTATCTAAAAAAATTAAACTAATCTCTTTTCCTTAAAAATAAAAAATATGGTACTAGTATAACTTTATGCATCTTAAATTATATATCAAATATTATGTATTTCCCAACATAAAAGGGGAAAAATAATAATAAAAAAACAAAGGGAAAAAATAATAATAATAAAACAAAGGGGAAAAAAAAAAAAACAAAGGCATGTATAAAGTTAAGATGTATAAAATTATACTAGTACCGTATTTTTTATTTTTAAGAAAAATAGATTGGTTTAATTTTTTTAGATGAAAGAATTAAGCATCTTAATTTAAAAATAAAAAAGAAAAAGAAAAGAAGTAATAACAAAATATAATTTATTTGAAATATATGTATTTGATCAAAAAATTATTTTAGACGTCTACATTTTTAAGAAGTTGGGACATTTATAAAGTAAATAACAAAAAAAAAAACTAACAATATAAAGTTTTTTTTTACTTTTTGTTTTTATACATGAATGGTTCATGAGAGTAAATTGGTCCAATTTATTAAATTGTAAAGTTAAAAAAGTCTCATAAACAGTCAAAGGGTAATTTGATTAATTTCTCGTGTAAAGAGATATCTTTGTCCATTTTTAAACTTTCAGGGGTATTTTTGTCTAAAAAATAGGTAAGTTTATTTTGAATAATTTTTTGCTAAATTTTAAGAAATGTGGCTGTACTTTACTAAAAAAAAAAAAAAAAAAAATTAAGTAAAAAAATATCGTTACAAAATTTAGTATAGCGATACAAAAAGTAGATGGCAATATTGTAATATATAGTAAAATTCGGAGCATTATGCGACCACTAAGTAGCAAATACGAGTCATGAAAGGAAAAGCAAGGACATCATACCACCGACACGTGTAGTTTTACCCGGTTTCCTTCGCCGGCCCAACCGACCAGCGTGTTCTTAAAGGCGGTCTCTCCGCTCTCTCTCTCAACCACAGAAACATATTCGAAGAAGAATCTAATATATCTCTCTCTCTCTCCAAACCTGCTATCCAATCTTCAATCAGCGGTTGGCTTCTTCCCTGGTTCTTCTTCAACTTTTCCTTCTCTTTTCCCTCTCTGTAAATATATATATACATGTAATTGAATTCTCTTCCCACGAATTTCAGATTTTATTCTTATTTGGTGTGGTTTTGAAGCTGTAAATTGTCTGAAATTTGGTGGGTATATTCTGTGTATATATTGTTATCTCGTTATTATTCAATTTCTCTTTCTGGGTCTGAATTAGAGGCTTCTTAAGTTGCTTTAATTTCTTAATCTGTGTCCTGGGTTTATTGGATTTGCTTAAATTTGGGTTCGAAAGGAATGTTCATGGTAGTAATTTGATGTTTATTTAATAAACCCGGGATATTTGCAATGAAAGCTGCTCGTACTTGAGAATAACTTGGTCTATCTCACAAAAGCTGCGGTTTTATATCTGAAGAAATTGAGCTATGCTTGTAACATCTTTAGCTCTATAGATTTAATTGATTTCAGCTTGGCCCTATTTAATTGTTCAATAACATAGAAGTATATTTGTGAAGTTAGGGTTTGAATTCCCACTTGGGTAGGTTTGATTGGTAGCAATAGGGCCAAGTTTGGTTGATAGCAATAGGGCCAAGTTTGGTTGATTTTGAGCTAGAAAGAGGTTTCTGACATAAGGGTTCAGATTTTGCTAGTTGTTGGTAAAGATGGTGGAATCAATTACTGCAACATCCATTTTAGGGTTAAGACCAGTGTGTGGAGGATATTATGGTAAGGATGTCCCAACCAGAAGGAAGGTTGTTCAGGTTTGCAAGCTCCCAGTTACAAAATTTATTGGTAGAAAGCTTTCTACTGTTTGTTCTCCTTTGCCAAGATTGGGAGCTGTTAGGTTAGCAGACAGGTCAATCAAGGCTCAAGCAATGGAATTGGCGAAAGAGGCATATTCATATAGAGAAGAAGAAGAGAGAATTGAGAGGGACTTTAAGTACCACCTTGATACTGTTGTAGATCGAAAACCAGGGTTGTGGCCTCCCGAGAACAAGGCCGATAATGCTTCACTGCATAATCCGTTGCTCCGGCAAGAAAGAATGGGTTGTGGGTGGTTAGGTGCGATATTTGAGTGGGAAGGGGTGCTAATTGAAGACAACCCTGATCTCGAGAAGCAGGCCTGGTTGGCTCTTTCTCAAGAAGAAGGGAAATCCCCTCCCCCAACTTTCATACTCCGTCGAATAGAAGGGATGAAGAACGAACAAGCAATATCTGAGGTTCTTTGCTGGTCAAGAGACCCATCTCAATTGAGAAGAATGGCTTCTAGGAAGGAGGAGATTTACCAAGCTTTGCAGGGTGGGATATATAGCTTTCGATCTGGCTCTCAGGAGTTTGTGAACATCTTGATGCATTACAAGATACCAATGGCATTGGTGTCAACCCGGCCAAGGAAAATAATTGAGAATGCTATTGGGGCCATTGGGATTGAAGGGGTCTTTAATGTGATTGTAGCCGCTGAGGATGTTCACCGAGGGAAGCCTGATCCAGAGATGTTTGTGTATGCAGCTCAGCTTTTGAATTTCATACCTGAGCGTTGTATTGTGTTTGGGAACTCGAATCAAACTGTGGAGGCTGCCCATGATGTGCGCATGAAGTGTATAGCTGTTGCCAGCAAGCATCCCGTGTATGAGCTTGCTGCAGCTGACTTGGTGGTGAGGCGCCTAGACGAGCTCTCAGTGGTTGATCTGAAGAATCTTGCTGCTATTGAATCTGCGGAGTTTGGTTCCAGTGAGCCAGAATTGGAGATGGAGGAAGAGGAAGATAACTCATTTCCATCTTCATCGGTGGCTGTTGATGATTTCTGGTAACCTCTTTCAAATGTACAGTATGTTGTGCTTTCATCTGATTCTTGATGAGATTATAGTTCTATAATGGTTATCCTGTGTATAAGAATAGGAGAGAAAAATTAAAGAAACCAAAAAAGGTGGTCTACATTAGACTACCATTTATGTCATCATGTATGTATATCATCCCTATAATGTATATGTATGAGACTTCATTACTAGTTCTGTGTTTCTTCTGATTTTAATTGCCTTTAAGAACAATTGGACCTCTGCAACTGGAAAATTTAGTCGAGGGAAATCAGAACTGAAATCAGAAAACTGTACAAGAGTTAAAAAAATCTTCTTGTCAGAGATCTTGGCTTGTTTGGTTTATAATTATGAAAACAAAATTGTTATAAGAGAAAAATCTTTTATATTATGAAAACAAACATTTTTATAACTGAGTTTTCAGAAAACTAAACCAAACAGAGTTTTTTTATACAGTTTTCAGTTTTCTAAGCACAAAAAACTGTTTTCATAGTTACAAACCAAGTATATTTTTTTTATTTGTTTTTTGAAAGCAGTTTTTTGTTTTTTGGGATGTTTTTTTCACTTTCTTCTACTTTTTATTGCTAGTTTCATATAACCAAATGAACAAAGAAAAGTTTCTTGAAAATTGTTCTTTTCATGGAGTTTACAAATATAGAAGCTTTCCTAATAAAGGTTACACATCAGACATCATTACTGCAGGCCACAAGGAAAAGTGAGGTTGATGGTCCATGCCCTTGGAGTAGCCTTCTCTCTAATTAGTGGAAGAACCGACCTTGGACCCCCTTCCTTTGAGTGAAAAGTGGTATATACGAGTCACATGGTAAATACAGTATTACCCCAATTCTTTTTTGGTTTCCATGTGATTATGAATGAGTCCACACGGGATGACTAGTCTATTGTGAAGTGATTATGAATGAGTCCACGCGGGATGACTAGTGTATGTGTCGAGAACACCATCAGCAATTCTCTTTTGGCTCACCAAACCACTCCCTCCATGAAAACCCCTAGTTCATATATCAATACATGTTATGGCAAATAATTGCCTGTTGCTAACATATGTTCTCATGCGTCCCGACGCTGTAAATTAATTAATTTTTTACTATTTGCTTGAAAAAAAAAAAAATTGCTTTTCCCATTCAGTTTATAGCATTTTCTGTCTGACCAAACATAGTTCAAAGAGAGAGTGACTGAAATGGTCAACCACCTTCAATGCAAATTTTGTGTCAAAATATTACATGGTTAACGAACTCTAAAAAACTACAATTTGAAGGAAATGTAGATAGCAAGTTTTAAGCCAATAACACCGGACATTTATGTCCTAGTTCTGATCTCTCCTATACGAGCCCGCTAAAGGCAGTATTATAGGGGTGCACACGTTTGCTTGAACTTTCAAAAAGAGAGGAAAAGATTGTACACGTTAATTTGAACTTTCAAGAAAAATAAAAAATAAAAAGAAATGAAGAAGTAACAAGCTAATTGGCAACTTGGCATACTTAAAAGAGGGAAGACAAGTGGACAACGTTAATGTTATTCAATCAAGCAAGTCCAGTGGCTTGGAGAGCAAGCCAATACTTGTTCCTGCGCCACAAGTTGGCACCAAGATGACATAATCCTTTGTAGAGTGCATTCTCCATAAAATATATACACGTGTGATATATATATATATATTTATATTTGTGAACATGTGATACAGACAAAAACACATATATCAACTCCACTACAAAGCAAAAACCAGCACAAGGCAATAGCATACAAAGAACAACCAATTTCACATCAACAGCAATCCATATGGTACTGTACATAAATTACAGCATGGTGACAATCTCTTCTTCTATTCACCCTTTGCATGTAATTTTACAGTCTGAATCCTCTATAAACATATAATTCGTTCCAATGTTATCTGAATTATTTCCAAATATTGTATTACTGAAAAAGGTCAGTCAACTGCCAATGAGGACCGACTTATCATAAATACCAAAGGAAGCATCTCCCTACCCCAGTGACCAAAACCAACCCATCCAATAATGTTGCAAAAGAATGCTTCAACATGACTACAAAACCAACCAGTCATGCATGCAGAGGACGCAGACAATCCATGTCCGTTAAATTCTAAGTTTCTTTCGAGGTTAAGAACCGGTAATCATTCCGCCGGGAAATCATGGTTGCCTTTGATGTCTAGACACCTTCGGAGGAGGAGGAGAATTCAGTAGAAAGAAAGAATTTCTCTTTTCGGTCATCAGGAAGTCATGATCCTTTTTTCTTCAAGTATTGAACCCTCTTTGAGTGCAATTTGTGCTTCGTTCTCCCTACTCATGGCAAAAAGGGCAGCAGCTTGTAAGTATGATGCAATGTGCCAAACAGGGGATATTACTTGTGCTTGTACTGCATCACTGAGGGCTTCCTGCGGCATATCGCTCATGAGATATGACAGGCTACGACGAGCGAAAACCGTTGGGGATACCATGCTTCCAACATCAATGAACTGCAAACAAAACCAAAAATTAAAAATATATATATATCTATATATGTGTGTGTGTGTGTGTGTGTGTGTAAAAAATTAAATAAAAATCAACGCAAATATACTACAAATGAACTTCAGGGATACAACATATTGTTTGCCCAAAATTATAGTACTTCTGTTGGAAAATCAGAAATAAGATGACGAATAAAGTAATGAAAAATGGGAATCTCAATCATAATTTATGAAATGTATAGAAAATCATAATTCTACATTTCCCTCCACACTCATAGTCTGTACCACTGACCATAATACAATTCTAAGACTGCAAGGAATAAGGTAGCCGAATCGTAGAAAACTACTTGGAAATGAAGTGCAACTCAGTTCAGATAAAGCTTCCATGTAAGACGGTAATATTTCACCTGGGTATAGCATTCAATTGCAGCTCTAGAATCTTTGTGCCGGAAAGCAACATCTCCCTTTTTCTTTGAGTTCAATGTTTCCTGCATCTGGTTCGTCCACATCTGGAATGAAAGCTGCAAGCTAGGAAAACAGTAGTAAGCAAAGACCATATATGGTACATATGGCAGGCTGACACAAATGGGCATGCATAAAAGCATTCGTTGAGCAAGTGACACATAGAAGATACATGACAATTAAAATGCCTGGTTAACAGAGAAAACAGAGTTACAAGGGTAAAGAATATATGTGCATATATGTAACCAGCAAACTATGCAACTGAGGTAAATAATGCCCATTTAGAAAGCCCTTGTGGAGGGTGCAAAGTGACCTCTTAATCACAAGATCCCTCAAAATATGTGTGAGCATGTGTGAAGGTGGCTCCATATATGTGTATGTATAAACAGGAGGCGGAGAGAAAGAGAGAGCTCAGAGCGCTTTATCCATTATTATTCATTAATCTTAAGAGTGTCCTTTCACTTTATAACCAAGAGCCCTACTTATGGGCTACAAAAAGTCGTCAAAAAATGAGAGCCTTTAGAACTAATTTCACCCAATCTCATAACATAAGACAACTGGATATATCAGCCTAAACCCTTAAAATTTTCATGATGAAAAATGAAGCAATTTGAATGAAAATATCCTAACAAGATTAAGCCACTGAAGTAAATATGTATCATGTAATTTACATGACATCAGAGTTGGATATCATGTAAAGCTTTTAAATATCAGGGAACAAGATGGGTTTGCCAAGTTGCAAAAACCTCTAGCTGCAGAACTCAATCTCGAGCTTCTATAAGTAGAGAATTGATTGTGTTGATCTTCATCAACCTTTGAAATTAGAATGGTCTTAGAGAACTCCGTGATTATATCATTTAGCATTCCTTTAATGAAAACAAAAATTTGGTGTAAATGCTTATAGGGAATGTGGAGTGTAGACTCCCTAATGATCGCAACATGATCTGGCCAAATGCCAAGTAACATATACTATGTTATATGTTAATCAACAATTAACCCAAAAGCTTAAGATATTATGAAATGGTCCTGTGAACCCCAAAAGCTTAAGATATTATGAAATTGCCCAAAAGTTTAAATTGTCAAGAAATCGCCTGGGGCACATGAAGAAAAAGACGTACAGAACAAAGTTCAAAGAGCAAATGGAGAGACTCGAAATCAGAACCGAAGTTCTGATACCATGTTTAGTAACCATTTACCTAGAAAAACTTGTGCTATTAAAGAATGGATCCAACAATGTAAAACAAGCTGTCACTGAATCACAAATCCATGTTGTACCATTTACCAGTATTGTAAAAAGGTGCAAGTTACAAAACTATGTAGGGAGGATTTCACCACTTTGGGCTTGCTTAACATTTTATTCTTTTCCTGGTCAGAAAAATAAAAAAAAAAAATTATAGATATGAACAATTCTACAAAATTAAGAAAAGCATGTCCACACATATACAATCACCAAGAGTAACTCAGCACCAAAGAGCAAACTATTTGAATAAAGTTTGAGGGACCTGCCACTCTAGTTGCTGCCATGTACAGTAATACATAAGGAATTAACAATGCTATAATATGACACGTATAATTGTTGAATCAACTCTCAACTAAGGACCAAACATTAAGTATAACTATGGTACAAGATAAAATATATAAGTAAACATGTATATTAAGGTCAAACTACAAATATTTCTCTCTAATGTATCAGAAACAAACCTCAGTTGCTGCTCCCTCATCATCTTTATATCCAATCTTTTCTAAGATCTCATGTATGGCAGTCAAGTCCATTCTTAAGCAAGCTTCACCAAGTGGGGAAAGAGGCAAAGCTGCAGCGCCATGTGGTATGCCCATCAATACATGAGAAGGAACCTGCAAAACAAATTGATAAAACTTCATTTCCAGCTAATAGCAGTGATCAGCTCTCAAGACATAGAGAAGCCAGCAGCCAATATTGAAAGTGAGTATTATATTACATTTACTGTAATATTAAGCTATAAGAATGCCAAGAGAACTCTGGTTAAATAACCAGGCCCGTATGAACATGCATGTAACGACACAGCACATCCCAAAGCAAATAACTCTTACAGATGAGAGTAATATATAATGCCTGTTAATATTACTTAACTTGAATGAAAAAGGTATCCCAATTAATCACCAAGATCACACATAGATGCACACAGTTGGAGTTGATCATCTGAGATTCAAATTCCATCATCCACTTCTTTTTCTATAATTGCTCCAACTTACCTATTAAAATTATAAATCTCTCTCAGTTTCACAGCCACAAAGTTCTTATTATCACTCATGTTCTTTAAGAACCTAACCAGGGAAAAATATTTGAAACTCAAACTATTTAATGGTTGATCAACAAGATTGAAAATGGGATTTAAATCTTAGTGAGAAAATGACAGGTTATAGTGGAGTTTTATAGTGGTGTACAGTTAACCAAACAGCACTAGATTTTTCATTTTCCTTTTATGATGCAAGTATATATTTCAATGTTTTAACAACTTTACTAGTCAAAAATAGAAATATACATATGTATACTTTTTGATGTTCTGCATTCTTTAAGCAGTTTCTGGGACTACAGATTCACTTGTAATGGGGTTGAGTGTCTGATGCAGGACCAAATCAAATTTCAACACTTCGAAGAATAAGTAGGATTAATATTAGCTATACAATAATATAGGAATTCTTAGGAGCTGAAAAAACAAGGTTTTGAAAAATAAAATTACAGAGTTTGGAAATGAATCATCATGGATTTAATGTATAAAGTGTAGCTATTCTAAGAGAAAAATATTCATTTCAGAAAAAATAGTAACATGTAGTAGAATCATCGTTCTAGTTCAAAAAAGCTGATTATAATATTCTGAAGAACTTAAAGTTAAAACCTCAACAGAAGTTATTTCTAGTACTAGAATCAGACTATTATTATGTGTGAATCAATTCAAGAATATAATGATAAAACTGAAAAATAAGGTGGATGATTTTGTACAGTTTTACGCCTTATTTATAGTCAGCAAATAGGTGGTAAGGGGGTAGAATGAGTAGATTGAGGTGGTGGCTACCCGTGGGAGATTTGAGGTCCGCTCTTTCTTTAGGGGTTTGGTAGATGTGCAAGGCATTTCCTTTCCTTGGAAAGCAATTTGGCGTACAAAAGCCCCCTTAAAAGTGGCTTTCTTCGGATGGACAGCAGCTTTGGGGAGGTTTCTTTATTTTGATAAGTAGGTTTGGGGAGGTTTCTGACGATCAACAATTTAAGGAGGAGGCAGATTATTGTCAATTAGTGCTGCGCGTGTAAGAGGGATGCGAAACCAGTGAATCATCTTCTCTTGCATTGTCTAGTGGCTCATAGGTCATGCCTTTTTTCCTTTTCGGAGTGCATTGGGTCATGCCGCATTCTACGATGAGCATGCTTGAGGCTTGAAGAGGCTGCATAGTGCAAAAGCAAGCTAGGGAAGCTTGGAGGGCTGCTCCTCTTTGCTTATGGTGGGGCCTATGGAGGGAGAGAAATAGGAGATCCTTTGAAGGGGAAGAGACTCCTATTTGGGCTTTTAAATTTTATATTCTTAACTCCTTATTGTTTTTGGATTCATGGTTGGTATAGCAAATCAGTTACGTATTTTTTGGATAGTTTGAATCTATAGTGACCTTTTGGTCTTTGTGAAGTTGTATACGGGATGCGCTCCCCTTTTGAATGCTCTTCTATGAAACCTTTACTTATAAAAAAAGAAGATGATAATATTAGGTAATCCGATCCACTTGACAACAAAGTTTTTGGATTGTTCCATATTATGATGAATTTTCTTTTGGCTTGACAACTGACATTTTCCCAAAAAAAAAAAAAAAAATCTCAAAACAGAATAAGAAACTCACAAAGCAACTACCAAGCTGATGTCATGCCAGAATAAGCAATCAAGATTGTGATAGCATGCTATTCATGCAATGCTTCTTAGTTTGTTTCAAATATAACACATAATCTATAGAAGCCATGACACAATTAGCAGGTAACATATATCTAAAAGATGGTGCCATCTCACATGAGCTCACCTGTCAGTTATGGCTTTTTGGCAACTACACAACTAAGCATGACTTAAAAGGATAGCCCATATAAGATTGAAAAAAAATTCATAGCATATTGTTTGAAGTTCTACAAACACTATAACAAGGGAAACGTTCTATTATAAACAGTAATGGCTCAGAAATATTGAGACATCCTGCCACTTAATGAAACAACCAACCTCAGTTTCCTTCTGAAGAGGAATCAAAGCAGCAACCAATGACTTTGGATTCGGCCGCTCTCGGGGCTCATATTGTAAACATCTTGAAGCTAAGCGCACCAACTCAGTGCCATCATCATTAGAAAATTGGCCTTCCAAGCAGGAATCTGTTAACATCTGAATGTTCCTGTCCCTTATTAGGTCAAGGGCCTGACATAAATTGTGCAACTGAGTATTAGGTGGCAATTATATGCAATTTAGTTACTATAAAATACCAAAATGAAATAGTGCACACCTTGAATAATATAAATAAACTAAGAAAAATGCTAAAGATCACAAATATTTTTCATGTTCTATTATCTTGAATGACGTGGATAATGATTTGGCACCACGTGTAATTTTGAAATATTTTTTACAAAGAATTCAGCGAAAGAGAGAATATATAAGAAAGATGGGGGGAGAAGATTCCAACACGACTCAATCACTTGAGTCCAATACTAATCCGCCATTATCATCTATTCAGTATTCACCAAACACACTTTCATTCAACCCCCACAGCTAAAAACTACAAATGTTGTCCATGATTTATCAGATACACTGGCATTGTCACCTCTTTCGCTTCACTGTTGATAAATTTTTTATTTAGTACAAGAACCCCAATTATTACAAAATCAACGGAAAGTTTTTCATTAAAGTGATTCAATTTCAGATAAATCTTCGAATTTCATAGGGGAGAGTGACTTAGAGAGATACCCAATTAAGACACAGAAATTTTTTTGGAGAGAGTATAGAGGATGCAGAAGAGAGATTAAAATAAAAAATAAAAAAGAAGAAGATTTACCCAATTGAATAGTTGTTCCCACCTCCCTATGTAATTCCCTCAGTTTGCTATTCCTTGTGAGAAAATCATTGACAATACATGTATATATAATTATACACACTCAAATACAGCCAAAGGCACCGATGCGTGCAAACAAAAGCAAGACAATCTGTTTCTTTGTCAAAATCATTTTGTTCAAAACCTAAATATTGATCCAAAAAACTTACTTATATCAACAAATCAAAACAGCCCTAAAACAGGTGCAATTAGTGATATGTCTGATTACAAGTACGGCCTTAATATAAATTCATCTGGCTAAAGTTCTGTGTTTGCATAAATTTGGCTCTTAAATATTCAGCGTTGGCATGTGCACTTGGGCTGCGCTACTTTTAGGGCTCTCTAAGACATTTTTACTTATCAGAAACCATATAATTTTTTTCATTAGAAGGTTTGTCCCAAGTTTGGAAGACAATTAAATACACACACACACAGAGAAAGGTCCAATTGGTTTTTTTTTTCATAGGCATCCAATTTGTTTTTTATTACTTGTAGGACTCCCAAGTATAAAAGGAAAATGAGACCCTTTTTAAATAATAATTAATAAATAAATAAATAATCATCACACATTTTAATGCCCTAACCTAGGTTTGTCTTATGATACGGATAATCTGGATTGAAGGAGAGCTGTCATATAATGGTCACAGAATTTAAAATGCTTAACAAACTGATCCACGCACTTGAATTTCAATGGTAAAATTGAATGGGTAAAATAGAAGTTACTGATAAAGCAATCCCACTTTATGAAATCAAATGCAACTTGATGGGACCGTACTATATGGAACCTCCTTTCAGTCCACATAATCAATGTGGTGTGAGGTTGAATGGACCCACAATAATATCTTGTAACGTGTATCATGAAAAGGATTCCAGGATATCTAGCATTACTATTGTAATAATGAATGTATGACAATCGTACAAGGGGCACAAAGTGCAAGTCTAAGCAAAAAGACAACCATCAACCAGAAACATCAGATCTAGAAGGCTCTACAAGACTACAACTCCATAACCACGTTCTGAATAGAACTTCAATCTTGATTATTTTTAACTCACTCATTGCATAACAAACAAAACTTCCCAACAAAACCGCTATAAGCAATTTGTGATGCTCAACATTTTTGACATGTTTCTTCTTTCTTTTCTCATTTTTGTTTTTATTTTTAGTCGGTGGTGCTATTCACGTCCAGAGAGAGCTTCCAGTGCTCATTTTAGAAGAGTTTCGCGTTTAAGTTAATCCTTTCTATGATTAATCTTGGGCCTTGGCCATAGGTTTTATTTATTTATTTTTTATAGTCGGTGTTGTATTAGAAGAATAAAGCATTAAAGTACATGAGAAGAGAGGGCATACCCTTCAATACACATGAAAAAGCCAAAAAGGCAAATAAAAACTAAGAAAGCACATCCTCAGCCCTAAGACCACCTCGGCCATAGTTTTCCTATATTTTGCTTCTTCAATTGTTTATTCAATTGCAGATAGGAATCAAGACCCTTTTACGGCAGAGGAACAACAGGCATTCAATCCAAAATGGGTCTTTAAGAAGCAAATAAATAAAACCGTGACAATTAGTTGTAAAAAAATTTCATTTCTGATTATGAGTTTTTTTATACAAGGAGACAAGATAGCCAGGCAGGTTTTCTTCTTTGGAGATTGAAAGAAGGCAGTGTCCACACTATTTCTATCTTTCGGCTTTTTTATTTCTTGGTTTGAGGGATGAGTTCACCTAATGAATGATTGGTCATTGGATATCGCATTAGCTGTACTCATCGTTCCAAAAAATCTATTTATATATGTCATACCACACGAAGTTCAGCATCTCATTTGAAGATCACAATTCCACCAACAGCTTCATCTTTTCTTCTCTTTTTATTTTTCCCTCTTTGACAAACTCCAACAAAATGCTACTGTTTTGCAAAATGAAAGATGACAAATCTAATATTCTTAGGAAAATTATGTTTCATGGTTTAAAAAAAATATATCATTGGAGCGGAAAGAGGGAGAAGGGGGGGCGGCGTGGCGGCTGGGTTTAGAGATGACACAGGCTTCCAAGAGAGGGCATTTGTCTTTGTAAGATTTCAGATCCGGAGGCATTATATGCATGAATATTGTTAACTTCTCTTGGTCCAAATGAATTGCTTAGCCTCTCCAACAGACATAGCACCATCCGAAAAGAAAAATAAACGGGAGAAAGATGAAGGTGGTGTTCAGGCACCCGATTACCTAGAAATTTCTGGCACCTTCTCAACACATCTATCTAAATAGCATTTTGTAAAAATTTGTTCACCAAGCTAGTATTCAGTGTGTTTAAACAAAATATATTGAAAAAAGACTCCCAAAAAAAAACATTAGCGCATCATGTTTGCCATAATAACATGAATTGAGCAAGACTTACATGGCTTGGAGGAATGTGTTTTCCACTGAGAAGGTCAAGTAAAAGGGTACCAAAGCTATACATCACACTTTCTGGTGTTACTCTTCCTACAAGCAAGAGAATAGACCTGAATTATATGCGACATCAACAGATAAATGATTATGACATGCTCAAAAACATTCACAGAACAATAAAACCATGAAGGCTGAAGAAAATACCAGGACTAGTTCATGTTATCACATCTGTACAAACTCCCACATGAAGAAAACATGAAATTTTTTAGTCACAAAATGCCTTCACATTTTGATCATTTTGTAAATTATTCCGATCATAACCATCAATATACAGTATATGGTTATATATATACACACACATGTATAGAGGGGGGAGAGAGAGAGAGAGAGAGCTTCTAAAAGGAAAATATGAAGTGGGAGAGAATGAGGCTTTCATCAATGCAAAATAGAATCCAATTCGGCATTGATTTTCTTCAACAAGATGGATCTACTACTAGTTCATTATTACTGACGTTGAGGGAAGAAAAAGAGGGAAAAAATAACAAGTATAAAAGTAAGAAGAAGATAAAAGCTAGACAAGGAAGAGAGACCTGGAAAGAGAACACTGAGGAAGGACGGTCTTCTTTTTCATGTGGAAACTGAATAATGAACCAAACAAAACAAGCACCTCGATCTTACTTCTATGAAATAAAGAGAAAGAAGAATTTTACAGATCACATAAGCCTCCTGTCTTGCTAGCCAGCTGTTATGGGTAAATTGAGGGTCATCATTCAAATCAGCATTGTTGGGAGAATTTTCCCTTTTCTCCTTTGTTACTCCAAAATTTCCTAAGACCATTTATCGACCCAAGGATTGCTTACAAAATTTGACAAACTGGAAATTTTTAAATGGGGATACCAAATAGAGCAATTTACCAAGGGATGTAGTCCAATGGGACATCCTCACCTTCCAAAGTAGAAGGTAGAGGGTTCCAGTCCCCATAGGGGCAATGTGAGTGTGTGAGTTTCTTGCTTGGAACCAAAAATAATAATAATTTCCTCTTGAGTGCTAACAATTCCTTGAGGGGGGTGTGTGAGTATCAACTAGGAAAATAATAATAATAATAATAATAATAAGTACGCAAAATCAGCATTATCACCTGAGACTATAATAAAAAATATAAATAAAAAAAAAACTCACACTCAATAATTGTTTAAAATAATTCATGAAAAACTATAAAGATAAACTGTATCCTTTACCGGTGAGATAATAAAAGCTATGCAATATGTGTAAGTTTCTCAATTGTATGGCATATTTCACATTTCAATAACCATTACACTTCAGTTATCTCAATGACTGTAATCCATATGCACATTAAATCAACTTTTAATATGACAAAGTTGGAAAGTTGAAGCAAGTTTAGCTTGTTGGTTAACTCAAACATATAAGACACTTCGCGTAAGACAAAGAATGTCATTCATAAATGCAGAAGCGGCAATTTTAACAAAGAAATGAATGTCAAGAGCAATAAGGACTCCTACTTCTCCTCATATACCCCACCAAGTAGAAGGTATCGAGCTTTTGGAGTGGACATGAATCCCAAGTGGTTTGTTGTTGGGGGGGGAGCCAGAACCAAAGTGAACAATTATGATTATAAAATGCAAAATCCTAAAGAGTTGGTGAATGAGGATTTGAGTACCAAGCTCAAATATAAGTATAACAACAAAATCCAGATAGATATAGAATGATTGCCAAAGAAACTTTACTTTGCATGACCACATTTCTTGTTTGAGAGGGGTTTTACCAGTTCTCAGGTACTCAGGAGGAGTAAATGCCAAGTTCGTGCTATAACTTTTCCCGTCTCTACTGTTCTTCATTAAACCAAAGCATGACAATCTAGGATTACCATCCTGTAACATAACAAGATAAGGACAAGCAGTGTGTAAATTCAATTATGACTGGCATATAAGAAAAGAAAAGAAATGGATGACAAATTAGAAAATTATAGTATATTTACATCATCAAAGACTATTCTGTAAGCATTAAGATCATGATATAGAGCTCGTCCTTTAGTGGTGCAATATTCCAGAGCTTGTGCAAGATACAAGGCCACTCTTAATCGCATTGCCCACTTCATGGGCTGCGCTTCCCCTGAGTCAGCATGCAAACAAAATTCAATATTGTATTTAAAAAATATACAACAAAATGATCAAACAGGAGAAATGATTTCAACACAAAATAAAATAGTACCAGAAGAGAAGCATACTCAAATTTGATTGGGTAAGTATGAAAGAAATTAAGTATATAAATTATGGGGGAGATTGCTCCAAATTTTTTAACTCGAGCTAGAGTTATGGAAAAGGAAATCGAAAACAATGAGCTACTAGATATTTCTTGAATTCACTAGAAATAAAAAGACACACAAGACCAACAGTGGTGACTAATAGATTATCTTATGCCCAAAGGGGACATAACATTGATGATAGAGGGGGTGGGAAACATAAATAATATAGTAATATAGAGGTTAGAAAATAATATATCACAAAAAAATTGTGCCAAGGCAGGAAGAAGACGACAGATGTCATCTTTTCTTTGTCATATTAGCACTCCTATCTATTGGGATTTGTATGCCCTGGCATAGCAAATTCTTACTTGAATTGTATAGACATTGTTCCTTATCTTAAATGACATTAATGTATGATAAAATTGGTGAATGTTAATGTATAATGTTTTCGATTCATGATGGAATTAAATATGTCCATTTGGTTGCAAGAGATATTTATACATATTTGATGGCGATCAATACGAGAATATAAATAGAAACCATAAATAGGTCATAGTCGGTAATTAAGAATGGACTCTTAATTAACTAAGAGTTGCACCGGATTCGCGATAGGTTAAGATATATTGATAGAACCGTCGTATGCAATAGCTCCCTATCAATGTCAAAACATATGACGCTCAAGCATAAAGAGATATAGACTCTTTTACTAATTAGTAATTACTTTGATTTGTTCGGCGGAGCCTTCAGAATCCAATGACCAGCACTTTTGGGTAATTATGTAATTAATAGTTAGAGGGTTATATTCTCAATATTTGCATCATTGCTAGTTGCATTTATTTTGTATTGATTATTGTTGATCACAAAGTAAATTCGACGGCCTTCGTGTGTTTTGACAAAATGATTTTTATGTATTTATTTACTAAATTATTATTTTTGTCAAGCAAATATTTTATTGTGATCAAGCCAGGAAATAATCAAGAAATCAAAATAAATATATTAATCGTGCGGCCGAATTGATGGCTACAATTATCCGATAGCTAATTATGCATAGAGGGGTCAAAGTACAACATTGACTTAGTGGTTATTTGCTATTTGATTGGAGATCAATTAATTTATTTTGGTGGAGTAAAAATTATTTTATGAATTAATTGAATTTGGTTCATGGTATAATGGACCGGGTCAACACTTATTAATTCATTTGAGCCAAGAGAATAGTAAGCCTAAAGGATTCTCACCTACAACCCAACTTGATATTAGAGGTGCATTAGATTGAAGATAGCACTTTAATTGTAAAGATTGAGAATAACTTTTGACACGTCATGTGACTATAAATACATATATGATGTGTATTGTTAGTAAGCTTTTGGGTATCATTAGTTTGTGAAGATAAATATCACTCTCTAGAATTTTAGGATTTGTGTTCTCATCTAGTAAAGACTCCACAAGCTATTCATCCAAGGCCTTCATGGAGACATATTGGTGATTCCTAAAGGTAAGACTACTATGGTGATGGTGGTGACCTGATAAGGACGAAGGAGCTAAAGTGATCTTCATAAGGGAGAACATTCCCTTTGTGGATGGTTTTGAAGCTTACTCAAGCTTCTAAGTTTACTAAATCTAATGAATGTATCATCATCTTCTTCTTGCATTAAAGTAGCTCGATGGATCAAGATCATTTGATGAAAAGTCCTCCTCTAATTTTTGAAAATATTCATTTCCCTAACACTATCAACCTCGCATTATAAGTCAATTGGTAAAATATAGAAACCATTCTGAGTTCCAAAAACAATTGTTTCTATGAGTTTCCACTCTATCATAGTAGAAGAGTTACAAGCAGAAATTGCAAGTTCAAATTGATATCAACCTTGGTTTTTACTGTAAAAAAAAAAAAAAAAAAAAAAAAATTGAATTTTCCAAATATAGAAATGAATGTTGGAAGACTGTTAAACACATGAAAATATAACAAAAAAGTTATACATCTAACAGCCTTACAAAACAAACTTACAATGAAATAGGTGTTTGGCAAGTGTCTCATTGGGCATGAATTCTGCAACCAGCAACCGCTCGTCACCTTCGTAACAACAACCAAGTAGATTTGCCAATCTGTGGTTCCTGAGTTGACCGACGGATCTTGCTTCTTCCTAAAGTTGTGAAGGAAATCAATTCATCGGTACATTAGATAACCAACTCAAATTTTTATTGCAACTACAAGGAGAATTCCATGTTAGAAACTTTAATACATGAAGTACAAGACTGATGTAAATAAGCTTCACAGGCCATAATGTTTGCAAATTGAAGTGAAATAAAGAAGGGGAGATATAAATAATCATGCACATTATCATTCTTCTGCGTTTGCAATGTAGCATAAAATATATGAAGCCGATAAGCATACTTATTCATCAACCTTTACAACTGGAATAATTCAACAATGAACATTTAACTTGTCAACTGCTGATATTGTAGATACACCTCCCATTATTCATGTATAAATACAAGTTGTCAAAACAAAATATGTGACAAACGTAGGAAACGAAAGTTCCAAACAAGTCTTCCTCAACATAATTACTAACAATGTGACGTATAAATAATTTTGTCGAACAAATATAAACTCGTGTATTTATCGAGAATATATATTATTTAGGAATCAGGATGATTAAGCATTGATAAACTAAAACATAAAGAAAAACTTCTTGAAAATAACATGTGGTGTCAGATTGCTATAGGGTTAGCATGTACTTACTAAAAACTGTCGAGCATCGGGCCAAGCAGATCTATTAAAGCGTTTTACAGCAATACGCATTTGATTATCCAACTTCCCTTTATAAACCACATTTGGTGCCTTCTCCCCGTGTTCAGAAACTATATTCTCTACAGCAAATCCAGATGTAGCCATCCTCAGTTGTTCAACAGTGTATTCACGAAATGTGGGCAAATCATCAACTTCGCTCTGTTCATCATTTTCTGGCAACGAACATAAAAATTTGTCAAACATGGCCCTAGTCAGCGAAACGAGAAACTAAAAAACATAAATTGGCATACCAACAAGGTGGTCTTCATGAACAGGTCCATTTTGTTCCGAGACCCAGCAGCAGCTGGTGAGTTTGGAACACTCACAGCCCATCCCAATATCAGAACTAGGTAGCAGACACCAATGACTGTTAAAGCTTCAAATATCAACGAAACTCACAAACAGTTCATCAAGTTTCACACGCCAGTCCAGTTACGTCCCTTCTAGTGAACAAGTTCAAATCCCATCAAATTGCAGCTTAATATATACAACTTGTAAATAAGAGCACCAAACCCATGTAGAAAACAGTCATGCTTTAAATTTTTCCAGTTACACAAACACAAATTGACCTCTGGCATAAATCAAAATGAGTCAATTGTTTCCCTTTTAGTTCCCAAAACCTGCAAAGAAAGTTCACGTTGACATAAACCAATTCATACGTTCCTATATAGACATACATATGTATATACAGTCAAACACGGCGAATTTATATAAACACAAATTTACCCTTTACAACAAAATTGATCAAAAACACTTAGTGAGTAATGAACAAGTAGAAATACACATACCAATATAATGATTCAAATCTGAGTCAACTCAGTTCAACCTGGGCAGCAGTTAACTCGAAATCTCGAAACACTCTATCTGCAACTTCAGAAACTCCTTTTACTGAGTCAACACGAATCAGAACCTGACGCGGATAGTCAATCAAGCAAGTCTATAGTCAAATCAGAACTCATGAAAGGCAATAGCAGCACACGAATGGAAAGAAAAATCACTTTCAAACCTTCTATAACCAAGGGCTTCGTTGAGCTCGATTCGGAAGAAAAAAGATAGAAAGTAAGTCCTTGACTATCCACGCACATAACCCACGTATGTGTATATCTATCGATATATATAAATATTATGTGTCCATATATAGAAAGTGGTTTGAGAAATTAAGGAATGATTGGGGTAAACTGGGTTGAATCAAGATCATGCCATCTACGAATGAGAAGTTCCGAAAGTGAAAGGAGAGATTGAGTATATAGATATGTTGATATAGAAGTAGATAGAAACAGATATAGATCTCTTCTTCAGTGTGTACTCAATTACTCTGTTTTCCAATTTCCACCGACATAAACCCTCTTTTTCTATATTTTTTCGGCAGCTAAGCCCCATAATCAATTGCCAACCATTGGCCACAAAACAAAACTTTATATTACAAAATTATTTAAGTTATAATTACCTGCCCAGATAAAGAGCAGGGTAATAGAAAAAAAATTCCTCTTTTCCTTTTTGCTCATATTTTACTTTTAAAAGAACTATTATAAAATGTTGAGAAACGCTATACAAATTATGTGTTTTTAAACTTTTTTAAATTGCATTTTATTTTATTTTTTACAGTGATAAGTTTATAAACAGTACAACTACAACAAATATCTTTTTCAATTATTTTGAGTGCGTTATGTGAATTATATGTTTTTTTCCGCTTATAGAATTTTGTAAGATATAAATTGATAATTTGTGGGTGTTAAAAGTTTTAAGATTGTTTCAAATTGTTTTTTAATTGATGATAAGTTTTTAAATGCTAATAGGAATGCATGAGACTGCAAATTAACAATGAGTTTTTAACTTTCTTCACGGAAATATTAAATATTTTTATCAATTGCGTATTATTGTGTCCCATTGAAAGACTAAAATGATACTCCTATCATTTTAAAAAATATTATTATTATAATATATTTGTGTGGGTGAAGAGTTATGCTATAATTGTGGAAAATCGACCACCAAACATGAGAATGAGTGTTTAATTGTTGATTTTTGGTAACTTTAAATTTTCTCTTCATTAAATTATAACGTAACAGTATTATAAAACGAACTAATGACATGTAAACCTGATTGATAGTATTTCTTATATTCTGCTTATGTATTTTTACAAAATAAGTATAATAGTTAAAATTGGAGTCTCTTTAAATTTTTTGAGTTTTCCTGAGAATGTACCATTATTGTTAAAAAAAAAAAAATAAAGAAAAAATAATAATAATAAATCACGAATACTTTCTTATGTTACTAATCCGGTGTATCACTCCTCTGCATTAGTTAAGATAATAAAATATAATATGAGTGTAATTCGGTAATGATATTTCATTTGAAGTGTTGAACAATCAAATTCAATAAAATAGGAAACTTATTAAGGATTTGTGGTTTAGTGATTTTTTTTTGGAATAATACAAAAAAAAAAAATATTTGGTGTTTTGGTGGTCAAATGCCAAAAAGGTGAAGTCAAACTCAATGTTCCCAAATTAATGAAATTTTATCGAATGCTGACTTGGAAATGGAAGTTTACAGTAGATTTTCTATTAATTCCTAAATTGTCTTGAGGCGAATCTGGGTTTGACCTTGAAAGACTAGACTACCCCCTCCCTCTTTCTCAGAAACACTCTATTCTCAAAAGATTTATTATCACCAGAAGCCCAAAACATAGTCACTCTATCACTGCCACTGCCACTGCCGCTGCCACTCTCCACTCTATCTCTATCTCTATCCTTCTTATCACCACCGGTCCCCTTCTCTCTCAATCTCTATCCATCGTCACCACCATCTAGTGTATACCACAAAAATCTTAACCATAGGGTCGAATTGAAAAAAACACTAAAAAATTATCAAAATAAATAATAATAATAATAATAAATACTACTAAAAATTGATCAAAATAACTTCACCACCACTGATTTGCCAGCCCAACAAAACCACCACCTACCTAACACCAATATTAAATCATTTGCCGTCACCTTGCTAGCACGACCTCCCTCTCGCTGCAGCGATCGGAGAACCATATGAGTAAGGCTGCAAATTAGGCTGGCTCAACCCAACTCAGCCCCAACCCCACCTCAACCTGAATCGGGTTGGGTTGGCCGGCTCGAATTGTGCCCAACATGGGTTGTGGTCATAATCCGGACCGAATATTTTCAGGCGGGTTAGGTCTAGTTAATAGGTTGAGTTTTTTTTATATATAATTTTTTCCCCCGAGAATTTATATATATTTGATTATATTATTATTAAACATATATATATTTTTAGGGCAAATCATTTCAGCCTCCCCAATCGCCTCCATCTCTATTCTCGTTCTCAACTCTGAAATTGCCCCTTCTCTCTCTCTCTCTGCAACTGCAAACTACAAAATCTACAAGAATTAGAAGTTCAAACATATCTTTCAGTTTCCATCGCCCGTTGTTCCAGTTCGGGTTCACCGTTCACAAGCTTCAGCCACTGCCTCTCAACTCTCAAGCTTGCCCCCTCTCTCTGCAACTGCTAACTTATATGTATGGGTTTTGTTTTAATTTTTTGAAGTAACGACGGCGGAAGGACAGCGTAGAGGCGGGGGGACGACGGTGGCGGTGGATTAGCGATTGAGGCGAGGGACGCCGGCAGCAGCAAAGGGACGCTGGTAGAGAAAGAAAGAAAGAGAAAAAGAATTGAGAGAAAGATAAAGAGAAATAAGAGAGAGGAGAAAAAAAAAAAAAAAAATTAGTTTTGGGTTAGGTTCGGGTTGAGCCCAAGCCTAACCCGAATATGTATAGGTTTTGACAAAACCTAACCCGAATATAAACCCGATTTGTGAATTTTAAGCCCCAATTTTAAAATTTGTGGGTTGGGGTTTGGTTGGGCTAGGTTAGCCCGCCCAAGTTGCAGCCCTACGGATGAGAGCATGATAACCTCTTTGACAATTTCAGGTAGGGGTTGAAATGCAACTTTACTGAGAATTTCACAAAGGACTCTAGCTTTTAGGGACACGTGTGGGCTTTTAAGAAATGATGCAAGTTGTTGTTGTTATTGCAAATGTGATTTTGGGATTTGTGATGATGATTGGATGGTCTTAGGTATGTGTTTGAGATTTTCAGCCATAGGCTCCATGGAAATTTCTTATTAAATGGGTAGTTAGGTCATTTCGTAATAAGTCAGTTTAGAAATTAAAAGAAAATCAACAGTAAATTTCAATGTCTAAGTTAGTAATTGATAAAACTTCATTAATTTAGGAAATTTGGGTTTGACTCCATCTTTTTGGCATTTGACCACCAAAACACCATTTTTTTTACCAAGTGGATGGTATGAGTTCAAGTCTCAAAAGAAGCAAAGTGAGTGTGTGAATAGCGTGTATACGAGTTTATTGCAAACAAATAAAGTAAAAAATTTGTAAACTTAAACTCTATAAAGAATAAGAATTGCCACCTTCGCTATCTTCCATGTAATGACCCGGTCATTTTATTTCCTTTTCATTCTCTCAGATTTTCACGGATATTTTTTTTCCGTTAATCTTTTATTTTCTGAGTTCGGTTTCTCGTTACTTAGTGTCGTCTCGAGTACTCTGTAATGGTTTCCGAGACTCTTTTCTTTGGATTGACAATTTCCTTTGAGGACCGCGTCAATTCCGCGTTTTTATTTTTTCGACACTGTTCACTTTTTGTCTTTTTCTGTTTATCGTTTTTCCTTACATAACCTCACTTTTTGTACTCGGATTTGATTCCGGCTTTGCATGCATCAACGGTATTTGATTTCCATAACATTTGTATTTTTACTTTTGTAGAAAATACATTCTAGTTGCTCACTTTCTCGTAAAAGGGCATAGATGCATACCTTTTTGTAAATATTCTTAACTCTTGGGGTTTTAGTGTAATTATGCAAAGTAATTATTTTCTGTCTTAGGGACTATTTTGTAATTTAATTTGAAAGATATTTTTAAAAATGACCTTTTTGTAATTTTTGAAAAATGTGACAAATGTCATATTCTCATGGAGCCACTTGTTGGCATTTGGGATGAGTGACTTGAATACATCATCTTGTGACATTTGGAGGGTGGGGATTCACTCACTTGTTGGCCTAGGATTGGTGCACTTGTTGGCTTAGATGGTTGGCAGGTGTAGGCTTAGGATTAAGCATAGGAAGGAGCATTGGATTTGTGACAAGTGTAGACTCACAATTTAGTCTTGCATTAGTGTGTGTGTGAGAGGTAGTGTAAGATCATATAGCGAGTGGATGATTTTTATTTCCTCCACTCACACTTAATCTCATTTGTAACATTGTCTTATTCACTGCAAACCCTAGCCACCATTAGAGAAGCTTGATGCTTAGGCTTTAACCTTAATTTTTGAAGGCATTCCATTCACCTTAGACTATAAACCTTGGGAGACAAAAGTTTCCTATTGCTCTTCTCTTCAAAACCCTTGTTTTGTTTTCCATTTTTAAGCTTGGTTGCTTGGGATTATAGATATTCAATTCTTTATTGAGGTAGGGGGTGTTATATTTATTTTTCCAAGTGTTTTACTTGCTTTTGTATGAAATATAAGTTGTATGCATGTCTTTTATTAATTTGAGAAATTAATGATGTATCTTAGTTTGCATATAACTCATTTTAGACTTGATTTATGGCATGACCATGAGTTGATCTTTGTTATATATTAAATTTGAATGATTTGAGTGAGTTTTTAAATCTAGAGATGAAATGAATTTAATTTGATTTAAATTATAGTTAATTGTGTTTTGTTTATATTCTATTTTAAACTTGATATATGGTATGACCATGACTTAATGTTTGATATATATTAATTTGAGATCATTTGAACAACATTTGAAATCTAGAGATTTAATTGATTTAAATTAATTAAATTTTATTTAATGGTATTTTGCTCATTTTGTACTTTTGATTTGATATATATAATGACCATGATATGTTGTTTAACGTATATTAAAATAGGGACATTTGGAATAAATTTGAAATCTAGATAATTTAATTATTTTATTTAATTAAATTATATCTAATGCCTCAATTGATCTATTTGTGTTTTAGAAGTTGTTTATATGTTCAAATCATGGACCTGGACTTATTGTGTATTCACTTGGTTGTATTTTGAACATGGGATAACATTGTTGTTCTATTTATATTCACGAGAACATGTTTTCTTTATGGAATATATTGTTACCTTGTGTAATGAATTGCACACTTTGTAATTGACATTATATATGCCATTTTAGAATTTAAACTCTAAGGCATGGATTGTATCGTTTTAACTTGTGCATGGAATGTGATTTCGTGTATTATATAAATTATGTGTAAGTTGTGAACTTATTTGATTTATTTTGGAGTCTTGGGACATTGTTGTTACTATAATATGGCTAGAGTTTGGCTCTAGTACGGGAAGTATGAGTTCTCCCCAATTGAGATAGTGTGCACTAGGGTGGTCTTCCCAGTGGGTTAATGCCCGGAATAACCATTTTGTTCTTGGTTTAGTCCGAGACGTGATGTCCAAGTTTTCCACTATTTGATTTCGCATTCAATTCCAAGTTGACAATCATGTTTAATTGTGACTTGTGGTTTTGACTATCGGCGATTTGATGTTGTTAAGTACATCCATACTAAATTGTTATCTTTACTTGTTTTCACACTTTTAGATTTCAAGTTGATAACTTAGATAATCTATGTTTTAATGCGTGGTATTATAAATTCTAATTGTACTAAATTGTTATATTTAGTTGTTATTACATTTTAGATTTCAAGATGGTAACTTTGAGAATCTATGTCTTAATGCTTAGTAGAGCATGCTCCTATGTTGTTGAATTTGCATAGAGGATGTGTTTTATGCTATAAATGATTAAAGGTAACTTATGATGCTTCGTGAGTCTTACCTTGGATATAGACGTTAAGTGGCATGACCCTTTTGAATTGTTTCAAGTTGTTATAAAAATCTATAAGAAATCGAGTCGATGCATGCTCATTCTCTACGAGCAAACTTGTTTACTCACTCCGAAGTTACTGGGGGATTTGTTCAGGTACAGGATTCAAGATATGGAGATTTGCACTTGCCTTGGGTGATTTGGAGATTTGAAGTTCCTTTTAAAGCATTTTTGTTCACATGCAAGTGTTAGCATGTTTATGTCTCATTATTGATGTTGTAACACTTAGTTGGGTTCAACATGGCCCTTTTACCTTATTGTATGCAAAGTGTACTTGGATACGCTATTTGGGACCTATTTGATATGCATGACACGAGGCCAAAGGCCACCAACTTTAAAGTTCAAGTGTATGTACTTAAATTTCAAGTTTTGTCTTTGAAATGTATTTATTTCTAACCTTGAGGTTTGGTATATGAAATCCTTGTAATTGACATGTAAGAGGCTATGAGCCATTGTTTTACATTCATATATTCACATTACACTTGTTAGCATGTCCACACACTCACCTCCAATGAAAACCAGCTTTAAACATTTGTTTTTGAAACTTATTATCATGGGTTTTGAGGCTTTGATTAAGACTTAATGTTTTTGGCCTATAACAGGTCATTCAGTAGCTTTTCAAGGAGTTTCGGTCGTCCGAAACTCCACTTCGGTCGACCAATAGGCTTTGAGAACTTCAATGAATAGTAAATCACTCATTCCAGTAGCCATTTTCACCATTTGTGCCTAGTTCGGTCGACCGATGGCCTAAGTCGGTCTACCGAAACTTCCTCCCCTTAAAAACAAGATTTCAGCAAAGTCTCTGTGAGTTTCGGTCTAGCAAGGTCTCTGTGAGTTTCGGTCGACCGAAATAGCCCTTGTACCCCAGCATATTCAGTTTTGTTTCAGCACTGTTGTTCCGACTTCAAATGGTCATATTTCCTTTAATTCTATTCCAAATTGGGTGATTCTTAAACCTAAATTCATAGATTTTGAGTTAGCTTTCCAATGGTACCAATTCTATTCTCATATTCAAAACACAGTGGGAGTTATTCAAGTTTTAGTGAAGTAATGTTAGGATTTGGTTCGAACCGGAAAATGGCGTTTTGTAGGATTCTTGACCAAAGTTCTTAAAACCTCTTGGAATGTTGTGAAACGATTAGTATAGGTCGTGTGGACCTCATTTGACTTGCTTGGAGTCAAATTTCTCCTCTTGATTGTGAATTGACCATTTTGCCCTTTATTGACGAATTTTGCCCGTTTTAACTCTCGTTCGCTCTTTTACTCTCTTTAAGTTCCGTGACCTCATAGAAGGTTAAATTGGTGTCTTAGGGGTGACTTCTATCTCTAGAGACCTTAGTTTATCTTTTGCTTCCGCATTTCGGATCCGTTACTGGGTCAACATTCGGGTCATCGCTGACGTATCTGGTTGAAAAACTCGGGTCACGACATTCCATTACTTACACCGTCCTACCACTGTCACCACCACCGTTGCTTACACTGCCGTCACCGCCTTCCACCACGCTACTGTCACCTTTCACCACTACTGCCATCATCGTCTTCCACCATTGTTGCCAGCTTCCTACGGCTCCACCTTCCAAAACCATTGTCGCTTTCCACCACCATCGTTACCCCCATTTCTTTTTTTAAAATATAAATATTGTTATTTTATTAATTTAATTTATTTGTAATTGATAAGAGTATTTTGGATAATTCAATTTAAAATTTATTACATTCCAAGTTTTAAATTAGTTCAACTAAATATTATAATAGTTATTATCAATTTATACCTTACATTTAATTATTGCATACCATTAATAGTGTTTGCAAATGCAGATTGCAATATGTCATTCTTACAAAAACACATCTCACACATCATGTGCATTAATTTCAATTTGTTTGTATTATTTCTCACCGCCTTATATATATAAGTAATAATTTAAGCTTTTGGGTATATGGATAAGTGCCTACCCGTTACAGTTGGTGTCAAATGTAGACTCAATTCTTACTCCAGTGCCACACCAAGCGCCCGAACCGGAAGGCGTCTGGGTGTGCCTCCCGAGTAGACAGGATTACCCAACCACAACAAGGTCGTTGCGAATTCGGGTGGGGGGATAATGTTATAAGGAGAGACTTGTTCTACGTTTGATTTGGATGGAAAGTTAAATGAATGGGTATGCAGCACTACCTAATAGTTTAAGCTTTTTGATAAATGGGCAATTGTTTACCCGTTACAGAAATCTCTTAATAAATGAGTCTCGCTTTATCATTTACGAAATCAAACGGAGCTTGGTGATTCTTTGTTCTAAATTAAGTTGTTCTATGTGATGCACCGACATGACACAATACAGACACGTCGATGCATCTCCTAACAAAAAAATAAAAAATAAAATTGAATGAAGTAATCATAGAACTACAATCAATTTATAAATTTTATACTAAAATTACATTAATTAAAGGATAAGTCAGAAGATGAAAATATTCAAATAAATTTTTTTTTTATATTATATCTGATATTATTATCCTATCCTATCATTATAGTTTTGTTTTGTTTTTTTTGTTCATGGTTGAATACTTTGATGCATGCTAATAATGTTGTTATTAGGAATGTTCTGTGTGTGTTTGTTTTACGTGCATGCTGACCAAGTGTTGGCCTAGTATTAAAAATAATAAAATTTAATTTTAAATAATGGACATGGCTATGAAGTGTTAGACAACAGATAAGTATCTAAGAATATTCGCGGATTGTTGGTGTCCAACGCGGACACAACATCACATAAAAGTGTTTGTGATTCTTAGGTGATGGGCATTTAGAAAATTGAAAATGGTATTCAATTTGAAATTGTGAAATCGAATATAGGAAACAAAATTGCTTCCAGAATTCACTCCGCTTTATAACTTGTACCGAATGGAAGAGCATAAAAAGGAAAAGCAACTTCAGTTTAAAGGTATAAAAAAAATTATATAACAGATAAATAGGTTAGCTAAGTTTGATTCGATTCCAGTTCCTAAAAATAAAGAATAATTTAATGTTTAATTTCAATTACATTAGGACCAAACTTATCCATAAATTAAATATAGGGTGAAGTGCAAAAAAAAAAAAAAAAAAAAAAAAACCTTGAAATATGTTTGAATTTGCAATTAACCTCCTTCAACTACATTTTGTGCATAAAATTCTCTAAACTATCTCATTTTGTTACAACATACACCAAAGACCATACTGTATTATATATTTCATTAAATGACCATAATTACATTTAATATATTTTTCTTACATAAATAAATTATGAAAAAATTCATACTAATTTGATAAGATATTTTCCATTGAGTACCTATTTGGTATCCACTTTGTTTTTGTTTCATGCCCGCTACAGTAGCCCAAATGAAGTCCAAAACATGTTTGGTTGGTTATGTTTTGTTTTGCACAGTTATAAAACATTTCAATAAAAACCCCAAAACTTGAAACACTAAAATGGTGTTTTATCTTGTGTCAGCACTGTTTGCCCATAAAATTCACTGTAGTGGAGGAAAAAGCCGGCTCAACTTAAAACATACTTGCTTCAGGTGTAAAAACATTTGAGGTCACTTTAGGCAAATTTTCTCTCCTCTCTTTCGATACTCTCTCTGTGATTCAAGGGCAATTTCTGAAAATTTCATCATCACCAATCGAAATTAAGCCAACACTTATCGAAGCTGGATTTGCTGGATTCAAACTTGAAACATATACAACACCGATCGTATAAAACCAAACCAGAATCGTCTTCATCTTCTTCCTTTCAACTAGTACAAACTAAACCCAGATCACACAAAATCAAACCCGTATAATAACCTTACAAAACCCGAACACAACACAAACCAAACCAAAACCAAAACGTCAGCGGCCTTGTTCAAAGCGTCGGTAATGGCGGTCTCCGCCTTCTACATCCACAAGCGCAGCCTCGACTAGGCTCTCGAACGCCTCATCAAAATCGACCGCTAATCCCCCACCCTCCATCACCGACTTCGCCAATCATTTTGCCTCCGATGACAAGGAACATGAAGATCACGATGGAGGCAGAAAGATTGACAACTTTATAGGTCAGCTGAGGTCCTGGGGATAAGGTTGATTTTATTTTATTTTATTGTTTCTTTCCCACTTTCAGTTTAGTGTTTTTTTTTTTTTTTTTAGTGACCAAACAGGTTTTGCATATTTCTGTTTATGACATTTCCTCAGCAAAATATCGTTCCCAAACGTGCTTCTGATTTTTTTACAAAACACTCCTACAATAAAGACACTGTTTATGTTTTAGCCAAAAACAAAACGCTTAAAAAAAACGCATACCAAACGGACCCTAAATTTATTTAATTTTTAAAAAATAATTAATTTTTAAAATTTTAATGAATATATTACATAAAAAGAAGGTATTTTTTTCAAAAGTATTTTATTAATTTATCATCAATATATTGTATGAAAAAAATGATAGTTTTTTACGGTAAAAATGTTTAAATTGGTTATAATACGTTTTATTATAAATAATAAAATATTAATAATAAGTTAATCACTTTAGAAAATGGTAGTTACAAATCTACTTATTTATTTTATTTTTTTTCTTCATTTTTATGATATATTGATACTAAAAATAAAAGTGAGGTAAATAGTATAATTATGACTTATATACGAGAAAAAATAATAAAAATAATTTACTAAGAAATGAAAATTTTAATAAGAAAAGGTAAAATAATCTTTTGTGATTGATTTGTCCTTAATTGTAACAAATCAATAATTTAGAGATACGATTTTTAGTTCAGAGAGATTATTTGTAAAAAGGCAATAGTTTAGAGGTTTATTTTGCACTTAACCCTTAAATATATATATTTAAAATTTCAGAGTTGTGGTTATCGAATTCAGCGGATCTTTTACCATGTGCGCGGTCTAGGGATGGCAACAGGGCGGGAATTCCATTCCCCATCCCCATCCTCGCTTAAAATTTCGTCACCATCCCCATACCCGCCCCCACCCCTCGACTCCTTATCCCAGTCCCCGCCCCTTCCATGGCCCCATAATTGTTTTTATTATTATTTTTAATTATGAAAAAACACATTTTTTCTTATTTTCGTGTGTGTGTGTGTATATATATATATATATATATATATATATCCAAGTCTGAAGTTATTAATATACCCTTATATATAATAATTTATTACTAAATTAGATTTAATATATATATATATATATATATATATATATATATATATATATATATATTAAATCTAATTTAGTAATAAATTATTATATATAAGGGTATATTAATAACTTCAGACTTGATCGGGACGGATGAGTTTACCCATCCCTGTCTTCGGCGGGAATTTGTAATTTGCCCCAATCCTCATTTTCATTTCCATCTAGCTAAAATGATCCTAATTTCAGTTATAAATGGGCGCGGGACGGCCCTGGGATGGGGAATTTGCCATCCCAATGTGCACCCTTATTTCGGCTTCTCCAGTCGGCTCTACAATTTCAAATTGAACCACCAGTAAGCACCGCTGATATATATTTATTTATTTATTATATATATATATATTAAATCTAATTTAGTAATAAATTATTATATATAAGGGTATATTAATAACTTCAGACTTGATCGGGACGGATGAGTTTACCCATCCCTGTCTTCGGCGGGAATTTGTAATTTGCCCCAATCCTCATTTTCATTTCCATCTAGCTAAAATGATCCTAATTTCAGTTATAAATGGGCGCGGGACGGCCCTGGGATGGGGAATTTGCCATCCCAATGTGCACCCTTATTTCGGCTTCTCCAGTCGGCTCTACAATTTCAAATTGAACCACCAGTAAGCACCGCTGATATATATTTATTTATTTATTACTCCGTATTTACTTTTTGAGTCTTTCTTGTTTCTTCTACCCATAGATTTCACAAAACCGTTGAATCATGCTGCGGGTCCATTTCTAGCTGGTCCCACCAGACACGATCTTAACTATGAACTCGGATCATCACAGCCGTTCATTTCACCGTTTCGGGTCTCTGACACGTATATTACAAAACCGAGAAATTAATGAGAGAACCTAGACTGTTTCTTCAAGAAATCACGTGTAAATATCCACACGCCCCATCACACGGCGTGAAAAGGACTACAAAATATAGATCGTCGATCGACTCAGACCACGTGGTTCATCCAGATCGAGAGCACGTGGAATACACGCATTCCCCTGTGAGATTCCGAAAGAAATCAAGAAAGACGAAATAAAGCTATTACCACATTCGTAATTTTTGCTACTTTTAGGTCCTATTATCTTTTCCTCTTTCCGCAAAAACCTAAAAACGACCTTCTCCAAGAATCTCCCACGAAAGACACTCTCACTATAGAGATAGAGAGAGGATTTCAAGTACTGCAAAAAAATCTTTCAACAAAGCCTACTCTGTACCCTGTACTCTGTACTCTTTAAAGCTTCAAACCCCGAGCACGCACTCCATCTGTCTCTCTTTCTCTCTGAGAAGGTACGTTTGAAATTCTATAGACCACTATCTTCAATCCTCTACATGGTTCATTAAGATTGTTATGCGTTTGTGTCTCTCTCTCAATATATATATCTATATCTATATATGCATGTGGTTAGATAGGGTTATATGTATGGTTTGAGGTTTTGATGGGGAAAGGAAAACCAAGAGCTGTAGAGAAAGGGGTATTAGGGCAAAATTCTAGTGTGTTATCATCACCTGGGTCATTAATTATACCACAAGGGCCCGTGTATTATCCAACTGAGGATGAATTTAAGGACCCTTTGGAATTTATTTACAAGATCAGGCCAGAGGCTGAACCTTATGGGATTTGTAAAATTGTTCCACCCAAGAGTTGGAAACCCCCATTTGCCCTAGATTTAGATTCATTCACATTTCCCACAAAAACTCAAGCAATTCATCAGTTACAAGTTCGCCCTCCCCCGTGTGATCGGAAGACGTTTGACTTAGAGTATGATAGCTTTTTGAAGGAACATTGCGGTAGGAAGGTAAAGAAGAAGGTAGTGTTTGAAGGGGAAGAATTAGATATCTGTAAACTATTTAATGCTGTGAAGCGGTATGGGGGTTATGACAAGGTTGTAGAGGGAAAGAAGTGGGGAGAGGTTTTTCGGTTTGTGCGGTCAACCAGGAAGATTTCGGAGTGCGCAAAGCATGTATTGTGTCAGTTGTATCGAGAGCATTTGTACGACTATGAGAATTATTATAACAAAGCTAAGAGTTGTAAGAGAGGGTTGCATGTTGAGAGGAACAGTGAACCGGACTTCGTTTTTTCAAGTTCTAAAAGAAGGCGGAAAAACATGGAAGGGGAGACAGTTAAAGCATGTAAGATAGAGGAGAAGGTGGAAGAGCTTGATCAGATATGTGAACAATGTAGAAGTGGGTTGCATGGGGAAGTAATGCTATTGTGTGATAGGTGTAATAGGGGGTGGCACATTTATTGTTTGTCACCACCCTTAAAGCAGATCCCACCTGGTAATTGGTATTGCTTGGAGTGCTTGAATTCTGATAAAGATAGTTTTGGTTTTGTTCCTGGTAAGTGTTTCTCGTTGGAAGCTTTTAGGCGTGTTGCTGACCGAGCCAAGAAGAAATGGTTTGGCTCAACATCAACCTCACGGGTGCAATTGGAGAAAAAGTTCTGGGAAATTGTGGAGGGATCGGTCGGTGAGGTTGAAGTTATGTATGGTAGTGACCTGGATACTTCTAAATATGGGAGTGGGTTTCCACGTGTCAATGATCAAAGACCACCATCAGTAGAGGCTGAGCTATGGGATGAATATTGTGCAAGCCCCTGGAATATCAATAACCTGCCCAAGCTACAAGGGTCAATGCTTCGAGCTGTTCCTGATAGCATTGCTGGTGTCATGGTGCCTTGGCTCTACATTGGGATGCTTTTCTCGTCCTTCTGCTGGCATTTTGAAGATCATTGTTTCTATTCAATGAATTATCATCACTGGTATGCATCTTGTTCAGTCTTGTATGGTGTGCCTCTTCCTTTTTAGAAAATATAATATTTATTTTATCAAGTTTTACTTGCATATTAATGTAAAACATCATTGACAAAAAGTGATATGGACAATATATGCCAGGCTAATAAAGGATTTTTGTGTGTTACAAACAATTTCCAATCACACTAGAAAATCACGTATTTTTGGCATAAAAAATAGAAACGTCAACTAAAAGAGATTGGACTATCAGAAGAAAAGTCTAGTATTTAATCAAGTTGTAAATGTGCCTAAAGCACCCATGGACATGTCTTATTGCCTTTAGGCTTTAAAATAGGCCAGTCATAAGATCTTATACATTCTTCAGATGCCTCAAATTACCCTTTACTCCTTATTTGAACAAGGAATTCATTTGACGCTCGAGAAGAATGGCAATGTAATGGTATATGATCCATACAACCACGTAGCAACTTGCATAAAGTGAAGAACACATGGAAAGCTATGAGGTTGAACTATGGAGAGGACCATCTAGAAGGGCATATTAAATTTCAAGTTCCTTCTCGTATCTCCCAGCTTCCAACATAGAGCACACCGACCCCTAATTCACCAATCATACTTAACTTTGTCCCTAAGGTCATCCCTAGAGATTATCTTTTTGAAATTTTTGCAATCTCATCTCAACTGAAGTTGGATGGTAAAAATAGAAATAAATTAAGTTGGAAGGCTAGATAAATTGCTTTTTGTTTGAAATTTTTGCTTTATATCAAAAGAAAAAAAATGAGAGATCTTTTTATGATGATTACTGTGGTTCTTCGATGCAAGTCTCATCTAACATAATATTTAGGATTTTTTTAACCATTATGGTTATTGGATATTGATATAAAGTAATATTTCCTATCGTGTCTTATTAAATTGAAGATCAAGATGTTATTGCATTTGACACCATTATTAATTTCTTTTTTCCCTAAAACGAGGAGCAATTTAGATACCTTTTGTGGGTTCTGTTTCATATTGAATCAATGTCAGAATTGAGGGTGGAACTAGGAAAAAATGAGTTGATTTGCTTTAGGGAGATGGATATTACAAGACTGGCAGGAAGTTTGGGATGTCAGGTAGGTTCTCTACGCTCTACCTACTGCGTATTGTGGCTTCCTTTTTGACTCTCTTTTAAGTTTTAAGACGAAAATGGTATGGCACTTGGTAGCTGAGAAGTTCTAGCGGAGATTAGTTGTATGGACTCATGGAGAGGCAAAAACCTTTAAAAGGGAGATAAATTTGTCCTCACTAATTCCTATTGGCATATTTCTTGTCAATTTTCACTATTATTAATTACTCATGCTTCTTTTTGCAACTTATGTGTGTGTATGTATTCTTTCCCTATATAGAAACAAAATAAATGTTTTCGCACTTGTTAATTGTATGTTTGTCCTTTATTGGCCATGTGCACAATAGAGAAGAGTTGTTTTTTCATTATCTACACTTCAGAGGATTGCTCAGAATGTGTCTAGGCTTGTTTAGTGCGATGCAGTGTGCTGTATTCTACAACAGGTCCTTGTCCTCTGACATGGACACGGCTTATATTTAAAAAGTTTCTGTGGCATCGTGCTGCATAGCTGAGACAATTCATCTTTAGTGATCAATTGGCTTCGTAGGAGTCTACAATCGATGAAGAGGCCACATATTTGTGAAAGAATATTGATCTCTCCTCTGTTGTGGCCCTGGTAGTCAATAGTTATTTTATGGTTGCAGCCAGGGAGTTGATCCTTTAGCTGAAAGAGGGGCAAATTCTTGAGGGATATTTGAGGACATTACGGACTTTCTTAATATCAATTTGTATTGATTATCATTATTTTATTTCAACTTCCCGTTTTCTTATCAAGTTTACCTTGGATGAGATTCATCATTCTTTCATGCAATTTGCACATATAGACACATATATCATCTTCATTTTCTAGAGAAACAAAAAAGAAAAACGAGGCCCAAGCTTATGCATGAGGTATGCCCAATGTATTAGGTATGTACCACATTCATACTTCACTGGACAGCATGTATCTAAATGAAAGTGAACCTTTTAGCTTGAGCCTTGGTGATACCTCATGAAAAACTTCATTGCATAATGCCTCACTCGCACATAGGCTAGACACTTCTTACTTTCATGATGCGTCTCTCCAATATGTTCACCAATTACCAAATTGATTTTAACATTTCTTGTTACATGACAAATATGAATTGATGCATCCCTCTCCTCAACTCATTTACTTTCTTGTGGTAGAGAGTGATAGAATTGTTAGATAAGTTCCTTATCATATTATAATTTGTACTCTTTGCTTCTTATGATCTCATATGCTTTCAGGGGGGAACCAAAATGTTGGTACAGTGTCCCTGGTAGTGAAGCCCGTGCTTTTGAGAAGGTAATTATCAGTTTCTATCAGAGATAAGTCTTGCCCTTTGATTTATGCCCGTGCTTTTGTCTGGAGTGATTGTTAACAAAGTTCTTTAATTTGATTTATGGTCAGTAATTGCTTATATCACTTTTTCCCCTCTAGTTCTTTTTCTGGGTGTGTAATATCTTCTGAAGGAAGGAACTTGGTGAAATTAGCTGCTTGTTTGATTCCATTCTTGTAAAACCAATCATAGATCATAAATTTGGTTCCTAATCATGTTACATGATTCGGGGTACATGTATCAGCGTATGATGTGTGGCCGTGTGTCTGAAGTTTCTAACTTCTTTGAATTTCAAATCATAGAATAGAGTGACTTGCCTTAAAAGGTTTCCAAAAGTTGGGTACGTGTACGCTGGCACATTCTGCTAATTTGAATAAATTATATTGTATATAAATGGGATGTGGTTAAAAGGGGTTTCCATTTATCTCTGCAGTGGAAAAAACTTTCTATGCCATCACTTGTCAAAAAAAAAAAAAAAAAAAAAAAAAAATTATGCTATCAAACTTGAGATTTTTTTACTTCTTCCATCATCACATGTAGAGGATTTGGGTTCGTTTGTGGGACCTCATATTCTATACTTATACTCACGTCACGTCATGTCAAAATGAATACAGTGATGAAGAAGAGTCCCTTGTAAGTTGTAAAACAGCTGACAATGCATACCTTTGACAATACACACACAAAAAAGAAAAAGAAAGAAGAAGAAGAAGAAGAAGAAGAGGAAGAGCAAACACATTGATTTAGCTGATTAAATGATGACAATTGTTTTCTAGTTGAATTATTTCTTCATACTCAATTGTTTATTTGCAGGATGTTTTAGTCTTAAGATTGATTATATTCTGCTTTGTTACAAACATACTTCATTACCATTCACAATATTGCTTATGCAAATGAATGGATAAAAGGTCTTTTGATCCTGTGAAGCAGCTGTGGTAGCACCAGTACGAGGTGTCGATTGGGTCAAGATTAACATTTTGCCTTTCTTTTTAATTATTTATTTCCATCCATACTTAAATGGATGCCCTCAGGCTCAAAGCTGTATTTTCACATTTGACGGTCCGAGCTTTAATCTTTATACATGCACAGTTTGAAGGATGTGATTTAGAAGCATTAGAGGCTAGAAAAATGCTAATTTTTTTCCCATCTAGTTTGAAGTTCCTTCTGAACTTTTCTTAAGAGAAATTTTCAATTGTGCTGCATTATTGCCTTCGGTTGAATCCTTGAGATGATTTGTTATGTTGGATCGTTGAAGTCATTAGGAAACCGCTTGGTGAACAGACATGCCAGGTCACCTATCTTGTAGGTTTGGCTTGTTGTACTGATAGCATTATACAAATATTTTTACCCAAATGTAAGCTGGTTGTTTCAAGATGGCCTTATAGAGCTTCATTTCTGGCTAGGTCTAAGCTGAGGATTCAAAGACAGATTTTTAGGACACATCCTATTAGGGCCATGTTTAGACATGGACTCTGACCTGTATGGCCTTGTATTATAGAAACAGGGCAAAAAGCGCTACTAGTTTGTTTGATGAGCTATAAAATTCTGAACCTTAACCCGTTCCTTCCTTTATGCTGCCATGCCAACACTTGTACAACTGTGCTATAAAGGTAATTTTTTTTTATTATTTATAAGTAAGATTGGAAAGAAGAAGAAGGAAGAAACCCCTTTTCACAAAGAAAAAGGAAACCAGCCCCTTTTTCAAGTTGAAGAAGATTTAGTTGCCTGTGTTGCTGTGATGGAGATGTTATTATATGAACTCTTACTATTCCTCCTGATTTCTTTTTGCTACAGTCTGACCTGATTTGAGATTGTGCTCATCAAGCTCGAAGGTTTCATCATGCATTGATGCCTTCTTCATTCTCTTTCAACTTGGAGGCTCAGACCCCAACATGCAATAGTCAGGGCAGTGGGCTAATTTCCTTTTAGTCCCGTATCTTTCTGTGTTACTTTACCCTTTCCTTTAAACTCTAAAACTCCACGCATTTCTTTTTGAGAAAATACCACTCAAGCTAATAGATGGTGTTATATGAAAACAAAAATACTAGGAGAAAAAATACATAAAAGGAGGCGAAAGTACGTTACATGTAACTAATACCAAACCATACTTCTTTGCTTACCTTTTTTCATTTGTACTTTTGATGCTGCTTTCTGAAACATTTATTTTAAGCTCTTGCTGCTGTCATGATGACTAAGATGTGCTCAACCTTTTTAATTGGAAGGCTTTTATATTATGTTCTCTCTCGAAAATTTACCAATTGGGATGCATTGCTGGAGAAATGCATGCCAGAATATTTTTTAATGTTAGATAAAGGCCTGTTTTGGTTCAGTTTCCTTAAAACAGTTCTCAAGAATTCATAAAACAAAAACTGTTTTCAGAGAACTAAAAAAGACTGATCTTTGAAAGCAGGGCTTTTTTTGGTTGAGTTTTCTAGATTTTCAGAAAATTGTTCTCGGAAATCTGAACCCAAGTTTCTATTTTCAGTGAGAGATTCTTTATTGTTGTTGCCTTTAGAAACATGATCAGACCTATGACAGTATCCAAACTCAAGCCTATTTTGCATGATGTGTGGTAAATAGTGGACAAAGTTATGACTTGGATTGAGTGGAAGCCTTGTAAGATTAAGCGTGGAAGTGTTTTGGCCTAAAAAGAATGGACATGTTTTATATCTATGGGAAAATATGTATGCGGTATGCTATTTAATGCTGTGTGCTATTTTATATATATCTAGATGGCAGGATTGAGATGTTATTTTTTCCCTGATGAACATGCTTGCAAGTAATTCTGCCATTGTGCAGGTCATGCGGAAGAGTCTACCCGATCTATTTGATGTGCAACCAGATTTGCTCTTTCAGCTTGTCACTATGCTGAATCCATCTGTCCTGCAAGAAAACGGTGTTCCAGTCTACAGTGTACTGCAGGTTTGATATGCTAAGACATGAACTCAACATTCACGCATTTGTGTATTTTGTCCTAATGAATAAACATAATTGAAATTTCAGGACTTATGATTTTTACCATTGTTTGTTGCAAAGTGGTTGCGGTATTGAACATTGTTTTAGTTACTTTCACTTTCTCATAGAAGTTTCTAGAAAGTGAAGTAAGAGCATTTTTTTTTTAATTTATATATTTGGGTCATGTATGCTATAGTGGCCTGCGGTTCAAGCCACTAGGCATGCATATGCTGGTGTTAAAAAGGGGTTCCCAAATAATAATCGGTATTCTGTTCAGGATATAGCCTAGAGCTTGTCAGGCTTTGTATCCTTTTTGGATAATCTAAAGAGTAGTGATACTCACACCGAACACTTTCAGTGAATTGCCTAACTGAATAATTTTTAATTGGCTATTTATACCAAATACTAGTAAGTGGAGGGCTCCACTTCCTTATTTGTTACATAATTGACCAATTAAAAGAGTAGGTCTAGCAATTCACTGCAACTATTCAGTGCAAGAATCATTTTCCTAATCTAAATGTTTGGGAATGAACTATATACTTGTATAATAACTGGTATCTGGAAGCTGATGTATGCTAAAGCTGTTTGTTTTTTCCATATTTGGATATGAACTATATTCAAAGTTGTTCTTTTAAAAGCAGTGAGCAGCGGCTGCTTGTTTGTTATCCCTTCATTTGTGCATGTGCCAAGTGTATGGCTTTTCCTTTTTGAGCTCAGAGGATGTCTAAACCTTCCCCCCGTTTTTTTAATAGCTTAGAATTGGACTTGACTGCTTTTATTTGCAAATCATCTTCGTTTCCTCATATTTGTTAATAATTGCAGTCATGATTATATGACCGGTATGCTGTTACATTCCTCCTCAATCACATATTGTTTTTTGAATTTTATGATCATGTGAATATGAGCAGTATAATCACAAAAAAAAAAAAAAAAAAACAACTGTAATAGGAATACAGAATACTTTATGTGTTTATATATACATACTACATGTACATACACATTACAAGCAGCAGCAGAAGATCGGTAATAGAAAGGGAGGAGATTGGTCATATTAGCCTAGCCATTCATAAACAATCTGATATCCTAAAGCTGTTTTTGTGTGTTTACACTTTTTATTTATTTTATTTATCTATTTTTTATTATTAATTTTCCCCGTTGTAGTTGCTCGTTTCCTTTCCAAAAGTTTTTCTATGTATATCCAATTTTAGTTCTAGAATTCTGAATGAGGATCTAATTGGGGCTTGGATTTTCTTATTGCCAGCATTAACTGAACTGAACCTTCCAATTTAGTTTTAATTCTTAAAGCGAATATCAGGTTATCAGCGTATTATTGTTGTGGACAGTGGAGATGACTTGCTAACACCATTTTTTTGTATTCTATTTGATTCTATTTATATCTTTATTTATTAATTCTTACATGCTTGTTTTCTCCAGGAGCCTGGGAACTTTGTCATCACCTTCCCCAGATCTTTCCATGGAGGTTTCAATTTCGGTAAGCCATGACATTATTAATTGACAGTTATATGTTGAAGGGTTTATAATATTATAACGCATCATACTTGGTACATAATAATTTGGATATCTTATTGACTCTATGGTCTTACAGGGTTGAATTGTGCAGAGGCAGTCAATTTTGCTCCTGCAGATTGGCTACCTCATGGTGGATTTGGAGCAGAGCTATATCAGCTGTATCACAAAACTGCTGTTTTATCTCACGAGGAGCTTGTTTGTGTGGTAGCAAAGGTTAGAAGTTTTCTTAACTGCTGTTAGCTCCTTAATCAGAAAAAATATCAGAGGAAACATGAAAATTCTTTTAATGCAAGCAAAGCTATAAAGCAAATCCAACAAATATGGGAATCATGAAGAAGACCTTGTCCGTGGTTTTATCTCCTTCCAAAAAAAGGGAGGGGGGGGGGGGGGGGGGGGGGGGGGAATTGGAAAACAAAGCTTTAATCCTAAATTTTTGTAATACAAGAAGCAGACATGTTTGTAAGCAGTCACATCTGTGTCGGTTGTGTGTTATACGTTGCCACTTTTTCAACGCTACTGAACATGTGTCAGACACATCCCAGAAGTGTCCTTACTTTGAACAAAAGATTCTTTATTTTGGACTCACAGTTGACACTTATTGGACATGCAACATGATGACTAACAAGCCGTACATTTTGAGATATGATTTTATTTTAGTTTAGAGTATAATTCTAACGAATAATCATATTACATGTTTTTATAAGATTATTCAAAAGTTTGACGTACTTTAGGCCCTTTAGGGAATTATATGACATAGGAAGACTATTCAAAGAATTGGACATGGGAGGATAGGAGTCATCATAATTGTTTGTGCATTTACATTTCGAAATAGATACGTACTTTCTACATGTCATGAGTATTGTGACCACAAAACTTTTAGCCCAAGTTGTATCTCCTCCTCCTACATGGGGGGAGGTCAGAGTTTAAGTTTCACTTGAGCCAATAGGGGGGTCTGTGTGAGTGTTGGGTGCCAAAAAAAGGGAAAGGCATGGTCATTGTGATTTTTAAGCTACAAATTTTATATTACAACAATGTAATACTATATTAACTTATTATAAAATTTAAAATATATTTCTTCTTCTTTCTGTTACGACATTTTCTTTATAATTTATAAATGAAAATATATTTATTCTTCGTCCTGTCACGACATTTTCTTTGTCTTCGTTTTAAGATTTATTGTTTCACAGTGTGTTTTGCATGTTTCCGTGCTGCTCATGTCCTAGGTAGTTGGGATTTGCCACAGTTTTTTCATTAATTCTATTAGGAGTTATATCCTATGTTAGACAACAAATTTTCACTCCGTTTCTTACTCAATTGGTCCATGTTCACTTTTTACATTCATCTTGGCCTGTGATCTTTTGGCACCTTCAGCCTCAATGGAGTTGCTTTTCTTGATGGTGTCATTTCCATGTTCATCCTTCAGTTCTTATAGGCAACTTTCCTCCTCTGTATCTGATTCTTCCCTCCAGCCCCAACAAACAGTTTGATTTCTGCTGAACACTGAGAGTTTGGAATTTTTGCCCTATGTTCCTTCTAAAGCAATAAGCGTTGCAAAATAAATCTGCCATCAAACTAAAGTTTGCAACTTGACGTTCATCTCTTGCTCCATTATTATCCAGGCATACTAAATCCATGTCTTCTAACCCATTCTCATTCAGGAATATGATTTTGTGCATGCTATGATGAAAGATTCGATAAGATCTATGCTTTTCTCTTTCTTCTTAGTCCTTGAATCAATCAATCATACAGTTTGAAGTTCAATTTTATGTTGGTGTCTGAAATTTAATGCTTTTCAGCTGACTTGCTACATGTTTCCACAATTTCACAAATGGATACAGTATTAATGTGCAAATTTAAATAGTGGCGCTACTGCTGGGTCATTATTGTATTTAGTTTTAATTAGTTTTCTTCTGCTTTCTTCTGATTTTAACTAAGGCTACACATTATTCAGTTTCGAGGGCTGTTAAACTGTCAAAATCCTCAACTGAATTTTCTTTGATTGTTGTTGAAGTCTCCATCCTGTCAACTGTTAAAACGCACTGCATAGATTCTTTACAAGTTGAATCCTGGAGTTAATTCTGTGGGTCATTAGTTGCATTTGCTCAAGTGTGTTATGTTACTTGCAGAGTGACTATGATAGCAAAACTTTACCTTACTTGAGGGAAGAATTCTTTAGAATATATGAGAAAGAGAGAACTTGGAGAGAGCGACTTTGGAGAAATGGCATTGTTAATTCAGCTCCCATGTCACCACGGAAGCACCCTGAATATGTTGGTACTGAAGAGGTATTAGTATAGTGCTGTGAAATTTTATCCTACTTTTGAAACTATTGTTCCCACTGCATGGTCAACTTTATGCAATATCAGAATAATAATATAGCTATCTAAGTTATTCATTGTGGTGACTGATATCTCCTGATGGTTGAAGGATCCTACGTGCATTATATGCCATCAGTACTTGTATCTTTCTGCTGTTGTTTGCCGCTGTAGGCCATCTGCTTTTGTGTGTCTACAGGTAAGTGATCTTAATAAAATTTCTGATTAAAATGTAGACATTGTAATTTCAGTCTAAGTTAAATATATGATTACTGTCTTTATGTTCAGATTTGAAGTTGTCAATTAAAACATGGGAAGAAAGAAACGGGTCATTTTATATATTTATTTTATTTTGGTCACTTCCCTCTCCTCCAATGCAAACAGTTCCTTGATGGCCTCTCTTGTTGACTGCTAAAAAGAAATTATAAAGAGAGGAAGAATACAAGTTACGTTGTCTTGATATGCCTTAAAGGTTGATTTACCATGAATAACAAGAGGCGAAAATTGACTGGACATGAAGGAAAAAGTGCAACATAATGTTATTCCATTTAATATATGATGATGTTTGCTTCCATGACCAGTTAGTTATTATACCTTTTATGATGGAAATTTCTTGAGGAACTATAATGCAGTCCATTAGAAATTTCACAGGCTTGCTCAATCTTCCCTTTACTTTGAAACTTCAAACATTTGAATCTTCTCAAATAATTTCTTTCAACTAATTATTTATATTTTTCTGTTGCAGCACTGGGAACACCTTTGTGAATGCAAACCCAAAAAACATTGTCTTCTTTATCGTCATACATTGGCGGAATTGAGTGACTTAGTGCTTAAGATGGATAGATATAATTCTGAGGAGACGCTACAAAATAGAAGCTTGCGAAGGGAACTTTTGTGTTCCAAATCGGGTGCTTTGATGAAAAAGGTTTAATCTTGGTTCTTTTTACTAGATTAATGTGAACTTATTTTACCTTTTTAGTTGGAGTTATGTTAATCTGCCTAGTCGTGTGTGGTTTGTTAGCAATGTTTTTGGCTCCTATCTGCTTTTTGCTTGGAGAGCCAAGAAGTATGCTGAAAGAGTGATCTTTTCCTTAAATAATCAAAGTCTTGTTTTCCCAATTTTACATATAAATGTGTGGAAACATAATTTTCTTTTGGCTGATTTTTACTTTTTGAAATTCTGGGTTGAATTTGTACCTTTGTTCACTTGGTGATTTTAAGGATCGGAACCCAAGGCTCTGACGGAGAGTCGCTCAAGGTCCGTAATCTACACCTGGAGGAGGTGGGGGGGGGGGGGGGGGGGGGTGTTAGGTTTTGTATAACTAATTACTGAAATTATTAACTTTTTGAATGTAAAATTTGCTCAACAGGAATTTTAATTTTGTTGGTATAAAAATTCATCGATTGATAGCAATAATAAGAATATAAAAAGCAAATCAATGGACACCAGAGATTTTTACGTGGAACCCCAAGTAGAAAAACCACAGGCCCTCATATAGGCAAACCAAAACCCACCTATGTGAGAGAGAGTTCAACTTAGGTAAATGGACTTTTATCCCAAAAATATCCTAGTTACCTCCTGATACAGATTTATTTTTTTTAGTTTTTTATTTTTGACGAGTGTTACCTTCTGATACATCCTGAATTCATGATACAGATGACTCCAAACTTTCTCTGAAAGTCTCTAGGCTATATGTCTATTCGCCAACAACATCAACTCCTCACGAATCTACTTCTCTAGTGATTTTGGTCTGCCACTTATCGATCAGGCTGCAGTTCTGATGGAGGATCGAATGTTTGTGTTGAACTCTTCAATCTAGTATGCACCAGTAGTTGTCAACACATGAATTTACATTCCACCAAAGCTAAGCATGAAGAATGTACAAAAAAAAAAAAAAAAAAAAGACGCACCCTAAAATTCACAAATAATGCATTTTTTTTTAAAAATAAACTAAATATGCACTCTAAAACTCACAAATAATGCTACTTTTGCAAAAAAAAAGAAAAGAAAAAAAACTCACAAATAATGCTAATTTCTATATATATTCTCTGTGATATCATATATATATATATAGGCAACATAGAAGTATAGGGATAGTAGGGTACTGTTTAGAGCAATCTTTGAAACTACTTTTCCAAAAAACTATTTCGATCGATTGACCTGAAGCCCTCGATTGAAGTTTACTGCAGTTCAATACTTAGAAAATTTCTTAAAACAGAAATTTCCAAAAAACTTTTAATGCATGTTTTAAAAGATTTAGAGAATCAAATAAGATTAAAATCATGAAAGTTTAGAAACTGTAATTATGCATGCATGGACCCTAATTTGGTGAGTGCATCTGTTAATTTACCTTTTTAGTTTTTACCCTTGTAGACTTGGAAGATTACTGAATTATACTTGAATGTAGCTTTGATTTCCTTCTTCGACCTTGGGAGGTAATCAAATAACTGTAACTTTTGAAAAATTTGTAACCTAAGCTAGAAATTTAAACTAAAAGTCACAGATTCCAGTTTTGTAGAACAAAATTTGCCTACCTAAATCCTATTGAGCTAAAACTTTCTTGCTGGATGTGATCTTTCTCCTTTGAAAAAAGTGGATCTTTGGGAAGAAGAAGTACATCAGATGTCTTTTCAATGAGCTCATTATTCATTCTTTATGATAATAAATTTCTCCTTTGGCTTTTTATTACAATAACATTATCTAATGCAATGTTGCCATAATCTGTGTAAACAATTCTGACATTGAGCCCCTAAAAGTAATGACAGTGAAGTAAAAGAAGAAGCAAGCATAAGGGAAGTGGAATATATCCTATGGAGGACAAAATTCATGGATTTATGATGTTTGGGGTGCATAACTTAAACTTCTAGTATTTTTATTGTCTTCGGCATGTGGAATATCTGGTTCGGTGGGAGCATGTGTGCAGGCCGATTTGAAATGGTGGGTTGGGGCTTAGAAGATTGGTGCCTTTCAACAAAGCTCTTCTTGGGAAATGGTTGTTGTGGAGGTTTGGGGTGGAGAGGCTTTGGCTTTGGCGGAGGGTTATTGCGAGTAGATATGGGGAATGCAGAGGAGGGTGGTGTTCTCTTGAGGTGCCTGGCTTGAGGGGTGTGTGGGGGTCTGGAAGTGTATTCGGAAGGGTTGGGCTGATTTTTCCATTCATGTTCGTTTTAGACTCAGGGATGGCAGAAGGATTAGTTTTTGGGAGGATGTTTGGTGTGGGGATCTTTCTCTTGCTCTTGCTTTCCCACGGCGCTTCAGGATTGCTACGGATAGGCAGGCCAGGGTGGTTGACTGTTATCAGCTTGATAGCGGGAGACTGGTTTGGGACGTTCGATTCAGGCGTTTTCTTTTGGATTGGGAGGTTGAGGATGCCACTCGTCTGTTGGAGGTGTTGTATCGGTAGGGAGTTGTGGATGGAGACTTTGATTGTTGGATTTGGGCTCCCAATTCGCAGGGTCGCTTTGATGTTCGTTCCTTCTTCAGGTGTCTTTTTGTGGAGCCTGGAGGAACTTTCCCCTGGAAGTCTGTGTGGCGCTCTAAGGCTCCTCTCAAGGTTGCTTTCTTTGCTTGGACCACTGTTTTGGGTAAGATCTTAACCCAAGACTATTTGAGAATGAGAAATCATGTGGTGGTCAATCGGTGTTACACGTGTCTTCGGGATGAGGAGACAATGGATCATCTTCTTCTGCACTGTTCCATGGCCAAGGATTGTTGGGCCTTGATGCTTGGTTTGTTTGGGATCCATTGGGTCATGCCTCGATCCACTAGAGGGGCTGGTTGAGGCTTGGAGAGGGTGTTCTGTGGGGGCCCATATTCGTGATGCTTGGAGGGCTATGCCTCTTTGTGTGTGGTGGTGCATTTGGCTTGAGAGGAATAGGAGATTTTTTGATGGCAAGGAGAGGCCTATTTCTTTTCTTAAGTTCTCTATTATTTCCACTTTTTCTTGTTGGGTTTTTGGTAGAGATTTTAGATCTCTAGAGGATGTTGTTGTTTTCTTAGCCTCTTTGAAGGCTTAAAGGCCCTTTTTGGCCTTGTGTTGTTCCCTTGGGATGTGTCCCCTTTTGAGCGCTTTCTATGCATATCTTACTTATCAAAAAAAAAAAAAAAAAAACATTTAGCTGCTAAAAATAAAAGTTAGTTGACTATTTTCTGCTATGACTGTGTTTTATGTAGGTTAAAGGTGGTCATATCTCTCTTTCCGAACTTGCAGAACAATGGCTTTTGAGATCTTGTAAGATTCTTCAGATTCCATATTCTAAAGATGCTTATGTTAATGCATTAAAGGAAGCTGAACAGTTTCTTTGGGCTGGTTCTGAAATGGATCCGGTGAGCTTTAAGTATTTAAGTTTCATTCTTTTGTAACTCTTGAGCATATGCTTAATAATTAAATTGGCTGAATTATATGTATATGTTCCACTCATGAGTGTAGGTGCGAGACGTGGCAAAGAACTTGATTGAAGCTCAGAAATGGGCAGAAAACATAAAAGATTGTCTTTCTAAAGTCGAGAAATGGTCATACCATCACTGCCATGATATAGAAAAAGTGCATTTGGAACATGTTACCAATTTGCTTTGTTTTAACCCTTTGCCTTGTAATGAGCCCAAGAATCTTAAATTGAAGGTTAACATTTTACAGTGGTGTTGTGGTTTTTGCTGTATGACTCCGTCTGTTGATAGAACTCTTAGAACTGTTTGATTCATTTTATGTAGAATTATGAAGAAAAAGCTGGTGTGCTTATTCAGGAAATTGATTCTGCTCTCTCCTCGTGCTCAAAAGCTTCTGTAAACTCTCTTACACTTACAGTGCTCTAATCATTAAACTTATATCTACAAAATTTGTGGAACTGAATTTTTGGTATTCAATAATGTAATTTCACTATGATCTAGTATTACTTCTTTCCATTCAATTTGAGCAATTTTGTTCTGTTCTTTTATCATTGCCACTCCAGATTACTGATTGGGAAGTCCTGTACTCGAAGGTTCGTGACTTTCCAATCTATCTAAAAGATGGTGAAAAATTAGCAAGAAAGCTATCTTTTGCAAAGGTAAATTTTGTTGGCTTCCCTATATTTTAATCTTTATATAAATCTTTAGGAAGAGTTTTTCTTCTGGTCAATTTTTTCTAAGGTTTTCTTCTCTAAATCAGTTTAAACTGAGCAAACTACTCTTTATCGATTGGAATTAATTTCTGTAATATGCCTGTAGACTTATGCTCTAAATCTACTTGACAAAAAATTCTCTTGTTGTCCTTTCAACTGGGTGGGGAGAACTTAATTGAAGAGGAGCTATTCAATTTCATTCATAGTTTTGTGGATGCCCGAGATTGCCTTTCAGCTATTCTTGCATTTCCAATTTTTTTAACCCCAAAAAGATCACAAGAAAAAAATGACACTAAAGCAGCTTTAGATGGGGATGGGTGGCTTACTTTGACACGCCATTTTAGGCATTCTCCTTTTATAGATGGTGTTTTCTAAGGGGTTTTTAGTTCCGGTGGCTTTATAATTTTGCTGATATTTTCCCATTATTGCGGTCCTATAGGTCTGGTTAGATAGTGTGAAGAGATGCATATCAGAAAAACATCCTGCTACAATTGAGGTTGATATACTGTACAAGTTAAAGTCAGAGGTGATATAGATAGATTTTCTATGTCAAATTGCGTTGTTGTTGGATATACTTTCTGTGGTTTACTTGTTTTAAACTTTTTATTATTGATTTTGGATAGATTTCGGAGCTTCAAGTTCAACTCCCTGAAGCTGACATGCTTTTGGATTTAATAAAGCTAGTTGAATCTCGTCGTGCTCGGTGCAATGAGATGTTGACAGGACCTATTAATCTAAAGGTCGTTCCTTGCAGATGCTTCATCTTTTGTTTTCTTGAAAGGGTTCATTTAAGTTGGGTACAAAGAATGGCATGTATGTATACTTATTTTTTGATTTGTGCAGAATCTTGAAGTGCTCCTCCAAGACTTGGATGGTTGCACTGTTAATATTCCGGAGTTAAACCTGTTGAGGCAATATCACAGTGATGCTGTATCATGGCTTTCCCGCTTTAATGCTGTTCTAATGAGCGTTGATGAACGGGAGGATCAAGAACATGTTGTCGAAGAGTTAATTTGTATTCAGAAAGATGCAATGCTGTTGAAAATTCAAGGTAAGCTCCTTGGCATATGCAAATTCCCTCTTTTATTTCCTAAAGATTGTCTTCCTAATTATATTGATATTTTTTGGTTGTATTATTTGTTCATTTTACAAATAGTTGGCGAGTTACCTTGCGTTGAGGTTGAGTTGAAGAAGGCTTGTTGCAGGGTTAAAGCTCTTAAGGTACATTTTATTCTTTTTCAAACTTTTGTGTGGTTCCAATTTTATCTAGTACAGTCGGTTTTATCTTAAGTCTTAAATTTTCTCCTCTCACCAAGTAATGTACCTTGATGGTTTCAAGTTTAATGACTGCTATGTTTATGATGGGAGCTTGGTGTTTGATGCATTGTTCACCAGTCTGTTTTGGTTCTGTGGTTCAAGTTGTTCTTTCCTGATTTTATTGCTCGAAGTCAAACAATTTATGCAATATTGGTACAGGCACTTGGGACTAAAATGTCTTTGGACTTCATCCAGCAACTAATAATGGAAGCAACTGTGTAAGCTTCCCTAACTTGGTGCCTCTTACAAAATTAAGAATAGTCAACATTTGCGCTAATTTTCTCAATTGGTTTTTAAAATTCACTTGCCAACTTTTTCAGATTGCAGATTGAGAAAGAGAAGTTTTTTGTTGATATTTCTGGGGTACTTGCGACAGCTATGTGTTGGGAAGAAAAAGCAGTACATATTCTTGGAAGTGAGGCTCAGATGTCCGACTTTGAGGATGTTATAAGGTTTATACTGTGCTTGTTTTTGACTATCGAATTTCTTAGATTATGTTCCATCCGAGCTATAATATTTTGTTTTGAATGTTTCAGGACTTCTGAGGACATACTTGTTATTCTACCTTCTCTTGATGTTGTCAAGGATGCAGTATCTATGACTAAGTCTTGGTTACAGAAGTCTAAGCCTTACTTAGAGGCCGATTTAACTGTGATGCGTGCCTCAAGTTCTCTCAAAGTTGAGGCCCTCAAGGTTCTTACATTTTTTGCATCTGGAATGTTTGCTATATTTTAATGGACAATCAGGATGACAATATGCTATGATTTTTGTAGGAATTAGTTTCTCAGTCAATGCTTCTGAAGGTATCTATGGGCGAAAGAACAATGCTTCAAACAGTATTAAAGAATTGCATCCATTGGGAGCATGATGCTTATTCTCTACTGTGTGATGCAGACTGCCTTTTACATAGTAATACAATTGGTGATGGAAATACCAGTGACCTTACTTTTAAAATTGAGCACATAGTTGCTAAAATAAACTCAATTATAAAAGCTGGTTTCTCTCTTCATTTCGAATTTGCGGAGATTCCGAAACTTCAAGATGCCTGTTCTACACTCCAATGGTGCTTCAAGGCTCTTTCTCTCTGTTCTATAGCTCCTCCACCTGAGGTGACTGACTTTATCTTCATACGTTGCATGCCCGTGTTTATATCTTTCTTTCCTCTTTGCTCCAACTTGTGCAATTGAATTCTCTTTCATATTGTGACATATGATGAAGTCCATGTGATGCTTCTCGTTTAAAATTTATTATTTGTGACTGTTAAATAAATGCTCATATGCAGAAAGCTGCATGAAAGTTTTTGAATTCTTAGTTGCTGTGGATATGGGGACAAATAATGATGTGCCTCTGCATCTGCAATTTTGCTTGAGTGTCTTTGCCTTTCTGAACTCTGTTTTTTTTGTTTTTTCAAAATTTATTTTTCACAAGAGTGCGCACGCAGAAACATATTACCCCAATGGGGACTTGAACTCCATCCTCCCATGTGGGAGGAGAAAATTTACCTTTTTTTTAACTCCAAATATCATTTTATGCTTCCTTTTCTTTTTAGACCTATATCTCTGTCTATTTTTCTTGTAGGAAGTTGAGATGCTGATGCAGGATGCATACCACCTCCCATTTACATGCGCATCTAGTGCTTTGTGTAGTTCTTTGATGGATGGAATAAATTGGCTTAAGAAAGCCTTGGAGATTCCTTTGCTATGCAATTGTAGAAGATTCAAGTTGGATGATGCTAAAGAAATTCTTTTGCAGTCTCAGGTTTTTATTTTATTTACCTTTTCTCTTAGCCTACTTATATTAACTCTTTTTTTAATTGTTATGGAGGATTTACTTTTGATATCGTTAAATTGCAGAGACTTGAAGTATCATTTCCGGTGGTTGTTTGTCAACTTGGAACTGCTATTGAGAAACACGAGTGAGTTTCCTGGTTCAGTGGTGCCACTATCTCCCCTAATGTTTTTCTATCCTTCCGAAGTAGATTTACCATTTGAAACTGCATCTGAAACAAGACATATCATATGGTTAATGTGATTTTGAGATCAATCTAGCTTGTTTCACATAGAATGCCATGTTATTGTTAGGTTTAACTTGACAACAAATAATCAATGTATAGTCTTAAGTATGCTGCTTAGTTATTGTGACATTTTTGTATGTCACACAAGGAAGGACTCAAATATATTCCATGTCATAGAAATAGTTAAAACATTCTTGTAATTTCTTATTATTTATAACTTTTGACCTTTATCTTTTTGTTTCCTTTTTTGGGTTTCGGAATTCAAGGATGGGGAAGATGATATAGTCTCTTTTGCTCATTTAAGTATAATTTTTTGTTGTCATCTTGGATATAGCTATTAATTTAACCCCTTACAATAATCACATTCTCTTCACTTGTGGCTTCATTGCAGTTGATGACTGTAGACATGTAGTTGGCATGCTTATTGACAAGAGGGACATCATATCATCTTTACTTATTTGTGTTAAACTTTCTCATTCTTTTAAAAGTCACATTCCCTATTCCTCCCATTCATCATGTATAATCTTTGAAGGGTCAATGGCCCACATTTTTGTTGTTTGACAAATTCCCTATTTTCTCCCATCATCTTTACGTACTGACATGCATGTTCTTCATCTATTGTGTGTTTATATATATATATAATCATCACATGATTACATTATCTCTTCGTAGTTCTTTCAATAATCGATTACTGTACTTTTATGGACATTGTTACTGTAAGTGTAGCTTATCAGGGATAAAAGAAAATCTGTTTAAACATACTAGCATGCTTTTCATTTATCTTCTGTTATTGTAAGATAATTAACACATGATTTCTTTTTCTACTTATTTTAGTTATCACTTGCCATACTAATACTGACATTTTTACTGTGAATGTAGTTTGTGGCTAGAGAAAGTGCATTGTTTTTTCAGCATTACATCCGGGGATCGATCTTGGTTTTCATTGTTACAGCTCAAGGTTTACATGATGTGGATTTTATTTTTTTCCTTTTTGATGATACAAGTGTACAATGCACATGTTGATTATTGGCTGTTTCTTTTCGAAACAATATTTCTTATGATTTTTATATTGCAGTTTCTTTTTATTTCTCTCCCTCTCTCTCTTTTGGGTTAGTTATAGCGCAGTTTCAATTGTTATGAAGTTTAATAATATTGTTGATTTGCAATTTCTGTTTGAATCTCATGCAATTTGAGTAACAGAATAGAGTGGATTTTTCTTTATTTTAGTTCAACAACTTGATGCGATGGAATCTTATCCATGTACGAGTATGCTGCATGGAATGTCTTGGACTCTTGGTCAATGTGCATTTCTGTGTTTCAGTAGTATTTGTCCATGCACATCTTCTCTTTCAATATCCTTGGCAGCTGCCGAAGTATATGATTTCGAAGGTGTTCTAAGTCAAAAGCTTGGAACATTGTGTGGCTACTTAGTTATTGTCTGGAACTATGACTGGCGCTTCATTTATTTATGGTCATAGTTTATTAGTTTCTATATCTCTTGATCTTCCTGAGACCAGCTATGTGTCTGGTAAGATTTGGTTTATGGTTCTCTATATATTAAAACAATAAAGTTGGTCTACGTCAATCTTAAGTTATGATGCAGATGTGCTTTCAAACAGATGGGTTATCAGAGTCAACTGTTGTATAGCCTTATACAACCAAAACTTGTTTATTTTCATGATATTTTGTTGACATTGTTTTACTTTTTGGTTGCTTATCCTGTCTGCTCAACTAAAAATATGATTGGATTATTCAGGAAATTGGAAGCTCTGATGCCTTCAGTTGCCCAGAGCTGGACATGGTTTTATCCGAAGTACAAAAGGTAGAGCAGTGGAAGCAGTGCTGCAAGGACATTGTCGGGCATTCAGTTCTAGATATAAACATGCTGCTTAATTCACTATCAGAGGTTCGGCTCATTTCATACTCTTCTACAATTTTATTGGCTTTGTTACTGTAATCATATTATTTTCAATGTTATACAGATAGAGACTACTCTTGATAGATCCTTATACATTTATGGTGTGTCTATGGGCTGCAAAGCAAGAGATTTATGCATGTGCTGCTCCAGTGGTTTTGAAGCTCAGGAATTTTTAACTTGTTCTTTGTGCAAGGACTGGTAAGGTATCGTGATCCTGGCTTTGTTATCAAGATTCTACTTTGAACTTTGGCCAAAAAAATGGGACTCAATTTAACTCAAAAAAGCTCTTTTCCAACTATTTGGGTTGGCTGCATGAATCTTATTTTTCCATTTTGCTCTAAAGTTATAGACTTAGTCAAACCGGATGTTATCATATTTTGTTTTACTGTGTCTATGTTAATTTTGGTCTTCCCCTTCCCCTTCCCCTTGCGTTACCCGTATTATGGACAATGCCACTCCTAACTGGTACTCTTAGTGTCTTCTTTGCACATGGCCAAACTATCTTAATTGATTTCGTCACATTCTATCGCCAGTGGGTGCTACTTCAACCATCTTAAGGATGTGCTCGTTTCTAATTCTATTATTTTTGTCTTGACCATATATCTATCTCAAGATTCACATTTCTGCCTCTCACTTTACGGATCTATTGTTTCTTGACTGCCAAACATTATTTCTAATAAAGAATGGCTGGTCTAATAGTGGTTTGATATAATTTCTCTTTCAATCTTATTAGTAGAGGGAGTTGTGCCAGCCACAATATTTAAAATGAACTCCTCTATTTAACCCATCATGCTTTGATTTGATGATTGGCATTATCTCCAATTTCTCCTTCATTGGACATCGATCACAAAATGTTCTAGACGTGGTCCTCCATTTAAACCATCCTGCCCATTGTGAATAACTAGCATAAATAATGTTTGCTTTTTGGTATCTTTTGGTCCTCAATCTTCAGTATATTTTCATTTGTATTTCTAGATTTACTAGAGGCACACATCATCTATTCAGTCATGTTCTTACTTATCTTAAATTCTTTTAATTCTAGAGTTTTCCTCGAAACCTTCAATTTAGTGCTTGCTATCTTAATTGATTTTGTCACATTCTATTGCCAGTGGGTGCTACTTCAACCATCTTAACGTAGCGGAAATGATAAAGAAAATGGTTAAACCCTGGAATTCACAAAGAACACACTCACAAGAGAGAAACTAAAATTATATTGATAATAATGATCTCTGCTGACTTACATCTCTTGCCTTTATATAGGCAAGTCAAAAATAAAATAAAAAAAGAAAGCATGCGTGAAATAATATTAAAGAGGAAATATTAGATTTGATGGAGCAGAATCCTCCTTAGATCTTGCAATGGAGAATAATATCTTCTATTGTTGGCAACTACACCAATTCTCCTTTTGACTCTTCCTTATTTTTTTTTTCCTTCTATTCTTCTTACCTTTTTTGCCTCCCTGATTTGCAACGATCCTATATACTCAGATAATCGTGAACGAGCTGTTTTATATCAATCTACCCTCCGTAAAAAGAACTCGTCTCCAAGTTACCCGAATTTGGTAGATAATATTCATGTATGTTAGCCACATTGAAGGTAGAAGAAATGGCCATGTCAATGGGTAAATCAATCACATAGGCGTTGTCATTGATTTTATTTAGAATCTGGTATGGACCTTATTTTTTGGCCTTTAGCTTGTTGTATGTTCCCACTGGAAATCTCTCTTTTCTTAGATACACCACAACCAGGTCCCCTTCTTCAAATACCTTTTTCCTTCATCTCTTGTCAGCTACGGCCTTGTATTTGGCGTAAGTTTCCTCTAGTTGTTTCTCGACACACTCCTGAATGGTCTTAATGTACTTAGCCATTTTCTTTGCAGCAATACTCTTCCCCGGCAACTTCGGTAAGGATACCAAATCCAAAGCAACTTTTGGAGGACAACAATACACAACCGCAAGTGGGGATTTTCTAGTGTACCTGTTAACCATGCAATTGTAAGCAAATTCTGCCTGGGTAAGAGAAGAACCCACTGTTTTGGTTTCTCTGCTGAAATACAACGAATTAGATTTCCAAGGGTCCTATTCACCACCTCTGTTTGTCCATTAGTCTGGGGTGACTGGTGCTACTGAAATTAAGAGGGGTATTGAATTTCTTCCATAAAGTCTGCCAAAAGTGAGATAAGAACTTGGTGTCACGATCTGAGGTAATGGACTGTGGCACCCAATGTAAACGAACCACTTCCTTAAAGAATAGATTGGCCATTTGGACTGCGTCGTTCGTCTGCTTGCATGCGTCCTCGGCAACCCTAGAACAAAATCCATGGATAAATCCTCCCATGGAGCATCTGGAATAGGTAGTGGTGTGTAAAGACCAGTATTATGAGATTAGCCTTTATTAGTTTGGCAGATTTAGCACCGCCACACATGGTTCTCCATGTCACGCTTGAGTTGCGGCCAATAATACCGTTCTTCTGCCAGCTCTCGCTTTTTATCACGCCCTAAATGTCCTCCTAATCCTCCTCCATACAATTCACGAACCACTTGCTCTCGCAAAGAACTCCGTGGAATACAAAACTGAATGCCATTAAAGAGAAATCCTTCCTGCATGTGCATGTGCAACCCTGTAAAGGATTGGCTCGTTTTACACGCTGCTTAGGCTTGGCCAAAATCTTCGTCGGCCTCATATAACTCCTTTAGGCACTTGAACTTTGTGATTTCAACCCTCATAGTCACTAAAAAAGCTGTTTTCCGACTTAGTGCATCTGCAACTTTGTTCTGTTGGCCTGATTTGTGTTTTAGCGAGATGGTGAATCGCTGTATATAAGCCGCCCATCGCGCGTGCATCCGATTAACACTGTTTTGATTGTTAATGGATGTCAGTGCTTGGTGATCTGTAAACAGCACGAACTCTCGCTGGATAAGATAATGCTCCCATGTATGCAAAGCTTGCGCCACCGCATAGAATTCCAACTCGTAGGTAGTCCACTTCTTGCGTACTTCACTCAGCTTCTCACTGTAAAACGCTACTGGTCTTCCTTCTGGTGATAGAACTGCTCTGATTCCCACTATTGACTATTGAGGCATCACGATCCACCTGGAATAGCTTCTCAAAATCTGGAAGGACTGAGATTGGAGCTGTTCACAGTTTTTCCTTGATTAAGGCAAAACTCATCTCAACTTCCTCTTCCCATTGAAATTTTCCTTTCTTTATGCATTCTGTGATGGGAGCCACAATACTACTGAAGTTCTTGATAAACCTTCGGTAGAACGTGGCTAAGCCATGGAAACTGCGTACTTCTCTCGCATTCTTCAGCGTAGGCCACTCCCGAATGGCCCTCACCTTCTCCTCATCTACTTGAATGCCATCACTACAAACCACATAGCCGGGGAATACTAGGCCTGGGGTCACAAAGCTACACTTCTTAAGTTAATGAACAACTTATTCTTCAGAAAAGGTGTTAATACCTCTATCAGGTGCAAAAGGTATTATGACTCTGTTTGACTATAAACCAGAATATCGTCGAAATAAACAACTACAAATCGACCAATAAATTGTTTGAGTACTTGATTCATCAACCGCATGTAAGTACTTGGTGCGTTAGATAATCCGAATGGCATAGCTAACCACTCGTACAGTTCTTTTTTTGTCTTGAAAGCCGTTTTCCACTCTTCGCCAAGGTGGGTTCTGAACTGTTGGTATCCACTCTTGAGGTCCACTTTGGTGAAGACTTTCGATTCCGCCAACATATCCAACATATTATCCAATCGTGGAATAGGAAATCTGTACTTGACAGTGATTCTGTTAATTGCGCGACTACCAACACATTCTCCAACTGCCATCTTTCTTCGGTACTAGTAAGGCCGGAACAACATAGGCGAATTTCTATAGTAACTCTTGCACTTGCTCTTGTAAGATCCAACGAGTTTGGACTCATCCGGTAATGTGGTAGATTTGGCAGGATCGCCCTGGACACCAAGTCAATGTGGTGCTGAATGTCCCTCATGGGAGGGAGACTATCAGGTGAGCCTTTCAGCACCAACTCACTGAACTCCTGTAGTAATGGCAGCAATATTGCTGGTACTATAAAAGGATTGTTCAACTACTTCCCCTTTTCACATAACAATAAAGATTTTAGGGGCAGTTGTTATTTCGCCTAGAAATTCCTCATCGTTGATCAACATAACTGAATTTCCTTTGTGAAATTCGGCTTCTTTTAGCAGACCTAAAACAATCTTCTGACCATTCTTGTATATAATATACACATTGTCTCTACCACGGTGAGTGGCATCAACATCAAATTGCCATGTCGACTACATCACAATGCACCTCCTCTGCATATGCTTTCCCAATTAAGAATGGAACGGTGCAACTTTTAGTTACTCGCGTTTCTGGGCCTTTCTTGATGCATCCAATTTTGTATGGATGGAGATGTTTCTTTGTTTTAAGCCCCAATTTTTGAACCATTGTTAAGGAAACCTTGTTCTCACTACTGCCGCTATCAATAATGTCACATACCTTATGGTTGACAGTGCAACGTGTACGGAACACATTATGATGCTGCGGCTGCTGCTCCTTTGGCGTGAACATGAACCTCCTCACGACTAAAGAGTGGCATAACAACTCGCCATTGTCTCCTTCAGTCACCTATTCTTCTTCAAAGGTAAGGAACTCACCTTCCTCACCCTCGCCTTCCTTTTTTTTTTTTTGATAAATAAAAGAATATTATTAAAAGACGCTCAAGCGGGGAGTGAAACCCAAGGAAATACAAAAGAGCAAAAAGGTCTCAAGCCTTCAAAGAGGCCAAAAAAATCAACAATCTCCTCCAACGATCTATGATCTCTCCTTGAAACTCAACAAAAAAGAGTGGAAATAATCGAGAATTTAAGCACCGAAATCGACACCGCCTTTCCTTCAAAGTATCTCCTATTCCTTTCAAGCCAAATACACCACCACATACAAAGCGGCGTAGCTCTCCACGCATCCTGACTGAGAGCCCCCACATGGCAACCTCTCCACATCTCAATCAACTCTCTAGCAGATCCTGGCATAACCCAATAAAACCCAAATAAGCCAAGCATCAAATCCCAACACTCTCTAGCCAAAGAGCAATGAATAAGAAGGTGATCCACAGATTCCTCATCACAAAGACACATATAACAACGATTGACCACCACCTGGCTTCTCCTTCTCAAATTATCCTGGGTTAAGATCCTACCCAGAACCGAAGTCCACACAAAGAAAGCCACTTTGAGAGGAGCCTTAGAACGCCAAACAGACTTCCAAGGAAAACGAACTCCAGGATCAAAAGAGAGGCACTTGAAGAAAGACCTCACCTCAAAACGCCCCTTGGAGTTTGCGACCCAAGACCAACAATCCGAATCCTCCACCACAATCCTCTGGTGATATAACAACTTCAAGAGACGAATTGCCTCATCAATCTCCCAATCCTGAAAGGCACGCCTGAATCGAACATCCCAAACTAGATTATCCTCACCCTCGCCTTCCTTATGCTCACCAAATTTACTCTCGGTCGCTTGGGGCAATTGTTGGATTTATGGTCAGGTTCTCCACACTGAAAACACTTGCCTATACTTGGGTGTGCATGAGGCTCCGCTTCCAGCAGGGCCTATGGGTACTGCGGGTTTGGCCTTTGTTGAACTATATCCAATGCCTCGTCATGTCATTGGAACAAGGGCTACCGTGGTCTGTTTACCCATGTCATGTGTAGGACGTGGGGTATTATGTGAACCACGAGACCAATTCTTCGACTTCTCCAGTAAGGATTCTGCTCTCTCTGCCGCCGTGACAATCTTAGACAGTTTGAATAACGGTTGCTGTGCCACTTTCTCTTTAATATCCCATCCTAACCCGCCTTTGAAACGGGCCACCATGCTAAAGGGTTGCACCAGGTTGTTACGGGATGACAACCAATAGAATTCTTTAGCATATTCAGCAATCGTTCTACTTCCTTGCGTGTAGGACTCATATTTCTGATAAAGAACCTGTTGTAATCAGGGGGTAAAAATCGAGCTTTCATCAACTTATTCATCTTAACCCATGTACGTACCGGATCTTTACCCTAACGTGCGCGGGTAGTTTGCACTTGATCCAACCATGCTGATGCGCCGCTTTTCAACTTATAGGCCACGAGTTTGACTTGCTTCTCCTCCTGAATTTTCATATAGTCAAAGAAACGTTCAACTTCACTAATCTAGTCCAAGAATTCTTCAATACGAAGATGACCTTGAAAGGTGGGTAGGTCAACCTTCATACGAAAATCCCTGGAATCATCAATTTCCCATCGACCTCGATTATCTCCAAACACCTGTACGGCTCGGTGGTTACCAAAATCGACATTTTCTTCATAGGCTGGTTGCCTATTCGGTGGGTTTGGGTTGCGATTACCAATTGGACGTCCATGATCACCGTTGTTGGGCAGCCTGTTGGTCTCGCGGTTAAGTTCTACCGTTGTCAATCTTGCAAATACTTGACGCATAGTTTCATGCATATCAAGTAAGGTTCGATTAAAGTTGGTTTGGAACTAAGTAAACTTAACCCTCAAAAGAGCTACTCCATCACAATTACCGTTGCTGGAGGGGTTACTTCTATCTCGTGAACCACCCATCAAAACAAAGGCGAATCTTGGATTCGGAACCTTGTTCTGATACCAACTAACGTAGTGGAAACGATTAAGAATAGAGTTAAACCTTGGAATTCACAAAAAACACACTTACAAGAGAGAAACTGAAATTATATTGATAATAATGATCTATGTAGACTTACATCTCTTGCCTTTATATAGGCAAGTTGAAAATAAAATAAAAAAAGAAAGCATGCGTGAAATAATATTAAAGGGGGAAATCTGAGATTTGATTGAGCAGAATCCTCCTTAAATCTTGCAATGGAGAATAATATTTTCTATTGTTGGCAACCACACCAAATCTTTTTTTTTTTTCCCTTCTGAATCCTCCTTAATTCTTGCAATGGAGAATAATATCTTCTATTGTTGGCAACTACACCAAATCTCCTTTTGACTTTTCTATATTTATTTATTTATTTTTTCTATTCTCCTTACCTTTTCAGCCTCCCTGATTTGCGATGATTCTGTATGCTCAGATAATCGTGAGCGAGCTGTTCTACATCACATCTTAAGGATGTGCTCATTTCTAATTCTATTATTTTTTTCCTTGCCCATATATCTATCTCAAGATTCACATTTCTACCTCACTTTATGGATCTATTGTTTCTTGACTGCCAAACATTATTTCTAATGAAGAATGGCTGGTCTAATAGCGATTTGATATAACTTCTCTTTCAATCTTAGTAGAGGGATATGTGTCAGCCACAATATTTTAAATGAACTCCCCTATTTAACCCATCATGTTTTGATTTTATGATTGGCGTTATCTTCGTTGGACATCGATCACATAAATGTTCTAGACACCGTCCTCCATTTAAACCATCCTGCCCATTGTGAATAACTAGCATAAATAATGTTTGCTTTTTGGTATCTTTTGGTCCTCAATCTTCAGTATATATTCATTTGTATTTCTAGATTTACTAAAGGCACACATCATATATTCAATTATGTTCTTACTTATCTTAAATTCTTTTAATTCTAGAGTTTTTCTCGAAACCTTCAATTTAGTGCTTACCTCATCTCTTGTTTTATCAATGAAAGCAATATCATCAGCTATAAAATATACCATGAAATTGCCTCCTGAACATGTCATGTCATCTAATCATATATAACTAAGGTAAAAAGATCTGAACTTTTATGCTGATCCTTAATGTGAAGAGAGAGCCCACAATAATTGAAAATTCACTTTTTTTCACCACAATCATTTCAACTGTAGTCACTGTTCCATCATTCACATCCTTTGTGATCAATGTGATGTCAATATATCCTTTTGTCACTCTTTTGTTTTCTAAATCCCTCTATATTACATTTACATCTCTAGGGATCCTATCTTCATAGTTCTAGATCTCTGCTGACTTGATTTGGACTCAGGTCAGAGTCGAGTTTGGGTTAGGCGAGATCTCGACAAGAATAATAATCACTGCTGACTTCATCGAGACTTGGTTTGACTTGGTCTGACTCTGTTGATACAGTCGTGTCTCCGTCTGTCTCGGCTGAGACGGTCGTGATTTGGGAAATCACTGCTGTCTCTGCCAAGACCTGGCCCAAGTCTCTGCCGAGAAGGCCTTGATTTTTGTTCTAGGTCTAAAAATCCAATTTTTTTCCTTCCCTCTCTTATTTATTCAATCTTAAGATCAAAATAGAGAGAAAACCATGCCCCCACCCTATCGGACAATAGATTTACCTTAAGTGTTCCGAACTCGAGATTAATCAATAAGTTATGATATTTTTAGCAAACAACTAGTATATCTTTATTATATTAAGTTTAAAACATACATCATAATATGCATATATTAATATATATTGTTTTGCTAAATAACTCAATAAAACAGTTTTAAAAATAAAAAATTTAATAAAATTCATGAGAAATATTTGGAAATTATTTAAAAATAGGAACAAGCAAATAATTAAGAGTATATGATCTTTAATTCATATTCCATATCCAACTACAGGTATACTGACTCCAACTGAAGCTATTATCGCATGCGTTTTTGTGAATGTGACATGTTTATTTTTATTGTTTTAATATGAATTTGTGCCCATAAATTTAGTGCAAAGTACAATTTGTTATTGTTTATAGCACCTTAAAATTTAATTTATAGACCATTCTCTATATTAAATTATCTTTGAAATTTAATTAAATTCTTTTAATAATTTTAAAACTATAGTTTTATTCAATTTATGGAGTTAAAATTTGCACATTAGCTCGTTTTTATATATTTCCTTGTGTTGAAAATTTTTCATGACTGTGACAGTTGATACCTGTTACGTAACTCCCATTACAGCCCTAGACCGTGACCCTGCAATCTTGACCTCGTTTTAAAACCTTCCCTCTCATAGACTGTCTCTACATCAATAAAAACTTTATAAAAGATCTTTCTTCTTTTCTCTGTATCTTTCCATTAGTCTCCTCAATCATTTAAATAGCCTACATCATTGATTTTCCAACACTTCAGTTTTGCGTCTTAGTCTTTGTTAAATCGTTCTCTTCTAAAGTTTCACCGTATGTGTCATATATCTAATTCCACGATTATTGGTAATTTGGTACAACTTTGTATAACCCTCTTACCTTTATAATTTTATATATAGCTCAGTGTTGTTAAAGGCGTGCCTAGGCTCGAGGCGCAGGTCTAGCGCCTGTTGTCATCCCAGGCTCACTGATGTTTACTAGGCGCGCGCTTCACTAATTTTTTTTTTTTTTTAAACTATGATTATTCTATTTCTTAAGCCAAAAAGGGTACTCTTGGCAAGTTAATAAACAAATAAGAAGCCACGTCAGTTCTTTCTTATCTTTGTTTACGTCTCTCTCTTTTTCTAGTTCTCCTCTTTTTTTTTTTTTTCTTTAACACTCTCTCTCTCTTCTCGTCTACTTCTCTCTCTTCATCCACTTCTTCTGTCTCTGTGTCCCTTTTTTTGGCTCTGTTTTTTCTTTTCTTTTCTTGTTAACAGATTAATTTCTTTTTGTGCTCTGTTTTGCCATTCCAAAAAACAAATTCTGCTTTGCCTTCTAAGAAAACAAATTTGTGCTCTGTTTTATTGTTGTTGGATGCTTGTTTAGTTGATGGATTTACTTTTTTATATTTGATATTAATTTTTAGAATATTGATATGACTTATGAGATATGAATGTTTTTATAGTGGTATAAATTTTCAATTGTGCGCTTCACTTCACTTAGGCGTCTGCCTCGCTGTGCGCCTCGCGCTTAGGCTCCAAAGGACCTCTAGTGCATTGGTGCGCCTTGGGCCTTTAATAACATTGATATAGCTACTAAATTACTTTTGTATTACTCATCAAGCATTTTCTTAGTCGTTATTATCGTATTAAACAATTCTGTTAGCAAAGTTGCTCCGTCATCCCCTGAACTTTTTTTTAACTTTAATAGGAATGCCATCTGGTCCTAAAGCTGTTCTAGATTTCATCTTCCTTAGTTCATTTTCAGCCGAGACTCCTAATCCTATGAAAAACACTCTCTTCGTTCTTGTTAAAGTTAGAATATTCTTCTAAGCCTAAAATCCCTTGATGATATTCATGTAACAATTTCTCATCTTTCTTTGATTTTGTCATCTTTTACTTAAGCCCATATATCTTCGCTCTTAACCCATTTGATATGGTTAAATCTCTAATTTTTCCACCCCTTACTTTAGCAAGTTTATATATTTTTTTTTCTCCCCATTTTTTTTTTTACCTAATTTAGAGTAGTGGTCATTGTATGCTCAGTATTTGACTTCCCTCACTACTTTGTTAATTAAAATCCCTAGATTTTTTCTCCCTTGGGCCAAAAAGTGGGACTCTGTTGGCATATCCTCTTTATATTTTGAGGAGAATGTTGAGCACAAGAGTCTACATACTATATTGATGTTTCTTTGTTGGACTGTGGAATAACTGGTTTTGAACATAACAGAAAAATGATTTGTAATTGATTAGTGTATCACTACCCATGTTTCAATGTGAACAGCTACCATTTAGGGTGCGTTGGACAAGCTTACACGAGAGATGTGACATTATTTATATGTCCATATTGCCAACTTGTGGAAGGTGGAGAATACTCTCGAAATGGGGGTGGTCCTATGGTATGCATTTAGTTTTCAAAATGTATTTTTTAAAGAAAACTTGGGACTTTCATTCTCACTTTATGTTTTTTTATCATGCAGAAATTTAAAGGGAAGCGTCCTGAACTGAGTAAGCTCATTGAGCTTTTATCTGATGCTGAGGATTTCTGTGTACGGTAATGAGCGGCCCCTTGCTGTCTTTTTAGAATATTAAATGCAAACAATTCCTCGGGGGGGGGGGGGGGGGGGGTCGTTGGTTTTGTGAGTGGTACCAACTAGGAAAAAAAAAATGCATAATTTTGTGTATCATTTTACTGCCCAAGTTCTGCATTTTACCAAGTCCATTTTTCGTAATGCATGGTTGTTCCAACTTTCATGTTAGAGTTGCTATGAAAGGAAAAGATGTGCTGGTGTCAATCCTCCCTTGGCTTTCTTACCCATGGAAAGACCAGCTAAAAAGGGTTTCTGTGGATGGGATTGATTTAGGAGTCTCTTTCTGCTAGTGTATCATGGAGTAGTGGCTACTATACATGGGAAAGACAAGAAGTATGCATATTCTTACAAGTCACAATTCTAAAGATTCTCTAGATTTTTGAATTCAAGATTTGAGAAGGCCACTAGCACTTACACCATTTCTCTTTAGCATTTTGTTGATAAGGGTAATTATTTTGTTTTTTTTCTTTAAACCTCTTCTTTGTCTTGAATTTTGATTAATTTGTGGAGGAACGTGGATGGGCCAGTATGCATCATCTTTGATTCAAGTAGGGATTTAACAGTTAGGACTTCCAAAGTCATGCTTAGGCATGAGCATAGCGGCTGCTTGAGGGGAGAAAATTTCCTCAGCTGCTTAACTTTTGTTTGAAGGATACTTGATCAATATCTCTCGGCTGTTTTAAAAAACTGAAAAGTTCTAGTAAATTTTGAAAAGAATTTGAAACTTTTCTTATAATGTTGGGCAAATATGATTAACATGTGTTTTAAAGACATTCATTTTAAACATGTGTCCATGAATAGTTGCAAAAGTGGGCAGAATGTCATTTGCTGCATTTTTTGAGCTCTGAAACTATAGAAATGTACCCTCACGTTGGCCGATTGTGATGAAGTAAACTGGTTATAAATCTTAGATCAATTAAAATGACGATTCTATATCTGACAGGAATGCTTTTGCTGCTTCATTTTTATTGTGCTTTAGTTGACTACTTGATGAGTTTCTTCAGTCTTCATGCCATTTTCTTAAATTTCCATTTTTTATACAGAGAAAAATGTGATTTTTCATCTCATGACAGGATTGAGGAAAGAATTATAGTTTGCCAACTCGTGGAGAAAGCACTTGCATGCAAAGCTTACTTAAAAGAAATAGTGGATTTTGTGCTTGATTATCTTGGTGAAGATCTTAGCACAGTTGCTCAAAAACTCTCTGTTGCTTTAAAGGTAGTAATTATCAGGGTATTATTTACTGCGGATATATTTTGCTCAGGAGGCTTATACTCCATTCTCATGGTAGTGAATTTTCTGGTGAAAGATCCTTACTTCTGTGCCTATTAGTATTTTTATCATTGCATGCATCATTGGCCTTAACACTTCTTTTCCTGCAGTGTTGCTGGCCATGCTTGTGATACATTGCAGCCACAACTTTGTATTCATTTTCCTAATTGGAAATAGTTTTTATTGTACACAGGCTGTTGAAACAGCGGGTGTGCATGATCATCAGGGTAACTGCAATTTTGAGATGGCATTAGCAAGAAATTCATGGAGAGTAACAGCCAATAAACTCTTGGATTGTTCACAGAGACCTCCCATTTTAGTAATCCAGTGTCATTTGAAAGAGGTATACAATATGGGTTATATGTTACCAAAGTTTTTATGGGATATTCTACATAGAAATTTTGTTTACTTTTGCAAGTATTCTGTTGGGGATAATAATGAATAGGATGAAAATATTGTTCTTACTTGTATACTTCAACCAAGAGATAAGTTGTAGCACTGAACTCTTCTTTAATTTCATTGGGATTGTAGCACCAGTTGTTAAGTTAGATCTCTATTGCATTTAGCATGCATATGCACATACAAGTAAGAACTTGCGATTCATGCTCATAAGGAATAACTGTCAGATCTCTAAGCTCCCTTCTTGATTAGAATGCATGCATTATTCACTACTCGGTAAATGTTTATTCAAAATAAAGATGGGATTGATGGATCTATTATAAAATATGTAGAATAGAGTGAAACTTTTTCACTTTTGTTGCTACCCCAAAGGATTAGGATATGGCTTTGTTATTCTGAAATTGAACTCATCAGTCTTTCATAATTAATGCATCTAGAGTCCTAAAAACATGTTAAGATACAGATACAAAATACGAATACAACATGACATTGGTATGGTGAGACGATAAATTTTTGAAAAGATGGATGCGGATTTAATAGGGATACGGGAATAAATTAATGTTATATGTTAACATATATTGTAGATTTTATATATTACTCAATGTTTTATGACGAATGTTTTGGAATTTTAAATATTTAGCTAAAAATGTGTACACTCCATGTAAGGAAACCTAATTTATATAACTACAATCAATGCTACCCTAGGTTTTTATTTATTTTATTTTTACTAAAGCTTTTAGGTTCTAACTGAATAATGACAAGCTGTAGGGTCCCTTTGTACTAAGAAAAACAAAATCGGGACAAAATATGAAAATCGACACCTTAGATCGAGAGCTGTGTTACATGGACTCGGGTACGTGTGTCGGACATGGGTATGTATCCATGTTTGGGACATGTCAAATCTCTAAACAGAAGGACACATCGACACGGCTAAATATTCATTTTATTAATTATTTTATTTTATTTTCTAGAGTAAAATAATGTTTTTATCTAGTATAATGTTCAATAGAGGCATTTAACTCATTTTAAAATAATAATGTAGTATAATTGAATGATTGGACATACGTTTAAATTAAAGGAACAACCAAAGTATTGGATACATATTCCATACCTAGGGATGATAAAATTTGACACTACACGAACACGACACAAGATAAGAGGGCTTGGGTTTGGGCTAATCGTGTTCGTGTCGTAATCGCGTCGACACAGGTTCACCTGCTAACTAAATGTGTCGTTTTCTTGTTTGACCTGATAAACACAATTATGACACGATTAACCCGATTAACTAAACGTGTTAGATAATCGTGTCATGTTCGTGCCAAAAATGATCCATTTAGCTAAATGTGTGGAATAAATATGTTATGTTCGTGTAAAAAATGACTTAAATGTGTCTTTTCATATCGTGTCAAGTCTTGACCCATTTATTTTTGTTCTCTTTTTTGTTGGGGTTAGGGAAGAGATTGTTTATCTTTAGATGAAATTGTGGACTTTTTGGGTTCTTTGGGTCCATAGGTCATCCCCCTCCTCTTGTTCGGTCCTTGTATAGCTCTTGGGACGCGTTCCCATTTTGATTGCTTTCTAATAAATTTTTACTTATAAAAAAATAAAATAAATAAATAAATAAACAGGTTATGCGTGTCGTGTTACACGTGTAATAATTGTGTCATGTTTGTGTCAAGGGTCTCAGACATGATTAATAATCATGTCATGTTCGTGTCGACCCTAATCGTGTTAGTGTCGTAATACCCATACCCATGTCTGAGCAATATGTATCCGACACGGGTACTTCACTACTTTTGAAGTGTCCATGTAACATAGATTGAGAGACAGTCAGAACAGAGAGGTTTGACTCATTCTCTTTCCTCAAATACTATGTTATCCCTTCTTTTTCAAACGTGAGGCAAGGCACTAGCCACACAACTAGTATTTAACTAAATTTTTTAAGTTTAATCAATGGTTGAAGTCCATGAAAGTCTGGTACGTGCTGTTAAAAGGTTCGATCAGTCAGCTCTTTAGATAATTTAAACTTTCGATTTTCAACACGATATTCCCATATTTGGTACGTGCTATTAAAAAGGTTTGATCAGTCAGCTCTTTTGATAATTTAAACTCTTGATTTTCAACACGATACTCCCATATTGAACCATTCTACTCTTCCTCACTAGTGTAGTTATTGGTTTGTTGTAAATGGTCATGCCATCTTGCTCTTTTTTTTCTTCTCTTTTTTTCTTTTTATGTTATCACAATTAGTTCTACATCTACCTTCTAATGAATGTGTTAAGTTTCTTATTATATCTTTCCCTATTTTACTAGATATATATGACATCTATTTCAACATTTGCATCTCAAATGTGCTTATTTTATGAACATGATGTTTCTTAGTTGTCTAATAGCTCCTCTAATGAACATGTTTATTACTATTCACGAGACATTTTTTTTTTGAATCTGTTTCATAGAGCTTGGCTACCTCTAATATTAGTGTCTTAATTCTTTACGTTTGTACTCTAATTGGGTTAGTCGGCTGGATTCGTAGTCATATGGATGGTATTTTGTGATGGAACCTCAGTGTGCTTAATAAGTTGGTATGCTGTGCTAACAACTACCATTACTAAGTGGCTGTCGTTCAATTTAGATACTAAGAGGTGTGGAGTGAGAATTGACTAACATATGGCTTCATTTGCATCATGTGGTTTGAACTCTTCTTTTGATGCTTGACAGCCCGTGTTTTTCATGTTCCACTAAAATAAACTGCCAAAATTCTTGACAATTCCTTTGCTGAATTAAAAAGAAGAGACCGAGCCGCACTGGGACCCGTTTACGACCCGACAACCTGATGAATAAGCTTTGTGTGGGCCCTTTTTGCTTGTGGGTCGTCGACCCTAATTAGTACTCTCTTGAAGCCCGATATATAAAGGCATTTGGGATATGGAGTGTGATATTGAGAGGAAAAAAATTCAGAAAAGAGAGCAAGAGCTAGGGTTTGGGGGGCTGAAACTTGTAATCTCTAGATTTTCGTATGGTGAATTCTTTCGCTGGATCCCCCCCCCCCCCCCCAAAAAAAAACAACTATCCGAGGGAGGTGATTTAATTAACCGAAGTTAGCTGAAAGGGAGCTGTTTGGACATTGAGTTTTCTCATATGTTTTTGAGACAAAAATGTCCATGTGCCTATCTTATGTACCCCACATATATATTTACTCCATTATCACTCTCTGCTGCATATCCTCCACCATTGCAGTAACACGTACTATTCTTCTTGCTCAACTTCTTTTATTTATTTATTATATATACCATTATAATATTATATATATTATGTGTCATAATATAATGGTATATTTAATATATATAATATGTATCAAATATATTTATACTATATTTGCTTTTCCATCCAGCCTTTAGACCTATATAAATCTGGGTTTTTCCTTGAAATTTATCTGCCTTTTTTTTTTTTAGAATTATATTGTGCATTAATTTCTTTGGTTTTTATTGATTTTCATTTCATATTATTTGTTAAAGGAATTCATCTTCTACCACTATGAGAAATAAAGCCTAATTTTTTTCCTTTTTTTTAAAATATTATTTATGCCTAAATGTTTTTCCTCATTTTTTTTTTTTTTTAAATAAATCTTTCAAAATAGTTTTTATCTATAAAAATCCATTTCATGTGGCTAATGTGACGGTCATCATGACATTATTCTGGAATTGTTTAACCCATGCTTTTACAAACAAAAATAGAATTTTTTTTTTTTTAATTAAATAAAAGACTTATTTCAAAACCTTATTTTTTATCTCCTCGACAGTCTAGTAAAATGTTAACATGTTAAAAAAAACAATAGAAGTGTTAATTTCTATGAACCATGTCATTTAGGTTATTTAAAAAAAAAAAATCAAGACGTACCCACAAAGTAGACTTTCAAATAGGCCTAATGGGGTATTTAAGTCAATTTTTATATCAATTCCCTTTCAGCTAATGTCCGTTTGCTAAGTCACCCCCCTTAGACAGTTGAGGGGTGCTTTTTGGCCAAAAAAAATAGAACGCCCCGGCGCCGGGCCCGGGGGGGGGGGGGGGTTGAAGAATGGGTTCACCCTTAAAAAATTTCTCAATTTACAATTACTGCTTAAAAATCATGCTCTTAGCACCTAAGTTCAGACTGACTTGGCAATTTTGGTACATGTTGATTAATCTCAATATATTTGAGGAGGAGGCAGATTTGGTCAAGAGTGCACATTGTTACCGAATGCTGGGCAGCTAGGAAACAACATTTACGTAAGGTGAGTGTGGCAGAAATGCGAATGTTGAGATGGATATGCGGCAAGGATAGAATTAGAAATGATCACATTTGGGAGATGGATGGAGTAGCACCAATCGGAGATAAAATGAGAGAAAATCGGTTAAGATGGTTTGTGCACGTGCAAAGAAGACCTTTAACAATGCCGGTTAGGAAAAGTGACAGATGTGAGTGTAATACTAGGGGAAGAGGAAGTGCAAAGTTAATGTGGGTAGAGTTTGGTAAAGGAAGATATGATAGCATATGGATTGATCGAGGTTATGGCCTTTAATAGAGTAGAAAAGAAATATGGGATTCACGTAGCGGAGCCCATGTAATTGGGAAAGGGCTTGGTGGTGGTTGCTGCTGCTGCAAGAAAATTTTAGTTTCTGAGTCTGCAGTTCTTTGAAGAAAAATTGGTTCGAGGGCATACATTTTGCATTAAGAGGGGGGAGTAGTTGGCATGATGATATGGAAGATCGGACACTTGGTCATAGTTCACGTGATTTGTTGCTTCTCTGTTGACTGATTATCTGTACTTGATTTTCACGTTTCTTTGTTCGACACCTTTAGTTTTAACCATGCATCAGTATAAATTGTTGCATTTTATATTTATATTTATTTTTTTACCTTAAAGCTTAATCCAGTTTATGTTCATTTCAGGGACTGGCTATAAGCATACCCCCTGAGGATCACTTCATGCAGAAACTTACAGAAGTGAAGAACATTGGCATTCAATGGGCAGACAAGGCCAAGAAGGTCCTGGATATTGCTGATATAATTTCTACCAGGTTAAAAATTGTGGTCGTTTAGTTTAACACTTGTATTCTGATACACAGGTTTCTATGGATTCTGGGGCACTTGCATTGGATAAAGTTTTTGAACTTATTACTGAGGGTGAAAATCTGGCCCTTCACTTTGAAGCAGAACTTAAGGTAACAATATTTTTGTTGACTTTATGCCTGATTATTATTATTATTTTCATTAAATCTACCATATGTTGCTGGTTGCAGTTATTAAGAGATCGAAGTTTGCTGTACTGTATATGTCGGAAGCCTTATGATCAGAGAGCAATGATTGCTTGTGACAAATGTGATGAGTGGTATCACTTCGATTGCATTAAATTATCTTCACCTCCAAAAATTTACATCTGCCCTGCATGTAAGCTTAAGACAGAGGAGGACTTGTCTATGTCACAACTGATAACTGCAAAGAGGTAGGTGTAGTTTAATGTTAATGTCCCTTCTCTGAAAAAAGGTGGTTTGAATTGGCATCGTTATTGTCTCTGATGTTATGTTTAAACTGATGTCAGTGTGAGGGTGGAGCCAGGAATTTTGTGTGTTTGGTGGTGGTGGTGGTGGTGGTGGTGGTGTGGGGGGTGGGGGGGGGGGGGGGGGGGGGGGGGGGGAGGTGTTGTTGTTGATATAAAGAAAAAATGGAGAGAAGGATAGTTGACATTTGATAAATGAGGTTTTCATAGTGTGTAGCAATCCTCTTTTTAGTTCATAACAAATAATTTTTGAAGCATGGACACAGGACACGATACTACATGGATACGCCGACACGCCAAACTCTAAAAAAGTAGGGGGGGCGGGCGGCAAACTAGTAATATAAAATAAAATAATTTTGTAATGATTTTTTTTTTTCAATCCATTTTTAATGTATATTCTTAGGAGACTGTTTATAAGTGATATAAAGAAAAAATGGAGAGAAGGATAGTTGACATTTGATAAATGAGGTTTTCATAGTGTGTAGCAATCCTCTTTTTAGTTCATAACAAATAATTTTTGAAGCATGGACACAAGACACGATACGACACGGATACGCCGACACGCCAAACTCTAAAAAAGTAGGAAATGGACACACTGTGAACACGACTAATATAAATATGAATATCCATTTATATATCTATTGAGTAAGACAATTATTGAACATTAATTAATTTATAATTTCTATACTAAAGTTACATAAGTTAGAAATTGAACCTATTTGAATATCGAAAAGAATATGTCATCTTATACATGATATTACTACCCTATCTTGTCATTTTTTTTCATTACATACTTTGACACGTATTTAATGTTAATTATTCATTGAAAAGAAGGTTGGACAGTTTGATATATGTGCATAATGTATGTATATGTGTATATGTTTATGAATATATATGCACACACACACACATATATATAGTTTTATGCTGTAGCTAGAAAGAATCACAATAATAACTAACATATTTTTTACTAGATTTGAATATTTAAAAGCAAAACTGAAAAAGATTCACTCAAACTACCTTTAATAATCATACATAGATGATCATAAAAGGAACTTTTAAAAATTTGAAGGTCCAGCCAATTAAATACATATGCTAGTTTTTTACATATATAAATGAAAATTTAAATATAATGCCACCCCAAAAATTATTATTGTTTAAAATTACCTATTAATTTTCTCGTTCCTTCTCTCTCTCTTTAAATTCCTTAAAAAAAAGTTAAATTTTCCTCCTTAAATTAAACTTTAATTTTTTTCCTTGTAAGTTCTGTCATTTTTCTTTCTTTTCCTTCGACTTCTTTAAACTCTTCCTTTTTTTTTTTTTTTTTTTTTTCTTAATCTTTTTATTTCCCCCCGCGCCTGGGCTGAACTGAAATTCTGGCTCCGCCCCTGACGGACCCCTCTTGCCCACCCCCTCCCTCCGCCTGTGGTCAGTGTTCTTGTGTCACTGAAGCTTTAATTTATCGAAAATGTATTCGTATCTTATGCTTCATCCGTTTTAACGTTCTCATTGGCTACTTTTTTCTTGAACATTATTGTCTGCACAGTTTTTGCTATGGTAAAGCAATGCTGGCCAAGTCACTTTCTTGTCAAATCTTTCTTGTACTCGATTTTATGTTTTTTCTTCTCTTTTCTTTTTTGGTGACTCTGAGGGGTAGCCTACTCTTTGGGTGGGACTAATAATTCGCTCTAGGTACACTGTATGCTCCAATCATCATACATGGCTAGTTTAGGAAAAACTCGAGACGTTGGCCCCAAGGGAGGGGAGTTGATGTAGTCTTTGTGATTGGTAGGGGGTTGACTCGGTTGTATTTTACAATTGCCCAATGCTCAAAAGAAACTTTTTCATTTCATCCATAATATGTTATACATGGGCAGTGTCATTTTTGGTCTCTTTGTACAGAAAATTTTGCTATAGGGTATATATTGGCCATCAATTTTTATTACCCTCAAATTTACTCTTAATTTTGCAAAAATCACCCTCTATATATTCTTAGCCCTGCTTAACATGAAAACCTTCTTGTATTAATCATTCCTGAAATCTTACTTTACGCATACTATACATTTACACACTCATTTTCCAAGAATTGTATAAGAATATCTTTTCTACTGTTTCTTCTTTGGTTACCAATATTTTCTTTTGCTTGTAATCAAAAGATGATATAATAGACAACAATGGGAGGAAAAATGTCAGCACACACCTAAATTCTTGTGGTGGACTTGCCTGTAATTTGGCTTGAACTCTTTGTCTGCTTAAGAAGTTTAGAAATGTTGATATTGTGTTATTTGAGAACTTGCAATTTGTCATTTTTCTATGTTGCAATCAAGTATAAAATATTTTCTACCCTCCTGTCATGCACAACTCACAAGCAAACATCCTAGGGTTATATTTTATATACTGGCTGAAGGCTGGTGCTGAGATCTATAGTAAGCATAATTGATCCTGTGGTACCCTACCTTTTTTGTGCCATGGGCTATTGGATTAAACTAATTATGTCAAATGTCACTTTTTGATCTCTTAGTGATTAAAGACACACACAACCTGTTTAGCTTATGTGTATGTACATCAATGGGTTGTCTAGGTGTGTATATATACATCAATAGATTGTATACTCCATATTTTGGGGACGATTTGGACAGTCATGTTGAATATTTGCACATGTTATTACATTCCTATTGTTTAACGAAAACAGTGTTGCATCCCTCACTCACTCGGATTTGTTGTCATGTAATGCAATGCCCTGAAATGGTTGGTGTACCGGCAAAGTAAACTCTGTTACCGTGAATATTTGATCCGGAGTTATCTCTTTCGTTTCAATTTTCTCATATTTTTATATATTAAACTATAGCTTTCTATGCTTTGACAGTTCAACTGGCGGCAAATTTGAGGAGCCTCAAACTCCCTCTCCTCAGCGCACAGAATTGAGAAGGAATTTGAAAAACCTGGAGGCCAGTGCTAAGCGAAAGATGCTGGTGAGTGCGGATGACAGTAAACAGTCGAGGGGTTCTAGTGTGATTGAGTGTTTGATGTGGAGAAATCGTAAGCCTTTCAGAAGATCGGCCAAGAAACGTGCAGAGCTTGATTGTCTCTCCTCATTCTTTCATGTACAACATTAAAGTGTTAATAAATATAAATCATTTAATTTATTCATTTAGTCCCTCCATTTCTTTTAATTAGCTGATGCCTGCCCAATGTGTAATACTGCCTTTTCCTTTTTTGTTATTCGGTTTTAGTATTCCCATTATTGTTTGACTAAACTTGGTTCTATAGAGGGAGGACTAGGATTAAAAAGTTAGGAAGGGACTCGCACTAAGCATCTTATCAAGTAATAATGAGTATTTACCACGTATGGAGTGATTTTGCTGTCACATTTTAGTTTTGGCTCCAAATTAATTTCTGTTATGAAGGATTATTTCGATTAAGTGACTTCTTCTAATTTTATGTAAATTAATATGTACAAGGATGAAAATAAGAATCAAGTCGGAGCTGTAGTTTCCACTAGGCAACTGAAAATGTATCTTTTCTATCAAGTATTTAATAATATGATCTATGCAAAAGTTAAAAATTAATCCCTCCCTCCCCACCCCCAAAAGAAAAATGTACACTTTTTTTATTTTTTATCAGCACCAAAATAAAATCCGTACTATCTTTTGTAATATTATTAATTTAACATTCGTGAATCTATAAAAGGTAAATCATTCCATCATTGTGGGGGTAAAATTGATAATTTACTCGTCATTAGGAGAAGCAATAAAGGATCTCTCTTTTGTAATTAATATTCCATATTGTGAAAATGGGGATTCTGATAAGAACTCAAACATGTAGAAAAAATTCACTTGGAATTCCATGGCTATATAATGTAATTTCTATACAATCCGAATAATATTTTGCCATTATTTGTACAAAATTGTTGCTTTATTGTAATGAGTTCTTGCCCTTAGTTATTGGATAAGTGCCTTCTGTCATTGTAATAATCTACTTATTTGTGAGCTCATGTGAGATTATTATGGGAGACAAATAAAAGGAACAATAATCAAACTGGAAGATTATTTCGAGATTAAACAACACAAACATGTTTTTATATTAAATTATCAGATTAAACAACACGAAACTGTTGATTCCACCCTATTATTTAGGAGTGACAATTGGGTGGGTTTGGGCGGGTTTTGGGTTGGTGATGAATGGACAAGTTAGTAATGTATCAATAACCCATTATCAGTCCAATTTTAGCGGGTCATAAAAAGGTTGGATGTTAAATGGGTAAGTGAAACCACACCCAACCCGATGACCCAAATATTTTTAGACAAATTGTCTAAATTATTTTGATTATTAAATACCAAAAAAATAAATAAATAAATAAACTGTTCTTACATTAATTTTTTGATTTTAAGTGTTACAATTTTTTTTCTTTTTCATTTTTATTTTATTTTTAAAAAAGTCACTATACAACTTATTCAACAAAATTAATTATATATATTTAGAAAAAAGACTTTTGAGAAGGATTTTTAATTAATTGCTCCAATTTATTTTCAAACAATAAAACAAAAGTTGAAGAGTGAGGCAGAGAGAGAGAGAGAGTTATCACGACAGAAGAAAAAAAAACCAGAGAGGAGAGAGAACGGAGGAGAGGGAAGAGAGAAGAGATGAGAAAACCGAGAAGAGAGAAAACCGAGATGAGAGAGAGACGGAGGAGAGAGAAAAGGGGAAGAGACAAAAAAAAATAGGAATGAGAGAGAATAAAGAAGGTAGAGAAAATAGGATTTTGTTTGAGCAGGTTACTATTTAATCCACTTTTGACCCTTGTATTGTAATGAATACTCATTTACTTAAATTTGGGTGTCTAAATAATTTAATTTCAGTGAGCAAGACAAATAAAATTTTGGCATAGACGAAAAATCTTTCATATTCCATTTTTCATGTTTTTCAACTTTTTTTATTAGACATGGTAAAGACCTTTCACCTTCCCTCTCTTCTGAATATTCCCAAGAGACAAATTTTTTTGTGTGTCTTTAGTTGTAAAACTTGAATCTATCTAAAGATTTAAAGCCAATTCTAGAACACTATTGTGACCATAAGGCTGGGAAGTGGCTACGGTTTTGTGCTTGTGTCTTTTGGGAATTTTGATATTTAATTTATTAAAATTAATATCTCATTAAAAATAATATTTTATTGGGTATTGAGAAATTTCCCACTTTTTCCACATGTCGTGCCTCCATCGGTCCATCTGTAACACCTAGAGAAAGCCCTAATTAATGTAAATAAAAATGCTAAAATTGGATGCATTTTTGTGTTCTTTGGATGTCATTGCTCTAATCTTCTCCCTACTCTTAAATAAAAGAAGCAAAACTTATAAGGGTTGCAATTGAACGAGGCTATGAGCATTGGTTTCGACATTATTAGTTGACGATTAATAAGTTGAATAAAGTTAATACAAAATTGACATATTTAATTGCATGTCAGTTAATATTTGACCCAAAAGAACATGTAGTAATTTTTCCTGTAATATGGTTTGTTAAAGAGAAAAATAGATAGAGTTGATCACGTCGGACCTATTCCATAGTGGGCTCAGTCAGATAGAAATGATTGTCGGAAGCCTTATTTCGACTTCGACTAGAGCCCAATCGGCCCATGAACAATGGGCACGCAAAAACTAGAACAAGTAATATTGTTGCTGTTAAGGCCGACCGACCATTCAAGCTTTCTGATTCACATATTGTCGACCTCCTTCAAAAACTTTAGATTTGAGGTGAGTATCATGTTCGTTGTTTCAACTGTGTGTGTGTGTCTGTGTGTGTGTGGTGTACTATACACAAACAGAGATTTACATAAATGTGGTATATAAGTATTTTTATTGCTTGAATGTTTCGTCCTTTACGTGTTTGTGGAAATGTCGCTCAGATATTGGTTCAAGAAGGGTCACCGCAATTGTGCTGTAAAATGGTTTCGCAGAAATGCTACCATTGAAAGTGTTCACAGTCTGCGTTCCGAGTCGCTGCCGAGATCCGACCTTGGTACGAGTTGAAGCCTCGATTTCGAAGGCCTTCAGTTCTCGGTCTATATTGAATTGATTTCTAAGGCCTTCAGTGCATCATTAAGGTTAGTGAACTCAAAACTGAATTGATTTCTAATTCTGACAGACTTGGTAAAGTTAGGTTTTTGATCATTATTCATTACCATTTGCCTGATTTTTTTTTTTTTGTAACTGAGTCATTCATTTGGCACATTGATAAAAGCAAAGCCATTGATGTGTGACTAAGACCTTGCTCTGCAACAAGTTCACACCCTCTCTGCTCAAGCATTACCTCTTGAACCCTAAATTTTTAATCACATTTCAAACTCACCCATCAAAATCTTGGGTCCCATTCCTTGACGAACAATTGCATTATCAGGTTCCTCCAAACATGCATCTATCTATCTATCTATAAATATATATATTTGTTCTTCCTTCAAAATTTGGGGATGTGGGATAATTTTTTAGCTTACTCCTCTTCCGTTTGCAATTTATATCATCTTTTATTTTTTTGGCTTGGCTTTAGAGTAGTTGATCAAATTCGTTCTTGTGTGTGTGTGTGTGTTTGCTTGGTTATCCTTTTCTTTTCTTTTCTTTTTTCCCCCTGAAAATATGAGGTACATCTTCAAAGTGCAGTGGGATTTGTTGATTGTATTTTGTTTAGTTTCAACCAGGGGCAATCCCTGCTTCGGATATGCGAAGAATGTGACATTGAAGTGTATTGTGTGCATAGGAAGTATTGATTATTAATGGGTTGTTTACAAGTAAAATTAGGGTTAAAAGATTCTGCTTCCTTTCTCTCTCTCTGTGTATAAGCAATTCAGTAAGGGGATCCTAGTGAGATTGTAGTAGGCTTATTGCATGACCGTCAACTTTGAACGGGACCTTGTTTGAAAAATTGACTTGGAGTCTATTATCGACGGATTTGAGTCTTTAAAGACTCGTTGAGCACAACTTAGATAGATATTTTGCAATCTTTGAATTCAAAATTTATCTAGATTATGTTATTAAAAAAAAAAAAAAAAAAAAAAAAAATTGCTTAAGAAATTATGTTATTAAATTTATGTTTAACTTTAGCCCACCCCATTGACAATTCCTGGATCCGCCCTTGGTTCACAGTTTATCTAGTATTAACCTTTGAAGAGGTTTCAATTAAGTATCAGATTTAGCAAATAATAATTTCGTATCATTGCATGAGGGAGAGCCTTGGCGTAATAGTAAGGTCTCCCCAGACACCGCAATGGCGGGTGCCTCGTGCATTGGATTTTTATATTTTTTTTTCTTAACTCTAGTATCATTCTATCCAAACTATGTTGTTTTCCCTTTAAATCTCAATCAGATGTTGGTCTGGTTCACTGTTGTATGATGGAGTTCTATGTTACACGGACTTTCAAAAGTATGTGAATTACACTTGTTGGGCGCACAATACTTGGGCATGGGTATGCCTGTATGAGATGTGTGTCCTTACACTTTTGGTTTGACATGTATCTAAAAAGCATATCCAAATAGTTCAATTTTATTATATATTGCTTCAAAACGAGTGAAATGTTTATATTAAATGCAATGTTACATAAAGATTATTATTTTACTGTGACATGTGTGAGTATGACGCGTGGGTACATATTTACACCCGACACACGTACCTGACGTATTGTATCAGTCAACAGTTGATTGGTGATCTCTATTGATCAGTTTGGCAGCAATTTGTGCACTTCCAGAAGCTTGGCATTTTTTGGATTAGATTTGGATTCATCGCATGCTATTTACATTTCTTCCAGAAATTGTCTACTTAAAAAGTTGGATGCCTGCTTTAATACTTTGAATTTTCTATAAACAACAGAGACAATTGTGTTCTTATCAGATCAATTCACTTTAGGTTCAAGCATGAATCCTACTCTTTGGTACTTATTGATTACATGTAGTTTGGGTAATTTTCCTGAAGAAGACTTCTCAGATTGTTTTATTTATTTTATTTATTTGTAACTGTGCGCATTATATGTTTTATTTCTCATGCCTCATTTACATTAAATTTGTTTAGCTAAGTGTTAAATATGATTTTTTCAAGTAATAGACTAGCAGATGAAGTACATGAAGCCATTCAACTTGTTCCATGATTTGTTGAAGACAAATGCACTTAAACAAGGGCGTTTGCTTGGTTTGGATGTTGGTGATAAATATGTTGGCTTAGCTGTTTCAGATATTGATAATAAAATTGCATCACCACTAAGGTATGTTACTTCCCTGAATATGTAAAATTTAATAAAGTAAAGTTTCTCTTGTGATGCATTTTCTTCAGCATAACAATGTATATGCGATCTACATAGATTCGAGAATATTTGGATTTGCTCTTTCTTGGCAGTCAGTGGGTGCTTCCTGACAAGTTGGAAAACTTAATCTGCTTGGTGCTTGTGACAAAATAGATAATGTGAATCCCTTGTTTTCCTTCTTCGGAGTTTTGAATAAGGCTCATAATTTTTCATATATATGCAAACACCATAATGCTTTTATTTTTTATTATATATATTTATTTATATTTTTCAAGCTAAAAGTATATCATTTGGTACCAAGCAGATTAACTTTTCCAAAATTAAAGCTGTTCCCAGTCAAACTAAATATATTACCGGTCATTTTATGTAGAGAACAAAGCCAAATTAGAAACAAATCATAATCAATGCAAAATCTCCAACATTTCAATATAGGCAGAAGGTTGAACCAGTGAGTTCAGTGGCACTGTGCTTTTTACCTGTAAAGAGGAAGACAATAGCTTACTTTATTTCGTTTTTTTTTTTTTTTTTTTTTTTTTTTTTTTTTTTTTTTTTTTTTTTTTTCTCCCTCCATCGGCAAGAAACTCACACACCCGTTTGTCCCTATGGGGGCACTCAAACCCTCACCTTCCACTTTGGGAGGTAGACACAGCCTTTGGTGCTTACTCTATTCTTCATTCGCCTATACAATGGAGGCATGCTGAACTGGTGAATTAAGTAGATCAGACTAGTAAATCTTGTGAATGCTTCAAATTGGAAGCTTTCTTGTGGAGCATAAAATAAGTCATAAGATATTTTTACTTGCGCTGATTGAAGTATGAGTTACAAGATATGTTGGGTGTGTATTTTAAATCATGGTGAAAGAAGCCACGAGATAGTTATTGTTCTACATGCAGATTAGATTATTTGTTTGATAATGCTAAATGAAACGTTTTCCATCCAACTTAGTTGTTGGTTTGTGTTAATAACATTATGCTTGTTTAATTATTCATTATTATAAAAGTGAACTATTCTCTCAATTGTGTTTTAGAACTGAAAGGGTTAACCGTCAATCCATTTGCTATGGTGTTTATGCATACCACATCAATGATTATATCCGTTGAATAATCTGGTTTGTTATATTGTCAATGCTTCAGTGTTCTGCTCCGGAAGAAAACAAATATTGATTTAATGGCCATTGATTTTCAGAGTTTGGTGAGTTTGTGTGCTCCATCTTATTTCTTATTCTGAGATCATTTTTCTTCTTTCAAGTTAGGAGATGGAATTTAAATAGAAACAATTGCAAGAAGTACGGCCTGAGATGTTACTTTACAAAAAGGCAACTTAATGACATAGCAAATAATAGAGGTTTAAGTGTTATTAGTGTATGTTTATTGCAATTCCAAGAAGTATGGCCTGCAATGGTCCGTCACATTAATATCTCATCGGTATGGGATAAGCGGCCACGACACTTTGGGTGCTTAATTTGGGACCACATTTTAAGTAGAATCACGTTTAAAGTTCAAGTAATCTGGGTTCTTAAATTATTATCAACCAATGTCTTGTGTTTGCATGCAGATCTCTGAACTTTCTCTGGAGGGCTTCATTTTTGGATACCCTTTTGATAGGCAAAGAAACAGTCCTTATGTGCGTCTTCATCTCTTGAATCATCACTAGCCTCTAATTTACTTCCTAGTCATGAATTTCTTTCTCCTTTTCTGATCAGGCTGTGCAAGTGAAGGTCTTCGTTGATGACCTCTGTAAAACGGGAAAACTTGAAGGTTTGAGGTATACCTTTTGGGATGAGTGCTTCACGTCAAAGGCGAGTTCTTCTTGCTATATTTGAGAATTTTGATATGGGTAAATAATTATCCTTGTTATAGGGGAATAGCTAAGCAAATCAGATTATGAACTCCTGGCAGATATGCTATGAGGCTATGCCAAACTCTCAATTTTCTGACTAAAATTAACAAATGAAATTCTTTTTCATTTTTTTTTTCTTACATGTGTGTGTTGTTGTGTTTTGAAGATATATATGAGGCTCTCAGAAGCCCAGCTTAGGCCTTGCACCCAGTCAGAACAATCTTCTAAAGTTGAATTTAATGATTCTTTGTTAATTAACCATATGTGAACTTGTCCTCACTTTATGACCTCGAAACCTCCCTTTATGATATAAATAACATGGACTCCAATCTTCTAAAGTTGAATTTAATGATTCTTTGTATGATTTACAAAGAATCATATGCGAACCTGTTCTCACTTTAGGACTTCGAAACCTCCCTTTATGATCTAAATATCATGGACTCTTATTGTTTACTAGTTCTATTTTATACTAGTGACAGCAATGACCAATGTTTATAGAGCTAATTATTGTTCACAGAACGTGGAATTATTGTTGAAGCCCTTGAATTTGCACCCAGTGCAGTCGAAGACAATAATTGACAAATTTGCTGCCGTTGGAATTCTCCAGGTAATTGTCTGTCTTATCATGCGTGTGATCAATTTGATATAGATCCCTAGACAAATGTCTTAGTTCTCTTTAGTCTTTACCGTCCTTAATGAAATTAACCTGCTACATCTGGTTGAGGGATGGTTAAACGACAATGAATTCTGAATCAGTTTATTGTGTTTTACATGACATTTGGCACAACAGTATGGAAAATTACCGTATGGAAATATAAAAGTAAGTTAATTGTTGAAATCCACTCATGCCCTTCAAATTATATGTGAAACACAATGTTCTCATTTGCATTAGATATCTGAAGGGCCAAGTAATTTTTGATTCTGTGAGATTGAAGATTAGCAAATGGGACTTTATAATAGAGATCTATATAGGGTTAGTATTTCTTTAATGTTCAAGTTTTTGACATTTCTTCTTTGATTAAGGTCATTTTAAAATATTGAGCATTTTGGAATTTGAACTCCTCTTAACCTTTCCGACACAGAATTTCAATTAATTTTGATTAGATGTTTAAATTTTAAGATTCTGTTTAATGTTACCGAGACTTGAAATCGCGTTGTCCGGACTAGTAATTTCTTGATCGTTGGCAGGGGTACCTGGATTACGCGAACAGGAATCCAAAATTATCAACGGAGTAAGACCTTTCCTAAAATGGAGGCAATTATTTCTATTATCTATAGAAGTTACGAATGTTTTACTTTTTGTATCAAAGGGGATTCAGCTCATCTATAGTATTATAACTCTCATTGTAAATTATTATTTTCAGTTTTTTTCTTTAAACTGAAAGCATATACTTTTTGTTATTATGAATGGCAGTGTTTCAAAGGCGAGGTTGCAACTTGAGAATTCAATACTATCATTTGATTACATGGTACTATCGTATTGATCATTTCAAATTGCTACTGGGGTTTTTAATTTAGGAGTGTATTTTGGATAGTTGTGACTCTGCAACTTTCTAAGACTCTTAAAATTAAGTTATCAAATATTTACTATTAGCTAGCTCGATGCATGAGTTTTATTCATTGCAAAGTTTCTTTTGGAAATTTGTTACACACTTATTACTATTATTTTTAAAATGATATATTATTGCATGCTTCAGTAGAAAACTAACATTTCGCCCTCATTTTTGTGTTGGGTTTCAATTAATTAATTAATTTGTAGACAAGCTACACCAGATGTCTTATTAAATTTCATAATATTTATTGATCTTTAAAAATAAAAAAGCAATAGTTATTAATAAATTTCTTTTTTTAAAGGATTTAGACTCTCTTCATTAGTTTTTGTCTCCAAGCATGCTAAAGTTTACACCCAATTCTTAACATGCATTATCTTCATGTGCAATGCAAGTGCATTTATGTGTGTGTGTGTCTATATATATATATATATATATATAGTATTTACATTATCTTCCGTGCAACGCGCAACCAACAACACTTTGCAATACATAGGGCAAACATAAGGTAAAGTTTACCCATTGATGCATTTACAACTGTCAAACCTAACCCAAAACAAACAAAAGTAGCAATTTGAAGTCCATAAAATCAAATGACCTCTATACCCGATAAAACAAAACCTAAATGTTGTACGTGGTATTAGTGTATCCATTAAAATAATACTCAACAAAAAATTAACACTTGGCTCTGGCCGGTATATGACTCTAATTTGAAAGATGCTGACACATACTTTAATTGCAGTCCATATCCCCACCTTAATTACACATATCCACACCTTAATTAAAAAGATAGTACAATAAAAAATCATCACTTGGATTTGATAACGGTCTCACTAATATGTCCTATATATATGTGTCAAGCCAGATTTTTGATGAAACTGTCAAGTTCGTTCATCCAACAATATATATATGTCCTATATATATGTGTCAAGCCAGATTTTTGATGAAACTGTCAAGTTCGTTCATCCAACAATATATATATATATATATATAACTTATCCATGTCTATACCAGAATCAAGTTGTGAGAGACTTTTACTAAGTAATGAGTTGGAGGTGCCATTGATCCTCCCAATGGAAGAGAAATAAGCCAAATGTGTTTGATCCTTCACTGTCAGTACCACCCACCAGTAAAAGCGAGGTCGGACACCGGCTTCTAGCCGAAAACAAACACTTCCTTGCTTGCTTGGTTATGGTCACAAACAGAGAGTCCTTTCCTTACCTGGTATGTAATTTGCTTGGGACAGCCCTGTTTCCTTGCTTGTTATATAATTCACTTTTATTTGGGTGATAATGGAATGGCTTAAATAGTAAAAACAAGTAATATGATAATTTAAAATTTATAGATAGCCCTACCGCGAGTCGAATAACTATGTCTATTGGGGTATTTAGAGTTCATTTTCACCTTTATAGTTCTTGTACATTATTCTAGAGTGACCATTTTTTAATATTAATCTTTTTTTCCTTTCTAAATATTTAAGATATATATGTACACATTTTTTTTCACATGTCAAAAAAATATATATTTAGATTTTACCGGCCCTTAAATAATATGTTAAGTTTTTCTCTTCTATAAATTCACTGATTATCATAAAAAAAATATATATCCAATTTAGGATGTAAGGAGATGATTGGAGGCACTTTCCAATTTCTAATCTATATATATGGATAACACTTTTTAGTTTTTAGGGCAAATTTTTTTTTTTGAATTAAAGATAAAAATAAATAAATATATATATATATATATATATATTATACATTATTTACATTATCTTATGTGCAACGCACATAGAGTGTTTTCATTTAAAATTGTTAAAGTCTTATTCAAAACAAACAAAATTAACAATTAAATTAATTTTCATTTTAATCAGACAAAAAAGCAAAATACCCCTTTCAATTGTAAAAAATTAACATTTTACTCCTTACAAAAGTGAACAAATTAGTAGTGCAACTATCAGAATTGTACATATTGCCGTGCCCCCGCGCCAATCACTTTCGACACAGATTCGGTCAACAACAATAGCACGTGAGTTTTATTTTTTGACAAATCCATATTTGCCCTTAAATTTGACCATGGTAACCTTTTGCCTATAAAAGAACCCCCACCTCTTTCTCTCTCTAGTACTATTTTTTCTCTCACTATCATTTTCAGCCACACTTCTGTTCATCACCAAGATATACTCACAAGTCACAAATTACACATATTATATAAATATGAGTCAACAGATTACTTATAATTTTGTGTATGTGTGTGTATATGTATGGCTACGCCACCACCGGCCACTCTATTAAAATAAGGTTAGTGTGTCCAAAGGTCTTCAATCTGTTGGAAAATATATATATATATCTAACTAGGTTACCTATCTCTAAACAAATTGGGGGAGCACTTCCATTACGTACAAAATTTTCTAGTTGTAAGGTAAGACTATGAAAAGAGGAATAAACAAATTGGTTTCTCACAATCCTTAACATTTTCTGTTATAATTCAATCTACTACCAATCTGCATTACCCCATATATAAAAAACACAAATAAATACATACATACATATACATATATATATATATGTGTGTATATATATATATACACTCATATTTATTTATATATGTACATAGCCATACATATACACACACATACACAAATCTACTGCCAATCTGTATAACCCAATGTGTATATATATATATATATATATATATATATATATATATAAACATATACACACATATATACACCCACACGTACACATATACACAACCATACATAAAAAGATTGAGAAGGATGAAAATCCAATTGTATTCTGAAACAATGAATGAGGAACAGAAATCAATAAGGTGTAATGACAATAACCTGTTTGTCTATGCTACTAGCAATCCTGAAAAATCAATAAAAGCGAGTGATTGGTTAGGAATATATATATATCAAATGATTTGCAGATATGCAATACCGACAATGGAGAGTGAAATATATTGAAGTAGATTGGTTAAAGTACCGAACTTTGGAAGCAAGGTTTGCTGCAAAACGGTATATGTTTTCTTGAATCGAAAGTAAAAGACTTGATTCTACGAAGGAGAAGTTAGTGTAGTCGAGAGAGACACGGAGCAAATGGACGACGAGAGATGAGGAAGTTTCTTTCTGGCCACCGCCGCCCCTGGCCGGAATTCATTGCATCCGGGTATTCGACCGTCCGGACTCCCTTTTGGGCGTTGAAATTGGGTTATAACAAAACTCGAACCGGTTCGGTGGGAACTAAGGAATCGTGATCTCCACCTGCATCGTCGTATCCCTCATCGAATATCCTATCGCACTAATCATCTTCGCTTTGGTTTTCGCCCTGTGGTTGATTTTCTACTTCTTCCGAGACGATCTGATGATCGTGTTTGGCCATCACGTGAGTGATTGGATTATGAAGGTAGGTCTGGTTATGGGCTCGTTGGTGGCTGTTTGGTTCAACAGAATTATATATAATTCTGTATTTTCTTTATATATGTGCATCTGTATATTAGGTAAGGGGTATTAAGGGTATTTTACTTTCTTTAGTTTTTTTGCCTTTTTAAAATGTTAAATATAATGTGTATTTTTGTAAAGGATAATTTACACATACTTCTCCTATAGTTTGCCATAATTATAAAGACCTTTCCTCATGTTTCAAAAATTACACAGACCTCCCCTAATTGGATGTATATATATATATATATATATATATAAACACTTTGCATCCAATTCGACGGTGCCATAAATTCCCCACTGGAGATTGGACCATAAAATCATCAGGCCGTTGATTATTTTGTTACCCAACAAGACTACTAAATCCTCAAAAATCCGTTGATTATTTTGTTACCCAACAAGACTACTAAATCCTCAAAAATCAAGTTCTAATTTAGAAAATCCTCGAAAATCACAAAATCCCAAAGACCCGACATTGACATGATTCCAAGTTATTACTCTTTCCTTCTCTGTATATATGCATACGCCTCACGTATGATCTTCATTTTGTCCTCTTTCTTTCTTAATGTATATATTTATTATTTTGGTAAATTTCTCTCTGTATACATGCACATTTAGTCCTCAATAGGTGGCAAAAACCCAAACACAAGTAGAAAAAGAAAGATGAGAAAAGAAACCCAAACACAGGTAAAGAGAGAAAGATGAGAAAAGAAAGGTAGAGGAGAGACTAATTGTAGAGAGAAAAAGAGAAGGAACTAAATCTTGTAGAGAGAGAAAGAGTTTGCAACCTCTGCAAATTTTCTAAATCTGTTGAAATCTTGTAGAGTAAATCTACTGAAATCTTATAGAGAGAAAGAATTTGCAACATTAGCAAATTCGCAGATCTTTTCTAGACCATTCACAGATCTTCAGGCCTCCCCAACTAAAGCAAACGTCGGCGTTGCAGAGAGCCTAGAGTTTCAGATGGGTAGTTTAGTAATTTCAGATGCTAAAGAGAGGGTATTTTAGTAATTTTGACAGATCTGTTAGTGTATTTAATGGTCCGTCACACATAATGGAAGTTCGTGTGGGATACTTTCAAAATTAGGGGAGATCTGAGTAATTTTCGAAACAAAAGGGAAGGTCCCTGTAATTATGGCAAACCATAGGGAAAGTTTGTGTAAATTACGCTTTTATAAATGTACAATGACGTTGGCCGGAAATGTGCCGGAAGTGACTAACAGGGGGGAATATGCATGATTCTGATAGTTGTGATACTGACTTGCTTAATTTTGTAGCATAGGGAAAGTTTGTGTAAATTACGCTTTTATAAATGTACAATGACGTTGGCCGGAAATGTGCCGGAAGTGACTAACAGGGGGGAATATGCATGATTCTGATAGTTGTGGTACTGACTTGCTTAATTTTGTAGTTCAGAGGGGTAAAATGCTGATTTTTTATGGTTGAAGGGGGTATTTTGCTTTTTGTCATTTAATAATATCCAATTATAATCTATAAGATAAGATGTAAGGAGGTTATTGGAAGCCCTTTTCAATTTCAAGTCTCTATATATATGGATAACACTTTTTATTTTCAAGACAAAAAAACTATTTTGGATTAAAGATAAAAATGAAAATTTATGTATATATTAGGGTAATGCTATTGTGAGAGCGCGTTCGCAACAGCAACGACGCACTCTCGCATATGAACCGTTGGATTGCAAAGTCTTGAGATTGGTACCGACAAAAATAAAACATACGTTTTTTTAATTTTTTTGGTTTTCTTCCCTCTCATCTCTAACTTTTAGGTTTTTTTCGCTCTCTTCTTTCCTTTTCCGGTCAGTTAATTATCCTCAAGCAACAGAGTTACGAGATGAGGAAGGCCGGTCAACTCCACCGAGTTTTCGCAAAACCCAAATACTCAATTTTGTTTTTGTCTGTTTAAGTCTAAGTCATTACACATATACAAAACACATTCATATGCACACATATAGATTATATTTTCTGGGTTTATGATTTTTTGGGGGAGATCTGTTAAAAAAGGCAGAGATAAAGAAGATTTTGATGATGAATTTTCTTCCCATCCACTTGGCCGTCGTCGAAGAATAGAAACGGAGGCAATCAGAAAGGCAACTTCATCTGCGAGCATGAAGGACTTACAGGCAGGCATAGGACGGCAACAGTTTTCTCCTATCTTTTCTTCGTCGACATTGATGAAGAAGAAAAAAATTTGAAGGGAAAAAGAAAAGAAGAAAGAGAAAAAGAAGTAAAGGAGATACGAGGCTGATAGTTTAAGGGGAGAGGAGAGAGAAGAGAGAAGGGAGACATAAAAAAATAAAAAATATTTTTTTATTCCTAATCTCAAGCATCTTTAATCGGACAGTTTAGATGCAAGCGCGTTATCGCAATAGCATTACCCTATATATTATATACATTATTTGCATTATCTCGCAATAACATTACATTATATATTATATACATTATTTGCATTATCTTTTGTGCAATGCACGTGCAGCATTAGTGCATACTCAAACACTTTGCTCCCAATAGGACAAGCATAAGATAAAAATTATCCATTGATGCATATAAAATTGTTTAAAGTCCAATCCAAAATAAACAAAATTAACAATTAAAAATGCATAAAATTAAATATATGTGTCTCAAATATTAGTGTATCCATTAAAATAAATACCCAACAGAAAACTAACATTTGTCTTAACCATTGGTGTGACTTTAATTCGAAAGATATTGATACAGACTTTAATTACAATTCTCACCCACAACAAATTTATAAATTCAGCTCAATAAAAAATCAACACATAGGTCACCTACGTGACCTCCAAAGATATTCCTTAATTATAATGCGTCAAAAGTGATTTGTTATTTAGTGTCACGTTGTTTTCCACCTTCCCTCTCACTAATCTCTCCTCTAAATACACGTGTCAAACTAGGTTTTTGATGAAACTATTTAACCAATTACTCATTCACCCAACATTTTAGTTATTCACGTCCTCATATATATATATGTGTGTGTGTGTGCGCGCGCGCAATATTATTTTCATGTCTATACCGTTATCAAGTTGTGGGTTGTCGATGCCATTAGTGTTTATACCTTTTCCAAGTAATGGGTTGGCGATGCCACAACGATTTCCGCTTCTATTCGGAAACAAACACTTCTTTCCTTGTTTGATTATAGACAAGGACAGACATTCCCTTTCTCACTTGGTATGTAATTTGTTTGAGACAGACACTCTTTCCTTATTTGGTATGTAATTAACTTTTGTTTTGGTGATAATGAAATGTTTTAAATGGTAAAAAATGGGTAGTAGGATAATTTAAAAAATATAAATAGCTCTATTGAAGGAGGAGGGAGCAAGAGGAGAGCAAAATAGCATGGTCTATGGGGTATTTAGAGTTCATTTCTATCCCCAAAGTTTTTATTATTATTATTATTATTATTATTATAGAGTTACAATTTTTCAATATTAAAGTTTTCTCCTTTCTAGATATCTTAGATATTTATTTGTATAAATTTTATTTTTTTCATGTCATAGAAAAAATTATCTAGATTTTAGTACTAATCGTTAAATAATATGTAAAGTTTTTTCTCTTCTAAAAATTTATAAAAATAGTACATCAATTATTAACATAAATAAAAAATAAAAGTATCAATGTGTCAACACAAATTGGTTCTCATTTTAATAATATTCAACTATATTATATGTGATAAGATGTAAGGAGATAATTTGATGCACTTTCCAATTTCTAGTCTAAATACATGGATAACACTCTTTTATTTTCAGGTCAAAAATTATTTTGGATTAAAGATAAAAATGAAAAGTTGATATATATATATATATATATATATATATATATATATATATATATATATATGGTTTATTTGTATTATCTTCTATGCAATGCCGGTGCAATATTAGTGCATATTTACATACTTCGCTTCCAATAGGACAAGCATAAGGTAAAACTTAACCATTGATGCATTTAAAATTTTTAAAGTTAAATCCGAAACAAACAAAAGTAACAATTAAAAATTCACAAAATTAAATATCTGTGTACCCAATAAAAAATACCGTCAAACATGAGAAAATATTAGTGTATCATTAAATAAGTGTACCCAACAGAAAACTAACACTTACTTTGGCATCAATGTGACTTGAATTCAAAAGATGTTGATACAGATTTTAATTACAATTCTAACTCACAACATATTTATAAAGATAGTCCGATAAAAAATCAACACATGGGTTTATCACCTGCACGACCTCCAAAGATACTGCTTAATTATAATGCATCAGATATACTTTGTTGTTTAGGATCACATTATTTTTCACCCTCCCTCTCATTGATCTCTCCTATAAATATATATGTGTCAAACCAAGTTTTTTATCAAACTTTTCAAGCAATAACTCGTTCACTCAATATTTTAGTTCATCACATTCTCATATATATTCATATTTTTTCCCCCATCTCTCATACTATATATATATTCATGTCTATACCGGAATCAAGTTGTGGGTTGTCGATGCCATCAATGTTTATACCTTTACCAATTAATGAGTTGAGAGTGCTACAGAGTTTAAATCTTTACCAAGTAATGAGTTGGCAGAGCTACTAGGATTTAGACCATTACCAAGTAATGAGTTGGAGGAACTAGCAGTTTACCCATTTACCAAAAAGTAATGGGAGTAGATGGATGGTATAAATGCATAACTAGGACAAGAAATAAAACAAAGATATTTGATCATTCACCGTCAGTCCCATCCACTTGCACCTTGGACATCCGCTTTTGTATGAAAACAAACACTTTCTTGCTTGTTTGATTATGGCTAGGGACAAACAGTCCCTTCCTTACATGGTATGTAATTTGTTTGTGACATATATTATTTCCTTACTTGGAATGTAATTTGTTTGTGACATATAATTGACTTTTGTTTGGGTGATGATATAATTATTTAAATGACAAAAAATAGGTTGTAGGATAATTTACAAAATATAGATAGCTCTATACAAGGAGGAGGGGGGCAAAATAGCCTGGTATGTTGGGATATTTAGAGTTCATTTCCACCTTTATAGTCTTTATTATTATTATTATTATAGAGTTACAATTTTTTAATATTAAAATTTTCTATTGTCTAAATATTTATTTGTACAATTTTTTTTCATATCTTAAAAAAAAAACTATCTATATTTTAATACTGATCGTTAAATAATATGTTAAATTTCTAAAAATTTATAAAATAGTACATCAATGATTCACATAAATAGAAAATAAAAATATTGTCAATCAATTGGTTCTCATTTTAATAATATTCAATTGTATTATATAAAATAAGATGTTTGGAGATGTTTGAGGGACTTTTCAATTTCTAGTCTATATACATGGATAACATTTTTCAGTTTTCAGGACAAAAAAAATATATATTTTGAATTAAAGATGAAAATGAAAAATTGATATATATATATATATATATATATATATATATTATACGTCATTTGTATTATCTTCTGTGCAATACTAGTGCAGTATTAGTGCATACTCAAACACTTCACTCCTAAGGATAACAAAACTGGTAAGCAGGTATCCAACATATAAAACAAATGAACCAAATGTTTTAAAGTTAAAGACTTGGCTGTCTTATTAAATTTGATAATATTTATTCATCTTTTAAAAAGAAAAACGTAATAGTTATATTTTAGGGAGATTGTGAAAAGTATATATTTTGTAATTCGCTAATTTCGTTGTCAAAATAAGTCCAATCGAGTTGTAAAATTTTAGTTCAGAATTTCAAGATTGAAGATCGGATGCGGATTTGAAAAAATTTAAGTATTCATAATTTGATATACTCCGGGAATATGAGAACAATGTTTTAGGAAATTTTGTAAGTGTGTGAGAACACTTAGGAAGTTTTGGAAGTTTTTAAGGGAGAAAATGCATTCTACCCAACTTGAATAGGTTCAAGAATCAAAAAGGAACTTCGAAATTCACTCTGGCCATCTTGAGCTGGTTTAACAAATCCTGAACCGGTTCAAGACTCCCTGATCAGTTTAAAAACTTCAGTTTCCTTATCAATTTTGATTCCTTTTTTGACCAAACTTCTTTCTAAAACCTACGCACGAATTCCACTTGTTTTACAAGTATTATTAGGTCTTCCAAACTTCTATAGAATGCCTTTTTCATTCAATATTGAGTTACGGCTTTTGCATACAAAATTCAGATCTTGAAGAAAATGGGTGAAGCGATCACACTTTGAAGGGGTTAAAACATTCGTGGAGTGTTGTTTGATTTACCTGTAACTCTTCTACAGAGATCAAGAGTAAGCCTGAGGTCGAGGGCTATTAGATGAGGGAGGTACAAAGTCATGGATTGTCAGCGATTGGTTTTTGGTATAACGATAGGGTGTGAGCCTGAATCAAAGTTCAGTGTACTTTGCTTCAAACATAGTGGATCGTTTTGCTTTGGACTGCACAATTCACGAGGTTTTTCCTACAACAATTGATCTATTTTACCAATTGTGATTTCCTCGCTAAAAATCTTGGTATCGTCTCTCAAACTTTATTTACTTTACTTGCACTTTATTTTTGCTTTGAGGGTTTGATTTTAGTTTTATTTCAGTAAAATTAAAAAAAGTAAAAATTGGATAAAGGAGTAAGTTAAATCTATTAACCATCCTTCTAGGTTAATTATCCATATTACATTCCACAACCATTTCGCTGTGCACAACTCACATATCAAAGTCTACATCTAACTATTAACGCACGTTATGTCATCATTTGTGCAACTAAGAGTCGTGTTATGATTTCATGTTCAATTTAATTCAAACAAAAATGGTGATGTGGTATTGTTTTTAATCTTTAGATATATGTTTGAAGTGGAGTTTGACCATCATCTCTCCAAATATACTCATACGTGTTGTGTCATCATTTAATGGATTTTAATTTTGATTATTTTGGCTTACTTTTCGATTTTAGAAAATATTTAAGAGATAGACTAAGAACATCTCTAACCGTCTGTTAAAACATCTTTTTGTGTAAAATTTAAACCGCCACGTATAATGTGTAATTTTTTTATTTTTTATTTTTATTTTTTATCTCTATGAAAATGTTATGATACACGGACATCACCAATGTGTAAAGTTATTGTGTATTTTATACAACACTTTTACACAGCAATATAACCATATTTCATTTCTCCTCACTCTCTTCCATTTCATTAATGAATCAACCCTATATTAAGTAAGTTTGTAAAAGTTATGTGGGATCCTAGTATGACACGTGAGTGGTTGTTATTAGCGGTTAGTATAAAATAATGGTTGGAGCTAAAGACGAGTAGTTTAAAATTTTTGTATAAACACGTCATATTTACACAAAAAATATATATATGTATATACACACAACCGTTGGGATACTCTAAGGACAACAAAACAGATAAGCATAGACCCAACATAAATAACCAAATATTTTAAAGTTAAAACTTAACTGTCTTATTAAATTTGATAATATTTATTAATGTTTACTAAGAAAAAAGTAATAGTTATAATAATTTCATTTTTAATTTCGTTTTGATTAATTGGGTTACTTTTCCGTTTTAAAAAATATTTGAGAAAGATTGAGGGCAACATACAGACAAGCATGGACCCATCACATAAAACACGTGGATCAAATATTTTAAAGTTAAGACTTAGCTGTCTTATAAAATTTGATAATATTATTAATCCCTGAAATAAAAATTTAATTGTTATTAATAATATAAATTTTTATAAGCAAATTTTTAAAAGATTTGGACTCTCTGTATATCTGTTAATTTAATTGTTATTAATAATAGTTAAAAAAAAAATTTAACTGAGAGAGATGAAGGGCAACAAAACGGATAATTATGGACCAAACTTTAAAAATAATAATAATAATAAATAAATAAATAAATTTTCAAGTTAAGACTTAGTTGTCTTATTAAATTTGATGTTATTTATTGATCTTTAAAATGAAAAATTAATATTAATTGTTAATAATTTTATTTTATTTATAAGTAATTTTAAAAATAATTTGGACTCCCTCCATTAATTTTTGTCTTCGGGCATTTTTTCATGTACAATTTAATTTAAGCAAAAATGATGATGTGATAAAAAAATTTAACCGTTAGATACTAAGAAGCACGGATACTTTTCGGAAGGCGTCGTGACGGTATCAAATACGTGTCCAGTCCTGATACGCCTAGAATATACCCGGACACGTGTGATATTCCGGAAAAGTAGTCAATTTTTGTGAGTAAATGTTTAATTTTTGCATACAGTTGGGATACGCGAGGATAATTTTTTAATACGATTGGGATACGCCGATGATACTTTTCAGAGGGTATTTTTAAAAAAATAAAAACTGATGCAAATCATTTTTTTTCCCCTCTATAATGAATGGTTTAAGACTTTTAGGTTATTTGATGTTTAATGTGTTGTGAAATGGAATCTTATGTTTTATTTACTTGCTTCTTTATTTATGAATTTGGTAATTTATTGCATTTAAATTCATAATATTATAGAAATTTATTAGAAATATATATTTTATATATAAAAAATATATGTAATTTTATAAAAAATGTCGTATCTTGCCGTACCTATATCCTGTTTTGCCGTATCCAATTTGAAGCTTGAACTCCAGCATAAAGGAAGGAACTTACAACCACAGTCCTCATATATCGTATTTCTAGAATTTGTCTTAAACTATAGAGCCCATTTTATTTATTATTAGGATTTATATTTATCTAATTCTTTAACAACAATGACACTCTTAACTTCTGTTATATATATTTTTCATTTTTACCTTTTCTTCTCCCATGTTATATAAGAAATGAATTTTAATTTCTTTAATATTTAAATATATTATATTAATTATAAGTATTATTTTCATACTTTTTAATAATAGTAATGATATATAATTTATTAATAGATCACTGTTCGTGTTAGATGGTCATAGAAAATTTTTAAAAAATATTAAAATTTTTTTTTTTTTTTGAATTGTGTCCATTATTATATGTATGCTTCATTTTTTTTTTTTTTATTTGTCAAATTGACTAAACTTATATAGATATACACATTTATTCTCTCCTCGCATGTTATATATGGCATAAATGTTCATTTATTTAATGACTAATTTGTTAATGTACTAAAAATATAGTTAGTATCCCAACTCAAAAATTATAAATAAATTAGTATTTTTTAAAAATTCAGTAAAAATTACTCGTATTAAAAATTATGCTTATGGTATTTATGTAGTAAAAAGATGTGTATTGATGCATTTTGGATTTATGCACAAAAATTAAAAATAATTTACGATTGCTCACTAGGTAAGCTCGATACATGTCGGATTCCAGTATACTGTAAAACACTTTTACACGGTATCATCATTTACACATACCCACGTATATTTTTTCCTTTAATTTCCATATATACTATAATCGTAAACAAAATATCAACAGAAATTTAGTTTACATAAACATATACAGGTATAAATGAAATTTAGACTTGTCTTCTTCTTGATAGCGGCCGACTGGGTTCTTGAATTATTAACAACCAGAGTCCCTGTGTTTGCTTTGCATGCAGATCTCTGAACTTTCTCTGGTGGGCTTCATTTTTGGATAGACAAACAAACAGTCCTTATGTGCGTCCTCATCTCATGAATTGTCAGTCGTCACTAGTCTCTGATTTTCTTCATATTTACGAATTTGTCTCTCCTTTTCTTATCAGGCTGTGAAAGTGAAGCACTCCATTGATGATACGGGAAAACTTGATTCTTAAAAGGTGAGTTCTTCTTTGACAATTTTGATATGATTAAATGTGGGAGTTTTTTTTGGCATTTCTTCTTTGATTTAGGGCCATTTTAAAATATTCAATATGGAATTTCAATTAATTTTGATGATCTATTCAAAGTTTAAGATTCTGTTTTAATGTTGATGAGTAATTATTAGATTTTAAAATTATCCATTTAGAAGTTGAAATCACATTATCAGGATTAGTAATTTCTTGATCTTTGGCAAGGGTACCTGGATTACGTGAACAGACATGGGATCCCCAATTCTAACAGACCTTTCGGTGTAGCACAGAATTAGCAAAGAGCGAAGAATTTCGGAAACTTCTTCTATTACTGTTATAAACAAGAACAGTAAGGGCTAACTTGCAAATTGACGATGAGAGTTGGTTCCTTTTCCAGTCCACTGAAACCCAATCAATTAAGTCATTCCATGAACCATTATAAGCTGGGTAGCCCAATTGATAGAGCCACTCCTCTGATTTGTGTGAGAGTTTAGGTTTGACTACTGATGTTAGGGGTTAGTGGTTTATTGTTGGAGGGGAGAGGGTGTAAGGTTCGAATACGAGAATTCCTAGCAAGCAATTCAATCACTCAGCTAATACGGCACTTGTGATATTTTTTTAAACGGAGCCTAAATATAAAAATAATTTTGTATATAGAATTATTAGGAGTAGCTAGTAGGGTTTAGAATTTTATTGGTATAGTTTACTAGTGACAAAATTATTTTTATGTATTTATTAAAATAAATAATGTTATAAAAAATTAAAACACATTATAAAATAAAAAATGATCGGAAACTATTTATACTTTAATAATATATATACTATTTGTATTGAAAAACTTATGATTATACTGGTAAGAGTTAGAAAGATAACAAAAAAATAAAAAATAAAAAAAGAAAAAGAAGTAGAAGAAGATAAATATATATTTAGGAAAGAGTTAAAAAGAGAATATAATTAAAGAGGGATAAATTTATATTATTAAAAATACATTATAAATAAAAAGATAATTTTAATAATATAGGATTTGTGAAAGAGTTAGAAAGAGAATAGAGTTTTATTTTATTTTTTTATTAAAGATACATTATAAATAATATACTTAAAAACTATTTGTACTTTTAATACCATACTTAGTGTGTTACGTGTGTATCACCAGTTGATAAAGTAACTAGTTACTTCACATCTTAAATCGAAACAAATGAATGGTTTATGGTAAAAAGAAGAAACTGTTACAGCAGTACTCATACTTAATTCCAAAAAATGCTATATAGCTGCATGCTTTACAGGTGGATTGTTGTTCAGAAAATCAACGTTCCATTCCATTTATATATATCACAACAGTTGATAAAAACTAGTTACTTCAGATCTTAAATCGAAACAAATGAATGGTTTATGGTAAAAATAAGAAACTTTTACATCAGTACTCATACTTAATTCCAAAAAATGCCATATCGCTGCATGCTTTTCAGGTGGATTGTTGTTCAGAAAATCAACGCTCTATTCCATTTCCACGTCTGTTTGAGCGATCACATTAAAACTTACTCGTTCACTCTTCCTTTCACTGATCTCTTCTGCATGTTTTACAAGTGGTTTAATGCGTCAATCAAATATAGAGCAGAAAACGAGCACTTCACCCTCGATTTGCACGTCTTGATCACATGTGCACTTTTCTATTCACTCCTCTCACCAATCTCTGGTCTTATATACACATCAAAAAAATTCATCTTCCATTAGGTTTCTCTTCCTGTTCTAATATATATATAATCTATCTATGTCTAAACACGAATTAAGTTCTGTGCCACCGGGGTTTAAACCTTTATCAAAAGTGGATAGATCATTATCTTCCAAATCTTCTCAATATTGGTCTGTTGACCCTCCCAATAATGGCAAACGCCTAACCAGAAAAAGAAATAAGCCGCAAATGTTTGATCCATCACGGCCCATTCACAAACGTTGTAAAGGTCGGCCACCCGGTTCTGGTCGAAAACAGAGAAACCTTGGTATGTAATTGGTTTTATTATCAATAATTTTGTATGCTAGCTCTTGTAATGGGCTTTATTATCAGTAATTTTGTATACTACCTCGTTTCCTAGGACATTAATTCCAAATATGTAATTATTTAATTATTAATAATTTTGTATATTTACTAAGAAATTAATTTATACTATCTCGTTTACTCATAAATGAATTTCAAAGATTGCGGTTCATTCTAAAATTGAAAATAGATTCAATACAATTCAAAAACGAAAAAAAAAAAAATGATCAAAATAGAAATGATTTTCCAATTTTATTCCATAGTGATTCAAAAAGAGTTTCATTTTTGAATGAAGTTCCACGACACGGTTCTTATTATTAATAGTTTACCCAAGAGTTGTTCAACGAATCCGTTGGTTGGAATCACGGTATGGGTAGATGTCACAGATGATGAATCAAAAGTTTTCAATTGAACTTTTTGCTTATCCTCTTATCTTGCAAAAACGGAAACTTAGGTAAATGCTTTATAAACATATGTATAAAAAGAACATATTTCATTTAGCTCTTTTATGCCTACTATAACTAGTTATTTCGGTTTTCTACTAGCGGCTTTAACTATAACCTCGGCTCTATTTATTGGTCTGAGCAAGATACGACTTATTTGAAATTAATTCAATGAACAATTCATAGTATTCTATAGTTACTTACCACGTCAATTGTCAATTCTTGGTTATTGAGATTCAGGGCAATTCGGATTAATATTTAGGAATAGATATTACCTCTTTTTTTTTCCTTTCAAACAAATTGAAATGATTGAAGTTTTTCTATTTGGAATCGTGTTAGGTCTAATTCCTATTACTTTGGCTGGATTATTTGTAACTGCATATTTACAATACAGACGTGGTGATCAGTTGGATCTTTGATAAAGTAAAATCTATTTTTTTTGATTGACCTCCTCCTTTCTTTAATCGACAGGAGGTCAAATTTAGATTGCTGTTCAAATTAGTGAAGCTATTTCAGTCTAATTCGATCTAACAAAAATGGAATCACGCTCTGTAGGATTTGAACCTACGACATCGGGTTTTGGAGACCCACGTTCTACCGAACTGAACTAAGAGCGCGTTCGTATCAGAATAGATAAGACTATAAATAAAAAGATGATTTTTGTAACCCCAATATATTTTGTATGCATATACTATATAGTATCATAAAAATGAAAGATTATGTATGTCCAATTTGAATTGATCTCAATTGATCCTTCGTTACTGCTCAAAGTAGAAGTAATAGGTAGGGATGATAGGATTTGAACCCGTGACATTTTGTACCCAAAACAAACGCGCTACCAAGCTGCGCCACATCCCTTCAATTGGTCTACAGTGTCATTGTAGAGAATTCCTGTCTTGTTTTCCACATCGTTATCTCTATTTCCTCCTTGGTTTCATATAACATATAATAATAGTAAAAGTAAAAGACTTATATACATATGAAATATGGAACCCACCGTAAATGTAAAAATAAATTAATATTTTTCGGGAATGCTCAAGAAGAAAGGGACATATTTTTTTTCGGTTTTAGTTTTTTAAAAAGGGAAAATATTATCTACAGGATCATTGTACATTTCAATTTAAATTAGGGATTCCGTGTACAACTACAAGTGGTCCTTAACTACATATGTATCTGATCATATATGTATTACCATTATGTATTACAATAAAATAAAGAAGGAGGGTTTTCAATGCGAGATCTAAAAACATATCTCTCCGTGGCGCCGGTATTAAGTACTCTATGGTTTGGGGCTTTAGCAGGCCTATTGATAGAGATTAATCGTTTTTTCCCGGATGCGTTGACATTCCCCTTTTTTTCATTCTAGTTATTGACATGGGAAAGAATGACGACAATTAGAGATACAATCAAATATCTGTGACTAACCCCTCTTTTCTCTTTTTTCCCTTTTTTTAGAATAAGGGAGGAAAGAGAAAAAAGAAAATTGGATTCAACATGTGCGACACTCGGGTTCAAGTTCGAATTAAATTAATAATAGAGGTAGAACGAAAAATGCGGGACTAGGACAAGAGTATTATCCAAGATACTTAAATGAAATACTGTACTTGTACTGTGATTCGAAATATAATTTAGAAATCATTGTATTACTTATTATTACTTTATTGATTGCTGCGAAATCTTTCATTATTTGATTTCTAGTTAGTAACTTTTATTTTTTTTCTTTCTTCTTCTTCGTTTCGGACCGAAAACAGAAGGGTTGATTAAATAAAAAATCCAAAGGGAGGTTCATGGCCAAGGGTAAAGATGTCCGAGTAACGGTAATTTTGGAATGTACCAGTTGTGTCCGAAACGGCGTTAATGTTAATAAGGCATCAACGGGCATTTCCAGATATATTACTCAAAAGAATCGACACAATACACCTAATCGATTGGAATTGCGAAAATTCTGTCCCTATTGTCACAAACATACGATTCATGGGGAGATAAAGAAATAAATCGAACCGAGCATCTGTGTGTCACTCTTCAAAGGAAGGGGAAAAATGACATTATATATTATATATACATAACATATTGAAATATAAACAAACCAAATCCTATTTCTTAATTCTAATTCATTTTAGATCCGACCGAAATAGGATATTCGGGATAAGGAATAAACTAAACAAACCATGGATAAATCCAAGCGACCTTTTCTTAAATCCAAGCGATCTTTTCGTAGGCGTTTGCCCCCGATCCAATCGGGGGATCGAATTGATTATAGAAACATGAGTTTAATTAGTCGATTTATTAGTGAACAAGGAAAAATATTATCTAGACGAGTGAATAGATTAACCTTGAAACAACAACGATTAATTACTATTGCTATAAAACAAGCTCGTATTTTATCTTCGTTACCTTTTCTTAATAATGAGAAACAATTTGAAAGAACCGAGTCGACCGCTAGAACTACCGGTCTTAAAACCAAAAATAAATAGGCTTACTCTTTCTTCAATTGAGTTCAAATTCAATTCCAATCCGAACCTCAAAAGCGGATTGATGTTTTGTTCGAAAAATATGCGAATCCAGATTTGATTGTCGTGTCGTAAGAAAAAAAAGAATCGGGAAAAAAGAATAAATCTTTTTTTTATTGAACGTGTTCATTCATTTTGACTACTTTATCATATTTTATCATATTCATTTCTACTCTACCTCCCAGAGTTCATTCTCCGGGGAACTCTGTTTAAACTATTCCGGTGAATTCCGCCCAATCTACTTATTTTATGATCTCATTGGAAATCATATAAAGACAATTCCTATTTAATATAGCGACTTGTGCAAGTATTTTACGATTAAGAAGCACCTGTCTCTTGTACAGATCGTGTATTAATCTACTATAACTATAAGAGACCCCCCCTTCACGAATTCCTGCGTTTATCCGAGTGATCCACAAACGACGAAAATTTCTCTTTTGCCTATCTCTATCCCTATTAGCCGAAACCAAAGCTTTTATTTTCTATTGAGTAATAGTTCGAGTAAGTCTTGAATGAGCCCCCCGAAAGCTTGATGCAAATAAACGAATTTTTGTTCTACGTCTCCGAGCTATATATCCTCGCTTAATTCTGGTCATTGAATAATTGAAACTTTGACGAATAACTAATTGATTTCCTTTCTTTCAGTTATTCTTTTCCCCCTTCCTAGCCTATTAATAACAAAACGGATTTTTCCAATGTATAAAATAAAAATTCCAATGGCTTTGGCTACTATAACCTTCCCGACCACGATTTTTTCTAGGCATTTCACCTAGAAATAATCAATTGTATTCTCCTAGGTATCAAAAATATAGTAAATAAATAAAGTAGTAAATATAAATGGATAAAGAAATAGTGGGTTCCATCGTTTCTATGGTTACTTCTTAAACGGTGAGGCCTTCTCTATACACCGGAGCCCCTTACTTGATTTAATCAATGTTATTGGTAACTTGTACAGTTCACACTCTTTGGCTCTACCCATGAATTATCCAGTACTAGGTCTTTCACAATGAGATCTACCTATACAGTAACGGTATTTAATTATAAAAGTTAGCGGGGTAGCTGACCCTGTGAGTCCGTTCTTGCAAGAGTGGGAACCTAATCTTTCTGTTTTTAAAATTTTAAATAGGATTTTCCCCGCTTAATGAATAACCATTTGTTACCAATGGGGAATTGCTTTTCATTTAAAATAGAGGTGATTGGATTTGCACCAACGGAAACCATAAATTTCATACACAATAGAGGGATACGATAGATTTTTTATTTTTAGATAGCGAATGGAGTTCTTCCAGTCTATCCTATTCATCGGTACTGATCGTTGTTACTGGAAAATTGGTTTTCTTTCCTTTGTCCCAGCCCATGATCTGAACGAGTCGCACATACACCCTAGTACATGTTCCTCGACGCTGAGGGCATCCCCGAAGAGCGGGGGATTTTGTGACATTTCTGATTGGCTGTCTTGTATTTCTAATAAGTTGTTTAATGGTTGGCATGTTGAATCATATACATAATGGGCTGGTTTAGATCGATCCTAACCGGATGATTATGAATTACTTCTTTTGAATAGAATATTAAACCCGGCAAGAAAATCAAATCTTAAATCGTGGATTTGTGTGAAATCTGTGCTATTTTCATTCAACCGCTACAAGATCAACGATTCCATAAGCTTGGGCTTCTGTTGCTGACATAAAAACATCCCTCTCCATGTCTTCAGATACAACCCATAAGGGTTTGCCCGTTCTTTGTACATAAACCCTTGTGAGGGTTTCGCGCAGTTTCAGCAGTTCTTCTGCTTCCAGGATAAATTCTCCCGTTTGTGCCTCATAATAAGCACTCGCAGGTTGATGGATCATTACCCTGATGATATAACATAATAAAAGGTTCTTCTATCTCGCAGAGAAAAGAAAGAAAGATAAAGAATAACAAGAAAAAAAGAAGAAGATAGAATTGAACAACTGTACGGGCATCTTTTGCGCATTGCATACGGCTTTACAATATAGAATTGACCCTTACCCTCCATCGAAAAAAGATAAAAAAATCGGATCTATCAGATCTAGATCGGTAAATGATCAAATTACCACCCTTTTTTTCGGAGAAGTTAAAAAATACTATGATGGTTCCGTTGCTTTATATATTTATTATTATTATTTTGTCTTTGATTTGTCTGTGATTTGTCTGTGATTCAGCAATCCCAAAGTTTCTTTTTGATCTGATCAAATAAAATAAGGAAAAAAGACTCTTCTTTTTTTGATTTTCGCACTCTTTCATAACATAAGTATTGTTAAGAGCCTTCCGGTGTGAAAACAAAAAAGTTTGTGACGCTGAACTGGACTCCCGATAGATAAGATAAAATCAGAAATACTCTTTATCTCATACTACTCTCTCGATACATAATCTAATGTTTTGAAAAAATAATAGAAAAATTTTCTCATATCAATTCGAAGTGCCATGCTATTATTACTTAATATTCAATTTTCATATGGCGAAGGCATAGTCTTCTTTTTTCTCTCAAATAAAAACAAACCTCATTGGCGCCAAGCGTGAGGGAATGCTAGACGTTTGGTAATTTCTCCCCCGACCAGGATAAAAGATCCCATTGAAGCAGCCATTCCCATGCATATTGTATGTACATCTGGTTGCACAAATTGCATAGTATCAAAAATAGCTATTCCGGGTATTACCCATCCGCCAGGAGAGTTTATAAACAAATACAGATCTTTGGTATCATCCTCGATACTGAGATATACCATAAGACCAATAAGTTGATTCGAGATCTCGCTATCAACCTCTTGGCCTAAAAAAAGTAATCTTTCTCGATAAAGTCGGTTGAGTAGGGCAAAAGTGTATCCCTTAGGAACCGTACATGCACCTTTTGACGCATACGGTTCAAAAAAATTGCGAAAAAAACGAATCAATGTGTAGATTCCGGTCCTTTTTCTTTTTTCATAGCGGGTTCTTTTTCACTTCTCCCGAAAGGGCTTCTTTTTCTTTTATTTTTCGATAAAGATGGGTTTTTGTTCCTTTCCTTATAATATAAAAAAGAATTCACTAAACTTACCGAATTAACTTCTCATTGATGTATTATTTCATCGAAATCCAATCCAAATCACGATGTCATTTTCTTGTTCCTGAATGGGCCTCTTCAATCTTTTTAGGTTTATGAGCTACTTCGGGTAAAGATCCGCCCGATTTCTATTTGTACATACAGGACAAATGTTCCCACTACCACTTCTTTTTGCTATGACTCCCCTTTTTTTTCAATTCATTTCATGCTTTCCGCCAAACATTTTATGTATTTCTCTATATATCATTTCTCGATTGATTAAGAGTTTGAGATCACTTCTCTTTCTAAATAGGAATCCTTTATGATCCAAGTAGTAATCATAGATATATTACCAATTGGGTTTTTTCTAAACGGAGCCTGGATATTTCATTTTATTGGTCCAACCAATACAACCATAAATTATTCTAATTGATAATAGTAATCTGAATCCCTCAAAAATACACTTCACGCTCCAACTTTTTGATGATTCAATTAATCTTTCTTGGGCGAAACAGAGGATATCTCGATCGGGGGAGAGAACGGGGAAATTCCATATGGCCCAATATATCTGGCAAGTCGCGCTATACGTCAACCCAAGATGCGTCTTCCTCTCCAGGACTTCGAAAAGGTACTTTTGGAACACCAATAGGCATTAAATGAAAGAAAAAAGAACTAAGTACTATATTTCACTTTGATGTGGAAACGTAACAATTTGTTTATTGTAATAATTTTCCTTTATTCATTCTGTCTTCCTTTATGAATTTTTCTAATTTATGGCTAACCCTTACCCAAACTTTATACAACAAACCAATTTAGTTTCATTAGTTTTCTGATAAGAACAAATTCAATTCTTAACATTTTGTATTAGTGTGTGTTTTAGTGGTTGTTTCAATCAAATATCGAAGAGAAAACCACTTGCATGTTTTCACTTTTCCTTCCCTACACTCTATGTCAAATTACTAATCCAATCCCACCAAAGATCGCCTAAATCTTGTACGGATAGGTCTTGCAAGGGTCTGTCATCGGTTGATCCTTCTACTGGCTAATATACATCACCATGAAGAGGAATAACCACATATATTTTATCTTTCACCGTCTGCATGTCCCAACCACACACAGAGGTCGCCCACCCTGTTGTGGCTGAAATAAATGGCCATGTACTTTGAGTGGTGATGGAATGGTTTAGAGGATAGAAAAGGTAGATGATAATTTAGAAAATATAAATGGCAGGAGGAGAGCATAACATTTATGAAACAAAATTATTTTTATTGCTTGGAACACTTGTTTGTTTTCCATGTAGCAGGACTTTCTGAGGCTGGAATAGCTTGGTCTCCATCAGCAACCGCTCAAAGGATTTAGAGTCCATTTCTACCTTATTATTATTATTATTATTTAAAAAAATTATTCTATAATTACAATTTTTTAATATCTGATATTTGAGATATTTGTGCACATTTTTTACATTATAAAAAAATCTTTCTATATTTTACTAGTCCATAGATAATATGTTAAGTTTTCTATTCTAGAATTTTATAGAATTGTGAATCAGTTTTTAACATAAATAAAATAGAAAAAGAAAAGTATCAACCAGTCAATCTCAAATTGGTTATGTTTTAATATGATTCTATTTTATTATGTAAGATGTAAGGAGATGATTGGCTGAACTTTTGAATTTTAGTGTACATGCATGGAAAACACTTTTTAGAAAGGAAAAAAAAAAAAAAAAAAATCTATGTTGGATTATACCGAAGCAAAAGAAACTATGAAATTAGTGGGGATCTACATGCATGTATTTATTGATAATTTTTCTTTTGTGTTGCTTACCTTGTGTTCGTTACCTGATTTTAGAATAGTATTTGTTATATGACTGCCACAATTCTTTTATTTATTTTTTACAGACTTTATGCTCGATTTTAAATGACAAAAAAAGGCACTTTTGAGGACGACAAATATTTGTCTCCAGCCATGTATATCATGCACCATTTGGTTGACGCTTGCATCAATTATAAATTTATAATTATTAGGCTGACCGTGAAATTAACCAGCTTATTTTAATACTGTTAGACTTAGCATTATTCTTCATTAAATGTAGTTACGTCCAAAAAAAAAATAAAAAGAGTTTCTAATCAGCCATGACTATTAAGTGTTAACTAATGTTTCTTCTAATGTTATACTGATGCAGCATAATAAGTTAGGAGTGATGTACATTTTCTCTTGGGGTCATGTTGTCATTTGGTCCTTTGACTTGTCCTGTTCAGGTTTATTAACACTAGTGATCTAGGATTTTACTCGGTATATATTACTTGTTTTTTGAGGTGTCATTTAAATTTAATGGAGAAGTCATGCTTCAACAAAAGCAATTTGTTAAAATTATTTGGGGGTTTTGTTTTTGAGTGCATGGTGTTTTGCTAAGAGATGTGTTAGACTTTGACACTTTCTGTCTACAAAATTTTGTCTGGGCCATTTTTATTGTGTGTTTAAATAGTTGGTAACTTTTTGCACTTTCACTCTAAATGATTCTAGTTTTGTTTATTCTTTGAATTACTATAAAATTTTCTTATTCCAGATCAAGGTGAAAATAGAATAGGAAAGGAACCTCAAGGTTCAGGGGAATCATTAACCTGGGGTGGGGAAGCAATTCGTGTAAAGATATGGCCCGTCATTCTCCGAAGTAAACAAGATAGCCCTACCATGAAGAGAAAAATCCAGGAAACGACCAACAGTCCGCCATTGCATGAAGCTCAAAATGGCCGTGAAAGAGATGGAAAGAATCAACCAAACGGCATAAGTGAGAGCCATGGTGGCACAACATCAAAATTAGGCACTATTTTCGCGGACCAGAGTCTTGTCCCAATTCTCCATGCAATAATCAAGAAGCATGGGGATATTGTCAAAGATTGCAAACTGAAGTCCGGATACATTCGGACTTGTGTCCTGGAGGCAATTTGCAAGGTTGTTCAAGAACTGCGAAGGATGGAGCTGAGTGAACTGGATAGCGCCCACTTGCATGACTATTGTTGTGCTGTGGAAGATGCTCTAACAATGAAGGTGGATGTGAATTGGCTACGCGAGCGACTTGATGAAATCAAACTGGCGGTGCAATCAAATGTGGAGGCTATGAAATTAACAGATATCCAGACAATGCACATGGATTTGAAGGCTAAGCGCGTGGAAGAGATCGAGCTTATGAAAAAACAACTGCAGAATCTTGAATCCGAAATTGATGCAAAGGAATGTCAATTGGCGGTGGAGACACTAGAGGTTGAGAAGCTGAACACTAGCATTAGAAGCTTGTCTTCTGTGTCCCAGCGGTTCGACGGCAAGTCTTTGATGGACGGGCTTCTTTAGATGCACTTGTATGGTGCCCTCTCTTTCCCTCGCATCAGTAGTTTATTTCTGAATAGTTTTCTTCCATGTTTTCAAGACAATCTGTTGATCCACTCACTTATGTACTTAAAAAGTTCTGGCATGGCATCTCTCTCATCTCTTGGAAACAATTAGATTTTCTTTTGTTTTCATGGGATCAGATTTTGAATTGATGCTATCGTGATATCACAGTGTATCGGAGTTGGTCCAACAGAGATTAATGTATGAACCTGATGTCCACTTTGAGAGCAAGCTTTTCATTTCTATTTTTTTTTTTTTTTTTTGATCCTTCTATTTGTTTTCACAGATTTTATGATCAATTTTAAGTGACAAATAAAGGCACATTTGGAGACCAACAAATGTCTCCAACCTTGTGTCATAACATAGTTGCACGGTATGAAAATGACTTAAATCAATTTGACCCAAGTATAATGGTTATACTTTGGGGTTTTCCGATGTTCCATTTGTCTATTTATTTTTATTTTTAAAAATTTCAGATCATCGATATTATGATACATCAACAAATAAGAAAATAAATATATATCTTTTATAAAAAATAAACATCTTGAGACAAGTCAGCTTAAGACGATAAATACCTCATATGAGTGAGCTATAAGAAGATAAATATTTCTAACAAAGTTGGAGGCAAGTGTTATTTATTCTTTGTGGTTATTCTTTGAGGACAATCGTCAACATATTTTTATTTTTTCTTTTTAGTAAGATCTGCTTGCGATGTTCTAAAGAAGACCTATCCTAGCAAAGAAAAATACGCTATCTTTAAAATATTGCATATAATTATTTTGTGTCTTTTTTTGTAAGATTTGTGGATGTGAATTGTTTTATTTATTTTGAATAAAAAAACCATGTGCCTTTTTGTTTTTCGTAATTTCCTGCGAAGTACTCTTACCTAGCATTGATAGTGCTTTTTCCTTTTATTATTTTGGCATAAAATGTGGTTAATTCCGAGACGCCAATTACCCCATAAAGGGTAAATGTAATAGAGAGTGCTACCATATTTATTAGGGTGATCATGAAATTAACCTTTCTTTTTATTTTTTTTCGTTTATTTGTTTAGAAGGTAAGATCATGTTAAACCTGCATTCTTCCTTATTTAAATACAGTTTGTTTCATCAACGAATTACCCGCATCATTAATAAAATCTACATAGTTTGCTCAAACATTTAACGGATTCACATAAGTAATTGTGTCCATAAGTCATACGATTAATAGTTAAATATTTCGATCCAATGAAATACTTCGATAGACATTGGAGACTTGTAGGGAGAGATTATTTTGATACAGATTAATCACATCTTAATTAATATTATTTTATAATTATTTAAAATATATATTTTTTTTAATCATTAAATTAAATTATTTTTCTGTGATGTTACGTGATAGCACCATCCAGTCTCTCACTTAGCATATATAAGAAGATGGTCCAAAACGAAGAGAGGTAGAACCAATACAACAAAATACGCAGGAAAACACCTCACATCCAAGATCTTTTCGTACGCTTAAGACCTTCACTAAGAGAGTCAATAGTATATTTGTACAGTATCATATTTTTTCTCCATCTGCTTTCATCTCTCACATTTTACCTTAGATCATACTATATTTTATCTGACGCCTCAGTATTTATATTTTATTATTATTTCGAACTCCAGACCCACATTTTGGCGACTCTGCCGTATCCTCGTGTAAATAACTACATCATGGGAGAAGTCCACTAAGGATGCGAAAGAATGGAAGAAAACTCTTGGATCTACTGCTTCACATAGGTGATTTTGCTCCAACCCACGCCCCATCATTCATTTACTTTCTTTATACTAAATTTTTTTTTTTTTTTTAGCCTGACAATAAGAAACAGCTATACGACAGGAAACAAAGACAAGTCAGAAAAAGACAAACAAATCATGAAGCAAAAAAAAAAATTGAAGAACAGGCTCCATATTGTTTAGAAAGAGTCACCGCTCAACAACGGAAACACATTCTTTATACTGATGCATTATCAATTTGCATAAAAGTTTGATTGTCTTTGAAATATCATGCTATCATCTACTTTAAGTCCTACATTTTACATCATTATTTTGGACATTGTTGATACTGCAGTAGTCTAGGAACTTATGTTATATGGACTCGGGTTTAAATATAAGACATGGGTATATATCCATAGCGTTAGACGTGTTCCAATTAAAAGGACATACAAACATCATTAAATATTCATTTTATTAATTATTTTATTTTATTTTGTAAAGTAAAATAATGTTTTATCTAATATAATGTTCAATATAGACATTTAACTTATTTTAAAGTAATAATATAATATAATTGAATAATTAGATATGCTTTTTAAGTATATGTCCAATAAAAAATATCGAACACATATTCCATACATATGTCCGAGAAATACATATCCGACATGAATACTTCACTATTTTTTAAAAGTCCACGTAACAAGCTATCAACATGCTTAGTATATGTTTTTACTCCTATTTTGCCTCTGGTGCACTTTTCCTGTTTATCTTCTCCCTCTTGGTGAATCTTCATTTATCTCATCCCTTATACTTGCAAAATTGATATAATATGAAAATAATATTTATTTTTCAAAGATAATTTCACTCAAACCATTTTGTTTTTTGTTTTTTTGCTTTTGCTAAAAGGAGCTTCATCTCTTTTATTTTATTAACACCTTGTCTCACCAATTCCCCCTTTTTTTTTTTTTTTCTTTCCTTTTCCGGATGTTATTCAAAGCTCTACAAAAAATTAAGAGTAGTGATACTCATACCGAATACTTGTAGTAAATTGTTTAACTGAATAATTTTTAATTGGTTATTTATACTAAATACAACTAAGTGGATGACTCCACTTTCTTATTTATTGTATAATTGCCCAATTAAAATAATAGGTCTGGCAATTCACTGCAACTATTCGGTGCAAGAATTATTTCCCAAAAATTAATATTGGCTACCTATGATTTTGTTTGTGTTAGAAAAAGAATGCTAATATCCATACTTTCTTTTCTTTTTCTTTTTCTTTTTTTCTTTTTTTGTTTTTTTTTTTCTTTTAATCATGGTTTCTCAGTCGCAGTGTCGGTCATAATCGCAGTGTAATGAACTCAAACGAATGTAGGTGTAAACCAATTGTGATCTTGTAAAGGACTTAGATGAATATCGGTGTAAACCGGTTGTGGTCGCAGTGTAACGAACTCAGATGAATATTAATGTAAATCGATCGTACCAATCAATTCGTGAAAGTGTTTAATGATATTAAAAAAAATTACGAATCAAACGAAATAATATACTTTTAACAAACTACTCTTTATTTATATAATACTCCCTTTATTCCCCAAAAGAGATATTCTGTAATGACCTAGTCATTTTCTTCCCTTTCCTTTTTCCTGAAATTTTACGGATGAATTTTTTCCGTTTCATTTTCTTTCTGAGGTTCTGTTTCTCGTCAATTAGTATCATCTCGAGTGCTCAAAAATGGCTTCTGAGACTCTTTCGTGTGGATTGACAATTTCCTTTAAGGACCGAGTCATTTTCACATTTTCACTTTTTGAACACTGTGCACTTTTTCGTCCTTTTCCCTATTTCGTCTTATCTCCGTTGTCACTTTTTGGCACAACCTTACTTTTCATGCTCGGAGTTAGTTTTTGAATTCACGTGTCTTCATCTTGAGTGATTTCCACGAAATACGTATCTTTACTTTTGTAAGAAAGTACTTTGGTTGCTCCCGGTGTCCATAGGGGCATGGGTGCACAGTTCTTTGGAATCTCTTTCTTTTCTTGGGGTATTTTTCGTAAATATATTTTGAAGATATTTATTTCAGGGGTTTCTAAGAAAATATCTTTTGGAAGATATTTTCATTCTGGGGCAGTTTTGCAGTTAACCTTCTTTGTAGGGGCCATTGTGCAATTAACGAAAGTTATTGCAAAATACCTCGTCTGGAGCCTGGATCCTCGTACTCATTTTCACATTTCGTTGAGTCGTGTGCTCATAGGATTTTGTTCTGGTCGTTTTTCTCCAGTTTCAGGGTTTCTGGATCCCGGTTGCCGCTGAACTTGTTTAGGGCATATCTCTCTGGTCGGGACTCGGTTTTTTATGTCGTTTCTTCCGCTGTTCATATTTTCTCATTTTGAACCTTTTTTGTTCACGAAATTTTTCCGTTTGAGCGCGTCTACTCAAAATTCACTTTTCTAGACCCTGCGGGACCCCTTCGGGGCACTTTTTGAGATTTTCTATAAATAGGGGGTCTTAAGTCAAAAAGTCAGATCTCTCTCTCTCCCCTCTCTTCTGGCCGGAATCCATGGTAGCCATGGCTGCCACCTTCTCTCTCCTCCTTTGAACCACTTTTCCTTGGCGAAAAGTCTTCGGCCTTAACATTTAATGCTTCCTTTGGCGATGCGCATTTTTCACTCTTATTAGAACCCATTTCTGACCATTTTTCGAGTTTGGGTTTGAGGTCAAGTTGTAATTTTCATGGGGCTTCCTTGGGATTCTTGTTCACCATGTTGTCCCCGACAAAACCCTTCGGTATCGTCGAATTTGGAGCCGTTTCATTTTGGTAGCTTTTGAGATTTTCATCTTAAATTGAGGTAGGGGGTGTTATAATTTACTTTTCTTGTTATATTGCATGCTATGGATGCTTATGCAACTCGATTACATGCTTTGATATCAAATCTAGAGATTTTATTATTTAATTATCTTGTATAAGATTTGATTTTCCCGATTGTTCATAGCCTTGTTTAAATATGTAGCATGATATTAAATTACCCCTTGACATGATTATTAACATATATTAAATATAGATCATTTGGACAAGTAACGAAGATTTTATTTAATATTTATCTTGGGTAAATATTTAATTCACGTGGCCTAAACTAGTTTGAAATCAATGTGTATTAGCATATTATATTAGGCCCTAGCATGCTCTTCAACATAGGTGAAATTGAGAGTAATCAGAGATATTTTAAAATCTAGATAACATTTAATTATTTGATTAATTAATTTATTCCGAGTGTACTATTCACTCCATTGGAATTCCGACTTGACATTCTTGATGTGCATGCCATATAGTTGCATATATATTAAATCTAGAATATTTGGTTAGGTTTTGAAACATTTCATTTATTATTTTTCTAGTATTAAGGTTTAATACTCATGATCATACCTTGCATGGAATGTACTTGTATCGTGTTCTTAAATCAAGTCTTGGCATGTTGTATAACATACATTAAATTGAGATCATTTGGACAAATTTCAAAATCTAGAGATTTTAATTAACTGAAATAATGAAAATCCATTCAATGGTTTTATGCACTTCATTAAGTTTTTAACCTTATATTCGTGATTTCCTGGATAAGTTCCTTCACGTGTATCAAATTAAGAATAGTCGGATAAGTTTTGAAGCTTATATTTCGTTATTTCCCTTGTATGGAACTTAGCCCACATGGTTATAACTTGCACTTCATGAAGCTTCTAGCTTTTTATCATGTATCTTATACTTGTGGTATATTTACTTCAATGAATTTTTTGTGCTATATATCTTGATTCTAGTCTATATAGGTGCACACTTTGAATTCTTGACATTTCACATGTCATCATAGTTGAGAACTTAGAGCATGACTTGTGTGTTCCAAAATCTTGGTTGTGCATGAAACGTGGTTAATACATTTCTTATATTTTGATACAATCTTGACTTGCATAACTTGTTGATTTTGGCACTTGGGATATCAATTAAGAATTGACATGACTAGGATTTGGTTCTAGTACGGGGGAAATGTCCCTCTACAACTATAGGGCGCACTAGGGGAAAGGTACCTGTAATACCCCTAATTTTAAAAAGGATATTCCTGATATTTAATGGTATTTAATTTATTATTTAAGTGCATTTTATTTGATTATGTGTCATTATTTTTTTTATTAGGTACTTAATTTATTTCTTTTGTGGTGATTTAATTTATTTAAATGATATTTATTTTTAGTTATTTGATTGGAATTACTTGTTAGTGTTTTAATTATTTAATTGGCATTAATGGTTTAAGTGTAATTGGTTTAGTTATTTGATTGGAATTACTTGTTAGTGTTTTAATTATTTAATTGGCATTAATGGTTTAAGTGTAATTGGTTTAATTATTCTATGTGTGTCTTATTTTATGTGTGTCTTATTTGGGTTTAATTGGGTTTACTAATTATTATTTTGTTCAATTAGATTATTTGTTAAGTATTTAATGGTGAATAAGGTAATTAGGTAAATACATCTAACTAGGGTTTTAATTACAGTATAAATTAAAGTTTTATATTATAGCCGTCGTAGGTTTCTACGTTAATTGGATGGGCCGGTTAGGATTGTGAGTTGGACTTAAATGAATCTAGGGTTTAGGAAAACTCTATAAGTATAAGGTAGACGTCTGTGTAGGGTTTTTTTTAAACAAAGCACACGTTTTGTGGAAGTGGAGAAGGAAAAACGCAGTTTTTCACATTCTGCCCAGATTTCATCAAACATCCAATCCCGCTTCGTCCGTGGTCCGATCGAGCTGAATTCTGGAGGAGAGGTTCACAACTCAGTGACGCACAATCTGAACGGTGGAGATCAGAGTTTGACCTCGGGAATAGTGATTCGTACTCGTGAACAGTAACTGGGTCGCACAGGTTTTTCCCATTCTGCCCAGATTTCATCAAACATCCGATTCCACTTCGTCCGTGGTCCGATCGAGCTGAATTTTGGAGGAGAGGTTCATGACTCAGTGACGCACAATCTGAACGGTGCAGATCAGAGTTTGACTTCGGGAACAGTGATTCGTACTCATGAACAGTAACTGGGTCGCACAGGTTTTTTTTCCATTCTGCCCAGATTTCATCAAACATCCGATCCTGCTTCGTCCGTTGTCCGATCGAGCTGAAATTTAGAGGATAGGTTCATGACTCAGTGTCGCACAATCTGAACGGCGGAGATCAGATTTTGAGTTCGGGAATAGTGTTTCGTACTCGTGAACAGTAACCGGGTTTTGGAACTCGCCGGGATTTTTTTAAGAAGACGACGTTGAAACTTTGAACAAAAGTTTCTGAGGCAAGATTCTATCCTTACTCTTTCCCTTAGGCTTCATACTCTTTGCACTCTTAAATGATTTCAGGATTTATGAAGATTAAACCAAACTAAAATGATATCTGTTTTGCTATGAAACTGGTAGTTACAGTAGTGTTGTATGCTTGTTCAACCTAGACTAAGCATGTTTGTGGATGCATTGTGGTTCTGTGGTTCACGTTTTTCCTTACCACTGCTAGTATAAATTATTGGAAGGATGGGTCTAGATGATAGCTATCTTAACTTCTGTAATAGCAACTGTTGGAACTTAAATACTAGGAGGATTTGAGTTTAACACTAGATCGGTTTTGTGGAACACTATAATTTGAGCATGTCTACATACATACTGTGAATATTGTTTTGATGCTTACATTATCACAGTTAGTATCAACTGTGGAGGTTAGGATTTTGTGATACATACTCTACATATCTGTATGTCATTTGTAAGGTGTTAAATGGAAGTTTTAATTAATTCTGTCTTTATATCAGACTAAAGGGAACAACTTAAATTGGGTATGTATATGTTGTTGTTGTGACCCTGTTTATCAATGCTTATTTTATCACTGCTAACATTGAATGTTGGATGTTGGAATTTAGTTGATATATACTTGATTTATTGGTATTATTGACTACTGGAGGATTGGAAAGTAGGCACCGGTATGAGACGGTGGCATACTAAGGATGGGTTTGGTTTTTAAATTAATACCATTACCCACCTACTTGGAATAAGAATGGGATTAACTAAAAGTTAAGTCCCGTGGATTTGTATTGTCATGGCAACTACTTGTTGAGCGGCAATACTAGGGATTTTGGATGGATTTTATATATGTACTGTTATGGTGCCTCGGTATGAGCTTGAGCCTCAGGACCGATGGCTAGGGAGCGTATATGCATCGGGATGTGTAGCTGGCTACGATGGTTGGAGGTGTACCCTGTTTAGGTATAAGTACATATGCCCACTTCGTGTGCGTTTTAACATGTTACCTCTATTCAGGTTGAGACCGGCCTGTAGTCCAGTGAGAGTCCTTTAGTGTGACTATATATATATTTACGGACTATTAGCTATTGTTGAATTGTTTAGGATGTACATGCATATCGGGCCTCTGTTTGGATTGTAGTAGTATAGAACTTGCGCATGGGCCTGACCTACTTCTATTTTTCAGGTACACGACAGTTCCAGACTTAGACGTGTTCTTGCTGAGCAGAGGTCTCTATTCACTCTTCTGACGATGTAGGGCTCTCTCTATAGTTTTATTTCTGGACGTTTATTACATTTGTTCTATCTTCCGTTTGGATGTTTAATAGGGGTCCACTAGAGATGGATTCCCAAGTTGTAAACTGATGGAGTTTTGGAGTTTGGGTTTGATGGATTTTAATAATTATAATATTTTACGGATTCTAATTTTAGTTCCTTCCAGCTTTAATTTCATTTTTTAATTTATTTTGTATTCCGTGTTCATTATAAAATATTAATTGTTTGATATTCCCTCGGGTTTGGGCCTGGGCCTGATCAACCCGTGTCTCGGATCTGAGGGGTATCTCAGTACCCATGGGTTAGTAGCCATAAAGTGATCTCAAGAGTACGGTTTTAATCCGGGCGATATCCGAGTTTCCACATTGGTTGATTTTACACCTTGTCTTTGTCGTGTTATGTGAAATGCACCAATCTTGTTTACTTGCATAGATATTATTCCTTGTTCTTGATTTCATGTATAACACTTATCGTGTAATTAGAATCTTATTTCACTACATAGATATTATGTATTATCTTTGATTCCATATACTTTTCTCGTCTTGTTAATTGGAATATTCTAATCTTGTTTCATTGCATAGATATTATGCCTTACTTTTGGTTTCATGTATAACCCTTGTCATGTTCAATGGAATGCCCCACTCTTGTTTACTTGCATAGATATTATACATTGTCCTTGACTACATGTATTCTTCCTATCGTGTTACCTAGAATGTTCCAATCTTGCTTAATGGTATAGATGTCATGCGTCATCCTTGATTTCATGTGTTCAAGTATCCTTTTGTCGTGTTCCTTGGATAATCCCAACCTTGATTCGTTTCATAAATGTATGTATATTATGATTCTTATTGACGTTGCTCTATGGTAGCTTTGGATAATCCCTGAGTCTCATCTTGACGTAGACGTTAGGTAGCATGATCCTTTTGAACTATTTCATGTCAGTCTAAAAATCTCTAAAGAAATTGAGTCAAGGCATGCTCATTCTCTACGAGTAAACTTGTTTACTCACCCCGAAGTTACTGGGGGTTTTGATCAGGTACAGGATTCAAGCTTCGGAGATTTGCACTAGCCTTTGATGGTTTGGAGATTTGAAGTTTCTTTAAATGCATTCTAGTTCACATGCAAATGTTAGCATGTTTGATTTTTACTTTTAAAGTTGTAATTCATAGTTAGGTCAAAAATATTATTTTTGCCTTGAGACTTGTAACGTGTGTCTCAGCACGCTTTTTGATGTTCATTTCGTGTATATGATATGTGGCCAAGGGCCAAACTTCATTTAAAATTCATGTATATTGAAAAATGTAGAATTCTGCCCTTAATGAGAAAAGTATGAAAATTAGGGTATTAACATGTCATTTTTGCACCGGAGTGTGCATTGTATATGAAATTCAGTATTTGTCATTCATTTACCATGTATGAGGTGTGGCCAAGGGCCAAACACCATTTTGTTTCCACTTTTGTATTTTTATTTCACATATTACATTTTTAGGGCTAAATAATAGAATTCGAGCCTTTAAGGGTTCATTTTCAAATCGGGTGGCGTAACGTGTGTTACGGCACATCCATTAGGACCTATTTCATATGCATGAAGTGTGGCCAAGGGCCAAACGGTAATTTCCAATCATTTGTTAATTTTGGTTTTCAAAATTTCCATTTCAAGTTCATTTTTGCCTTTTTAGTCGTTGGGGGGGTCGAATTTTGCATCGGCCATTTTCAGGAGTCACGGACCATTCCCGCGTGCTCAAAATCACTTATTACGTGTGCGTGCATATTCGTTTCAGCTTAGAAGTGAATCTGGGGTCAAATGCATGCTTGGTGCAAAATTGCATTTTCGCCGTTTTGAGCCAAATCTGATCTAGGGGCATTCTAGACATTTCATAGTAGTTTTTTTTTTGTTTCCGTCTACATGGTCGAGTAGAAAACATGATTTTGAGGGGGGTTTCTTCTTTGTGTTTTTTCCAAAAAGGCCCAGAAAGTCCTCAAAATTGCATTTCAAGTTTGCATTTCAGGTGTAGCCTACAGCAGAACGAGCGCTCCAAAGGCGTACGAGCGCTCGTTGATCGGTTGATCAACTTTACATCAACCTTCGCAATAGCACGAATCATTGTAAAATAGGGCTATTGGTCGAGTAAGTCGAACCACTGGGACTGCGCTAGTCTAAGACAACCTAAGTGTTTAGAGTCATTCTTAGGATGATGAAGGGGTGTTCATAAAGGTTGTGTTTGTTGTCACTTAACTACAAATTCAGAATGCATACAACAATAAATTGAAGGAGATTAAAAGAGAAGATTTAGAGAAGGAAGTCTAGGGAAGTGAATCCATTCCAAACCTCTACACAAGCTAATTATATGATTGATTTGGGGAATTAATGTAGAAATGACCTTGATGAATAATAATTCATGACTACTATATCATCTTCAAGAAATTCAATTAATTAAAATGTAAGAACAACCTATCAAAGCTCCATATGCTTAAATTACCTAAACTATGGTGCAATCCTCAACATGCTCACTAAGCTAGAGATTGTCAAACAAGTAACCAATTGATGAGAGCACATGATAACAAGTCACAAGGTTAATCCATCAAAAGAAATTCTTAAGCAATGAATTAATAAGCTACTCAAAATCATGCCATTAAAACCATTCCATAGTCTTAGCTCCATTGTCACTATGAAACTACAAGCCATACAACCATGAGATTAAATCATCTAAGACAAGAGTATTTAATGCAACATGATCTTTAGAACATTAAAACATCCATTACATTATGTAACATACTCTAGATTATGGAACTAGTCAAATACACATTTCATTCCCCAAAATAAATCAAAAACTAGACATGCTTACAAGGAGGAGTTTCATCACCTCCCTAGATGGAGGTTTAGTAATCCATGGATACAAAAATGGAAGAGGAAGAAGAAGACTCCATCTCCATTTTCGAGCTCCTACTGTAGCACTCAAGAACACCCTCCTCCTTGCTCTCTTCTCTCTCCTCTATCTTGCTAAAGATCAAAGATAGCAAATGTGTGGCCTTTGGTAGCTTTTTATTCTCCAACAACACCCTCTCTCTCTCCTCCAAGGAACACCTCCAACCACTTCATAAAGAAGGAAGATGGCATTGAGGAAACCAATGTGTAAGTGGCTGAAATTGAGCCATTTCCGAGTGCAATCTGCCTGATTTTCGAGCACTCGAAAAGTGATCTCGAGCACTCTAACTTAGTGTAATGTGCAACATGCTCCTCTTGCTCAGCGCTGACCTATTTTGGGAAAACTGTTATAACTTTGTGCCCTGAACTTCGAATGATGATCTGTTTGAAGATTTGGAGAGCTGATTCAGTGCTTTAAAAACTTCATGTTTTGATGAAGACCCAATTCTCAAGTCTGGTTGGTCGAAAATGAAGATCAAGGCAGAATTACATTGCTGCCAGGCAGTTCTGCGTACCTCTGGTAACAAGGCCATAACTCTCTGCTCCGAGCTCTGAATGATAAACCGTTTGAAGATTTGGAAAGCTGATTCAGAGCTCTAAATCTTTCATGTTATGAGGGAAGTCCAGTTCTTGAGTTTACTAGGTCGAAAATGGCGACAAAAGTCAGGATCATTGCTGCCAGAAATTCAGAAATGGCATCCTTTTTGTTCAAAATTCCACAAGGCATCATTTTTGCTTCCTTTTTGCACTTTAACCTGAAAATGCATAAAAACATGCAAATGGAGTTAATCTACATAAAATAATCAGTTAATGGACTTTGTTAATGTACTTTAGGGCGCTTGAATATACAATATTCGGCGCTTATCACACCCCCAAACTTACATTTTGCTAGTCCCTTAGCAAAACTACAATGAAAAACATAATGAAAAGACAACCATGGGCATGCTACTACAAAAATATCATCCATGGTAAAATGAGAAAGATACATAGCTCAAATACAACTTGAAACAGACAAAAACTGGAGATGGGGTCATTAGGAAAACTACCTTGCATATATGAAGCATTGATACAAAAAATGGGAAAAACCATTTCAACATGCATGCATCAACATCATAATCCATATAAATAATTCAATTGTCATCTCTTAAATGGAAATAACTCAAACTCCAGTGAAAGTGAATTGGATTCTCAACATGCGGCTTTTACTTTCTTTTCCAATTCCAAAGCACAAGTTTTCAAATCATTGAATTCCCCTTTAAATGAGGTCCCTAAAGCATGATTTTATTTACAAGACAACCTTTGTTGCTTATTAACAATTTATTTCAACTCATAAGCGAAACATAGAATGGTTATGCAATGCTAAAGTCCCTTAAGCTTTCTAACCAACCTATGTAGCAAGCGTTAGGCCAACAACTCCCAAACCAGATGGCTTTAGGGTGTTAAGTGTAGAGACACTCCAAAGGGCTTAATAGCTCAAGTTCGAAAGGTTACGAACTCTAGCGAACCATGTTTATTACAATTTTTTTTTTGACTGACCGTGCAATGTTAAAGTCCTTTAAGCTTTCTAACCAACCCTTGTAGCAAGCGTTAGGCCAACAACTCCCAAACCAGATGGCTTCAGGGTGTTAAGTGAAGAGACACTCCAAAGGGCTTAATAGCTCAAGTTGGAAAGGCTACGAACGTCAACTGGTCATTTTTTCTTTCTTTCTTTCATTTTTTTTTTTTTTTTTTTTTTTTTTTTTTTAGACAACTTAAATCATGCCAAAGATATTCATCTATTAGGTTCATTAACTCAGATTAACTAGGCCAAGGTCAAGGTTGATTAAGTTGCATGCCTCACAGTTAAGTTTCCAATGTGCATCTGTGCATTGTGAAGCTTATAAGAGTGTAAATCCAGCAAGAATCTAATTGAAACATTTATACAGACTAATTTGAATCTACATGATCATTTCAACTCAATTTTTTCTTTATTTTCAAAAATTTCAATTGCTTCTATACACAAGGTATTAAACATATGTTTCATCTCCGACAAGTGTCAAGTTATACTATCATGGCTTAGCAAAAATTATAAAACCAAAAATATGCCAAGAATGCTTTGATGCACCCCCAAACTTAAACTACACAGTGTCCTCAATGTGGGACATGGATGTAAGTTAGAGACAAAAATGACAAAGAGTATAAAAAGGAACAACAATACCCAGGGGGAGGAAACGACATTTTGATACAAAAACCCCCAAACTTGAATTGGACTGCGCAACCTGGAGAGTATCACGAAGAACAAAAAGAAACAACCACAAACAGTATTAATAGCACAAGCATAAATACAGAAAAAGAATGTACTGAAAGTTTAACAGAACAGAATGAATTTGCATTGCAAAAAGAGTTTACATGATTACAAAAAGAGCTGTACAGGGATCATGTCGACTAGAGCAACCTATACATAGCAAATTCTTACAGTTCAAAAGGAAAACAAAAGATACAAGAGAAATAGTTACATATGAAACAAAAAGATAAGGTCCACACTCGCAACAAGCTATGGTCCAGAGGGTAAACGGGCGAGGATGGAATGGAGGAGAGATTGAGTCTTACGCCGTTCAGCGGAAGCCAAACGACGGTCCTCAGCTGCGACACGACGGTCTTCAGCAGCAAGACGACGATCTTCTTCGGCACGTGAAGAAGTCTCACACAGAGTCTGAGTGCACGCGAACAAAGAATTCTCAAAACGATCCAGTCGCTCATGAATACCGGCAATGCTAGCTCGGATGAAAGCCTGGTCCTGGTGAGAGTCGACCGGAGGCTCTACCCTTGCAGCGGCTGCTGCAGTGGAAGCATCCTCAGAAGGAGGAGGAGCGTGGATGAACAGGAAAGCAGGAGGCTGAAGGGTACTAGAATGGCTAAGAACATTTATCCACCGGCGCTGGGTAAAAATTTTAATCTTTTTGCCTTTTGGTTCATGGGGAGGAACAACGAAACCCTTGTGCTGAAGGAGCCGAGTGATGAAAAACGGCAAAGGCAATTTCCGATTTTTAACGCGCGGAACCCGTGTATTATGAGCATCATGCCAAAACTTCATAAATGTGGTCCAAATGAGCTCTGGGATGGAGAACCATTGGCCTTGGTCCATGGCATATAAGGCTTGCAGAAGGAGGCCCCGACGCTCGGTGCTATGCACCAAAAGGCAGACATTGTGCTTGAAGACAGTGTCAATGAACCATAGGCGTTTTGGAAGATTGGTTTTGCGGATAAAAGACCGGGGCCTAGTAGGATCGTCAATAGTGCAAATGGCAGCGGCAATCTGCTCCACAGTTAATGTATCCGGCTCCTCATATAAAGGGAGATTTTCACGATTGACAATGTCATCGGGGCACTCAATGGGGCAACCAGAAACCTGAATGATGTCAGTCATAGTGAAAGCATAGGTGGTGCCATCAATAGATGTAGTGAGAGAAATGGGTGGCTCTTCAGGGCATTGGAGATTCTGGTAGAAGAGGCGCACTACACGGGGGTAGGCAACCCTGGTAAGGGGTACGCAGATGTGTTGCAGACGCCGGTTAGTCAATTCAGCTACAGCCCACGAAGTTGTGGGTAGAATGTCAAAGGCATCCGTGAGCGAAAATGAGAGTTCGTAGTTGAGTTGTTTGCGATCCCAAGGATCACGTGGTCGCTCACGAGTGACAGCACGGGCACCCGAAGAGGGTCTAGGAGGGCGAGAAGGACCGGCACGAGATATTTAGAGAGGTGGACTTGGTTGAGGAATTTCAGCGAACACCTGGCGTGCACCACAAAAAGGAGAAGGTGAAAATGAGTGGGGTGGAGGATGAAACCCAAAAATTTTTGGCCCTGCAATTGTAATAACGACTCCCAAACAATCACAAATCTCCATTGCATGCAAGCCCATCCTCCATTGATACCAAAAATGTGAAAGAGAAAGAGAAGGAAGAAACTTACCCCACAATGGAGAACCAAAGGCCCTGTGTGCATGGGATAAATGGTGGGGATGGGTGGGAGGTGGGTGATGGTGCTTGGGTTAGAGGAGAGTGGGGAAAAAGGTGGAGGAGGTGAAGTTGGGTTTGCATGGGGTGGTGAGGTTTGAGGGTGGTTTAGTTGTGGAGTTGATGGAAGAGAGGGAGTTGGCAGCCGAGGAGGGGAGTTGAGGTTGAGTGAGATTGGTGGGGCGTTGGGGTTTTTAAAAGAGAGGGGGTAAGCTTGGTTCGAGCACTCGAAGTTGGACTTCGAGTGCTCGAAATATGGGCAGAGAGTTGGGAGCCGAGGGGTGAGAGGACTCAAGCAGTTGTGAGCACTCGAAGCTTGGGTTCGAGTGCTCGAAAATTTGGCAGAGAAGGTTTGGTGTGGGTTGGTGTGGTGGGTTAGGGTGGTGAGCTTGATGGGGTGAGGTGGTGTGTTGGTTTTGTAGTTGGTGTGGGTTGGGGTTGAGAGGGGGTTCGAGCAAGGGAAGGTGGAAGTGGGGTAAGTGGTTTGCATGCATGCATGCATGGAGCTTGCATGCATGCAAGGATGCCTTGGGTGGTGAAGTTTGAGGGTGGTTTGGATGGTTGGATGATGGTGTGAGGTGATGGAGCATGCATGGGTTGCATGCTGGGGTGGGGAGGTGTGGTTGGAGGTTGTTTGGTGGGTGTGCATGCATGGGCTTGGATGCATGGTGGTTAAGTTTGGAGGAAGGAAGTTGGTGGTTTTGCTGCAGACAAGGCTGCATGGTGTGTGGGTGGGTTTTGTGTGGTGTGTGAGGTTGGGGAGGTGGTGAGTTGGGAGGGCTGCGTGGGTGTGCATGGGAAGGTAGGTTGGTGTGGGGAGTTGTTTGCATGGTTGTGGGGTGGTGGGTTTGTGGTTTGCATGCATGCATGCATGGAGCTTGCATGCATGCAAGGATGAGAGAGATGAGGATGGTGTGGTTGAAGTTGGTGGGGAGAAGGGGGAAACTGAGAGCATGGGAGTGGGAAGGTTGGTGTTGCTGGAGAGTGCATGGTGCACTCGGCAGGTGGTTGCATGGGAAGGGTTGTGGAAGCATGCATGGATGTCTTGGGGTTGGCTATTGAGAGAGAAAGAAGGTGGAGTTCGAGCACTCTAGAGAGGCTTGGCGAGTGCTCGAACTGAGAGCAGTGAGGTGGTTGTTTGGTGCAAGCAATGTCGAGCACTCTAAATGGGAGCTTAGAGTGCTCGAAATGAAGCCAGAGAGGTCGAGGAAAAAGGCAAGGAAGCTCGAGCACTCCAAATTGGAGTTGGAGTGCTCGAAAGTGGGTCAGTAGGCTCAGAATGGTATGGTTTAAAAGAGGTTGTGAGCTTGAGCAATCGGGGCTTGGGTAGGAGGATGAAACTGGTTCTTGAAACCATTGAACCATGGAGGGACAGTGAGCATGCCAGTGAGCAAATAACTACAGTGGCATGCCATGCAACATTGAGTCCGATGCATGCAAGGGGTTAAGGCATGCAAGAAATTCTACATGGAATTTGCATGCATGCATGAAGGCAATGCATGCATTGAGAGCTGAATGCAGGCAACAGGATGCATGAATGCAATGCATGTAAGAAAACTGTGAACTGTAACCTTAAAAATTGGTGTTAGTATTAATATTATTAACAACAATAATAATAATAGTAAGTTGGTGTAAAATAATAAGTAATATTATTATTATTATTATTATTATTATTTTTTATTTATTTTTTTGAAAATTTTCATGTCAGTCCTAAATTCAAGTCGTGCATGGAAAATTTGAAACTTGGCACATTGTTCCAATCCAATGCATGGATGGATAATTTGTCAAACTTTGCAATATCTTGCTAATGCATTGATCAAATTGGAAAAAAAATTTCAAACTTTGCACTTCCCACAATGCATGGATGAGTTTAAGAACATTTCAACAATGCATTGAAGATGAGAGGTTATGCATGTGAGGGCCATGTCGGGAGTCCGAGAAAATTGCCTGATAGAGCCGGAAACTTCCGGGAATGAAAACAAGAGTTGAGAAGGTCTAAGAAGCCAGTCTTAAAAATGTGGAACACAACTTAAGATAGTTCCAGAGAAAGTTAAATTTTGGCATTTCTACCCCGTTTCCCAGAAAATTGGCGAGGCACGAGCAATTTCAAGGAGAAGGAAGCTTAGAAATTGAAAGAATTGCTTCCCTTGCTTTGTTAAATTTACTGTCGATAGCTAGACAAAGCTAGAGCAGGCACTAATCCTCATAAATTGGATCCGTCAAGAGGACTTCCTCAACTTTTCAGGTTAGAATTGTGCCGTCAATGCAAGGCTTAAGCCTTTGGCCATTTACCTTGAAGAGTGATCCACTTGCCGGATCATGAAGTTCGATTGCTCCATGAGGAAAGACGGTAGTGACAATGTATGGACCATCCCATCTTGACCGGAGTTTACCGGGAAAGAGTTTCAAGCGGGAATTGAAAAGCCAGACCTTTTGTCCCGGGGCAAAAGACTTTTTGACGATATGTTTGTCATGAAAAGCTTTAGTCTTTACCTTATAAATTTTTGCGCTTTCATACGCGTCATTACGCAATTCCTCAAGTTCATTTAATTGCAACGCACGATTAGAGCCGGCTTGTTTGAGATCAAAATTGAACCTTTTTATAGCCCAATAAGCACGGTGCTCTAATTCTACCGGGAGATGACATGCTTTGCCAAAGACAAGTCGATATGGTGACATGCCAATGGGTGTCTTATAAGCTGTTCGGTAAGCCCAAAGCGCATCGTTTAGCCTTACTGACCAATCTTTGCGGTCCGGTCTAACCGTTTTTTCCAAAATGTGCTTAATCTCCCGGTTAGAAATCTCTACTTGACCACTCGTTTGAGGGTGGTAAGGTGTAGCAACCTTATGAATGATGGAATACCTAACAAGGACGGATTTTAGATAACGATTTCGGAAATGAGATCCGCCATCACTAATGATTGCTCGGGGCGTACCAAAACGACTAAAGATGTGAGACTGAATGAAATGGATCACGACTTTATGATCATCGGTTTTGGTAGCCGTGGCTTCGACCCATTTAGACACGTAATCCACTGCTACAAGGATGTACTCATAACCATAAGAAGATGGAAATGGTCCCATGAAGTCAATCCCCCACACATCAAAAATTTCAACAATTAAAATGTTGGTGAGGGGCATCATGTCTCTTCGGGACATGGATCTAAGTTTTTGACATCGTTCACACGATTTGCAAAAATTGTATGCATCCCGAAACAAGGTAGGACAAAAGAATCCGCTTTGAAGGACTTTGTTAGCGGTCTTTTTGGCACTGAAATGGCCTCCACAAGCAAGAGTATGGCAAAAATTTAAAATGCTTGTGGCCTCGGTTTCAGGAATACATCGCCGGATGATTTGGTCCGGGCAATACTTGAATAGTTCCGGATCTTCCCAAAAGAAATGCTTGACTTGGGAGAAAAACCGGTCCCTCTCTTGTTTGGACCAATGAGCTGGAATTTTGCCAACCGCAAGATAATTGACAATATCCGCAAACCATGGAAGAGTAGAATGTGAAACTTGAAGAAGTTGCTCATCCGGAAAGGAATCACGGATGGCTGCGAATTCTGAAGATTTCTCAATAAGTAAGCGAGAGAGATGATCGGCGACAACATTGTCGGTCCCTTTTTTGTCCCGGATGTCAATGTCAAACTCTTGAAATAAGAGGATCCATCGAATTAAACGGGGTTTTGTCTCTTTTTTCGCTAACAAATGCCTAAGAGCGGCATGATCTGAAAAGATGATGACCTTGGCGCCAAGAAGATAAGAGCAAAATTTATCCAAGGCGTACACCACAGCTAGCAATTCTTTTTCAGTGGTGGTGTAGTTCAATTGGGCATCGCAGAGAGTTTTGCTAGCATAATAAATGACATGCGGAAGTTTATCCACACGTTGGCCCAAAACCGCCCCTAATGCATAGTCGGATGCATCACACATGATCTCAAAGGGAAGAGACCAATTAGGGGGTTTCATGATCGGGGCAGAGGAGAGGAGAATGCGAAGTTTGATGAAAGCTTCCATGCAAGCGTCATCAAAATTGAACGGAACATCCTTGGCTAAGAGATTACACAAGGGCCGTGAGATTTTGCTAAAATCTTTGATGAAGCGACGATAGAATCCGGCATGGCCAAGAAAAGAACGGATTTGACGGACGGAATTCGGAGGAGGAAGATTAGAGATTAACTCAACTTTTGCCTTGTCTACCTCGATTCCCCGCTTAGAAATGACATGTCCTAAAACAATGCCTTCTTGGACCATAAAGTGGCTTTTCTCCCAACTTAGAATGAGATTCGTCTCTTTGCATCTTTGGAGCACAAGATATAAATTTTTGAGACACGAGTCAAAGGAAGAGCCAAATACGAAAAAATCGTCCATGAAAACTTCCAAGAACCTTTTAACCATATCGGAGAATATGGACATCATGCACCTTTGGAACGTTGCCGGTGCATTGCATAGACCAAAAGGCATGCGTCGATAGGCAAAAGTACCAAAGGGACATATGAATGTTGTTTTCTCTTGATCTTGGGGGGCGATTGCCACTTGGTTATAGCCGGAATAACCATCAAGAAAACAATAGAAGCTTTGGCCGGCTAACCTTTCTAGGATTTGATCAATAAATGGGAGTGGGAAATGATCCTTCCTAGTTGATGAGTTAAGTTTACGATAGTCAATGCACACACGCCACCCGGTGGTGGTTCGTTGTGGCACGAGCTCGCCCGCTGAATTTTCAACAACGGTGAGCCCGGATTTCTTGGGGACAACTTGTGTGGGGCTCACCCACTTGCTATCAGAGAGAGGATAGATGATTCCCGCATCTAGCAATTTGATCACCTCTTTCATGACCACTTCCTTCATGTTTGGATTTAACCGGTGCTGGACCTCTCTAGTAGGCTTTGCGTCATCCTCCATATAAATGCGGTGCATACAAATGGAGGGGTCAATTCCTTTCAAATCTGCCACTGTCCAACCAACTCTTGGAGCACCGCTAAAAGGTTGGTCTCTTGGTCGTTTTGAAGGTCCGAGGCAATAATGACCGGAAGGGTTTGCTTTGGACCAAGGAACACATACTTGAGATGGGCCGGGAGCGGCTTAAGCTCAAGGTGTGGCGGAGATAGCAATGATGGGACAGGAGGAGTGGTGGAAAGTTGGGGAAGTGGTTCTTTTGGAATTTTCCAAGGAGGTACGTCCATGACAGCATTGATATCAAGCAAGGAATTGACTTCTTGAATGGCCTGATCGACATCAAAAATTAAGAAGTCAAAATGGGACATGCAAGTTTCAAGAGGATCTTTGCCTAGAATGAAGGGGAGAGATTCTTCGACCACTTCATCAATGACATCCACAAGAAAACAATCATCCTCATTGGAGGGATGTTGAGTTACATGAAAGATGTGGAGTTTGACTTGCATGTTTCCAAAAGCGATGTCCATCACCCCGGTTCGACAATTAATTGATGCATTAGCCGTGGCTAAAAATGGCCTACCAAGGATCACGAGAATGTGCTTTTTTGGGTCATGGACCGGTTCCGTATCAAGAACCACAAAATCTAATGGGAAGTAGAATTTGTCCACTTTGATGATAACGTCCTCGAGAATACCTCGTGGATGCTTGACCGATCTATCGGCAAGCTGCAAAACCACGGAAGTCGGCTTAAGATCTCCCAAACCAAGTTGTAGGTAGACTGAGTATGGAATTAAATTCACACTAGCTCCTAAGTCAAGGAGGGCCCTCTCGATTTTTCTGTCACCAATGACGCAAGAGATTGTGGGGGCACCCGGATCCTTATACTTCGGGGGAGTGCTGTGCTGAATGATAGCACTAACATTTTCAGTCAACCTCACTTTTTTTAGCAAATGATTTTTAGAAGTGCGCTTTTGAGTGCACAAATCTTTGAGAAATTTTGCGTAAGGAGGGATTTGCTTGATAGCATCCAAGAGGGGCAAGTTAATCTTCACTTGCTTGAAAACTTCCCACATGTCTTGAATTTTACAATTCTTGTTCCCAAAATGTGTCGACTCTTGAAGACGTTGAGGAAACGGAGCTTTTGGCTCATAAGTAGTTTCCACATTTGGGGTGACATGTGTGGGATTTCCGTGAATGGTATTTGGACAAGAATTTGGATTAGAAGAGCTTGAATTTGGATTTTTCAAAGGAGAAACTTCCTCACTTTTGTCACCATCGACCTTGTTGTCAACCACTCTACCACTCCGAAGGGTGGTGATAGCTTGAACTTGTTCATGAGTCGGCCCACTCGGAGGAGGGGTTTCCTCAATCACATGCATTCCTCTAGGATTTTCAAAAGGTTGAGAGGGAAGCTTGCCCTTGTCCTTTTGAAGCAATTGATTCACCGAGTTAGCTATTTGGCCCACTTGATTTTCGAGATTAGCTATGGATTGAGTATGAGAGTGAACCATTTGGAGAGTAAGCTACAAGGATGTCAAGAGTTGCTTGTTGGCATCCATTATTTGCTTATTTAATGATTCCATCATTTGCTTGTTTGCAGCTACTATCTCGTCAGTTGGACACACAGGAGGTTGATTGGAGACATTTGGATTGTAAGGAGGACGGTAGCTTGAAGAGGCTTGGAAAGGTCTACCTTGAAATTGAGAAGAGGGTTGATTTTGTCGCTCTTGGTTTTGGAAATGGGAATTTTGTGGGGCTTGTTGCCGCCACGAGAAATTCGGATGATCTCGCCAACCCGGATTGTAGGTGTTGGAATTTGGATTGTTCCCGGGCCGCGAGAACATGGCATTAGCTTGCTCTTGGTTGGGATTGGGAAATTGCTCCGGTGTGGGGCAATCTTCCGAGAGATGGAATGGACTAGTGCATGAAGCACAAACTGAACTTGCCGAATTTTGAGACAATGAAGGAGGAAGATGTGGTGCCATCAATTGGTAGAATTTATGAGCGATGGCATCCACTTGAGATGATTCCTCCCTTATTGACTTTGGTTGACAAGGGTTGGTGTTGTTTGGAGTAGTTGCGGTCGGAGCCCTACGAGAATTGTGTTGAAGTGAATTTTCACTCAAATTCTCAAGTAAGGTCCAAGCCTCATCCGCATTCTTGGACATGAACATCCCACCACAAGAAGAATCAACCATGAATCTATGGGTTTCGGTCAAGCCAGCATAGAAAGCTTGCACTAATTGCCATTTTGGGATCAAATGATGAGGGCATTTTCGAAGAAGATCTTGTAGCCTTTCCCAAGTCTCGTGGAGTTGTTCTCCATCAACTTGAGAAAAACTTAGAATGGAACGCCTCATCTGGTTGGTTTTACTCACCAGATAATACTTCTTAAGAAATTCTTATTGCAATTGAGCCCAAGAAGTAATAGAGTTGGGAGCGAGGGAGTTCAACCAATATTTTGCCCTATCCTTTAGGGAGAATGGGAAAAGATGGAGATGAAGTGCATTGTCCGAAAAACCTCTCAACCGGATGGTCGAACAGATTTCAAGGAACTCATCAAGATGCTTATATGGATCTTCATTATCAAAGCCATGAAATGATGGAAGCATTTGAATGGTACTAGACTTGATCTCATATTGAGCTGCATCGATGTTTGGCATCACTATACAAGAAGGAGAAGCATAGGTGGTAGGAATGAAATGATCTCTAAGAGTCATTGGTTCTACATTAGGAATTTCAGCCCTTTCATTCCCCGGATTTCCTACGTTATCCCCCATTATATTGAATTCAGTTTCAAGGTCCCTTGTAAGAGTGGGTTCCCTAAGGTTTCGTCTAAGAGTTCTTTCAAGTGAATTTATATCAATAGGCGAGTCAAGTGTGGGTAGAGAGAGTGACCTACGGCCAAACATCAACAATTCACAACAACATCATCACAGCAAATCTTTGTCATCAGCTCCACATACGATGTTCCCTTTCTCCTCAATTATCAAGACAGAAAATAAATGGCCACGACAAGGACCGATGCTTGGAATTGAAAATACACAATTGAAGTAGCCTCGACAAGGGCTTGCAATTTATCTACTTCTAAGCTTAACACATGCACGATATTCACAATTTGAAACTAGAAGTCACGAGACTTACCTGGGGTCCTCTAGACTTACAACTTGCTAGCAATCCCACGGCGAGCTTCGAGTCCCTAGAATCTTACAACACGAAGATGATCAAAACACACAAGGAATATTCACAAGACACAATATGCACAATCAAACTAAATTTAACCCTAAACTTTGGTTACTAAACCGTTTGCAAGTCCCCGGCAACGGCGCCAAAAATTGATCGGTTGATCAACTATACATCAACCTTCGCAATAGCACGAATCATTGTAAAATAGGGCTATTGGTCGGGTAAGTCGAACCACTGGGACTGCGCTAGTCTAAGGCAACCTAAGTGTTTAGAGTCATTCTTAGGATGATGAAGGGGTGTTCATAGAGGTTGTGTTTGTTGTCACTTAACTACAAATTCAGAATGCATACAACAATAAATTGAAGGAGATTAAAAGAGAAGATTTAGAGAAGGAAGTCTAGCGAAGTGAATCCACTCCAAACCTCTACACAAGCTAATTATATGATTGATTTGGGGAATTAATGTAGAAATGACCTTGATGAATAGCAATTCATGACTACTATATCATCTTCAAGAAATTCAATTAATTAAAATGTAAGAACAACCTATCAAAGCTCCACATGCTTAAATTACCTAAACTATGGTGCAATCCTCAACATGCTCACTAAGCTAGAGATTGTCAAACAAGTAACCAATTGATGAGAGCACATGATAACAAGTCACAAGGTTAATCCATCAAAAAAAATTCTTAAGCAATGAATTAACAAGCTACTCAAAATCATGCCATTAAAACCATTCCATAGTCATAGCTCCATTGTCACTATGAAACTACAAGCCATACAACCATGAGATTAAATCATCTAAGACAAGAGTATTTAATGCAACATGATCTTTAGAACATTAAAACATCCATTACATTATGTAACATGCTCTAGATTATGGAACTAGTCAAATACACATTTCATTCCCCAAAATAAATCAAAAACTAGACATACTTACAAGGAGGAGTTTCATCACCTCCCTAGATGGAGGTTTAGTTATCCATGGATACAAAAATGGAAGAGGAAGAAGAAGACTCCATCTCCATTTTCGAGCTCCTACTGTAGCACTCAAGAACACCCTCCTCCTTGCTCTCTTCTCTCTCCTCTATCTTGCTAAAGATCAAAGATAGCAAATGTGTGGCCTTTGGTAGCTTTTTATTCTCCAACAACACCCTCTCTCTCTCCTCCAAGGAACACCTCCAACCACTTCATAAAGAAGGAAGATGGCATTGAGGAAACCAATGTGCAAGTGGCTGAAATTGAGCCATTTCCGAGTGCAATCTGCCTGATTTTCGAGCACTCGAAAAGTGATCTCGAGCACTCTAACTTAGTGTAATGTGCAACATGCTCCTCTTGCTCAGCGCTGACCTATTTTGGGAAAACTGCTATAACTTTATGCCCCAAACTCCGAATGATGATCTGTTTGAAGATTTGGAGATCTGATTCAGTGCTTTAAAAACTTCATGCTTTGATAAAGACCCAATTCTCAAGTCTGGTTGGTCGAAAATGAAGATCAAGGCAGAATTGCATTGCTGCCAGGCAGTTCTGCGCACCTCTGGTAACAAGGCCATAACTCTCTGCTCCGAGCTCCGAATGACAAAACGTTTGAAGATTTGGAAAGCTAATTCAGAGCTCTAAATCTTTTATGTTATGAGAGAAGTCCAGTTCTTGAGTTTGCTAGGTCAAAAATGGCGACAAAAGTCAGGATCACTGCTGCCAGAAATTCAGAAATGGCATCCTTTTTGTTCAAAATTCCACAAGGCATCATTTTTGCTTCCTTTTTGCACTTTAACCTGAAAATGCATAAAAACATGCAAATGGAGTTAATCTACATAGAATAATCAGTTAATGGACTTTGTTAATATACTTTAGGGCGCTTGAATATACAATATTCGGCGTTTATCACTCGTAAGTGGGGCAATGGGGTTTTTTCCCCGGGGCGTGGGCTGCACGAGCGCTCGTAGCTTTTCACGAGCACTTGTAGCACTGTTCATGTGTGAGTATGTGTGTGTCTTGGTTCAACACTGCACCTCCAACTTCGTGTCGTCGTATCTCTTTCGTTTCAACTCCAAATTGGTCCGTTCTTGAGTCTAAATTTACCGCGTCGAAATATTCTTTCCAATGGTACCAATTTCAGCTTCAGATTCCACTTGTAGCTTGAGATATTCAATTTTTAGTGGAGTAGTGTTAGTTTTTGGTTAGAACAGGGATAAGATTTCCCTTCTTTCGACTTCAAGACTTGATATCTTTGCCATCCGGACTCCGAATGAAGTGATTCTTGAGTCCATCTTGGTTAATTTTTCATTGTATATCCAATGGTGTACATGGGGGTACCCATGTCAGTTGGAATTACCATTTTACCCTTTTAGCCTTAAGTGCTCGTTTTTCTTCGTCTTACCGTTTCTCTTTCGTCTGGACTCTGAATCATGCGTTTCTCGAGTCCATCTTGACTAATTTTTCATTGTCTTTTCCAGTGGTGTGCTCGGTGGCACCCGAGTCCATATTTTTAGAAATGACTATTTTGCCCCTGGGGCTTAGTTGTTATCTTTCTGATCTTTTGCTTCCGCGTCAATCCTCATTAAGTTCCACGACTTCGTGGAAGGTCATCCTAGGGTCTTAAAGGTGTGTTATGCCTTGGAAGACCATTGCCTTACTTCTTGCTTCCGCATCTAGATCCATTATCGGGTCAATCCTCGGTTCATCAAAGGACACATTGGGTTAAAAAATCCAAGGTCGTTACATATTCTTTTGGGAAAGAGGTAGTAAATACTACATATAATATATATATATATATATACTCCCTCCGCCCCAAACTAAGTGTCTTCATTCGTAATTATCAAGCAAGGGTCTATGAAGGGCTCAGTAGGGCATTTTTATTATTGTATTTTACACCCTTAAATTTATATCCATAAAAATTTGAAATTGTCTCCACTGGTATTATGAAAAAATCCCTCTATATAAATTTGCCCTCCTCATATGAATTTCTAGATCCGTCTCTGGTAATTATGACTCACAAAAATGTGAGTCATTATTATCAATGAAGACACTTAATTTGAAATGGAGGGAATATATAATAGGGTTAAATGCAAAAAAAAATCGCTAAACTATTGGCTAATTAGTAACAAACCCCCCTGAACTACAAAAATTGCAAAAAAACCCCCTGAATTATTATTTTTGTTGCAGATGACCCCCATACGGCAATGGCACAGGCAGAAACTCGCAGTTAAAATGCCACGTGCGCTCACGTGAGACACAATATTTGCTTTAATGACTATAATGCCCTTATAAGGGCAAAAATACTCTATTGCCCCTGTTGTAACTATTACAAGCAAACAGATCTCGCACCCAAACAACTCTATATGCACACACATACATACATACATACATATATGTGTGTGTGTGTGCGCGCGCGCGCGCACTGTTTATCTTCTTCACAAGGCATCCATTCTGATAAATAAATAAATAAATAAATAACTTTTTGAAATGAACCCCCTCTATTTGGGTTAGTTGTGCTTTGTGTTAATATATATATATATATATATATATATATATATATATATATATATATGTTGTGTGATTTTGCATACATATATGATATATGTGTCGTGTATGGATGCTTGTCTCTTTCTTATGGAACCCTGTTACACCCAAACACGCCCTTTCTGGTTACTGTTCATCTTCCTCTTACTGTGACCTAAACCCCTCTCTCTATCTGTATAATATGTATTTTTTAGTTTTTCAATTCAATGACTGAACAGTTCTGAAGATTTATAGAATAGTAATTCAATTCAGTATAATTATTCCTCAATTCAAGTGATTCTCTATTTCTAACAATTCAGCTACTATGAAATCTGAATTCATGAGAATTCCAATTAGGATATATATAAGTAACTAGAGTTTGTGATAGGAAATTTTTTAAAGAACCCACAAGGAATCTCGATTTCATCATCTTAATGATTGAAAAAAGAAATCCTGTGAACAGCACCTGCATGTACCTCAAAAGCTGTGAATCATAGGACGAATTGTGACAAAAAATTTGAATTTCTTTCAAAACCATCCAATAATCTAATCATACAAACAAAACCCATTAATCAAATGGAATTATTATTTTTTTAAAAAAAAAAAGGTTCTGTAGCCCAACCCAGTATTGCAACCCAGGCACAGAACCAAATCGCCGCCATTTTAGCACCACCACTGAAGTTTCGCCCTCGTATCGATCAGAATCACTTCTCGCCGCCGCAGTGCACTACTTCATAGTTCATTCAACGCCGGTGGGTTCCTTCCTTGCTGCTGTCCTTGCATTGCCTGTTTGTCAGATCTGTAACAGATACAGCACCACCACCGTCGCCGCTGCCACAACAGCACCACCACCTCCTATCCATAGTGATCTGTCTCATCCTCTGACCTCAACCCCCGTCGCTGTCGCTACAACAACATCACCACCTCCTATCCATGGTGATCTGTCTCATCCTCCGACCTTAACCCCCGTCGTTGCCGCTACAACAGCACCACCACCTCCTATCCATGGTGAATCGTCTCCTCCCTTGACCTCACCCCCCCAAGTTGCCGCTACACCACCACCACCACTAAATCCATCTCCTTCTCCGACTTCAACCCCCGTCGCTGCCGCCATAACATCACCATCACCTCCATTTTCTCCCAAATTTTAGATATATACCTTATGTGTATATATATATGTGTGTGATATTATATATATATATATATATATATATGTGTGTGTGTGTGTGTGTATGTATGCGTCGTTGTAGATAGTGCGTTTAGTCCGTGAGGTTTAAGGGGTTATGGATTGAAACTACGCTGTTTTATAGCAATGGTTAAATAATCTTTTACTCTTTTCAACAAGTTATTGGGGTAAACTGTAATAAAATAATAATTTAGGAAAATTTTTTATAATTCAGGAAAGTTTCTTGAAATACTTTAATAATTTAGGAAATTTTTTTTGCATTTAACCCTGTATAAAATTCTTAAAATCTGTGTGTGTTACTTTCACACAATACGGAGTACTCTAATTAAATCAAAAGCTAGGGGTTGTCACACCATGAAGTGACTAGACACTTCTATAATTCTACGTTGGCAGCTAAATCAATTATAGCCAGGAGTAACTTCGAATGGCCACAGCATAATGGTTAAAAAAAACCAGTAAAAAAAAGTTTTACCTGACGTATTTCCAGACTACTTTACCAGTCAACACTGTCCGCCACAACACTTAATTTCGTGGCTTTGGGACTACAGTACCGAGATTGCAGAGGCTGCAATGGTCAGTGAAGGTCTGCTCTTGCTTTAAATGCTATGACCTTCACTATAGCATAATGAAAATATAGGTCTTTGCTTTTTATAGAGTATATATGTATCATGTATGTATATTTATTCCCTCTTTCCCAAAAACCAAAAAAAAAAAAAATGTGAAGTCTCAATTCCAAAAAAAAAAAAAAAAAAGTTGTCAATTTTTGTTGTCTTCATATGTATCTCGTCCTTTATCTCGTCAAAGTACCTTATTTCCATCATTATCCTTTATTTTTTTAAAAAAAATTCAAACTTTGTAACTATATATATTTAAATTAAAAAGAATAATTTGATAATTTTAAAAGAGGATAATGCATTAATTACATATTTTCTTAAAAAGTTATAAAACCAAAGATGAACAACTAATAAGGGCCATAGTTAGTAGCATCGGGAATTTATTAACTCTTTCCCTATTATTTATGATTTTTAATGTTAATCATATTCATTTATATGATTTTAATTAATAATATATTATATGAAAATACATTCATCTTTAGATAATATTTTATGCACATGCCTTGGGCTAGTATGTAAATATTAAAATAGTTTAGCTCAATGGCTAGGACTGCAATACGGGCGGGTTGGACGGGCTTGGCACTCATCTCGGGTTAGGCCTATATAGAAAATCTTCAACCTAAGTTCAACTCGAACCTGCCTTAAGCCTGAGCCGAGCTGCCAGAGACCAATCCACCTCAGAAGAATTTGTGTGTAAAAAATAAATCAATTAATGGTACACCCCTAACCGAGATAGAAAATCTGTATAAAAAATAAATCAATTAATGCTACACCCATGACTTAAATCTAGAACCTTAAGCATAAATTTCAAGCACACTATCAACTTAGCTATTACACTTTTATGACTTAAGTATAATTATAAATATATATAATTTTTTGAATATTACCTAAACCCATAAAAATTCGAATTAGGCTAGAATTATTTTGAATTGGGCCCGCCGCCCGAGCAGCGCTAGCAATGGCTGTTTACATACACAGAGGTCCAACAAACAAAACAAAAGCCCCAAAACAAAGTAAGCTGCATAGGCTAAAACCCAAAAACTCAAGCGAATACTTTGAACTCACGAGAGAGAAAAGAAAATAACTCTCTGGGTCTCTATGCCTAGGAAAACGTACTATTAACAAGTAGCGCTTTCGTGTAGGGATGGCAACGGGGCGGGTTTGAAGCGGGTTTTCCTAAATCCTACACCGTCCCTTTTAATTTTTATCAAGTCCATGCCCGCCCCGAGACCCTCGACGGGTTGAATTTTCATGTCCAGCCCCGCCCCATTGGGAAATACTGTGTCCCCGTGCCCGCTCCGCTAATAAATTTTTTTCTCCCACTTTTTGGAACTTAAGCTCCTGCTATTTGAATGTGGAAAGTCTGGGAATGATACATCATAAATGAAATTATGTATCCCAACAAAAAAAAAAAAAAAATAACATGCACATAACATAATTCGGATAACATAATAAACAAAAATAAAAGTTTAATACAACTAAATCACAAAAAGTTCTAAACTCCAACTTCCACCATAACCAAAACAAAAACAAATTTAATACCAAGTTTACATACATATATATATATATATATATATATATATATAAAATATAATATAATATAATATAATATAATTATATGCTTAACAGGGCGGGGCGGGGCGGGGCGGGGCCCCTAGGATATATATACTGAACCCTTATCTGCCCCGTGACTCGCGATGGGTGCAAAATTTGTATCCATACCTTTCCTAACGGTATAAAAAGTGTTCCCATATCTGTTATTGATGGGGCAGGACGGTAAAAATTGACATCCCTCCTTTGGTGGACAGCGAGTGCCCTCCAATTAATCCCTGTTTCAACACTTCCCTTCCGTAACTCACTTCCCTTTCCCTTTCACGGTTGTAACTTTAAAAAGCTTCCAGGCTCAAATTTTTGTACTTATTCATTTCACTTTTTCCTTCGCCCTCCGGGGCGGGGCGGGGCCCCTAGGATATGTATACTGAACCCTTATCTGCCCCGTGACTCGCGATGGGTACAAAATTTATATCCATACCTTTCCTAACCGTATAAAAAGTGTTTCCATATCTGTTATTGATGGGGCAGGACGGTAAAAATTGACATCCCTCCTTTGGTGGACAGCGAGTGCCCTCCAATTAATCCCTGTTTCAACACTTCCCTTCCGTAACTCACTTCCCTTTCCCTTTCACGGTTGTAACTTTAAAATGCTTCCAGGCTCAAATTTTTGTACTTATTCATTTCACTTTTTCCTTCGCCCTCCCCTCCTCTCCTCTCACTCTTTCATTTCCTCTTTGATTTCAAATCTAAGGTTTCTACTTCCTTTTTTCATCTTCACGTGTCCAAACACAAACACAGATCCATAACAGTTTCTGTAAAATGTTAGTTGAGCGATCAATTGCTTCAGAATTTCTACATCTTCCCAAAAAGTAAGCTCTGTGATATGTTTGTCACAATGAAATTGGATCCAAATTAGGTTATTGGTTTCTTTTTTTACTATCTCGTGTCAGTATTTTGGTACCTTTGGGATTTTCCCTGGGCTTCCGTTATACTACACATGCAACTCTTGTGGTGCATAAATTTCTTCAAATAGTGCAAGATTATTATATAGTTTTTTAACCTAAATATCAAGGTCTGACATGAATTGTTATGATAATGAAAAACGCATAACCAGAAGAAGGAAGAAGTCACAAATGCTTGGTCCTTCACCGCCCGAACCAGTTTCGCCCACCTACAAACGCCGCAAAGGTCGCTCATCGGGTTCTGGCCGGGTACAGCTCGGTATGTATTTCTCTTAATTATCAGTAATTTTGTATGCTACATTATGTTCTATGTACACATTCCGCATATACATGTAAAAAATTTTGATTAAAAAAAGTTACTATGAAATTAGTGGGATCTACATACATGTATTTATTGTTAATTTGTGTTCCTTACCTTGTTTAGCCTTTCTATTCATTAATATATACTGTATATTTTTTATAAAAAAAATAGAAAATTTTGTGAGCTACGAGGAGTCAAACAGCATGCCTCCAAAAAAAAAAAAAAAAAATCTCCAACTAAGCTAAAAATACACTTGTGATATAATTTAGTTATAAATAAATATATTCTTTTCGGGCTGTTTGGGCTTCATATGATATCAACCCAGCCCAGACCGAATTTAATTCGGGCTCAGAATATCTAGCCCAGGCCCACTGCCCAAACCCTGAAATTTTTGGGGGGTTAATTCAGGTTGGGCGCGCCCGAGTTGCATATTTGTTAGGAGTATATGATTGCCGGAATTCTTCTATTATTTGTCTCCAGCCTTGTAAGGGTATGCGCCTCTTCACGGTTGATGTGTCATAATATAGTTGCAGTACATGAAAATCACTTAAATCAATTTGACCCAAGTATAATGGAGTTAACCGATATTACATTTGTTTAACTTTTCTTTTATTTTTAAAATATTGAAATCCTAGATATTATGACACATCAACTATAAGAAAATAAATATCTTAAACAAGTCAGCTATAAGGAGATAAATATTTCATATACATAAGCTATAAGGAGATAAATATTTCCTTATAAGGTTGGAGGCAATGTTATGAGATCAACCATTGACATTGGATGATTGTTGAGTTATTTATTTATTTAATTTTATTAGTAAAATTTGATTGTAATATCGTAAAGAAGAATTATCCCTATCAAAGAAAAAGTCACAATCTTGAAATTATTGCATATAATTATTTTGTAAATTTCTTATTTTTTATTATTTGGTTAAGACTAGTTTTTTGGTGTCTTATTGGTAATATTTGTGTATGTGATTTTCTTTTACTTTTTTCTAATAAGAGAGGTGTTACTATATGTGTGGCTAGAGTAAAAATTCGTCCCCAAGTGTGTTGATCATAATATCCTAGTAAGTAAGTACTAAGCACTGATACTGCTTTTTCCTTTTATTCTTTCGGCATAAAAATGTGGTTATTCGTGACACTAGACCCCAATTACCCCAAAAGGGTAACTTTTAGAGAGGGCGCAACTTGTTCAATGCTGTCAATTATAATTATTAGGGTGACATTGAGAATTATTATTTTAGTACGATGTTAAACTTGCATTATTCTTTATTAAATGTAGTTTTGTTCCGGTTTTTGGTTGTATGTGTCTAATTAGTCATACTTAGCTAAAAAATACAAATAAAAACTAGGAAGCGTCTAATCAGCCATGGCATTTGACTAATGCTTCTTCTACCGTAATACTAGTGCAGCATAAAAAGTTTTTTAAGTGATATGTATTTTTCTCTTAGGCCATATTGTCATTTGATTCACCGGTGTGTCCTTCTGTTCAGGTTTATATTGATATGACAAACAGCTGAGAAAAAACAAGTGGTGTGTTATTTATTTAACTTCAATGTAGAAGTCTTGTTACAACAAAAACAAATTTGTTAAAATTCCTTGTGGGTTTTGTTACTGATGCGTGGTGTTTGCTAAGAGATGAGTTAGACTTTGAGATTTTTTGTCTGTCAAATTAATGCCTGGGCCGTTTTTGTTTGTATTTATAAATGACTACCCTGTTTATCATCCTCTGCTAACTCGTTCCAATTTCATTCTGCTTTGGTTCTAGTTTGGTTTATTCTTTGAAATACTTAATAATTTTTCTTATTCCAGCTCGAGCTTCAGCGGATTCATCGAGCAGGTCATGCAACGGGACCATTGTTTATATTTCTCCATCTCTCCAATCAAATGGTAATAATCAATCGGAACCTTTACAATTTGGCGAACAAGTTATTCATGTAAATACATCACCAGTCATTCTCCAGAATAAACAGCATAGCCAGAACATGAAGATAGAGTCCCAAGATGTTGCTGTTAATGATCAGCCAAGTACTAGTTGTGTTCAGGAAGTCCAAGGTTCCCCAATTCATGAAGTTCAACTATCAGTCAACTATCCTCAGTGCAGCCGTGAAAATGAGGGAGCTAACACCAGAGCTAAACACCCATCAAGTAGCACATCACGAGCAGACTCCAATGTTGTGAACCAGAGTCTAGTCCCGATTTTTCAAGCAATAATGGACAAGCACGGGGATATTTCTAAAAATTGCTCACTGGAGTCCGAATACATGCGGACTTCTGTCCTGATAGGAATATGCAAGATTGTCCAAGAACTTCAGAGAATTGGACTGACAGAATTGGACTGCAGCCGCATGTCTGCCTATTCTTCTATTTTGAAAGACGCCGAAAAGATGAAAGTTGATGTGAAATGGCTGCAAGAGAGACTTGATGAAATCGAAGAAGTGGTACAATCAAATGTGGAGGCTAAGAGATTAACAGATATAAAGACTCAGTGCATGGAACAGGTTGAGGGTATGAAAACAGAAGTGCAGAATCTTATGTCTGAAATTGAAGCAAAAGAACGTCGATTGGAACAGAAGACACTAGAGATTGAAGAGCTGAACGATACCATCAGAGACAAGACTGCTGTATCCCAGCGGTTCGAGGGCAAGTCTTTGTTGGACGGGCTTCTTTAGATGCACCTGGATGGTGTCTCTCTTTTGACTCATCTTTTGGTTATATTTTGAATAGTTTTCTTCCATGTTTTTGACTCATCTCATGGTTAGAGCTAGGTATTCTAGAGGGAAAGGGGAAGCAGGGACAGTAGGAGGACTTGTGTTTTTAAATTTTTGGCATGACATTTCCCTCATCTATTGAACACAATCAGTTTTTGAATTGATCCAGTGGAATCAGAGTTGATCAAACAGAAATTAACTATGACCCTGATATCCTTTTTGAGACTCTTGGTTCATCTATTTTATTCCTATGTAGTCTTGGTATTGTATATTTGTTCTATGTGAATTAACTACTAATTTCTTCATTCAACTGTCAGATTTTTTTTTTTTTTTTTTTTTGGACACTTAGTAGGTATAGTGAATTGCTAGACTTGTGAAAGTTTACGATACCCTGGGATTACTGAACCCCCGAGGTTTTCAGCCATTGGATGTGGTGGTGGGACTTACTTGATGGATGATTCAATGACCAAGGGTATGGTTTCAAAGCACATTCGGTTACACAATTTACTGCTTTATCACTTTGATCGAGGCGAGAGAACGAACAAAGTATATCACTTTGATCGAGGCGAGAGAACGAACAAAGTATTTACTGCGAGTATCACTACTCAATACTAGTTTAGCTTCATATACTTGTCACCTTAAAATTGAAATGCATTCTTATTGATAATTATTTGTTCCTTTGATAACCTTAATTTGCTCGCAAGTTATATCTCTGGCAGACTGGCACTTGCAGTTTTACATGTAATCTTGTGGATTTGAATAATTCAATTGAGATATTTTTTGGACATTAATCAAAGTTTGATTTGGTAGTTATCTTGAAGTTAGTTAAGTCTTGGACAAATATCAAGCCACTCATTTCTATTATTTCTTTACTGAAGTCCATAAATTTTCATTTATATTCACATTATGTTTTTTTTATTTATTTGGTGGTGTGTGGGTAAATCAATAAATTACATAACAAAGGGACAAAAGAATACAGAGGGGAGGCCCAGTAGCTCCTCAACAAAGGCCCAAAGCCAGAAAAGCCCAGCCCACACCCTAACTAACTATAACAGCAACTACAGAGCACTTTTGTAATAGTGTGTTTGTATTATTCAATCAAAACAAGAAAAAAGAAAAGAATACAGAGGGGGAGTAATAACTTCATTTATCCCTCTTGCACTCCATTTGAATTCCTTATTAAATAAAATGATAAAATTATCTTTCAAAAGTGGGGTGTAAATATATTTTGAAATAATGGACACAAACCAAAAAATTCTTTTCATCTCCTCCCTAATTAGATTTCTCAGTGATCATTTATTACTGAGTTACAACTACGAAAATAAATTAATTCAACCTAATTCTTTTTCAAACGAGTTACACTCAGTTGACAATTTCAACCCAACCTCAAATTGGGATCAAGTAGGTTTTTTAGATCTCTCAGACTCAAATATGATACTTATTATAGAGTATTATTAATATAATTATTTAAATATTAGTAAGTATAATGTAACCTAAGTAAACACAATCAACACGAACTTATTAAGTAATGTAATTTAGCGGTGCATCTTCACCTGTTAAAGTAGATGATTAATAGTCAAATCTCCATATGAGCAATATATGAATATGATGGATGCATGAGTTTATTGTCAATTTTTTTTCCAAAAATAAATAGAACCTAACTCAAATTTTTTTTTAAATTTTTTGAGGTCAAATAAAAGTTTAGTTGGACTCAAAATTGAATAGAAAGGGATTTTATAAAATTATATGATTTAGTGATACTTCTTCTACTAGGAAAATTGAACTCACATTGATTCCCTTAATTCCAAAAATAAAGATGCAAACTAAGAGCAGTTTGCGAAAATGGCCCAAAATTTGGAGGCCGCTTGCTCCAATGGGAGATGGGAAAAGTGGGCCACCAATTTGTGATAGTCAAAGAAGTCGCCAAAAAGGGCAATTGGGAAGGCGATTGGGGCTCACTTTTTGTGGGCCCATTTTTTTTTTTTTAATTTTTTAATTTTTTAATTCAGTCTCATAATATTGTACCAGTCCAAAACACTGTTCCTAAGGGCATGTTTGACTAAAATAAAAGTTACAATTCATATTTTTGGCTTACTTTAGTCTCTCTCTCTTTTTTTTTTTTTCCTCAAAATAATTGAATCAAAGAGCCGTTAAGGCACTGTTTGGCTTTTTGGGACAAATAAAAAAATTTAAAAATTAGAAAAAGTGATTTTTTTTCATTTTCAAAATTTTCAATGTTCCTATTGACATTATAGCCGTTTTAGGTACTGTTTAGCTGACTCAAATAATGCCTTAACGGTTATATTGGCTAACCAAACAATTTTTTTTTTATTTGATTTCTCTAACAAATTGAAATTTATTTTAAAATATGATTTTTTTTATTAAAAAAAATGTGTCTTTGTTTTCGCTATAAATTAATAAATCAAATGATATTAAATATTGTATTGTTTACAAGATCTCATACATATTGGCTAAATAATTTAATTAACAAACAATTTAATTATTTATTTCAAAATAAAACATTACACAATAAATATTCCATTGCATAAACTTCATAATAATTTTAAAATAAAATAATACAACATAAAAAATATAGTCTTAAAAATATAGCCATTAGAAAAAAGTTAAAAAATAAATTTTATTTTAAATTTTAAAAGTATTAAAATATTAACATTTTTGGAGAGCAAAAATGCATCATTGGAGTACATGCGATAGCCAAAATTTAAAGACTCTAAAACGTTGACGTGGCTATGAGAAATTCTGATGTGACTATTGAAAAATGCTGATATGGCAAATTCGGAAAGCCTAATTTTAAAAAGTCTATTGGAGATGCTCTAAGGAACAAAAAAAAGTCAAGAACATGGGATATTCGCGAGGAAGCTAGATACTCTCCAACTAGATTGGTGAGTTGTAATAATTTTTTTTTTTTGTTATTTTATAGTTCTGCATACCTAATCCGACATGAGACAGGAATTCGTAATGACATAATATAATGGGTGGATGCTTATCCATTTATTCAAAAGTTCAAATTGTTAAATAGTGCTGTATATTCACCTATTTATACATACTTCAATTTTCATTCAAATTCGATCTCACTTATAACATTCTCCCCCACTCAAATCTATGCAATGCCTACGTTACGGTCAAGTCATCCTGTCTATCAAGCATTAGACTCAAACATTATCTAGACCCTGCGCTTGACGTGACACTAAATTAAAAATTAAAATTAACTCTCGTAACAATTATAACAAATACACGTTTATCAATTTATTCAAAAAATTAAACTATTAAGCAATATTCCATACCACACACGTATATACACAGTTCAACCCTATCCAATTCTGCCACTTGTACACACGACCACATCTATCTTCTCGAATCCTCACCTCACCATATCATATAAATTGAGTAGCGTTGGGGAAGAGACAAAAGAAAAGAGCTCTCTGGCCTAGGAAAAAGTGCTCTTGACAAGGACACATCAATGGTTTCGGCCCTTAACTCACTTCCCTTACTCAATTTTTTCTATTTTTAATTTCACTTTTGTCTTTACCCTCGCCCTCCTCTCTTTCCCAGACTCATTTCCTTTCATTCCTCTTTGATTTCAAACCTAGGGTTTCTACTTTCTTTCTTCATCTTCATCTTCATCTTAATGCGTCCAAGCATAGCCTTGAATTGCTTCAGAATTTATACATTCCTTCCAAAGTAGGCTTTTGTCACCGTGAAATTGTTCAGGCTCTAACTTAGGTTCTTCCTTTCGATTTTTTGTCTTTCTCTGGTTCAGTGATTTTGATTTTGATATCCGATTTAGATTTTCTTGTTGGTCAGTTGTAGATTTGGGTTTTAAACAACAGTTTATACAGGAATCTAGTGGAGTGTCACGCCCCCAAATTTAGAGACACACGAAGCACTCCCGACCCAAATTAAACCTAGGGCTTCCTGTTATATACACATCCCGAGTCTTATGGTGGTTTTGTAATCTAAATGTTGGAGTCAGATTCAGAGTCAGTGACATGGATTGTTCTGGACCTTCTGGTAATGGCAAATGCATAAGCAGGAGAAGGAATAAGCCCCATATGTATGATCCTTCACCGCCAGCATCATCAACTCGCAGAGATCGCCCTTACAAACGCTGCAGAGGTCGCCCACGAGGTTCTGGTCGGAAACAGACCGTTCATTCATTGCATGGTATGTAATTGGCTTAATTATCAATAATTTTGTATACTACATAATCTTTTGTCCACAGATTCCGCATATATATAACGGTAAAACCTCATTCCCTCAAATAGTTTACATTTTGATCTGTTTAGTGGGTATCCATTAGGCCTCAATCAAGACTACTACTAGTCCCGTTCCACTGAACACCACTATGTTACTAACTAGGTGGTTTCTTTAGATTTATCTTATACTTTCAAATTTTCAATATTTTCTTCGTTCTAAATATTTTAGATATTTGTATACATATTTTTCACATGTCATTTATAGAAGAATCTATTTATAGAATTGTCATCAATTCTTAGCATTATTAAAATAAAAAGAAGGAAACTATCAATGGTCAAGTCAAATCGGTTCTCATTTTAATGTCCTTTTAAGGATAATTCTTGAGTCCTGCCCTATCAGGACCGATTGTGTGCTCTGAGTGATGATGTGGTTGAATGAAAATTTGACATGTGTGATAAGAAATAATATACTATTAAAAATTATAAAAATAAATTAGACCCATTTAAGAAGTTTATCCGGCTAGGCTCATGTGAAAGAAATCCCCTTCTCTTAAATTTCCATTCCAAATCCCTAACCGCCGGCACTCCCGAATCTCTGTCGCCACCAGTCCGTTAACAAGCTTCCAAAAATCTACATGGCCACCAGTTGGAGATCAGTTCTCTCTCTCACTCCCATCTTTTCCATAACAACATGCCAGTGGTTGGAATCGCAGGCATCTAGTGATATCATCTCCTTTGGGGGATGATTTGACGGAGACAAGAGGATGGAGACAAAGGAGGTAAGAAGTAGAGAGAGAGGACAGAGGCCTAGAGAGAGAAAGAGAGGAGTGGGAGCTAGAGAGCATTATAGTGATTTTTTGGTGGTGATTATGGAGTGAAGAGATGCGTTGTGGTGGATTTCCGTTGTGGGTTGATTAATTGTTGTTCACTTCTCTCAAATGGTTTGGTGGGTGTTGCGGTGATGAGTGGCAGAGGAAGAAAAGTTGAAAGGGTGATGGAGGATCACAAAAGTTGAAAGGGCGATGGAGGATCACAGAGAGGTGGAGAATTGTGGTTGAAATGGGGTTTCTTGATTTTGGAAGTGTAACTGTGTAACAACTCAAATGGGCAGAGAGATTGAGACTGGGTTAACCCGTTTAAAATGGTTTAATTCATTTTTTACTTTTTGAGACGAGCGTCAAATTTTTATTAGGCCACCTATTCTGCAGGACATGATCAGGACGCAAACATTGTCCAGTTCGATCAACCTCTCTTTCTTTGAAATAAAAAAACAGAGAGAAGAAGACAATATATGTATATATGTGTATATATACATTCTCAAGAGGAAAGTTCAAAAAATCAACATATGATATAAACTGTAAAATGATACAATACAATTATATATACATAACATAATGCAATCTTGGCTCAAATCATTTGGGGTTGTTGGCCTTGACTTGATCCGATTAGTAGATTCAGTGAATGTCACTCAACTAAAGTTGGACACTTGGTGAATCGGCATGACGACAAGAGGGTTTCATCAGCAAGGTCTTGGTGAGGAAAAGGATGTGAATTGGTGAAGAAACTTTGAGGATGTGCAGAGATTGGGGGATGGAGAGAGAACGATGGAATGTCATTGTGTCAATGAAAGAGAAAGAAGGATGGGAAGAGAGAGATACATGTCATTTTGACAATGAGAGGTAGATACAAATCTTATCACTTATAACTATTGTTTGGTTACAAGAACTACTTATACCGGTTGTTTGGTTGCAAGAATTACTTTTGGATAGAAAGATATCCTTGTTCATTTGGGCTTGTAGATCTTTATTTCTTTTAAATAAAAATATGAAGGGTGGGTATTAAATATATCGTTTATAAATATAAAGAAAAGAAATTAATTAATTAAAAACTTAATTTTATTTGTATAAAAATAAATTATATTATTATTTTATTGTCGTATCCTTACCGTATCCGTGTCTGTGTCCTATTTTTTTGAGATTTTCCGTGTCTCCCTATCTGTGTCCGTGTCCATGTCTCATAGCTAATTAGTCATACTTGGCTAAAAAATACAAATAAAAAATAGGAAGTGTCTAATCAGCCATGACATTTAACTAATGCTTCTTCTACTGTAATCCTAATGCAGCATAAAAAAATTTCAGTGACGTGTGTTCTCTCTTAGGTCAGTAGTGTCATTTGAGCCATTGACTTGTCCTTCTGTTCAGGTTTATCAACGCTAGTGCTAACGATTTTACTTTGATATATATTGTTTGTTGTACAGGATTAAAATGAAAAAAAATAAAATTGATATGACAAACTGCTGAGAAAAAGGAAGTGGGGTGTTATTTAAAACTTCAATGTAGAAGTCTTGGTACAACAAATCCAAATTTGTTAAAATTCTTTGTGGGTTTTGTTTCTGATGCGTGGTGTTTGCTAAGAGATGTGTTGGACTTCAGATTTTTTGTCTGTCAAATTAATGCCTGGCCATTTTTGTTGTATGCTTAAATGAATTTGTCATCCTCTTGATTGCAAATTTCAATCTAAATGGTTCTAGTTTGATTTATTCTTTGAATTACTTTATAATTTTTCTTATTCCAGTTCAAGGAGAGCTGGGAATAGGAAAGGAAGGTGAAGCTTCAGTGGAGTCATTAACCAGGTCATGCAACAGGACCAATGTTTATATTTCTCCATCCCTCCGATCCAATGATAATAATCAATTGGAACCTTTACAATTTGGCGAACAAGTTATTCATGTAAATACATCACCAGTCATTCTCCAGAATAAACAGCATAGCCAGAATTTGAAGGAAGAGCCCCAATATGTCGCTGTTAATCACCAGCCATGTACTACTTGTGGTCAGCAAATCCAAGAAACAACCAACAGTCCCGCATGTCATGAAGTTCAACGAACGGGCAGCGATCCTCAGTGTGGCCATGAAAGAGAGGGAGCTTTTGATAACAACCGTGGTAGCTACCCATCGGGTAGCACATCACAAGCAGGCTCTTATATCGTCAACGAGATTCTAGCCCCAATCCTCCACGCAATAATCAATAGGCACGGGGACATTGCAAAAGATTGCTCGCTGGAGTCCGGATACATGCGGACTTCTGCCCTGGAAGGAATTTGCAAGATTGTCTTAGAACTTCAAAGAATTCGGCTGACTGAATTTGACAGTGTCCGCTTGTCTTCCTATAATTCTATTTTGAAAGATGCCGACAAGATGAAAATTGATGTGAAATGGCTGCAAGACCGACTTGATCAAATCCAAGAAGTGGTAGAATCAAATGTGGAGGTTAAGAAATTAATTGATTTAAAGACAAAGCGCATGGAACAGGTTGAGGGTACGAAAACAGAACTGCAGAATCTTCTATCTGAAATTGAAGCAAAAGAGCGTCAGTTGGAACAGCAGACACTAGAGATTGAAGAGCTGAGCGATTCCATCATTGGCAAGATTGCCGTATCCCAGAGGTTCCAGGGTATGTCTTTGTTGGACGGCCTTCTTTAGATACACCTTTCTGGTGTCTCTCTTTCGACTCATCTTATGGTTCTATTTTAATAGTTTTTTTCCATGTTTTTTTTTAGTTTTCTTCCATGTTTGTGACTCATCTTATAGTTAGAGCTAGGTATTCCAGAGGGAAAGGGAGAAGAAGCAGGGACAGTAGCATGAAGTTTTTTGGCTTGACATTTCCCCCATCTCTTGAAAACAACCGGATTTTGAATTGATCCAGTAAATCAGAGTTGGTCAATCAGAACCTATGAACCTGATGACCTTTTTGAGAGCGAGAGGAGTTTACTGGGATCATCTATTGTAACCCTATGTAGTCTTGGATATATTTGTTTTATATGAATTTAACTTCTTAATTTATTTTTATTTTTATTTATTTATTTTTTTTTGCGGGGCCCCGGGCGCCTGGGGGGGGGGGGGGGGGGGGGGGAGGGTGGTTTGAAATCTTCAGTGACATCAAGGTACCAACCCGAACTAGTTTAGCTTCATATACTTGTCACCTTAAAATTGAAATGCATTCTTATTGATTGTTGTTTGTTCCTTTGATAGCCATAATTTGCTCACAAGTTACATCTCTAAGTAACAGGGCTTAATGGTAATCTGGCGGGTTGAATTATGCAATTGAGAGTTTTTATTTATTATTTATTTATTTATTATAAATTAATCAAAATTTGATTTCGGTTAAGTCTTGGACAACTACTTGTTTCGAAAGCTCAAGTTATTAGAGTATATCAAACCTCTTCATTTCTATTATTTCTTTACTGAAAATACATAAGTTCTCATTTCTCTTCGCATTGTGGATCTTCAAGTAGAACATAGTGCCAATTAGCCCAGATTCACTAAGCAACCATGAAATGCCAATGCAAAGTGTTTATCCATGAAGTTCTTCAAGGACTCTCAATAACTTGAAAATTTAGTATTGCACTGTGAAAGAGATCTCATCACATGCATTATATAATAGGCCCATCACCGTACTCACATAAATTGAATTTAATTCGGTCTTTAAATTATTATTTTTTTTATAAATGTAGAAACTTGAAAGAAGAATTAGTAGCTATCAAGAAAAGGGGGAAAAAAAAGAGAAAGGGAATTGGAGAAAGTTAGAGATGGAAAATCTTTAGAGACTGAAATGGGATACTTTGGGGGTTAGAGAGACGGCATGGAGATGCTGGTATTTTAGTGGTAAATACATGATGGATGGACTATTTCATCATTTCATTTTAGTGTGTTCTCTCATATTGGATGCAAACTGTGTGCTTTTTAAGTTGTTATATTTAGATGGACTAAATTTCCCTTTTGACTGCTTTAATGCCCCTAAAGCAGCAAAGCCTTTATTAGTTTCAACACACTAGATTGATGGAAAGTATAGACTTTGTATGGACATCTGAATCTATTATATGTTTTCCATTTTTATTTATCTTGTGTGGTTTGTATTATTCAATAAAAAATAATAATAATAAGAGAGTAATGGAAATGATATTTACAATTTTTTTTTTCTCTTGCACTCCACTTGAATTTCTTATTAAATGAAATGATAACTCAATGTGCTTCTAAAGATCAATTATGTTATTTCAATTTTTTTTTATAAGCAGTTTTTAAAAGAATTTGGATTCACTCCATTAATTTTTCTCTCAATCATATCAATCTACATCTAACTATTAAAATGTGTGGTATCATTATTTATTTAACTATTGACCATGTTATGATATAATGTGCAACTTAATTCAAACAAAGATGATGATATGGTGTTTTTTTAACGGTTAGATTAGAATTTGAAATTTTTTCACAAAGTTTACATATATATTTGGAGTTGCACATAGATAATACGTGTCAAATAAAAGTAATAATAATAAAATAATAATTGGATTGCAAGGAGAGTTTGACTAGCAATGATATTCACGTGTCATCTTATCCGTATTTATTTATTTATTCTAATTGAAAAACTTTAAATGATGCATTTATCTTTCTTTAACTTTTCAAATAAAACAATTATTTTGATAATTAATTTGGGACCATCAAAAGAGAAAAGATGAATAACTAAATTGGGATAGGGTGTGTTAATAATTTTCTTATATATCACTATAATATATTGATAAAAAAATAATAAAAAATAAAAAATTATATTTTGTTTGGTAAGAAGGAAGGAAGAGGGTGGAGGGAAGATAAGAAGAAACGAACAAATTCCCTTCTTTTGGTACAAATTATTTTGGGACTATCAAAAGAGGAAAGATGAATAATTAAATTGGGATAGGGTGTGTTAATAATTTACTTATATATCACTATAATATATTGATAAAAAAATAAAATAAAATAAAAAATTATACTCTGTTTGGTAAGAAGGAAGGAAGAGGGTTGAGGGAAGATAAGAAGAAACAAACAAATTCCCTTCTTTTGGTGGAGTGAAATTAGTGAATGAAACGAGAGAAGAAAAAAAGATGATGGATAAGTCATCATTCCTCATTTCCTACTTTAAAAATTTTTATCCCTCCAAATATTTGGAGGACGAAGGGAAAAAAGGCAAGACTTTTGTAAAAGTTTTAAAATTACAAAGTTTTCCTTACAAGTAACACTCTCTCTTCTCTTCTTTCCTAATAAACAAAATAAGGTATTACCTTATTCTCTTCTTTTCCATCTAACTAAACAAAAAAAATGAATCACACAATTTATTCCCCTAGGATGTTTCATTTATCTCTTCTTTTTATCATTTCATTCAATTTTTTTCTTTCCTGTCCAGCGGAGTATTAGACTTGTCATCTTAAAAATGGCTAGATAATTTACTCTTAAGATGTCAAATAAACACACAAAATTTATATGCTCAAATACTCAAATCAAATAATTATTTTCATCCCCTCAATAATCAGATTTTTCAATGTTCTTTTATTATCCATTTACAGCTACACTGACAAATTAATTCAACCTAATTCATTTTAAGAGGACTCAAGATGACAATTTCAACTATATCTCAAGTTGAGTAACCAAAGGACCAATTGGCCCAGCGGTATCACCCATTCCCCCCAGAGGGGAGGTCGGGAGTTCGAACTTTGGTGGAGGCAAAGTGTGTGCGTAATAGCTTTAACTTCAAAAAAAAAAAATTGAGTTCAAGTTAACAATTGTGAGGGTTCTTTATATCAAGAGAATTATACAAGTAAGAAGGGGTGATATCCAAATACAAAGTCGGACGAATTGTGAGCAAGGGCCTAATACATGAAAGCTAAAAGTTACTTAAAAAGCTTAACCTCTTTCTATGCATGAGAGTCTCTATTTATAGTCTCTTTCTATGCATGAGAGTCTCTATTTATAGTCTCAACGATGAGCTTGCCTCTCGAGAATGAGACCTTGAGGTGGCCCACCCTAGTAGGGTATTCATCATTATTCTATTGGACTTAATAGGGCTAACTCAGTCTTTTAGTTCGATGGTGAATGTGATTATCAGTATCCCAGTTGAGTCACAGTTTAGGCTTAACACCCGAACTTATCTTCGGTAGGCTTGTAGATGAATATCAGAAGAAGATCTGAACTTGGAACAATGGGGTGCGCCACGTGGCCGTGTGGATTCCATCCTTTACTTTTAAAATAACTCAAGAAGGCTTGAGCTTGGAGCTCTGGGTGCATGCCATGTGATCGTGTGTGCTACATCCCCTGCAACAGCCAAACTCAAATATGATACTTATTCATATAATTATTTAAATATTAATAGTATTTGAAAAAATGAGATCAGATAAAAGTTCATCTGTGCTCAAATTTAAATAGAGGGTTTTCATATCTTAAATTAAGTACAGAAATCAAATCATACTATTTAGTGATATCTCCTCCATAAGAATTGTGAAAATTATTATCAAGAAAAAGAAAATTAAATTCAGATTGATCCCTCAATCTGTCACTGCTGCAGCTCTAGTTTTATTTCTACGGTTTACACTGTGTCTTTTTCAATTTGTTCAATGCGACAGAAAATTTTCTAATAATAAAATTGACCACCCCTTCTTGTCTTCAAATGTATCTTGTCCTTAATCACACAAAGGCATTATCATTTTGTTGCAGCACAAAAATTTTGGCCCTTCTTGATTCCACTACTTGCCATTTTATTAAAAAGGTAGTATGCATCATAAATTCATGAGAGAGGTAGGAGAGAGAAAAGAGCTCTCTGGCCTAGGAAAAGGTCGTCTGACAAGGACATATTTTAGCACTTTGGTGGGGCACCCAAGTGCCCTCCAATGGTTCCAGCCATTCCTTTCTGTAACTCACTTTCCTTCCCTTCCCACAGTGGGAACTTATTACAGCCCTCTAAGAAGTCCTGACTACAAAACCCCCCAATAAATTACTACTAAAAAAAAGGGGTCATCTATTGCTTTAATTCAAAAGCTCAATTTTTTCTATTTTTAAATTTCACTTTTGTCTTTACCTTCCCCTCCTCTCTTTCCCAGACTCTTTCATTCATTCATTCTTCTTCGATTTCAAGTCTAGGGTTTCTACTTCTTTTCTTCATCTTCATGTGTCTAAGCACAAAACAGTTCCAAAACTGTTAAAATGTTATTTGAGTGACTCAATTGCTTCAGATTTTCTACATTCTTTCCAAAATGAGCTCTGTGATGTATTTGTCATGGTGAAATTGTTCAGGCTTTAACCTTGTGTTCTTTCTTTCTATTTTTCTTTCTTTGGGTCAGAGATTTTGTTTTCTTTGGGTATTTCCTATTCAGTGAAAAACCCATGTAAAACCCTTGTTAAAGATATAATTTTTAGTGTTTCTGTATTTAGGTGATTTTTGAAATTTTGATCCGATTTAGATTTTCTTTTTTTCATAGTTGGTCGGTTGTAGATTTGGGTTTTGAACAATTTATATAGGAATCTAGGATTGAAGTGTTGTGTGTGACTTATACACTGAGTAAATGCATGGATGGAAGAGAAGGCATGACACTATCTGGGTCAGCTACTTATTACCTCCACAGAGGGATTAGTGGGTCTGGGTCTGGTTCAAGTTCTGTGACGCTGACTGGCTTACATGCCCCACCTGGTTTCAGGCCCTTGTCTAACCCTCACAGTTCACTTCATTCCAATGCAGGGGGTAGCTCTGTAGGTTCAACATTTCCAGTAGAGCCATCACCCAATTTCCCTCATGGCCTTAACATGGGTGTGTCCACCGGTGTGCCACCGGGGGAGCCACCAAAGAAAAAAAGGGGGAGGCCTCGGAAATATGGCCCCGGCGGTACCAACATGTCTCTGGGACTGTCTCCTATGTCATCAACACCTTCCCTGGGGTCGATCACGCAGACCCCAAGACGGGGTAGAGGCCGGCCTCCTGGGAGTGGGTGGAAACAACGATTGGCACCTCTTGGTAAGCTTTCTTTATCAATTTAAGTTGCTTTCTATGTCTTATTCTGGATTGCATGTGATAAGTTGATGTCTGTGTACTCGGTCTCAACCAATCTTGGCAATTGTTTAGTTTGTAATTATGTGTATATTGGTTCTCAAGGATACATAATCCTGGAAATAAACGTGTTTCAGCAGTGATAATTTGTAATGTATATGTCACTTTCCAAATGTAACACTAACCAGCAATGGGGGTGGACTGCAATGACCATATGAATTAATGGAGAAATATCTAGTATCATCTTGTACAGTTGTACCACTTTACTGTACGATTTAGTGGTGTTTATGATCCCTGAAGTAGTTCATTGATTTATGGTATTCTTGATGAGTTGATAAGTTCTGATAGTATTTTGTTCACATATTTACTAATAATTTCTTATATATATTGGGGGTTTAACTAATTGTTGTGAAATAGTTCTTAGTCTAATACTGACAATCACAAATGACTGCCCTGGAACCTCTCCTTGACAACTATATCCACGCCTGCACTATCTTCATCTAATCATGTTCCAAAGATGTTATACAGAACTCAAACGCCGTGACCTCTACAGTAAACTTGTTTATATCAGTCTCTGTTTGCTTCTTTTCTCTTGTTCAAAGTAACAAATTTTGTCTACTTTTAAGTGATAATCCATATCTCTGTTTGTTCTGTTAACCATGTAAATTTTTTTTTCTTAGTTGGTACTCACACACACATGCCTCCATGGAGGCTTGAACTGTTAACCATGTAATTTTAGGTTGTGTGGATAATTTATAATTCTTTCTTTGGTGCTTGGAAAATATAATGTTTCGTTCAAATGATTGTTTCTTTACTTCTAGGTGACTGGATGAACAGTTCTGCAGGACTAGCATTTACACCACATGTCATCAATATTGCAGTCGGAGAGGTATGCTATCTTTAGCAAATTTACACATGATTTTTAAAGATTAATCGATACTGTTATGTAATGCCACTACATAATGATATCAATAGATCCTGTTATTATTGCATATCAATGGGATTGTGGTTCGCAGATGAATCGACTGTCACGGGCTGCCATGGTCAATGGGATTGTGGTTCGCAGATGTATTGACTGTCATGGGCTGCCATGGTCAATGGGATTGTGGTTCGCAGATGTATTGACTGTCATGGGCTACCATGGTCGCATAACAGTTGTTATAGTTCATTACAGTGCAATGGCTATTACAGCATTTTAATTTGATAGTCACCTTAGAAACACTTTTGGATTCCATTCTTATCATTTTCTTTTACATATTCTACCACCTGTAGTACAAAAATTGCACCTCTTATCATATTCAGTTGGACCATCAAAGGTTATTTGGTTATATTAGTGATTTTACCATTTTAGTTATGACTTTAGTAAAAAAACTATTGAAAAGACCAATAATGTAAAGTGACTTCTATAAACAATAACTTTGAAACCAAAAGAAGATTCATTACCCAATCATGTCCTTAGATGCGATAGAAGTCATGAAAAATCATAGAAACTTTAATATAATGCTATGTGACATGCATATCAGTTTGGTTTTTGGTTTTTTTTAGAAACAAAAGGATAGAAGGAAAAAAAAAATTTCACGGATTTGGTAATTGATTCAAGCTACATGTTGACAGATGCATTCTGTACCTTTACACCACAACTTCGATTGGTACGGCAATTTACCATCGTTTTTTATTATCAAAGATAAAGTGCATATCTGATTTCAAATCACAGTTTTTCCTTCTTAGGATTTAAGGAGTTGATGTTGTGTATATCCTTAAGCTGTATCATTCAAGATGTCTTGGCTGCTGAGGTACATCATAGATGCTCTTGAATCTAATAAGGTTTTTTTCATATAAACTACTTAAAAAATAAATAAATAAATACGAGAGGTAACAGAGCTAAAGTGGTTGCTTTCTAGAATTCAGTATATCCTTGCACTTCATATAGTATATATATGATGACATCGTTTCATTCTTTTTCCTTTGGGCGGGGGGTAGTTGATGTTGTATGGAAGTACGGACCATGTGCACTGCATGTGTTGCAGAGTAGCTGTTAATTTAATTGATAAAGGCTCTTGATTATGCATGCTTGCTGATTATTATATAAACTCACTTTCTGAAGTGTAGAGAATGAACTAACTCCACACTTATATAGTTGTGTTCTTACGCATGTGGATATTGAACTTACACAAATAAATCACGTTATTGTCTTGTACAGGATATTGCAACAAAAATTTTGTCATTTTCACAACAGAGGGCAAGAGCTTTGTGCATCTTGTCAGGCAGTGGTGCAGTTTCAACAGTAACATTACATCAGCCCACATCTTCTGGTAGCAGTGTCATATATGAGGTTGAAACACTCAAAGATCCTTTTCATGTTTGCACAGAAAGAGATTACTTTTTAATGTTTTGCCTTTTCTGCCAATATTTCTCTGAATCCTCAAAATTTACGTCCTGAAATTGTCTATTGAAAGCCGTGTTTCGTTTAGTTATATTTGTGCATCTAGTATATCTTAGTTACCATGTTGATAATTGTAAATTCTATTCTAAACTCATCATGTACATTTATGGTGTGATTATGATAGCAGTGCATTTTTATGTGAGCATATCTTTTACTACTAATGCTCGGTGGTTCCTTATTTTGTTATTACTAATTTGCGCCGTGGTCCTTTCTCTTAGAAAGATATTCTAATATGTTAATTAAATAGTTATATCCCGGCCACAATATTGTCCAACATTTAAAGCATACATATCGCATGTTTGATAGATGCTATAAAGACAATGGTGAGTATATATGGTGTAAAACCACAGGTTATTTTACCTGTACAAAGGCTCTTGTGATAGGTCGTAGATGGAATTGAGTATCTAGGTTTCAAATCTGTCAAGTCCCATAATCTTAGGTCTTGATGACATGGCTAGATTACAAGGATCGCCAATTTTTTATTTTTGGTAAATGTATTGAAAAAAAGGGTAATTAGTTTAACCTCTCCAAAGGTGTTGTGAGGTATCTAAACGGTTACGAGATTCCCTCTTGTTTGCAAAAATATAACAACCTCCATTATTTTCATGTTTTAAATAAAGATTCCGCCCTCCTTTATCTCCCTGTACTTTTATTTGCTGATACCACTTTAGAGAAATTTCAAAGCTCCTATTGAGGTTCCTGTTGAAGTTGAATAAAAATGCTTTTAATGTGTGACTACAAATTGCTCTGCCGCACTTATTAACATGTTACAGTCCATGACCAGCAACCATAAGTCAAAACTATCTAACTCCACTCTATTCAGGGGCAGGCTAGATGATGGTGGGGGTGGCTGGTCGATGAATAGAGTTGGGCGGAGCCAGGAATTTTAATTTTTTTTTTGTTTGGGGGCCGGCAATCACCTCTTATTCCATTTTTTTTCCCTCTTCTATCTCCCTACTCTCTCCCACTCTAACCCACCATAGTGAACACTTTCTCCTTTACCTATTTTCTTCTCTCTCTGTGTTTGTTCCCTCTCTAATATTTGCCTTAGAAGACTAACAAATTCCATGTCAACCTTACACTTTCCTAAAACTCTTCATCTAGTCTTCTCTCTCTAAATTAAACATTGTTAAACCTATGTTGAATAATCAACCCATCTTGGTAGTTTTTAATGATTTTAACACAAAAATCTACCCATGATTAATTCAATGGTTACCACATGGTACTTTCAGATTTGAATCATATTTGTCAAGTGATGAGTTTACATTTTCTGGAATGACAAGAGAGCATATAGGAATACACAACCCAAGCTTATACGGTTTGAAATTTTAACTTTTCTATTATCATCTAGCACTTGTCTAGTGCCTTAATTAGTTCAATGAATCACATTGACACCCAAATATTGCTCAATCATCAAACAGCTAAAAAATTGGGGAAAAAAAATGGAAACCATATATATATTAATGCCTCCATCAATTGTGGAGCTGAAGATTTTGTGGCCACTGAATTCCTTACTGCAAATTGCAGCAACCTTCGGGGCATCACCGGTTGTTTGAGATATATATGTCCCTTTTCGGGAAAATAAATAAATGGATCGGGATAGTTGAGACACAATAAGTGAGGTGAAAATTCTCTAACAAAGACGACTAAGGTTGTTTTCCTACTTCCTAATCTTGTTCCTGGCTTATGTTATAGAGAGAGGAAGCATAAAAAGAAAAAGAAAAAGAAAAAAGAGAAAGAAAGTATTGAATCTGTTGGCAATCAAGAGATACATCACAATGAATATCGATACTCTGAGTTTGGTTCTTGGAGTGAGATGATGGTGATCTAATAGAGCAATCAAGCTGAATTTCTGAGGGGAGAGAAATTTTCAGTGGTGGTAGGTGGTTGCATCTTGGTAATGACAGGATGGTCGTAGTGGTGGTTGGTAGAGATATAGTGCCATGGTTTTAATCATGTGGTGGTCGTGGTGGAGTGAAGTGGCAGCTTCTATGGTGGTTGTGGTCGGTTATAAGGTAGGGAGAGAATTATTTCTGGTGTATTTGACTTTTTTTTTTTTTTTTTTTTTTTTTTTTTTTTTTTCCTAGTTGGTACTCACACACACGTCTCTTCTGAGACTTGAACCCCTGACCTCCCTTTGAGAAGTAAGAGGCTAGGCCACTGGCCCGTTGGTGTGTATTTGACTTTAAATTAAGAAAGAAAGGTACTTATCAAAAAAAAAAAAAAAAATTAAGAAAGAAAGGTATCATTAAACTATGCTGATTTAGCATGGCGTAATGATGTATTCTGCTACCTTGTTTTAACATTACTTCCAACGTAACTCTGATGGTTTCAATTTCTCCATGTAATTGTCAAGTACTTCAGCAGGAGTCAAACTAATATAGATATATATATATAGAGAGAGAGAGATCTCCTTAATACATGAGAGGAAAACATACAGAGAAAAGAATACTCGTTCTAAAAAATCAATGTAATACAAAAATTATCTTATCTGGTGTTCAATGAAATTTCTATTGCATTAGGTCTTTGTGCCACAAGTTCTTTCTTGGACATTCTTTTTTTGACAAGAGTCAAATCATAGATGTGTTGGCCATGTGTTCTCATACCTATATCTAAACATTGTTTTGGCAAGAGTCGAATCTTAGATCCCATAGCCATAGGATCCACCTCCTACAAGATCCTGCCCTATTCATCACGCAAGCTTTGTCCAAGTTCATGCCAGGCCTACTGAATTGTTTAATTAATATACATTTTTAAATGTACTTAAATCTTAACATTTTATTATTTGATTAAATTTTATATGTACTTAATTGCAATAGCATGATTGCAAAACAATAGGACATTTACTCTATGGAAGTGGTGATTGCAAATTCTTGGTTGGACTGTTCTTTTCTGAACATGATATTAGTTTGATCTCTTTAAGTCATCTTATTTAAAAAAAAGAATTGTTAATGTTGAGGACATATAAGTATTATGCAATAAGTGCATGTATTTTTCCAATGTCTAAGAACATTGCTGTCTTTTCTTTCTACTAGAATTCTATTCATTTCCTTTTTCTTTTGCTCAAAGGAAACTTATTTGGTTATCAACTTTTGTAGGGACGTTTTCAGATATTATGCTTGTCAGGTTCTTACTTGGTTGCTGAAGGTGGTCCCCATAGTCGAACTGGTGGTCTAAGTATTTCTGTTTGTAGTCCTGATGGCCATGTCATTGGAGGTGGAGTAGGAGGCAGGCTTATTGCAGCAAGCTCCGTTCAGGTATATTCTTGTCTGTTTTATAGGTCCCCTGAATCGCTGTTCATGGTTATACTTGCATCTGTCATCTTATCTTGTATTTGATTGGTAGTCGATATATTTTATGATCAAGCTGAATTATAGCAGTTGAGCTTTATTACACATAGGGTCTGTCGTTTTCTATTAATACTTTGCTGCTTTCAATTTCCTTTTTGCCACTGAAACTGTCCGTGAATGGATTAAATGGAAAGCTGTGAAGTCGTATCGCAAGCAAAATTTTATGCCTTAAATTATGAAATGCTGGTGGGTTGACCTATGGGGTTGATTTGTTGTATGTATAGGTTCCTTTGGCTTCAGACAGGTGGGAATACGGTACATAGTACACCTCTCTATGCATGTCAAGAATTTTAACCAAATAATGGATGTGGCTGCAGGTGGTTATGTGCAGTTTTGTATATGATGGTTTAAAGATAAAGAATAAAACAGAGACTAGTCCCAAAGACAAAGGTCAGGAGAATTCTGTGCTTCAACTCACTGAAAAATTGGCTACACCAGTTTCTGTTGCTCCTGCACAAAGCGTCAGTCCTAATTCAGCAAGACGTTTGTGGCCTATTTCACGGCTTGATCTGAGAAACCCCCACACTGAGATTGACTTGACGCGTGGTTGATATAATTTGCGGCATTAGACATATGGCACTTGTGTATATATGTGGTGTTGTGAATTAACTGTGCCGGTGGGATCTGCAAACTCTAAAGCTCACCTTGTTCGCCCTCCTCCAGTAGACGATGAGTTGTGCTAACACAGTTTATAACAAAGTCACCATTTTAAGATTTCTAAGCAAGCATTGTTGAAGTAGGTTGGATTTTTTATGCATTATTGCCATCTGTATCAGTTTAAAGACTTTTTATGTGTTCTATCTACAAATTGAACCTAGTTTACTGAGCAAAATGATGAAAGATGTTATTGTTGACTCAGTTTGTGAAGATTATTGGCAATATTTGTTTCCATCTAAGAAATTTTATGTTAAACGATCTTTCACGGAATGTGAAAAGTAATAAAATTTTCAGTAGAATATTTGTTGAAAGCTGCAACAGAGGTGACTTGGAGTGAAAAAATGCCCATGAATGTGTTTGTTCAGCATTACTCGTCATTTTAAGCAGCAGCTAAAATCTTCGTGGAGTCTATGTTTTGGAATTGAAGTTGGAGTATTAATTTAAGATTTCTACAGTTGAAATAAATGAATAAGTACAATAAAATACATCAACCCCAGTTATACAGGTCATTCAAATCTGCTCACCCTCTCGAGCAGATTATTCATTGTTACAGAAAATGCATCCTGAAACTTTTCAAGCTCTGAACTTGAATCTCCATAAAGCAATCCAGGTAATAGTTCATACACTATGTATCTCCTCATATCATCTCTTTCCCTCACAGGAATCTTCATCAGCCTCTCCACTACATTCATCTTCATTTCTCTAACCTCTTCTTGATCTATGAACACCGAATACCTATCATGATCCTGAGGCAGATGCCAAGGATACTGATAGTAAGCTGTGAAAGGATCAAAGAGCACCGGAATGCAACCCGATACAAGCGAATCAAAGACTGATTTTCTTGTTGGGCTGTCACCCGGGGGCTGTAAGCAGAACTCAGACTCCATGAACAGCTCGATAACCATTTCAGGCTGATCACACCCACTGGAACTACAATTCAGAAACCTGCATCTTCCATTGTCGGCTAAAGTGCACTGCTTGATCAATACAGACCTTATGTTCTCCGGTGCACCAGGGCGCGCCGCACCTGCAAAACTCACGAGGCTTCTACGGTTTGAACGGATGATCTTGAGCTGCCATGCAATGATATCGTCGTCAGAATGTGGGTGGAAGTGAGTTGGGTGTGGTACACCGATGTCGTTAATGTGCCACGGTTGTCTTTCGATCAAGAGCTTCATTGGGTTTTGCATTTGATCAAGTTCTAACAACCTAGTCCCCCATGAAGAGCTGCTCTTCCTCCTGAAATCCCATGAAATCTTACCCAAAACAAACACGTGATCCTTACCTGAGTTCCTAACCCAAGGCCTTTGTGACTCCAGCCACTTCACTAGGTCTAATGCCAATGTGTCTTTAACATCATTAGACACATTTTTGAAGTGCCATCTCAATATATCTAGTCCACCATAGAATGGTACATAGAAGAGCTTGGCCTCATTCTCATTGTAAACTCTACAAGGATGCTTCAAAACCCTGGCATGAAATATTGGCTCCAATGAATACTGATGAGTCTGGTACCAGCCTTTTCCAAGCTTCGTTATCGGCTCGCCTAACGCCCCGTTACTGAAAAATTTACAGAAATCAACCCATGGAATCATATCACCACACTGAGCCACCAAATCTTTATTAAACTTTGGTGGCAATTCATATACAAATATCCCCCTCCCATCACATGTTGCATGGTTTGTATCCCTCACCCATGATCTATGTAGTGTCAGCTGCTCTTCCACAACCTTGACAGCATTTGCAACCTCCTCATCTCTATCTTGAGCAATTTTGTTCTCAAGAACTGGGAGATTGTCAAGAACAACATCAACCACCTCTTTAGTACTGCTTTCAATGTCAACATTAACGGAGCCATTGTTGATGAGTGAAATTGGGATTTCAAAGTTGGGTTGGGTGCCTGCGGAGAGGCAATAGAGATTGTTGAGCTTGCGAGAGGACAGGCATACGTGAACAATATTGCCAGAGATAATTGTGGTGGAAGAAGACCATAGAAAGAGAAGGATTAGAAGGAGAAGCGCGGTGGGTATTCGATACAGGAATTTGGGTAGGATTGAATCAGAGAAGGTGAGTTCTTTTGCTTCAACTCTTTTGGGTAGTCTAGATTTCTTCTTGGACATAGAAATGGCCATTTTTTGTTGACTAACATGTTGCTTGTTCCAAGGTTTGGTCCTGAATTTCTATACGAGGCAAGGTTGCACTTGCGCCTAGTAGATTTTCGAACATGGAAGGCACGTAGTTGTATAAGTGGCCTTCCAATTTGAGTGCACGTTGGTTTGTAAACTGTACCGCAAGGTCCACAACCACTCTTAAGTTGTACACAATACATTGTTTATATACATCATTTCTTAACTACATACAAAAATAGTAAAAGGACTATGATACCCTTGATAAGTTAGCTGGCAGGCAGCTATTAGTCAATTCCTATGATTTAAAGTATTTTTCATTACCTGCCTTTTAATTTATAAAGGAACTTGGTTTGTAAGGTTGTACCAACCACTTAGTTATGCAGCCACACTATGTCATACAAAAGAAGCCTTGTAGGGAAGCAAATTCGCAAGATCAATATATATGCATCACTGTCAATGTGCTTGCTCACTCTTTACCTCTTTTGCTCGGTTGGTAGTCGGAAGCGGTGATGAAACCTTGAGAAGTTGAATACAAAAAACCACCAGACGGTATTGTAGATATTGTAGTCCAGTGGTGCTTCTTTTCAAAGTAGAAGGTCAAAGTTCAAGTCCTCAAAGGGGCATGTGGGCGGGCGAGTTTCTTGCCAGCGGAAAAATTATATGTATATACATAAAGGAAAGGCCTCAATCTCTGAGGACCTGGCCGGACCAAACAAGGTCAGAGCACACTCTTGCAGTGTGAAGAAATGATGACAGCTTTCATGAGAACCACTGTAAATGAAACTGATAACCAGTTGAACAAAATTCAATTTACCTATTCTTGAGATGTAATTCATCTAAACAAACTTATTATGTAAAAAGATCATACAGGAATTATTCATGGGCTGAATGTCTTATCATAATCTACTCAAGTCCAATACATGGGTACATAAGAAACAGAAGGGGGAATAGCAGTCTAATACCTACAAGCATAGGTGAAGAACAAACAAGTCCTGAATCCCAGCTGGAAACACCCAGTCACCACCGACTTACAGCATACTGTCTGTCCTAGCTGGCAGGCGGCGGAAGAAGTTGATGGGCACTGATGGCAACCGATAGCGGAATCTGGGATGCCTCATCATATAAATCCCTGCCAAAGCTGCCACCACCTGGAATGGTGTCACATACAACACTATGGCCGCTATGAGGCAGAATATCACAAAGATGGCTGTAGCACGCGGGTCTCGCCAGCTTAGCAGTGACTGGAAACGCTCTCCTTGAGTTGCGATATCTCCCACAACAGTCTGAATCCTACCAGCCACGCTTCTCAGCCGATCATACCTCATTCTCACTAGCTCTGGACTTCGGCTTGTTGGAAATGTGTCAAACTCCTCGTCAAGCTCATCAGGGTGCACAGCCTCAGCTTGCGAGATCTTTGTGTTCATGTGGGGAGGGTACCTTGGCCGGTACCGAAAGTTCCAAATTCCAATTAGAAACATGTAAAGGAAAACTGTGGGCAAAATCAGTTCTGGGAAGCAAACAAGCATGACAAACAGCACATGAACAAGCACGGTAGTGATGGGGTTCTTCCACATGCAAATATCCCCAAACCATTTCCCAACAGCAAATAGTCCCGAGAAAACAGTCATTAGCCGGAAGAAATTTGCCTTGCTACGGCGCATGCTCCAAAGGTGTGAGTCCACATCAGACATGTATTCTACCACCTCCTTCCGAAGTGGGGGTTCTGCTCGACCTAGCCGTGCAGCCACTATGTTAACAGCTTGGTGGCGTAGCATGTCAAGCTGCATAACAGTGAATGGCCTTACGTAGTGCATTTTGGGTAACAGTGGACGAGAGTATATATGGAGCATGTTCACAAAAGATGTGCATGAAAATCGTATAGCCAAATGCACCTCCCCCATTTTCTTAACTCCAGTTGGGTGAAGAACCAGCAATGGATAGGAGTGTGTATAAACACGGCCTGTTTCCAGCGTCGAAATACGAATTCGAACCTTCCCAATCTTAAGGTCCTTGCTACCCTTTTCCCCAAGCTGACTGTTGTCGAAAACACCAACAGTGAGAACTGTTGCAGGGTCGAAAACCTCCCAAGTATACTGCTCGTTGTACTTTGGGCACAGATTGTCAACAATGGTTCGAGTTCGGACCCATTTATGACCATACTTTGCTACACAGTATGTATCTGATGTGCCCTTTCCATCTCGTGTTTTCATAGGGTGGAGTCCTACAGCATTTAGAATGCCTAGTTCCAAAACCCCAATTGATGGCTTCCAAAGTTGTTTTGCTGTGGGGCGAAGATCACTACTATAGTGAGTCGACTCATCAAGAACATGGTAGCCTCCATCTAGACAGACTCGGAGATGGAGCCTCATAGAGAACTTCTCTTTCTTCAGCTGATCCACATCCACAACAACCGGCTTTTCCAGGTTAAACCAACGAGAATGAATTATCCGATCATCAGCACGCTTCTCTACAATGCTCAACGGAATGATGACCCTCCCAATAATCTCATCTTTGCCGGGACCCACACGATCTTCAACTGTAAGGATGAGATGATCTTCGAAGGGTTCAGCAGCAATGAACAAGAGATCTTCATTCCAGAGGGGGTTCAGTGTCCGAGCCTGAACTGTCCTTGTCTTCATCACTTGGTTTCCAATATGTGCCTTTACATATACATCAGGGAAACGGTTCTTCTCCGAGGGAATCAAGTCCTGTGCCTCAACAACGTTAACACGTACGTACCATAATCGTGGTGCGTGATAGACCTTTGAACGTATTAGTGTTGATGCAGCTCCCGAACTGTCAACAGGTGTAGCAGCATCAGAATGCCATGCATCAGGAAAAGCCTCATCTGCTTGGGTGCCAATCCAAACTGCTAGCATCAGCTCACCCTTTATTTTCTCTCCCTTCTTGTCCCCAAGCCGGTACCACTCTGGAGCTAGTGGACTATCCGGTGGAACCCGCATGGGAACCTCACTGAGGTCAAACCTTACAGTGCCAACATAGTCATCCTTGAGCAAATCCTTGTCCTTAACCACAACTTCTAGTACAGATGCTTGCATCCGCTCCCTTGAGAAGGCAAACACCACATTCCACATCGGATTCTGCTGTTTCTCTAAATGTTTTGTAACTCCTTTATAATTTCCAATTTTCACTTCAACATATGGATCAAGACTCCCTGTAACATCCATTGCAGGAAGATCACGAGCCTTAACAACTCTTACAAAGAGGAAGTGCATCTGTTCAACAAGATCATAAGTGTAAGCAGCCTTGTCAGTACGAATGACACGACCCCCTACAACTCGTCCCCCGCCAAGGAATGGGCTCGTCTCTTTAAGGGCATAATCAACAGGTTGTGCTGATGATGCTGAGTACATACGAACAAGCTTTGGAGGCTGAGGTTCAGCTTTCATCTCATCAGCCCCATACTTTGTTACTTGATGGGGCACTGCAACAACAGGAGAATGTTGCTGCTGTTGGGGATGATTAGGGTTTGGGAGATGATGGAAGGTGTGCCTTGACTCGGTTTTGACGTTTGAAAAAGTGCTTGGAGCCTGATTTAGAACTGATTGGGTGTGAGCCTGAGTGTCCTCAGCTGCAGGAAGTGGGTTAGAGGATTTTATTGATGGATCATCAGTAATATAAACTTTAAGACCGAGCTCTCCTCTTACACGTGAGAAGATCCCACGTTTTTCCAGAGGGTAGTGCAAGACAACCGCATCCGAGTAGGGAACAAATGAAGTCCCATTCAGGCAAACCTTTCCAAGGAAGGACCTGGAATGGGTGGCTTTGATATTATTGTAGATGTAACCATCAAGAGTGAGATTGTGGAGGTTGGAAGGGTCAGATATGTTGAAATAGAAGCTCTCATCCCAAACAGGGTTGAGATCCTTCTCCTTGATAGTGGTGCGAAACTTCTGGCCATCAAAATGGAGCTCCACAAAAGCACTGGAGGAACCCTGCCCATCTTTAGGCAGAAGGTTGTGAGCGCTGACCACATCCACCCCAAGCTTAAGGTTGCTCAATGTCATGGTGGTTCTTACTTGGAGTTGTCGGAAGAAATGTGATGTCTGGAGAGAGAGAGATAATTATAGCTACCTGAGAAGCAGGGGAAATTTCTTAGTTTTCATTATTGTTAAAAACTGCACTGCTATGTATAGATTGATAATTTAGAAGAAAGAATTTGTACAAGCGGTATGACTGTGAGAGGAAAAAAGAAACATAGAACAGAATATGTGACGTGTGGGGAAAATAGTACAATTATCAAAAGAGAAACAGTTAATGAAAATCAAAGAAATGTCAATACACAAAACTGAATGCTTGGCTGTGCAATTGACCGTATGTACCGAAGGCTGTAAAGTTATATCTTCAAAACTCTAACCATGTAAAACTTATCAGTCACACGATTATTGATTACATAGAGCAGCCAAGCATATTTCGAATCAAATGTTAGTAGACAGCAACAATATTATCTGCTTTTTACCATTATAAAGTTCAAAAATATAACAAACCATACATATGGAGAAGATTTAATAAACACAATTTACTAGGATAGGTAGCACTGTGAACAGTATAATTAGGAAAGGGACACAAAATTAAGCGTATTTAGATGTATATCTAGGTATACCCACATGCTATACTAAAGCGCCAACTATATATATACATATATATTTTTTAGCACCCAACTATATTAACTACATGCTTAAGCTTCTAAGAAACAGCTAAAAGAATCCAGTTACATATGCATTGTGCAAAGACATTTTACAGATTTTTTAGCACAACCACTATCGTGCCCAGGATATTTTGAAAGATTGTTCACCCAAAAAAGCATTTTAGAGTCAAATTGAGGTTTGAACAATTTAAAATTGAGTCATAGAGATGAGCAATTGATGTGTTATTTTAGTTATCGAGGTGATATAGATCAGTAGAAAAGCATGACTATATGATAAATCCTAATATATTTTACATTGCATAAATAATATCATCAAATAACATGAAGGTTTTTTCCCTGAATAATAACATGATAATCTTAACATATCATTCTCAGCAACATTTCTTGATTACACCATAATTACATTATATATATAATCAAATTTACTTTGAAAACGAAGTAGAGAAATGTCATCTTCTTTGAACAACATGTCATCTGCTAAAGTCAAAAACCATTTGATTCATGTTAGATGCAATGTCAGTGTAAAGTGATTTTCAATTCTCTGAATGACCTAGGCAAGATATTCGGCCGGACCTCCTAGAATGCAAAACATATGCTTTCATTTGTTAGATATAAATCAATTATTTATAACTAGGAAAAAGTAATTATTATTTATTTGTTACTACTTAAAACAAGAGCTGAAACTGAAACATCGAAGAAAAGTAATAAACAGTCATTCCAAGGATCCAAGAACAACTTTGTAGAATATTTGCAGGCAGAAAAGGGTGACTGGGAAACCAAAATACATTTTGCAACAGGAAAGCTGATTCATGTTTGCTCTCATTACACTGGACAGATGCATCTGTTTGTTCTAGACAAAGCAAGGAAATCTACTTTTTTTCCCAAATCTTTCAGAAAATTGTTCACACATATCACAAGATGTGGCATAACATAGCAATTGGCCACCTTATTTGCCACCTTTTTACCACTTATGAAATCAAATTCTTTTAGGAAATGTTTTCTGATGAAACAAACTAGATGATACAATACATTGAGGAAATTTCAGAAATCAAAATAAAAAATATTGGCATGAACATAACTATTGGGATACCATGCATGCCTTGCACATTTGAGCATAAACTTAATGGGATTCAAACATCTAAGGCTAAGCATGAAGGTAGCCATCTTCAATAAATGTACCTCAGAAGTCCAAGATCCAGTCTCAGCAAGCTTGATTCAGATAACCTTTTATGGTTCAACTCAAACCACAAGAAGATAATATTTCTAGAGATCCGACATTAAATCCGCATAGGAAAAACAGCCATATCAAAGATTAGTAAACCATTATAATTTTCAATATTATAAAAGCTAGAGGATTTGAAAGCACGGAAATGGTCTTAATATCAAAAGCAGTCTTTCATGTCTTTGCAAGAACTAAAAAAAAAAAAATTACCGCAGACAATAAAATTAATCAAAGCACTGTTAGTTGAATGTAGAAGATACCCAAGCATGAGTAATTCCCCAAGAAGATAGATCTACAACAGAAACTAGTTTTTCTCATGTAATGTCAGTTCAAGCTCAGTTCCAATTTTGTTAAATGGGATTTATAATAGCAACTACTGAAACCCAGTGATAAATATATTATGGCCTTCAATAAAGACAAGAAAAAATTCTTAAATAAAGAATCAGTAAATTAAATACTCACCTGTCAATTGCAGACCCAGAGAAAAGAGACTGTCAGAGCCCATAAAATTTTCTATCTTTTTTATTTATCCTATTGGGCTTCTCTATCAACCAATATTACATAATTTGTTGAAAAATAGCAGCAAAAATCTTAATTGATAATATTAAAGTAAAGCCTTGAAACAATTAAATCATACCCACTAGTTGAGATTCAGAAAGCAAACAGGTCAACTCTTTTTTCAGAAGCATGTGATAGTCTACCTCGTGTAAAGATCTAAACACATAATTTAAGAGTTTTTATAGATATAAAAAAATTTAAAATATAAAAATAAAAAATAAAGCACACACAACAAACATGCTTGAAGCTAAAGTCCCTTAAATGTCGGTAAACACACATGAACTTCACTGGCAGCTGATTCCACTGAATATTCACCACAAAAAAGTCCCAAACAATGTCAATTGATCTCATGGAGAAAGATCATAAAACAAAATTACAAAAAGAAAATCCATAAATAAGCCTTTAATCTGAAAAGGAAAAACACTAACTTTATGATATTTTTATTATTATTTATTATTATTATTTTTTTTTTTTATTGAATAAATCTACCCAATAAAACATGAAATTTCAACAGATTTACAGATTTATATATTTTTTTTTTAAGAAAATGATAGGCAGATTTTGTTTAAATTTGATATTTAATACAAGCACAAAAAATAGGGAAAACAATATATACATAATGTTATATATCACAAGAACAGATCTTCATCTGTGAAATTAATGAACCAAAAATGCAAAATTTACATTACAAATTAATGAACAAGTTAAAGATTGCAACTTGGAAAGCGAAAAAGATATATAATGCTAAAAATTAAACGAAAAAGTGAAATAGAAAATGCTAGCTCTTAAAGCAACTGCTCAAACGGTACTTGTACTTCAACAGATTTGCTTACTAGAAATTTAATTATTTAAGAAAAAAAAAAAAAACGACTACCTGTTTTTGAGCTTAAATCTTCGTATTTCCACCATTATCGAGAGAAGGAAAGCTCGCAATCGATCTCATCTTCGTATGCCTTCTGACGAAGAAATCATCAAATTCTGACACAGATGAGAGAGAGAGAGAGAGAGAGAGGGCGCGTGAAGCCACGAGAGATAGAGAGAGAGAATGCAACCACGAAAATGCGTTTAGAGACGGTTCTTGTGTTGCGTATTACTCTGTGTGCGCGCAACCGTGCATACGTACACAGTTATACATAGTCCGTGTAAATTAGTGTGTGTGTATATAGAGAGAGAGAGAGAAGTAGAGTGAGAGAGTGTGGATTTGATAAACGTGCCATTACATGTACATTACTGTCTGCGGTTTAGGGATCAAAACGAGGTCTTTTTGAGCTCTGCCTAACTCCGCTCTCGGTTTTCGTTTCACGGCCAGCCAATAGATATGTTAAGGTGAGAGCAACCACCCCTTTGTTAACATGAACTCTCTCCTTCACTTTGGTTCTTATGTCATGCAACAAAAATTATGTCTAAATTACTTAAAATAAAAAATCATATGAGTTAGTCAAACTCAAACATAAAATTTTAGTTTGAAATATATATATATACACACACACACACATATTAGTTTGATTGAGCTATATGATCTATACTAACTAAATTTTGATATAAAGTTCTGCCAATGTGATTGTTGTACTTAGGGAACAAGACAAAAAATATGTTCAGGGGTTTAATAAAATAAAATAAAAAATTAAGTGCATGACAATTTTAAAAAATTATAGATACAAAAATATAATTTCTTTAAAGTTGAGGGGCACATATCCCAACGTTAACTGGCGGGTTAGAAGAGATCAAAGCTAAAACTTCATCATCAATTTTTTTTTTTTTTTTAATATATAATTGGTAAAACAATTGAAAAATCAGTCTCTAATGATATAAATACGGAAAAGCTACTTCACCCAACAAAGGAAATTGAACAGTTGTGATGTTAAAAGAGTGTGATGATGACAATTCACAACATATATCCTCTTGGTCCCACTTAATAATAGGACCATTAAGTGTTTTCGACATATTAACCTTTTTGCTCTCCCTGTTAAACCGACCATCCTCGTAACTGAAAGCTTTCTTTATGAAGTTGATATTAAAGGGCTGATTATGATTGGTGGACCATCTTTTCTTGTATTACGACAAATTGTAGGATCGATACCCGGTGAGTCAATTCAATTCAAAATTTTGAATTAAAAAAATATTTTATAATAGTATTTAATATATTTTAAAGAAATTCTAACAATAATTTGATTAAATTTATTCACATGTCAAATGATTTAATAATTTCTTAATTATTTCTATTAAATTCTAACAAGTTTTTCTTGCGTCAAACAAATTTGACTTGGTTTCGATTTTCACTATCATGAATAGATAAAAGATTAGTGTGGTTTAAACTATATTTTCAGTGCACTTGTTATTACATATTTTCTTAACAAATTCAATCCTCAACGTTTCACTGAAAAGGATGACTAATATAAATTGAACTAATGTTTGTTGATAATTTTTTTATTTTTTCAAATAAAGTTTTTTTGTCCCCCTTTTTACCAACCCCTTTTTCGGCCTTTTCAATAAGATCTTATTCTATTATTGTCCTCTTTACAACATTGTAATATTATCCCATTTTGAAACATACTCTTGAGTCTTGATTTCTTTTCTTGAATACAATGTGATAAATTGAAACTTCGTATCTTTGTGGATAGGAGCTTGTGACCAAAGGGTTAGATGCATAAAAATATTGGAGGGTGAAACCATGATTGATCAATTACACTGGCATTTCTTTAGATTTGAATAAATTATACATGCTAAGTCGTTTAATATTAAATAATTTGACTTTCTTACCGATTTGATGCATGTGTTCAACACCATCACCTAGTATTGATAAAAAATAAATAAATAAATAAATTATTATTTTTCTCTTATATAAAAATTAGGACATTATTGACTTTTTATACTTAAAAGTCACAAACGAATTAATACTGTTTGTGATTTGTCCAAACATCAAGGCCCTATATCTCTCTCTCAATGCTTTTTTTTAAAAAAAGATATACGATTTTTCATAAATTATGAAAGTATTTTATTTCATTTTTTATACTCCATAATAGTTTATATTTAAAAATAATAATAATAAACTATTTGAAACGTCATTTAATTGATTGTGTTACAACACTTTTCTTTGAAAACAAAATTTAAAAAGGTCGATTTCCAAGAAACCCTCCTTAATAATTACACGAGGTGGGGTTCTGATTTAATAGTGTTAGTATTAGTAGTATGATCTTACGGATAAATGAAATCTAAGGGTGGTATATTTTTAAATTTTGTTTTCACAATTTTTATTCGTACCTGTTTTTTTAGCTTACATAGTTGAATTATTGATTTGCATTACCTTATATAATAGGGACACACGTGGATCTATTTAGTTTATCAACCTAATCCAATTCAATCTAAACAAGGAAGGCTCTGCATATTTTGTGACTTTATGGCACGATTTAGGTGTTATTTAATTATTCAATTTGGCATTTAATTCTGAATGAATTAAGTATTTAATTATTCAATTTAGCATTTAATTCTAAATGGATTAAGTGTTTATCCAATAATGTCTTCAAATTTTTATATTTTTCTTCATCATCCTTCCCCTAGCAGATCCTCTTTTGAGCTAAAAACCATTTACTACTGAAAAGCTTCATCAATGGCGACCAAACGAAGCTTCATCTAGATTAGAGAGAGAAAGAGAGGAAAGAGAAACCTGTAGAGAGAGAAAGAGAGGAAAGATAAATCTGTGGGGAGAGAAAGACAATGAAGAAAAAAATTAAAATTTGAAGGTATTATCAAAATTTTACATTTATAATATTTTATATTTTTTTATAATAAATTAATAAGTAAGAAATAAATTAATAGTTGTATCTTTGGTCGGGAATTAATCTTCAGTGGTCCAAAAATGTTGTCAAGAAAATAATATGTAACGTGAAGGCTGAGTTGCTCCAAAAAGTAATTCCAGAAATATTATACAAAAATGGTATAATTTATGAATTTTTTTTGGTTCTCTTTTGCCGTTTTTAAGATCAAGAGACACGGCGAGTTGCCTCGTGATTAGGAGTAGGGGATGGGTTGGACACGTGGCCATATTTACTGCATATTAAAGGATGCATGAAGGGTATCAATCATGTGGGGACCACACTGCCATTCAACTAAGAATTTTATTACTTCTATGCAACAGCATTTTAATTCCCCAATATCATACTACATTACATTGACAACACTTCGTACAACACACCACGTTGATGATGATGCAATATGATGTTATACACTTGTGCAACGCATTTGCACACAACATTCATGAAGTTAGTCACAGTTTTCAATAAGAATAAGTTTTGGGCAAATTACACAAACCATTCAAGAGATTTTTATATTACGTATGTAAATAGAAATTATAGTACTACAAAAAAAAATAATAATATAAATTTATATTTTTAACTTTAAAATTAAAGTATTTATTTTTAATTAAAAAAATAAAAGATAATGTATATCGGGAAGTTTCATTTTTACCTCTGGTACACCACATCACTTTCCTACCACATCACTCCTCTTTTCTTTCTTTAAACACATCAATCGAATCATGCGTTTCCAAGGAGACAAAGAAGTTGGGACGACACTGAGCCAAGTCATCGGAAAATCATCCATGTTTCCTCCCATCATTGTCAGTGCAACCTCCTACACTACCACCACCACCCGCAACCTCCCATCATTATCAATGCAACCTCCTACACTACCACCACCACCACCACCCGCAACGTCATTATTAACCAAATATGTTTTTACTTTCCATAAATTAATTGAAATGGGCTCAATCAAACACACATATACTGCATCAGCCACACATACTACAGCATACACAGAGGGAATAGGATAAAAGATATAAAGAGAGAAAATCTAGAAGAAAATCACCTACCCACCATCGGGAACGTACTGCATCAGGACATCGATGGCGGCGAAGTCACTGGGGAAATTTAAGAAAAGCTAATCAACGGGTCATCCCAATGATGGAAATTCCAAGACGACCTTCAAAACAAAACACCCGTAGATCTGTTTCCTTTATGATTTTCATTTTAAAGAGTGACCGATGGCTATGATTTGAGATTTTCATGGGTTCGATTGGGTTTTTCGTGGGTTCATGTAATACCCCGTATTTTATTAAAGAGTTTAGTTTATTTGAATTAATTAATGTGTAGATTTCTTTACCATTGAGTTCATTTAATGGTGCATGTATTATTATTAATAATTTTATTTGTTGATTATGTTTAATTAAGCATTATTAGTTAATTAAAGTATTATATTTGTGTTATAAAGTTTTACGATGATATAATGTATTCTTATGTAATAATAATAATTATTATTATAATAGTTTAATAATAATAATAATAATAATAATAATATAATAATAATAATAATTATTATTATTATAATAATAATAGTATTAAATCATAATTCATGATGAAATTAGAGATTAGGATAGGATTTCATTAATGTTTATGGGTAAGACTTGAAGCCATATGGTTGGGAATGTGGTTAGTTAAATGCAAAATTAGATATTTGTAATATTTATATTATATAAATTGTATATAAATTAGCTAGCCTACCTTAGAAGGAATGGAAGGGAGTTAGAAAAAGTTATAACTTTTAGTGAGCCATTGTAAAAGTGTGGAAAGGAAGAGAGAGAAAGAAAGGAGCTTGGACCGGTGTAGGAGAAATTTACCCGACTATGCGCAACCGGCGGATTTATTTTAAATCCAAAAAAGCAAGTTATTATCTACTTTTCCCCTTTGAATTAATAAATTAATTGCTTAGTTTATTTTTATGCATAGAGACCAGGTTAGGAGGTTAATAAATTATTAATTTTAGTTTATTAAATTAATGAAATTTTAATTATATAGGACGGTATATATTTATTTAATATCCTATGAAATTAATAATGGCTGAAAATAATTAAATAAGGCTTTAGGGATTTTTCTAGAATTTTCTAGATTTTTCCGGGGCTTTTCTGCAATTTCCGGCGACCTTCTGGCGAGTTTTCTGGTCGCCGGCAATGGGGGAGACGACCGGAGTGATCCGGTGTGTTGCGGCGTACTGCAGGTTGGTGTGCGCGCACATCCTGGCCATTGGGAGTGTTAGATTGATCCGGTGTATCGCTGTCCATGTTAGCGCGATACACCCGGATCAATAACCGTTGGATTAGGTGTAAGATGATAGATGGATCCGGTGTAGCGCGCCTGCAGCAAAGCACATGCAACCAACGAATCAGGATCCGCCACGTCTGCAGGAGCCTTCAACGCGCGCGTGGAAGTGCGTGCGCGCACGTGGCTGATGCCAGAGGCGCGTGTGCGCACGTGAGAGAGTGGAAAACATAGGGCTGCGCGTGGGGAAGCTTAGGGCGGCGCGTGGGGGCGCGTGAAGGGCCCTGTCAGCTGCTGGAAATTACCAGAATACCCCTAGGGCCTGTTTTGTAAATTCCAGAACCTTAAACTTGGATTTTTAGGTACTGTGTTGGTATTTACGGGTTTAACGAGCCACGAAATTATTATTTTAATACCCGTTACTTATTCTTATGGCCGATTGATCTTTTCTAAGCATTTATTGGCTCGTTTATAGTACGGATATTAATGTGATTTATTTAACGACATTGTTAAATATAAATAGTGTTATTATCTTATTAAATGGTATCAAACATTACTGTTAAATTAAATAATGCCATGGTTTTAGTCATAAAAATTATCCATGATATCTTATGGGATGTTTATACTGTTAAATAATATATAAACCATGATTATTATGTTGTGTGCATTTCAGGAAATAAATGGACTGTTTAATTATGTCGCATTTATATTATATGGATGTGTTGCCATATAGAACCATGTGAGCTGGCTAATAAGTTTAGACTAATTTATACCTTATGCATTCGTTGCTATAGACAGATGTGTGGCTGTCGGGGTATGTGGTTTAATATTATTGGCATATGTTGCCTAATTGACATGCTTAGTATATTTAGTAATATTATTGGCATGTGTTGCCTAATTTATATGCTCAGTATATTCATCAGTACTTTGAGAGGTGTTATCACTGTGTAGTTCGTTATAGTCTGTGTTGTCAGTACCGTGCACCATGTATAATAGCTGATTTTCCGGGTAGGGAAAAGCGACACTTAACCACCTAGTGTGAGTCTAAGTGATTACCGTCTATTCTGGTTGAGGTCATATTATACATTGGGTAGTTCCCTTAGGATGTATACAGATATAGTACTCGTCCGATTCATAATGATTAATTTATTTGATTCTCTGATTTGGGTCATAGTAGAGAGGACTTGCTCGTAGAGTTGACCCACCATTGTTGTTATTTCAGGATACGGTCAGTACCCGTTCCAAGGTTAAGGTTAGCAGTGTGGGACCACCATCCGAACTCATCTACTCTTACGATCCAGTTCAGGGTAGAGGTTTTATGTATTACTTCAGTTTCAGTTTTTATTTACTTTTGACGTTGAACCCTCAGGGTTATAGTTAGGGATCCTTGACATAAGGATTTCCAAGTTTTAATGGAGTACTGTATTAAATAAAGGATGGATGGATGTTGTATTATTTAGTGTTCCTTTCCTGTCTAAATTCTTTTATTATTATCATTTTGTATTCCATGCTTGTATATTGCCAAATGTTTTTGATATCCCTCGTTTTTCGTGTATAAGCCTGATCAACTTATGCGTGGAGAATGTTGGGGGTGTTACAGTTCAATTAGGATTGTTTGTGGGTTTGAGTGGGTGGTAATGATGGTGGTGGGGTGGCGTTGCGGCAGACAAGCTCTTTGTGGCGATGAGGGGTTTTTTGCTATTGGGTCTTACGATTATTGGATTAGATTTGGTGAGATGGGTTAGGGATTTTTGCTTGTTGTAGATGTTGAATGGGTGGTTTTATTTTTTATGATAGTGATGGTGGTTGTGACGTCAAGGTTGCGGTGGTGAGTGGAGAAAGAAAGAAAGAAGGGGTGGGCGGCGGGTGGTGGCAGTGGCAGTGGCAGTGGCAGCAGGTGGTGGTGCGATTGCTGTTAAATAGTGGGTTTGGGTTGTCATAGATTAAGGGCGGATGGCAGAAATGGGCCGATTGGGGAACTGCGGCAATGCACGGCGAGACAGATCCGACTTTGGCGACGGCAGCTTGTGCACACCGAGGTGGATATGGGCTGGCTGTGACAGCGATGGGCTGGTTGCGGCTTCGGCTGCGAGCTCGAGGATGATGGAGGCGAGCTCAGCTTTGATGGGCTCGGCCATGGAGGATGTCAGCTGTGATGGAGGCGACGGCAAGCTCTGATAGAATGAGCTTGGTTGTGACTGATGGAGGCTGTGATGGAGGCGGCGGTGAGTGAGGTTAAGCTCGGACGGTGGAAAGCTGTGTGGTGATGGCGGTGACGAACTGGCGAGCTTGGAACAGAGGACTCGAGTCACTTGGTTGTGATGAGGTCGGAATGATTTGTGGCTTGTGGTTGGATTTGGGTCTGTGATTGGTTTTGTTGCAGATACTTTTGTGGTTTTTATAATTTGGTCTCTGACGGTTGTGATGGAGTCTTAAGGGTAAAATCGTAACTTTAACCATACACAAAAAAATTTAGATTTTTTCATTAAACAAATAATTTAACTCTAAGGACAAAAATGTAAATTCATATCAATCCACTAACCACAAACAATTAATTTACGCATTTATGTTATATTGTGGCCATCTTCTATCTACATGTACAAGTTGAAAACCTAAGGAGTCCTTTGTGTAATTTGCCCATAATTTTTTTTTTGGGAGAGTGGGAGTAATACGGTACACTACATTAAACATGTTCATGTTGTGTTTTAAAATATGACACTAATTTTATTTTTAAATTTTAAATTTAAGTTTTTATTTTGGTGTTCACAAATATAGCATAATATTGATGATGGTGAATTTTAAAAGTGACAGTATCCTATTTTTTTAATACTTTTATTGCATTCGTGTGAGTTTTACTTGAGAAGTGAATTTCGTTGTGCTTTAAAAGTGTTTAAAACGAGTTTTCATTATATTTATGTCGCGTTGAGCCAAAATATATATATTCAAGTTTTCAGATACTTCGAGTTGTGTCAAATATGTCTGAAACGAGTTTTCTTTGTTTTTATTGAACTATATATTTATTTTTGTTATATATATATGCACACTTGTGTGGGGTCCACGAATTTATTAAGTCATCCATGTAATCATAAGTTTTGAGGCTCGCAAAGAAATATGGCTTTGGAGGCTTATAAGAGAAGATACCAAAATGGCGTACATGGGAAGCTACACTGTGAGCCTATATAAGGCATTGAATGTCTACTATTTTCAGATATAAAAATTGAAGCTTTCATTCTCTCTGTGTCTCTATTTCGTTCTCTCTCTCTCCATCTCTCTGTGTAAAAGTTTTGTTTATTTCTATAATAATTATTATTCTATATATATATATATACACACACACATATATTTATTATACATTATCAGCACGAGCTCCATCCATCTTAGATTTGAAGAAAAAGTTCTCTCTCCCTCTTTCTATCCCAACTATATATCTATTTTGTAATATTAGTTTTGATAGATTGTTGGGTTAGTTTGCTTTATTAAAGAAAATAGTATTTCTGATTTTAAAGGGTAAGAAAATTGTAATTATAGATTATTGTTTATAAAATAAATTTGTTCACTTAAATAATATATGTGTTTACACTATGGTCGGTTCTATCACCTTTATTATTTACTGATCCACTAATTATGGTCAGTCTTACCACCTTTATTATTTAATATTTTATGGCTGGTTTTACCGCCTTTATTGTTTCATAATTTATTTACTATGGCTGGATTTACCATCTTTGTTATTTAAATAATTTATATTATGTTATTATTTCATTCAATGCCATTTTATTTATATACTATGCTAAATTATATTTTTATATTGTTGTCATATCTAGTTATTCTGAAAATGTCAAATCTGACAAAGTTGGAATTCGTGGCTCTGGATATTTCTGGCAAAAATTATTTATCATGGATTCTGGATGCTCAGATCCATTTGAATGCCATGGGCCTTGGAGACACAATTAAAGAAAACAATGATGCATCATTGCAAGATAAAGCAAATGCCATGATTTTCCTCCGGCACCATATTAGTGAGGAACTGAAAACTGAATACCTCACTGAAAGAGATCCACTTTATTTGTGGAATAATTTGAAAGAAATATATGATCATCAAAAAACAGTCATCCTCTCGAAGGCCAGGGCTGATTGGCTGCAACTGAGGTTGCAAGATTTTAAAACTGTGGCTGAATATAACTCTGCTCTATTCAAAATCAGCTCTGTATTGAAATTATGTGGTGATACTGTTACTGATGAACTTTTGCTAGAAAAAACATTCACCACATTTCAAGCCTCGAATGTACTCTTGCAACAACAATATCGAGAGCGTAGATTTAAAAAATATGCAGAGCTGATATCATGTTTGCTTGTGGCAGAGCAAAATAATGAGCTTTTGTTAACAAACCACCAGTCCTGTCCAACTGGACGCGGACGCGGACGTGGTCGTGGTGGTAGAAATGAATATGGTCGTGGCAAAAAAAACTACCACAATAATGAATATGGTCGTGGTAGAAATCATTTTTATTATCGTGAAGGATATCAATCCTCACATTTTCGCAATCAAAGATCCACACCATATCCTCAAAGGAGAGATCATTATGAAATGAAACAGGGAAAATGGAAGGATGTGGCTCAACCTTCCAAGGCACACGAGAATACTTGTTATCGGTATGGTATGACAGGGCATTGGCAAAGTATTTGTCGTACACCTAAGCATCTGGCTGAACTTTACCAAGCCTTGATGAAAGAAAAGGGAAAACAAAATGAAATGAATTTCCTTGATCATGATGAGTCAGTTGACACCACAAATCTGGAAATAAATTTCATGAATCATGATGAGCCAGTTAACATCACAAATCTGGATGTATCAGATTTTTTTGAGGACCGTGATAAAAGGATAAACTTCCTGATTGGTGATGGAAATATCCACACAAATTAATCTTATTTTCTTTTCATATTCTGTCTACTATGTTTTTATTTTCCTTTTATTAAAGTTTTTATCCTCTAGTTTGTATTAAAGTTTATTTTGTTATAAAAGTTTCTTTTCTGATAAAGAAATTTACATGAATAGGAATAGATCTGACTAGTTCCAATATAAACGGAGAAGACATATGTCTTGCAGATAGTGGAACAACATATACAATCCTTCGAGATTAAAAATATTTTTCCTACTTAATTCTGTCAGACACCAGTGTCAGTACCATATCAGGTCCTACCGACTTTATTGAAGGCTCTGGACGAGTCAACATCATTTTACCACATGAAACAAGATTACAAATCAATGATGCCTTATATTCTACAAGATCTCGGAGAAATCTGTTGAGTTTTAAAGCCTTGCGTCGTAATGGATATCATATTGAGACCGCAAATGAAAGAAATGTGGAATATCTCTACATTACTTCCATTACCTCAGGCAAGAAGCTGATATTAGAAAAACTCCCTATTTTCTCTTCTGGGTTATACTATACAACCATTAGAACAATTGAGTCAAATGCTGTGATCCATAAAAAATCTTGTGACCTAAAACTTTTTATCCATAAAAAATCTTGTGAACCAAAACTTTTTATGCTTTGGCATGATCGACTTGGTCACCCAGGGAGTACAATGATGCGTCGAATTATTGAAAATTCACATGGTCATCCGCTAAAGGATCAAAAAATCATCTTACCAAATAATCATCTATGCACCGCTAACTCAAAGTTAGTAAATTATCAGACCATCCCCTTCAAAAGTCATTGTTGAGTCTCCCCCATTTTTGCAATGAATTCACGGGGATATATGTGGGCCAATTCATCCACCCTGTGGACCATTTCGCTATTTTATGGTCTTAATTGATGCCTCAACAAGATGGTCACATGTTTGTCTGCTTTCTACTCGTAATGTTGCATTTGCTAAATTTCTTGCTCAAATCTTCAAATTACGGGCACACTTTCCTGATTACCCAATTAAGACAATCCGTCTTGATAATGCCGCTGAATTTTCTTCTCAAGCTTTTGATGATTATTGCATGTCAGTTGGAATTAATGTTGAACACCCTGTTGCACACATTCATACTCAAAATGGTATGACCAAATCTTTTATTAAAATACTTCAATTAATTGGTCGTCTTTTGCTTATGCTAACAAAATTACCTGTCTCTGCCTGGGGTCATACCATATTGCATGCTACATCATTAGTTCGTATACGACCAACTGCTTATCATAAGTACTCACCATTGCAACTTGTTTTTGGTCAACAACCAAATATCTCCCACATACGAGTTTTTGGTTGTGCTGTATATGTTCTAATTGCATCACCCCAACGCACTAAAATGGGTCTTTAACGTAGACTTGGAATTTATGTTGGTTTTGATTCTCCATCTATGATTAGATATCTTGAACCCCTGACAGGTGATGTCTTTAAAGCACGATTTGCTGACTGTCATTTTGATGAGACTGTTTTCCCACCATTAGAGGGAGAATAGGCACAGCAGCAACGTGATTTTACTTGGAATGCCCTGGAATTGTCTCATTTTGATCCTCGTACAAACCAATGTGAACGAGAA